>NC_135236.1:445815541-446422449 GCF_051348905.1 Ranitomeya variabilis | reverse complement strand
GACAGGAGAGGCTCGGGTTATCCAGACCGCTGCACCAGGAGGGGGTGAGCCGTCGTGGGTTCAGGAGATGCGGCAGGAGCTCAAACAAATCCGAGACGAACTGGCCGAAGTAAAAAAAAATGCGCGAAGCCCAAGGGAGCTACCCCGGGGGCAAGGGTCTGGGAGTCCAGCTCGTGGCGCTCGTTCAGGATATTATCCGGTCTCCGGTGCTTGCTATGGTTGCGGGGAGGCAGGACATTTCGCACGGGAGTGCCCCCGGAGAGGGAGGGCCTCGTCACGGCGGGCGTTAAACTAGAGGACTCCGAGCTAAGGGGACGACGCTCGGAGTCAGAATCCCCGCGGATGGGTGGTGAAAGTCCCGAAAATTTGGTTGCCAGCTGCCCCCTGGTTTGGGCAGAGTTTGAAGGGCGGGCTGTACGTTGTCTGGTGGACACCGGATCTCAAGTCACGACTATGCCCGAGGCCTATTTTAGAAAACACTTCCCTGTGTCAGTCAGACCCCAATGGGGCCCCGTAATCCGGTTGCAGGCCGCCAATCAGCTGCCCATCCCAGTGGAAGGGGTCACCTGGATGCAAATATCTTTATGTGGGAAAGACCTGGGCCGCCGGGGGGTTGTGTTGACACGGGGGGATCCCAGCCCACAACATATCGTGACTTTGGGGATGAATGTATTGAAGGACTTTGGCAGTTTGCTGTTAGGGGAGACCACACAAGAGACACTCAATCAGTGGGGGACCAGTACACCTCAAGGCTCCGTGTTCAGACAGTTAGTGAGGGAAGTCCGTGTGCAAGAGACCTTTCAGGAGGGAGACATACTAGGGAAAGTAATCACCTCCCCGACAGCAGAAGTGACGTTTCCCCCAGGACAGACTGTTATATCCCTGCCCATCCGAGCTCGCATCCCTCTGGAAGGAGTGCAAGTGCAGGTTGAGCCCACCTTTACGTCCCCTTTGCCCACAGGACTGCTGGTGGCCCGATCTCTGGCTACTGTTAAAAATGGGGCCGTACCAGTGCGATGTGTGAATGTGGACGAACACGATGTCGTGCTACGGGTCCGAAGTGAGATGGCCAAAGTGTTACGACCGTTAGAAGTGATGCCTCCTCCAGATACTTTACAGTTAATGGTGGATTCCCCTGATCCCTGGATGGTCAGTGTTCGGTCTACACAGGATCCTGAGCTGATAGCGTTACGAAAAGGTCAAACTATTCTGGAACATATGCGAGCAGAATTACCGGGTCTGGATCCATCACAAGTCTCGCGAGTGCAGCGGCTCCTTGGACACTATGCTGAAGTGTTTGCGCAACATGAAGATGATTTTGGCTGTACCACGGCCATCGAACATGGAATTCCGACCGGAGATACAGTGCCCATCAGGGAGCGGTACAGACAGATTCCCCCGCAGATGTACCAGGAAGTAAAGACGTTGTTAGGCCAGATGCTACAAAAGGGAGTGATCCGCGAGAGTCAGAGCCCGTGGGCTGCCCCGATCGTGCTGGTGCGGAAAAAGGACGGCACGCTCCGGTTCTGTGTGGACTATCGTAAGCTAAATGCATGCACCGTCCGAGACTCTTATCCACTTCCCCGTATCGAGGAGTCTCTCTCCGTGCTGGGTCGGGCCAAATATTTTTCCACCTTAGACCTAGCCAGCGGATACTGGCAGGTCCCGATGACAGAAGCAGATCGTCCTAAGACAGCGTTCATCCTTCCCATGGGACTATTTGAGTTCAATCGAATGCCGTTTGGGCTGGCCAACGCTCCAGGTACCTTCCAACGATTAATGGAGCGGTGTCTGGGGGATTTGAACTTCGAGGCCACTCTCATTTATCTGGATGACATCATCATCTACGCCCCAACATTCGAGGAACATCTGTGCCGACTGGAACAGGTACTAGACCGGTTGCTGAAATACGGGCTTAAGGTGAAGCCCCAGAAGTGTCACTTGTTCCGGGAACAGATCGAGTACCTGGGGCATGTGGTGTCCGCCGAAGGAGTCCGGCCATCGCAGGAGAAGATTGCTGCAATCCAGGAGTGGCCCACACCGGAGACCGCTAAAGATGTACGGGCGTTCTTGGGCCTCGCTGGGTACTACCGGCGCTTCGTGAAGAATTTTGCTCGCCGTTCTCACAATCTACAAGTCCTGCTGAAAGGAAGCTCCCCCAAGGAACGGGGAAAGAAGATACAATGGCAGGAGCCACAAGAAGCAGCGTTCCGGGACTTGAAGACAGCTCTCATGGAGCCGCCGGTGTTGGCTTATGCGGACTTTTCGCAACCGTTCATCCTACACACCGACGGCAGCTCTCAGGGATTGGGGGCTGTGTTGTCTCAGGTTCAGGATGGGCGGGAGAGAGTGATCGCCTATGCGAGTCGGTCTCTTCATGACTCTGAGTTGAACCCAGACAATTACAGTTCTTTCAAGGTGGAGCTGCTGGCCGTGGTGTGGGCTATGACGGAGCGGTTCGCTGAGTACCTGGCCGGTTCCGAGGTGCTGATACGCACGGATAACAACCCATTGGCACATCTGGAAAATGCGAAATTGGGTGCCCTAGAACAGCGCTGGGTAGCCCGGATGGCCAAGTACAGATACCGTATCCTTTACAAGCGAGGAGCGGAGAATGTTCATGCTGACGCATTATCTCGTCTGCGGAAAAATCCCCCAAGAACTAACCGAGATGAGGAGCTGGAGGGAGAAGAAATCCCCTACGCCATCGGGGGCGCTGCTCAGACGGCTGTGAGCCGGGAACAGACCGGGAACGGAACGGCTGCAGGACTGTTGGTTCAGAGTCGGGACGAATGGATACGGCTACAACAGGAAGACCAGGAACTAGCTCCATTGCGACAGTGGATAACGAATGGTCTATTGCCCGTGAGAACCCCTGGACAAATTCTCCCGTCAGATCTGAACCTTCTTCTGCGGCAGTGGGAGCGCCTAACTCTTCAGGACGGGCTCTTATGCCACTTAACCATGGCTCTGGCAGATTCTGAGCCGACCTGGCAGATGGTCTTACCAGGGCCTGTGGTGGCCGCAGTTGCTAAAGAAGCTCATGAGTCCGGGGCACACTTCGGAGTGAAGAGGACGTTTAAGTGGCTGCAAACTCGGTTCTATCATCCTCGGCTGCTTGCGGAAGTACAAACTGCCTGTAGACAATGTCGACAATGTGAGCTAACCAAGTCACCGGAGGAAAGGGCGCCTGTGCAGAGCATCACGACGTCTGCCCCTTTTGAAGTATTAATGATAGACTACATTACCATTGGAGCAGCGCATCAAGGCTACGAACACTGCCTCGTTATGGTAGATCATTTTTCAAAATTCGCGGTAGTCATCCCTACCCGTGATCAGACAGCTGAGTCGGCGGCGAGCGCTATCTGTAAGAACTTTATTCAAGTTTACGGCTGTCCGAGGCGAATACATTCGGATCAAGGCGCCTGTTTCTTGGGCAAGGTCATGGAAGAGCTGCATCGCCTCTACGGCATTGATAAGTCACGCACCACACCGTATCATCCCCAGGGAAATGGGGCTTGTGAGCGGTTTAACCGGACTTTGCTTCAAATGCTGCGTGCGCTAGAACAAGATCAGAAGGCCCGCTGGCCGGAGTACGTGTCTGACCTAGTGTGGGTCTACAACAATAGAGTTCATCAAGTCACCGGACGCACCCCGTATGAAGTGGTCTTTGGGCGCCCAGGAAAAGGCATGACAGATCTGGAACTGTCTTCGGAGGAAGAAGGCCCCCGAACAGGGATGGCTTCGTGGGTGCGTGATCATCGGCATCGGCTGCAGACCTTACACCGACTGGTACACACTCGAATTCGGGAAGTGGAGCATCGGAGCACCCCTACAGCAAAACCCCCAGAGTTCCGGCCAGGTGATCGAGTACTCGTTCGAGAGCAAAGACCGCAAAACAAGTTAGACCATCGTTGGGAAAAAACACCCTATCGGGTGCTTCGCCGTATAGACCCGCATGGACCTGTATATGAAGTGCAGTCTGAGGCCCTCGGAAGTACAGGTACTCGCATTCTTCATCGCAACATGCTCCGGTTGTGTCGCTCTGTTGACTCGGACACCCCGGAATCCGCAATCAGGGAAGAGCCACCTACGACTGAGTCCCCCAACAACCATTGGTGGGATGAAGAAGATGATGAAGAAGAAGAACGGCGTCAAAATACTCCCCCTATCTCGACTACTACACTACCCCTGACCAGTCACCCTTCCGCTGACGACATTCCCCCAACACCCCCTACACAAGGACCCGAGCCACGACGTTCTGAACGTTCTACTGCCGGTAGACCCCCAACTCGCTACAGTCCTGACTTACACACTAGACAGACCCAAGTGTGGAACAATCCGTCAGGTGGGCGACCTGTCAGTGCGAAGGCCTCGCCCAGGGACTGGCGAGCATACAGGGTGGGGGAATGTAGGGGACAGGGACCTGGTGAGCTGTGCAGACGGGTGGAACCATTGTTGCCGGGAGTCGGGGTTCCGGGGGACGGATTTGAGGGGTGCATGGGAAGCCAGGCTCATGTGACAGGAGGCAGAGTGACGCAGGGAGAGGAGAGGATAAAAAGCAAAACGCGCGAAAGCAGGGGCAGAGAAGCGCGGGAAATCTCTGAGGAGAGGAAACTGCAGCGCAGTTGCTGTGAGTGTGCAGGCCGCAGTGAGACTTGCAGGAAGCAGGGGGAAAACGTGCAACAGACACTGCGGGCAATTACTGGAGCCCCCAAAAAGAGACGCATTCGTCGTCAGCGACCCCCCAGGCAGAGGGGTAGTGCTGACCAGCTCAGGGACAGTATTACCGCGCTCCCTGAGAACACCTTGCCAGAGAGTGCTACAGACTCGCATGGTTTCGTCTCAGCTGTGACTGATACTGATTATTCTCCTAATCCTCCTCAAAAAGACTCTTCTCTGGACTGGGAGGCTGTTACCTCGGATCAACATCCGCCTGCAGGAGGGAACGCAGCACCGCAAAAGACATTCTGGACTCGACTCTACGCCTGGGCCCGTCGCCAGAAGACACCTCCTTCCTCCGCCATCAGGACTACGGCGTTGTCGGAGCCTCCCCGTCAGGACTACATCGCTGAACCAGCACTGATAAGTGACCATTGTTGACTTTATCTTAGTAGGGAGTCACTAGTGAGGCGCTGCCGCGTTCTACGGGTGTAGTTCAGGGCGGCCATATAATAATTGGGATTTACTGCGAGATTGTGTTCTTGTATATAAGTTCCCTGCGTGGAAAACATTTGTTATCTTTTTGGTTGGAAGTTAAAAAGAAAGTTAAAAAACGCTATTTGCTTTCTGGCTCCTATTTGTCCCTGCATCCTTCTTTACCTGCGGTCTCTACACAGGCTGGGTTGCACCCTGGCCCAGATGATCCACAAGAAACCCAACAGCTGTGGAAGGGGAGAAGCAAACTGTTTATCCATGATGGCAAGTTGTGCAGGAGGAGCATCGACCCACGTACTCATGAATTGGTGTGGCAGATAGTGGTGCCAAGGCGAGATGCGCCCATGGTTCTGGGAGCCTACCATGATGGAGCCGGACACTTCGGATGGAGGAAGCTGGAGAAGCTGCTCCGAGGGAGGTTCTATTGGATTGGCATGAAGAGAACCATTGAGAAGTGGTGTCGGGAGTGTGGTCCATGTAGTCTGCGCAGGAAGGACCGTGACAGTCAACGGGCTCCCCTGCGGCCTATCATCACCAAACGGCCGCTCGAACTGGTTGCGCTGGATCATGTGAAGCTGACACCTAGCCGGTCGGGCTATATCTACGCCCTTACCATCGTGGACCACTACTCCAGGTTTTTGGTGGTTGTGCCTGTCAAGGATCTAACAGCTAGGACTGCCGCCAGGGCCTTCCAGCAGCACTTTTGTAGGCCCCATGGCTACCCAGAGAAAGTACTGACCGATCAGGGGCCTGCATTCGAAGCGGAAGTGTTCCAAGAATTCTGCCAGTTGTACGGGTGTAAGAAGATCAGAACTACACCGTACCACCCTCAAACCAACGGGATGTGCGAGAAGATGAACCAGGTAGTAATCGATTTATTGAAGACCTTGCCTGTGGAGGAACGGAACCTGTGGCCGACAAAGTTGCCTGACTTGGTGGATATGTACAACCACATCCCAGTAAGTTCCACCAACTGTACTCCAGCGTACCTGATGCGAGGAAGGTCTAGTCGGTTACCCGTTGATCTGAACATGGGGGTCCTAGTACCCGAAGATACCTCGCCGGATGCAGATTGGGATGCAGAAAGGCAGCGAAGGTACCGCGAAGTACAGGAGTGTGTAGAGAGAAGTCTCGCCCAGGCTAGGCAGAAGCAAGAAAGGGACTACAACCAACACGCTCCTGCGATTCCCCTGTCACCTGGTGAGCAAGTACTTAAACGAAAGAGGAGATTACACAAGCTCGATGACCAATGGGAAGCAGAACCGTATACCATCCTGCCATCCGACTTCGACAACACACAGGTCTGTCTCATCAGCAAGGACAGAGGGGAGACCTCGACAGCGGTATCCAGGGATCACCTTAAGGTCTGCCCCGATAAGTTAAAAGAGAGGGGCACGGCCCCAGAAATCTCCCCGCCGGTGGAAAAGGAGAAGATGTTCCATACTGTCCTTGGTGACTTTCCCCAGTCCTGGACTCAGATAAACCAAGCCGTCGTGGTACCTGTCATAATGTTTCAACAGCCGGACCCGCCAGAAACGATGGTGGTACCAGATCATCTGGCCCCGCTACCTCAACAAGCCTTACCTGATGAAGCCATGCCAACCATTGAGCCGGCAAATCCTCCCTCTGCTATCAGTGAATCTGCTGCACCCACTGTTGATAACCGCAGCTCTGAGAGCCCCAACCTGCCAGTGCTACCCAGACTCACTAGAAGTGTAGTTAGAAGACAGTGCACTACACCAGCGGTAGCAAGCATAGCGGGCCCTGTTAGGCCAATAGCAACCCCTGCGCTGCGAAGGTCCACACGCAGCACTCAAAATCAAACTCCCCTCCGCTACAAAACTTGGAGGTATTGATAAGGGCTGCTATTTAATTGAAAATGTTTGTATGCATATCTTTTTGTTACAGGTTTTTAAATGGACACTAGAGTAATGGACGGTGAATTGCTCAAAAACTTTTATAAGAGGGACCCCTTTGTTTACCCAGGGTCCCCGCTGTTTCAACCACTGAACTGAGAGTCATAAACTGTGCATGACCTAACTTTTGCAACGTTCAAGAATCCTCACCTCCCGTAAAGGGAAGCATAGTTATGTTCAATTGTTATGCTATTTCAAAAATTTGTGTGTTTCCTGTTAACATGTATTATTGTTCTTGTTTTCCCAGTCCCGGAGTACTGGATTTAACCGGGGGGGAGTGCAGCACCTCAGAGTCCTGGTTGTTGCAGTACTGTGGCTCCGCCACTAGGGGGAGCTATGGTGCGTCTGATTGCACTAAGGAGTTTCTCTGACCAGGTACACTCACACCACACTTCACACTCCGGCCACCAGGGGGGTGGTCCTATCTAGTAGGCCACTCCTCACAACTCTGGTAAAACTGGGGGTTGGACAGGAAGACAGGGAGAAGTAGCTGGGAAGAGCTAGTGAGAGGACCTGTCAGGGATGGGATCCTGGCAGACTCCTCAGAGCAGAACAAACCAGTGAACAACGGGAATACAGTAAAGAGGAATTAGAACCAGAAGGAGTCGTGCTGTTAGACCGAGGCAACATCCTTCTGAGGCGCAAACAGTCGGTGGCCGGAACGCCGAGCAAGTAAGAGACTTTAAGTACTACTGCAAACCACGGCCGGACAGCTAATTACAGGTTGGCTGTCTCACTTAACACCTAAGCAGACAACGGAGGCAGCTGTGGGAGAGGGGCGACTCTAGGGTCCCGGAAGAACTCCAGGCCTACCCTGTCATACGGGTGCGTCCTACCATATCATCTGGGGGACGGAGAAAGCGAACATCAGAGACAGACAGAAACAGTTGTGAGGACTATCCCGGGAGCTCAGCAGGGAAGAACTACAACACCCAGCGCTAGAAGGTAGATACTGATTCCCACCTGTAAAGAGAACTCCTGATGTGTCTTTAGACCGGCCGGTCTCTGACAACCCAGTTAACAGCGCTCTGGACTGAGGTCTCCAAAACCTTCAGTAAAGAGGTAAAGAGACTGCAACCTGGTGTCCTCATTATTTACCGCGACCTGCACCCCACAACTGCACCGTTACAACACCACTTATTGCACCGGACGTCCCCCACTGACAGACAGGGCCACGGACCGGGTCTAGCCACCGTGACAACCCCAGAACTGAGACTCAGAGGCCCGGCTCCGGGTACCCCTCGGCCCTGCGGCGGTGTGGGGGCGCTCCATATACACATTAAAAGTCATGTCCCTGCCAAGTCGGGTGGGGAGGCCCACATATTTCCCCGCACATAATGACTGATTTAATCAGTCGCCATGTGCCCTTAACAGCCACAGGTGGAGCGCCATCCGTGGTTGTCAACCAGTTAAGTTCAGCTGTAAATCTCGGACAGCGGGAATTAACATGCGCCAGAAGGAAGCATGTCATACATCCCATACCCATCGGTGCCCCTATCATGTGATCTCAAGGTGCTGATGGGTGTTAATGACAGTCGGAGGTCTACAGAATGTAATCTTACATAAATAACATAAATTAAATGTTTGCTATAGTTGTAAGTAATCATGCAAGGAATAGATTAGTGATTGTGAGCTTAAATGCAATATGACCACTGTAGTGCAGCGATGTCCACACTGTGCAGTGATGAGGCAGTGACCCAGGAAAAGTTCAAAGTATAGTCTCTTTTAATAATCAGCGTACTCACAAGTAGGAATCAACTCGGATCCCCCAGATTGCAGCCGGGAAAACGAAGATAGTCCGTGACCAGATACCATGGGCGACTGCATCGTCGTGTACACTGAGGGTGCCAGGCCTTTTGGCTCCACTTGGACCGATGCTGCCTCACACAGGTTGAACTCTGCAGAGCCTCATGCTCTGCCTGCTTCCATACCAAAACTGACACACCCAACCCTCTGCTACAGGGGTTTTTACAAAAGAACCTATGGCTGTCAGCCACATGGAAAACCCTGGGCCGTAAAGGAAACAGACTGCCCTGCTGCCATCCTGTAGTCTGTTTCAAAAACAAAAGCCCAGAACAGGTTTTCTTATATCTGCCATGGACACATAGCATGCCCAAGACCAATACTCACTTTTATTCTGCACTGCAATCACAGCCATGCCTGTGACTGCAATGCACTCCCATATGCTCCTTTGCACATCCTGGGGGACAAATAGCAACCCTCGCATATAACACCAGTCACTGCCTCACACCACTTTGAAAGGACTGAATAGTTTGAGAATATACATACTGTAGTGCTGCAATTCATGTGCGCTTCCCTCTTCCCCCAGTAGGGATGCCGACTCACTCACCGCCATGATCCCCACTTTGCACTTCCTCCTCCTGCTGCTGCTCAAGGTCTTCACATGGCTTGCAGATCCTTGGGCACTGTGCTTAGGGCTCTCGCTCTTTTGCCCTCCTAAAGGGACAGCATGTACCATTCTAAAGTATCCCCAGCCAATGGCTGAGAAACACTTATTTAAGGCACCTCCATCTCTTGGGAGATACCTGACCAACGTGTATACTCTGCTTGTTTCATGCTTGCTAGATCTTAGATCCCCTGCTTTAGTTTTTCTTCCAGTACCTGCCTGTAACTGCCTATGTCTGCCTGTATACCAGCTGTGCCTGCCGTACTTGCCTGCACTTGGCATGCCCACCTGTATATCAGCCGTGCCAGCCTGCACCTGCTGTGGTCACCTGCATATCAGCCGTACCTGCATGCACCTGCCAGTGCCTGCCTGTATACCAGCCATATTTTCCATACTTACCTGCACTTTCCATGCCAACCTGTATATCAGTCATACCTGCCTGTTCTTGCCAAGTTAAGTACAGATCTGAATCGTTTTGATGCTAAAGATTGAAAATCGTTTTTCAAATGCTGTCCTGAAACCTGACAGAGTTTGAAGTTTAACCCCTTCCTAACATGCACTGTACGTACACAGCGCTGTAGGAGCTGCTTTCCCACAAACCACTATGTAGGTATAGCACCGCGATCGTGTGGGTTCACGCTGAGCACCACCACGATCGGGTGCGGATGTCAGCTCTGTGTGAACTGACACCCTGCACCAATGCTCTCAATTGGTGCTAGCACTGATTGCAGACAATTATCTCAAGTGATGCCATTGTCAATAGTGACAGTGACATCCAGGAGCATCGCAGAGGGAGTGAGCTCCCTCTTAGCTTCCATCAGCTCAACGATGTCGACAGTCTCCATGGTGACCCCGGGCTGCAAGATTGCTGCAGGGTCCTTCAAAGTGGCCTGCTCAGAGCAGGAGCTGACATACCTCCTCCCCTGCCTGTCCTGATGCCCTGCACTGCAGAAGCTTTGCAGAGTATCAGATCAGAGATCTGTCACTATATAGTGATGTCCCATGCTAGCACAATGTAAAAAAGTTATTAAAAAGTGTAGAAATATTTTTTTAAAATCCATAAATAAACAAAAAAAGATACATTATTAATCCGATAAATACATTTATTTAGGTAAAGAAAGTACACATACTTGGTATCGCTGTGTCCGTAATGACCCAACCTATAAAACTGTTCCACTAATTAACTCCTTCAGTGAACACCACAAAAAAAGCAAAAAACTATGCTTTATCATCATACCACCAAACAAAAGGTGCAATAAAAAACAGTGAAAAAGACGAATGTAAATAAAAATAGTACAGCTGAAAACATAATCTTGTTGTCATGTTGGACGCTGTTCACACTAGGGCGTCCGACAGACAGCAGTAATTCCACATACGTCCACTACACGCTCAGTGGCGTCGGCAAGACTTTATCCAGCTTGCTCGGGGTTAATCTAGCTGGTAATTTGGTTGGAGGCTGGGTCACGCCCACGGCCTTTAAATAGTCGTGCTGGACTTTGGGCGTCGCCGATTATAGCTTGTGCTTTGTGCCTAGCGATTCCGGTCTGGAGTGGTGGTCTTGTTGTAGGAATATCGTATCTGGTAATGTATTATCCTTTGTCATATTCCTCCTTCCTATATTTGTATTTGTTTTGCCCTGTGCACATTATAGTGTATTCCTGTGTGTCTGCGGCGTGGTGCGTTTTTCAGTTTTTCCTGTCTGTGCTTTCTGTGGGGATTGGTGTGTGGTCTCTTCACTGGGTGGGGGGTGGTAGTTTCAGCTTAGGGCTGAAACAGGAGACAGGGTCAGGCCTGGCGGCCCAGACATGCACACCTTTAGTGTAACTTCTGGGAAAGGGTCAGACAGGGTTTCCCTAGCCTGAGGGATATCGCAGGGGCCCGGGTAACCAGCCTTAGTCTACCCAGTACTCCCGTGACATTATAATCGGCCCAAAAAGAAAAAAAAAAAAAAAGGAAAAGTTTTTTTTTATGTCATGGATCCCATGACTTCCATAACCCGCCAGTTGGAGGCGCTGTCCTTACAGGTCACTGAATTGAAGGGGGCGGTTCAGCAACAGAGTCTAGTAGTATCTAATGTGCAAGTGGAAACTGCAGGTAGAGTTGCAGAGCCAAAAATCCCTTTACCTGAGAGGTTTGCTGGGGAACACAGTAAATTTGTTTTCCGTGAAGCTTGCAAATTATATTTTCGTATGCACCGCTTTCTTCAGATAATGAGGCTCAGCGTGTGGGCTTGGTTTTGTCATTACTGAACGGAGATCCCCAAGCATGGGCGTTTTCATTACCTTCTGATTCAGCTGCATATAACTCAGTGGAGAGTTTTTTTTCTGCTCTTGGACTCATATATGATGATCCTGACAGATTGGCTCTAGCAGAATCTAAAATATGCGCTCTCCGCCAGGGGGAGCGAATGGCGGAGGATTACTGTTCTGAATTTCGCCGCTGGGCGGTGGAAACACAATGGAATGACCCGGCGCTGCGGATTCAGTTTGTATATGGGGTTTCGAGAAGGGTTAAACAAGCCCTCCTGATGTATGAGACTCCTGCTTCTCTAGAGTCTGCCGTGAGTCTTGTTGTCCGCATTGATCGCCGTTTGCGTCAGGGGGCGCTAGAGACGCCGCCTATGGGGGAGGTCGTAGGTGCACGTGAGGTTGCTGCAGGTGAGCCCACGGAGCCTATGCAAATCACAGGGGTGTCACATCAGCAAGCCCCCTCACTCAGGAAGCAGGGAGCCTGTTTTTGCTGTGGTAAAAAGTAGCATTATGTAAATGCTTGTCCTCTGTTTTCTAAGAAAAGCGCAAACGGTGGAAAACTTCTAAGCTCAGAGGGTGTGGAGGAGGCCAATCTGAGCTTATGCATATCCTCCATAGAGGTCTCTCAATGTATGCTCCCTGCCAGAGTTATGGTCGCTGGCAGAAAGCTGCCAATCACTGTTTTTGTGGATAGTGGTTCGGCCACTAATCTCATTGATGAGGAGTTTGCGCGCACGGCAGGGTTCACAGTCGAAAAATTGCCTCATCCTATCCGTGTGGTCACCATCAATGCTACCCCTCTCCAACAGGGAGAGATTACTGAGTTTTTGGCTGAGGTGAAACTCCACATTGGGGTCCTACATTCTGAGCAGGTTACATGTAGGGTGCTCAGTAATCTTCCTGCACAAATGGTTCTGGGTTTTCCATGGTTATCTATGCACAACCCGGTTATTGACTGGAAAACTCAGGACATAATTCAGTGGAGCGGATTTTGCCAGGAGAATTGCCTGGCCACATGTGTGTCCGCTGTGACTCCAAACATTCCTGAGTTACTGCTGGATTTTGCGGATGTGTTCTCAGAGAAGGGTTGCTCAGAATTGCCACCACATCACCCCTATGACTGTACTATTAGGTTTAAATCAGGAGCCAAATTGCCGAAAGCTAGGATGTTGAAAATCTCTGGTCCTGAGAGGCAAGCGTTAAAAGACTACATTGCTGAGAGTCTGAGCAAAGGGCACATCAGGCCTTCGTCCTCGCCGGTGGTAGCTGGGTTCTTGTTCATTAAAAAGAAAGATGGCGGACTACGCCCGTGTCTGGATTTCAGGGAGTTAAACCAGATTACGGTTCGTGATCCATACCCTATGCCACTGATACCTGATTTGTTCAACCAGGTGGCTGGTGCTAATTGGTTTTCCACGCTTGACCTCAGGGGGGCGTACAACCTCATAAGAGTCCGTCAAGGTGATGAGTGGAAGACGGCTTTTAATACTCCTGAGGGTCGTTTTGAAAATTTGGTGATGCCATTTGGGTTGACAAACGCGCCAGCAGTTTTTCAACATTTCATAAATGATGTATTCTCGCTTGTTCTGGGGAAATTCGTTATTGTGTACCTAGATGACATTCTCATCTAATCATGCGACCGTGATACTCATTTAGAGCATGTGAGGCAGGTGTTACAGCTACTCAGGGAAAATAAGCTCTATGCTAAACTTGAGAAATGTGTATTTTCAGTTCAGGAGTTGCCTTTCTTGGGTTATATTGTGTCTGCTTCAGGGTTTAAAATGGACGCCGCTAAGGTGCAAGCGGTGCTGCATTGGGAACGGCCTGATAACCTAAAAGCACTCCAGCGGTTCCTTGGGTTTTCGAACTATTATAAAAAGTTTATCAAGGATTTTTCTACCATTGCTAAACCGCTTACTGACATGATGGAAAAAGGGTACTAATTTCTCCGCCTGGCCTCAGGCTGCTGTGCGCGCATTTGAATTTCTGAAGAACAGTTTTGCTTCGGCCCCCATTCAGGTGCAACCGGACGTATCAAAACCATTTACCGTGGAAGTCGATGCGTCTGAGGTTGGAGTGGGGGCGGTGCTGTCACAAGGCTCATCCTTGGGCGAGTTGCGTCCATGCGCCTACTTTTCCAAGAAGCTGTTGCCCGCCGAACGTAATTACGATATCGGCAACAGGGAGTTGTTGGCTATCAAGTTGGCTTTTGAGGAATGGCGACACTTTTTGGAGGGGTCGGTCCATCAGGTTACAGTTATCACCGACCATAAAAATCTGCTGTATTTGGAGTCAGCCAAGCGTCTGTCCCCCAGGCAGGCTCGCTGGGCATTGTTTTTCACGCGGTTCAACTTTTTTGTTACGTACCGACCTGGGTCTAAGAACACTAAGGCAGATGCTTTGTCCAGGTGTTTTCTGGGGGGAGAACCTCAGGAAGATCCGGTACCCATCCTCCAAAAGGGTGTAGTGGTCTCGGCTCTCACGACCGAAGTTGAGGCTGAGATTGCCGAGGCTCAGGAGGAGGTACCACCAGAGCTTCCCTTTAATAAATCGTTTGTACTGCTCCATCTTCGCCTAAAGGTGTTGGGTGAGCATCATGATGCTGTCCTGGCTGGCCATCCAGGGGTTAAGGGTTCCTTGGAGTTGGTGTCGCGTCGGTTTTGGTGGCCCAAAATCCGACAGGACGTGGTCTCGTACGTATCAGCACGTACCACATGCGCTAGGGCTAAGACGTCCCGCTCCCATCCTGCTGGCACACTACATCCTCTCGGGGTACCCAGTAGGCCATGGCCAGAGATTTCCATGGATTTTATCACAGATTTGCCCTCCTCTGCTGGGAACACGGTCATTCTGGTGGTTGTTGATCGGTTCTCATAGATGTCTCACTTTGTGTCCTTGCCTTCGTTGCCTAACGCTAAGACTCTGGCTCAGGTATTTGTGCAAGAGGTGGTCAGACTTCACGGGGTCCCGTCTGACATCGTGTCTGATAGGGGTACTCAGTTTGTGGCAAAATTTTGGAAAGCTTTTTGCTCACGGCTGGGGATCAAGTTGTCACATTCTTCTGCGTTTCATCCTCAGTCAAATGGTCAGACCGAGCGTATGAACCAGAACTTGGAGCAGTACTTACGCTGTTTTGTTTCTCACAATCAGGAGGAGTGGTCGACGTTCCTTCCTTTGGCTGAGTTTGCTATAAATAATCACCGTCAGGAATCGTCTGGGGAGTCCCCGTTCTTTTTTGTTTACGGGCTCAATCCTCAGTTTTGTACTCTGCGTCAGGGGGGTTCTTCTGGCGTCCCGGAGGAGGACCAGTTAGGAGCACAACTGGCATCCGTGTGGAGTAGAGTGAAACAGCGCTTGCTAAACGTAGGTGCAAGGTACAAACGAGTGGCTGACAGTAAACGTGTGACAGGTCCGGACCTGAGTGTGGGTGACTGGGTGTGGTTGTCCACAAAAAACATAAAACTCAAGATTCCATCCTTGAAATTGGGTCCAAGGTTTATTGATCCATTTAGGGTTGCCGCCATCATTAACCCGGTAGCCTACCGTTTGGCGCTCCCTACGGTATATAAAATACACAAAGTGTTCCACAGATCTTTATTAAAAAAGGTGGTGGGTTCTGTGGACACGGCGCCTATGCCACCTCCAGGTTTGGTGGATCGCAATTTGGAGTTTGAAGTCTTCAAGGTGGTTGACTCTCGAGTAGTGCACCGCACATTACAGTACCTGGTACACTGGCGTGGTTATTGGCCGGAAGAGAGGTCCTGGGTACCAGCCTTGGACATACATGCAGACCGGCTGGTCAGTATGTTTCACTGCCGCCATCCGGACAAGCCGGGTCCTATAAGTCGTGAGGGCCCTGGGGTCCCTTGTAGAAGGCGGGGTACTGTCATGTCGGACGCTGTTCACACTAGGGCGTCTGACAGACAGTGGTAATTCCACATACGTCCACTACACGCTCAGTGGCGTCGGCTAGACTTTATCCAGCTTGCTCGGGGTTAATCTAGCTGGTAATTTGGTTGGAGGCTGGGTCACGCCCACGGCCTTTAAATAGTCGTGCTGGACTTTGGGCGTCGCCGATTATAGCTTGTGCTTTGTGCCTAGCGATTCCGGTCTGGAGTAGTGGTCTTGTTGCAGGAATATCGTATCTGGTGGTGTATTATCCTTTGTCATATTCTTCCTTCCTATATTTGTATTTGTTTTGCCCTGTGCACATTATAGTGTATTCCTGTGTGTCTGCGGCGTGGTGCGTTTTTCAGTTTTCTCTGTCTGTGCTTTCTGTGGGGATTGGTGTGTGGTCTCTTCACTGGGTGGCGGGTGGTGATTTCAGCTTAGGGCTGAAACAGGAGACAGGGTCAGGCCTGGCGGCCCAGACATGCACACCTTTAGTGTAACTTCTGGGAAAGGGTCAGACAGGGTTTTCCTAGCCTGAGGGATATCGCAGGGGCCCGAGTAACCAGCCTTAATCTACCCAGTACTCCCATGACACTTGTCCTGCAAAAATAAGCTGCCATAAAGCTCCAGCAGTGGAAAAATAAAAAAGTTACAGCTCTCAGAATACAGCGATGCAAAACTGATTTTTTTTATAACATAGTTTTTATTGTGTAAAAGCGCCATAACATAAAAAATGATATAAATGGGGTATCACTATAATCGTACTGACCCAAAGAATAAAGCTGCATTAGCAATTTTACCACACACTGAACGGTATAAAAAACTAAACAAAAACAGTTCCTGAATGGCTGATTTTTGTTAATTCTCTCAAAAATTGGAATAGAAGCTGATCAAAAAATGTTATATGCCCGAAAATGGTACCAACAAAAACTTCAAATGGTCCCACAAAAAATAAGCTGTCACATGACTGTTAGCTGAAATATGGAAAAATTATAGCTATCTAAACATAGCGATGCAAAAACTAGTTTTTGCAGTAAAAAGCGTCTTTTTTAGTGAGTGTCAGCAGCCAAACATAGAAACCTGATATAAACCTGGTATCGCTGTAATGGCACCAACCCAAACAATAAAACCGTCTAATTATTTATACTGCACGAGGAGTTTCGTAGAAAATAAATAAAGCTAATTTTTCACCTGCTGTTGATTTGTTCATTCTGCCTCCCAAAAATCTAAGTAATGCTGGGCTCACATTTATCCTGCTCACTACACTGAGCGCTTATACCGGGGTTTCAACTCAATCCACAAAAAAAGCAAGTCTGTTGTGAATTCCGCTCTTGGGCTCCCTCCGGTGGTTGTAAGTAGTACTTTTGTGAATTGTGCTCTTGGGCTCCCTCCTGTGGTTTTGAGTGGTATAGCTGCTTCTTGGATTTAGCATCAGCAGCTGCGTCCATTGATCTTCTTTCTGCTCGGCTATATTAGTCTGGCTTTATCCCTCAATCAATGCCAGTTGCCAATTGTTCCTGCCTGGAGGCACGGCTCTTGGATTTCCCTGACACTCTGACTCGTTCAGCAAAGATAAGTCCTTGCTTGTCCTTTTGCAGTCCACTTGTTGTGGACTTATTGTTCAGCACATTCTATGTTTTGCTCATTTGTCCAGCTTATCAGTATTGATCTATTTAGCTATGCTGGAAGCTCTGGGCTGCAGATTTTGCCCTCCACACCTTTAGTCAGGTGTGGAGATTTTTGCATATCTCTGCGGTGGACTTTTTCTAGTTTTTATTACTGACCGCACAGTGTTTCTTTCCTTACTGTCTATCTAGCTAGAATTGGCCTCCTTTGCTAAAATCTTGTTTCATACTATGTATGTCATTTCCTTCTCCTCTCACAGCCAATATTTGTGGGGGGCTGTCCTATCCTTTGGGGATTTTCTCTGAGGCAAGATAGCTTTCCGTTTTCTACCTTAGGGGTAGCTAGTTCTCCGGCTGTGACGAGATGTCCAGGGAGTGACAGGAACATTCCACGGCTACTGCTAGTGTTGTGTTAAGATCAGGAACTGCGGTCTGTATAGTTACCACCTGCCCAGAGCTAGTCGCATGTCGCTCCTAAATTACCAGTCCATAACAGTGCAACTGGCCAAAAATGAGTTGAATGCATCTCAAAAGAAGGAAAAGAAAAAAAGTTCTGAGCCATTTTTTTTTCTTTAGTCTGTTTTGTCTTTTTCCTACCTCTTAATCTCTGGGTGGATTTGGGCACGGACATGGATGTTCAGGGTTTGTTTTCTCGTATGGATCAGCTTGCTGCAAGAGTTCAGAGTATCCAAGATTATGTTGTTCAGACTCCAGCCTTAGAGCCTAGAATTCCTACTCCAGATTTGTTTTACGGTGATAGATCTAAGTTTTTGAACTATAAGAATAACTGCAAATTGTTTTTTGCTCTGAAACCCCGTTCCTCTGGTGACCCCACTCAGCAAGTTAAAATAGTTATTTCTCTGCTGCGTGGTGACCCTCAGGACTGGGCATTCTCCCTTGAGTCAGGGGATCCGGCATTGCTTAATGTAGATGCATTTTTTCAATCGCTCGGATTATTGTATGACGAACCTAACTCTGTAGAGCATGCTGAGAAAACACTTTTGGCCCTGTGTCAGGGTCAGGAAGCGGCAGAATTGTACTGCCTGCCAGAAATTTAGAAAATGGTCTGTGCTCACTAAATGGAATGAGGATGCTCTGGCAGCAATTTTCAGAAAGGGTCTTTCAGAAGCCCTTAAAGATGTTATGGTGGGGTTCCCCACGCCTATTGGTTTGAGCGAATCTATGTCCCTAGCCATTCAGATTGATCGGCGCCTGCGCGAGCGCAAAGTGGTGCACCATATGGCAGCGTCCTCTGAACAGAGTCCTGAGCCTATGCAATGTGATAGGATTCTGACTAGAGCGGAACAGAGGGGATACAGACGTCAGAATGGGCTGTGTTTTTACTGTGGTGATTCTGCTCATACTATTTCTGATTGCCCTAAGCGTATTAAGAGGGTCGCTAGATCTGTTACCATTAGTACTGTACAGCCTAAGTTTCTCCTGTCTGTGACCCTGATTTGCTCATTGTCATCTTTCTCTGTCATGGCATTTGTGGATTCAGGCGCTGCCCTGAACTTGATGGACTTAGATTTCGCCAGGCGCTGTGGTTTTTCTTTGCAGCCTTTGCAGAGCCCTATTCCTCTGAGGGGTATTGATGCTACACCGTTGGCCAAGAATAAACCTCAGTATTGGACTCAGCTGACTATGTGCATGGCTCCAGCACATCAGGAAGATTGTCGTTTTCTGGTGTTGCATAATTTACATGATGTTGTTGTACTGGGTTTTCCATGGTTACAAGTACACAATCCAGTGTTGGATTGGAAATCGATGTCTGTGACTAGTTGGGGTTGTCAAGGGGTACATAGTGACATTCCTTTAATGTCAATTTCCTCTTCCCCCTCTTCTGATGTTCCTGAATTTTTGTCAGATTTCCAGGATGTATTCGATGAGCCCAAGTCCAGTTCCCTTCCTCCTCATAGGGACTGTGATTGTGCTATCGACTTGGTTCCTGGCTGTAAGTTCCCTAAGGGCCGACTCTTCAATCTGTCTGTGCCAGAGCATGCCGCTATGCGGGGCTATGTTAAAGAGTCTTTAGAGAAGGGGAGCAGGATTCTTTTTTGTTGCCAAGAAGGATGGCTCCTTGAGACCTTGTATTGATTATCGCCTTCTTAATAAGATCACGGTCAAATTCCAATACCCTTTACCTTTGCTCTCTGATTTGTTTGCTCGGATTAAGGGGGCTAGTTGGTTTACCAAGATTGACCTTCGAGGGGCGTATAATCTTGTTCGTATTAAACAGGGTGACGAATGGAAAACTGCATTTAATACGCCCGAAGGCCACTTTGAATACCTGGTGATGCCTTTCGGGCTTTCTAATGCTCCTTCTGTATTTCAGTCCTTCATGCATGATATTTTTCGCAATTATCTTGATAAATTCTTGATTGTGTATTTGGATGATATTTTGATTTTTTCCAATGATTGGGAGTCTCATGTGAAGCAGGTCAGGATGGTATTCCAGATCCTTCGTGATAATGCTCTATTTGTGAAGGGGTCTAAGTGCCTATTTGGGGTCCAGAAGGTCTCTTTTTTGGGGGTTATTTTTTCTCCTTCGTCTATAGAAATGGATCCTGTTAAGGTCCAAGCCATTCATGACTGGGTTCAACCCACATCTGTGAAAAGCCTTCAGAAATTTTTGGGCTTTGCTAATTTTTATCGCCGTTTCATTGCCAACTTCTCTAGTGTGGTTAAGCCCCTGACCGATTTAACGAAGAAGGGCGCTGATGTGGCAAATTGGTCCTCTGAGGCTCTGGAGGCCTTTCAGGAGCTTAAGCGCCGACTTACTTCTGCCCCGGTCTTGCGTCAGCCTGATGTGTCTCTTCCTTTTCAGGTTGAGGTTGACGCTTCTGAGAATGGGGCAGGGGCCATTTTGTCACAGAGGAACTCTGATGGTTCCTTGATGAAACCATGTGCCTTCTTTTCCCGAAAGTTTTCGCCTGCGGAACGCAATTATGATGTCGGCAATCGGGAGTTGTTGGCGATGAAGTGGGCATTTGAGGAGTGGCGACATTGGCTTGAGGGAGCCAAGCATGTGGTCTTGACCGATCATAAGAATCTGATTTACCTCGAGTCGGCCAAGCGGCTGAACCCTAGACAGGCTCGATGGTCCCTGTTTTTCTCCCGTTTCGATTTTGTGGTCTCATATCTTCCGGGATCTAAGAATGTTAAGGCAGATGCCCTCTCTAGGAGTTTTTTGCCGGATTCTCCTGGAGTTCTTGAGCCGGTTGGCATTCTTAGGGAAGGGGTGATTCTTTCTGCTATCTCCCCTGATTTACGGCGGGTGCTTCAGGAATTTCAGGCTGATAAACCTGACCGCTGTCCTGTGGGGAAGCTGTTTGTTCCTGATAGATGGACAAGTAAGGTAATTTCCGAGGTCCATTGTTCTGTGTTGGCCGGTCATCCTGGGATTTTTGGTACCAGGGATTTGGTTGCTAGGTCCTTTTGGTGGCCTTCCTTGTCGCGGGATGTGCGTTCTTTTGTGCAGTCCTGTGGGACCTGTGCCCGGGCTAAGCCTTGCTGTTCCCGCGCTAGTGGGTTGCTTTTGCCTTTGCCTGTCCCTGAGAGGCCCTGGACGCATATTTCCATGGATTTTATTTCGGATCTTCCTGTGTCTCAGAGGATGTCTGTTATCTGGGTGGTTTGTGACTGATTCTCTAAGATGGTCCATTTGGTACCTTTGCCTAAATTGCCTTCCTCCTCTGATTTTGGTTCCATTGTTTTTTCAGCATGTGGTTCGTTTGCATGGCATTTCGGAGAATATTGTGTCTGACAGAGGTTCCCAGTTTGTTTCCAGGTTTTGGCGGTCCTTTTGTGCCAGGATGGGCATTAATTTGTCTTTTTCTTCGGCGTTCCATCCTCAGACAAATGGCCAAACTGAGCGAACTAATCAAACCTTGGAAACCTATTTGAGATGCTTTGTGTCTGCTGATCAGGATGATTGGGTGGCTTTCTTGCCGTTTGCCCTTAATAATCGGGCCAGTTCGGCTACTTTGGTTTCACCTTTTTTTTGTAATTTTGGTTTCCATCCTCGTTTTTTTTCAGGGCAGGTTGAGCCTTCTGATTGTCCTGGTGTTGATTCCGTGATGGACAGGTTACAGCAGATTTGGACTCGTGGTAGACAATTTGACGTTGTCTCAGGAAAAGGCTCAGCGTTTTGCTAACCGCCGTCAGTGTGTTGGTCCTCGGCTTCGTGTGGGGGATTTAGTCTGGTTATCTTCTCATCATGTTCCTATGAAGGTTTCTTCCCCTAAGTTCAAGCCTCGGTTTATTGGTCCTTATAAGATTTCTGAGATTATCAATCCAGTGTCTTTTCGTTTGGCCCTTCCAGCCTCTTTTGCCATCCACAATGTTTTCCATAGATCGTTGTTGCGGAGATATGTGGTACCTGTGGTTCCCTCTGTGGATCCTCCTGCCCCGGTGTTGGTTGAGGGGGAGTTGGAATATGTGGTTGAAAAAATTTTGGATTCTCGTTTTTCAAGGCGGAGGCTTCAGTATCTTGTCAAGTGGAAGGGTTATGGCCAGGAGGATAATTCTTGGGTGGTTGCCTCCGATGTCCATGCCGCCGATTTGGTTCGTGCTTTTCATTTGGCTCGTCCTGATCGGCCTGGGGGCTCTGGTGAGGGTTCGGTGACCCCTCCTCAAGGGGGGGGGTACTGTTGTGAATTCCACTCTTGGGCTCCCTCCGGTGGTTGTAAGTAGTACTTTTGTGAATTCTGCTCTTGGGCTCCCTCCTGTGGTTTTGAGTGGTATAGCTGCTTCTTGGATTTAGCATCAGCAGCTGCGTCCATTGATCTTCTTTCTGCTCGGCTATATTAGTCTGGCTTTATCCCTCAATCAATGCCAGTTGCCAATTGTTCCTGCCTGGAGGCACGGCTCTTGGATTTCCCTGACACTCTGACTCGTTCAGCAAAGATAAGTCCTTGCTTGTCCTTTTGCAGTCCACTTGTTGTGGACTTATTGTTCAGCACATTCTGTTTTGCTCATTTGTCCAGCTTATCAGTATTGATCTATTTAGCTAAGCTGGAAGCTCTGGGCTGCAGATTTTGCCCTCCACACCTTTAGTCAGGTGTGGAGATTTTTGCATATCTCTGCGGTGGACTTTTTCTAGTTTTTATTACTGACCGCACAGTGTTTCTTTCCTTACTGTCTATCTAGCTAGAATTGGCCTCCTTTGCTAAAATCTTGTTTCATACTACGTATGTCATTTCCTTCTCCTCTCACAGCCAATATTTGTGGGGGGCTGTCCTATCCTTTGGGGATTTTCTCTGAGGCAAGATAGCTTTCCGTTTCCTACCTTAGGGGTAGCTAGTTCTCCGGCTGTGACGAGATGTCCAGGGAGTGACAGGAACATTCCACGGCTACTGCTAGTGTTGTGTTAAGATCAGGAACTGCGGTCTGTATAGTTACCACCTGCCCAGAGCTAGTCGCATGTCGCTCCTAAATTACCAGTCCATAACACAAGTCCCCACTCAGGTCCATGATCTGTCAGTGGAAATACAGGGGTCTTCCATGCTACTGGTAGTACAAAGGCTCTGGAAAAGTGAAATAGCTCCTTGCCCATCAAAAGCAATTCAGCAAATTATGCGCTCCAAAATCCAAACACCCTTTTCCCTTCTGAGCCCCAGTGTGTCTAAACCACAAGTTTGGAAAGCCTGTCTAATTAACAGATGCGTATCTCCAAAAGCATGAGCTGGTCATAATGTACTGGTCACTACAACGTACTGGTCACTACAAAGTACTGGTCACTACAGTGGCAGTTTGCAATTTGCACTCAGCAGTGGAGTCAAAATCATCTCTACAACTGTAGATAAATTCCCACAGGGGTATAATTTCCAAAATGAGGTAAAATGAGGGGGGATCCTGCTGTTGTAGCACTTACGAGCTGTGTTTAAGGAGTCCACAAACTATTCTAGGAAAATAGCACTTCATGTGGCTAAGCAGTACTGTACAACTATATATAGGGTATTTCTACATTCAACAGAACTTGGACAAATTTTGGTGACATTTTTACCCATTTCCCAGTATGAAAATGTAAAATTTAGGGCTAACACACAATCTTGGTTGTAAAAATGTAAATTATTTTTTCCTCACTGCCCAATGGTATAAAACTCTGTGACACACCTGTGGTGTTAATATGATCACTGCACCCCTAGATAAAATCATTAAGAGGTGTAGTTTGTAAAATAGGGTCACTTATGGGGGGCTATGCTGTTTTGGCATCTCAGGTGCTCTGCCAGTGTGACATAGCATTTTTTGCTCCTTCCTTTCTGAGCTTTGCACTGTGCCTCAAAAGTAATTTTCAACCACATGTGGGGTATTGCTGTACTTAGAAGAAATTGCACAACAAATTTTGAGTACCGTATATACTCGAGTATAAGTCGAGATATTCAGCCCATTTTTTTTGGCTGAAAGTCCTCCTCTTGGCTTATACTCGAGTCAGGGAGGGGGAGCGGGGGCTGTCTAATTATACTCACCTACTTCTGGCGCGGTCCCTGCAGGTCCCTGCTTCCCTGGCACCGCAGCTTCTTCCTGTACTGAGCGGTCACATGGTACCGCTCATTACAGTAATGAATATGCTGCTCCACCTCCCATAGGGGTGGAGCCACATATTCATTACTGTAATGAGCGGTAACGGTAACCGCTCAGTATAGGAAGAAGCTGCGGCACTGGGGAACCAGGGACTGCACAGCGCTAGGAGCAGGTGAGTATAATGGGGAAGGGGAGCGCTGCTCCCCGTTCCGGGTGCCGCTCCATCTTCAGCATCTTCTACAGTGACGCTCAGGTCAGAGGGCGTGATGACGTGGTTAGTGCGCGCCCTCTGCCTGAATGTCAGTGCAGAAGATGCTGAAGATGGAGCGGCGCTGGAACAAAGTCAGGTGAATATTGAAAGTGCCGGGGGCCTGAGTGATGAGAGGTGAGTATGTGATTTTTTTTTTTATCGCAGCAACAGCAAATGGGGCAAGTGTCTGTATGGAGCATCCTATGGGGCCATAACGTTTGTGGAGCACTATATGGGGCAAGTGTCTGTATGGGGCCATAATGTTTGTGCAGCACTATATGGGGCAAATGTCTGTAGGGCAGTGGGGTTCTCGGTACCAGGTCCTTCGAATCTCAAGGGGGATGTCACAGTGGCTGACGCGGTCCGTGGCCCTAGGGATGTCCATATTAAAAGGGGGGTAAGGTCTTTAAAGGGATATGTTCGTGATGCCACCTGTAGTATTCAGTCAGGGTGACCGACGCTGCTTTATGGGGTCCGCTGGAGTGATGTTATGGCAGCTAGATGGTATTCCCTCCCACAGGTGAAGTGTAACCCCAGGGCTTCCCAGTGTGTGGATGGTGGATGGTGGAAGGCGCAGTGAAGAATAAGGACACAAGGTTGCAGTCTCTTTACCTTTTTACTGAAGGCTTCAGCATCCACAGTCCAGAGCACCAGATCACAGGGCAGGCAGAGACCGGCCGGTCTGAAGGCAAATCCAGAGTCCCCTTATCCAGGTGGAAATCAGTAGCCTTCCTCTAGCGCCTGGGTGTTGTAGTACTTTATTGCTGGGCCTCTCATAAGGTCCTCGGTCCTCACAACTGTTGTAGAGGTTCTAAATGTTATGTCTCTCTCTGTGTCTCCCAGATGAATAGGAACAAACCCTTATGACTGATGGCCTGAGGCTTTTTACAGGGACTCTAGCATGCCCTGGTCCCCACAAGTTGCCACCGTGCCTCCTGGGTATAGGTCGGGCAGATAACGTGGAATTAGCTGTCCTGCCAGTCTTTGGAGCAAGGCATGGAGACGGTTGCTCCCTCGGTGTTCCAGCTACCGGAACCTGCGCCTCAGAAGGAGGCAGCCTTTGCAAAGCATAACTCCTTCTGGTTTCCTCTCCTTTTGCTATGACTTTGTTTCTCACCCTCTACAATACAATTTGGTGTTCTTGTCTCTTTCTTAGGATGCTGCCGCACATCGGGCAGGCGTAGCTCCATGGCCTTCTGTCTAGGCCTCTGACAGGATCCCACCCCTGTCAGGGACCACCCTGTCAGCAGCTATTAGGTGTTCCTCCTTCCCCTCTGTCTGCCTGAGGTTCTGCCTGGGTGAAGCCCAGTTAGCTTCTGCCTAACTTTCTATCCAGACCACCAGTTTTACCTAATTGTGAAGAGTGCCCTAATAGATAGGAGCATAGCTCCCCCTGGTGGACTGGAGTGTGAAATTTATTGCATGGTTTATGATACCTGGTAAAGAGATCTCCTTTATTGCCTTCAGACGTAACATCACTCCCCCTGGTGGAAGAATGACATTACTGCAATGACCAGGACCCTGGGGCGCTGCATATGTATGGGGCCATAATCAGCATTTGTGCAGCATTATATGGGGCAAGTGTCTGTATGGGGCCATAATCAACGTTTGTGCAGCACTATATGGGGCAAGTGTTTATATGGGGCCATAATCAACATTTGTGCAGTACTATATGGCGCAAGTGTCTGTATGGAGCATCTTATGGGGCCATAATCGTTTGTGCAGTACTATATAGGGCGAGTGTCTGTATGGAGCATCTTATGGGGCCATAATCAATGTTTGTGCAGCACTATATGGGGCAAATATCTTTATGGAGCATCTTATGGGGCCATAATTAACGTTTGTGGAGCATTATATGGGGCACGTGTCTGTATGGAGCATCTTATGGGGCCATAATCAAGGTTTGTGCAGCACTATATGGGGCAAATATCTTTATGGAGCACCTTATGGAGCCATAATCAATATTTGTGCAGCACTCTATTGGGCAAATGTGTCTATGGAGCATCTTATTGGGCCATTATTAACCTTTATGCAGGATTATATGGGGCATATTTTAATATGGAGCATCTTATGGGGCCATCATAAACTTTTTGGAGCATTATATGGGGCTCCTGATTTCTACTTTTGACATTTACCGGTAGCTGCTGCATTTCCCACCCTAGGCTTATACTCGAGTCATTAAGTTTTCTCAGTTTTTTGTGGCAAAATTAGGGGTCGGCTTATACTTGGGTCGGCTTATACTCGAGTATATACGGTATATAAAATGAGACTGTCAGCTCACCTCCTCCTCTGGTTAATATGTCCTCCAGGCTGCACGGATCCACTGGGTGAAAGTTGATATGCATCAAATAATCGACATCCAGCGCCTCTGGACAAATGATCCCAGGAAATCCAAGGTTATTTAAAACATCTATTTATTTCTTCATATTAAAAACAGGTAACAAAAAAGGTCTGGTAGTTTGGATACACTCATGATATAAAAAAAAAGGCATAGAAACATTAACATTAACATGTTTCAACCCAGGCAGGTCTTAATCATGGAGTTGCATCTGAATGTCTGTTAGGAAGTCTTTGGCTATGTGCACATGTTGCGGATTTCCACGCAGCAGTTTTTTCCACGCAGAAACGCTGCAGATTCACAATTGATTTACAGTACAATGTAAATCAATGGGAAAAAAAAAGCTGCGCTAATGGTACGGAAAAATTTGCACCGAAAACACTGCAGATTAAAAAAATGACCATGTCAATTCTTTTTGCGGATCTGCAGCATTTCTGCACCCATTGACTTCCATTGATTCAGTCAAATCTGCAGCAAAATCGCAGGATCTGCGGTTTTGCTGCTGAGTTGGGTGTGAGAAACGCTGCATATCAGGAGGGGTAAGAGTGTGTGGGCGGAGACTATGTGTGTGAGTGGAGACTGTGTGTGTGCGGGGAAGATGTGCGTGTCTGTGTGCGGGTGTTTGTGTGTGTGTGTCTCTGCGGTGGTCTGTGAGTGTCTTTGGGGCTGTGTGTGTGTGTCTGTGTGCGGGGGTCTGCCGAGCTGTGCGGGGGTCTGTGGAGTTGTGCGGGGCTGTGTGGGTGTGCGTTGGTGTGTGCGGGGCTGTGTGTGTGCGGGTCTGAATGTAGGCAGGCATCGTCCGATGGGACTTCTAGTCCCATCCGGCTATGCCTGCTACAGTTACAGCTAGCCGGTTGATATGACAGTATAGTCCCATCATCTGGCGACTGTGTTCAAGTGTAAAAAAAAACAACAAATACACACATATATACACATACAGTACATACATATAAACATACAGTACATACAACGTACACACATACAGTACAGCCAGTACATAGACATAGACATACAACATAGAGTACATACTCTTGTCCCCAAAGCCCTCGATTCTCCTATAAGAAATATAAAAATAATAAACCAACAATATACTCCCTGATCCACAGTAATCCATGTAATAAAGAGGGGCCCACGACGATCTCCCGTGGAGAGCTGTCACATCGGCAGATGCGACCGCACTCCAGGGGCTCTAGGATACAATGACGGAAGGTACCCTTCCGCACTGTATCCCTCCACTGCTGTGAGTACAGTATAATTCATACTGTCACTTGCGGCACAGCTGCGTGGGAAAACTCTCACGCAGCAGTGCCTTAAAGTGAGAACAATGAACTCATTGAACCCTTAGTGATAACAGTGCAGGAGCCATTGTCTCCTGTCAGTGTGTCACTGAAGGTCTATAGAGCTGTCACATCTCCTGATGTGACAGCTCTATAGGGGAGATTGTCGTGGGACACTCGTTATTAATTGGACTGCGTCGGACAGGGAGTATACGGTTGGTTTATTATTTTTTATTTTTTGCAGGCGATTGAGGGCTTCCGGGAATTAGGCGTGGTTGTATGTATGGTGAAATTAAGAATATTAAAATTAATTTTTCTGGTTGTGTCTTTTTTTAAAATTTTTTCACTACTATAGGATTAGTAATGGATAGGTGTCTTATTGACGCCTCTCCATTACTAACCGGGCTTGATGTCACCGTACAATACAAAGGTGGCATTAACCCCTTATTACCCCATATGCCACTGCTACAGGGCAGTAGGAAGAGAGAGGCTAAGTGCCGAAATTGGCGCATCTTACAGATGTACCATTTCTGGGGTGGCTCGGAGCTGGTATTTGTAACCGGGGGTGCCAATATCCATGGCCCCTCTCTAGGCTATGAATATCAGCCCTCAGCTGTCTGCATAGCCTTTCTGGCTATAAGTTATAGGGGGACCCTATGTCATTTTTTTTGGGATCCCCTATTTTAATAGCTGGTAAAGACTATGCAGACAGCTGTGGACTGATATTCATAGCCTGGGAAGCTCCATGGGTATTAACCCCTTCCCAGGCTACAAATATCGGCCCCCAGTCACTGGCTTTCCCACTCTAGACTTGAAAATTGCACGGGAGCACACGCAATTTTTTTTCCATTTTGTTAAAATTAAACAGATATTGCATTTAAGGCCAGGGTCACACTTGCAAGAAACTCTCACGAGTCTCGCACCTCAGTACCCGGCACTGCAGCCGACACTCGGACCGGAGTGTTCAGCTACATAGAAATACATGCAGCCGCACACTCCGGTCCCGAGTGCCGGCGGCAGTGCCGGGTATTGAGGTGCGAGACTCATGTGAGTTTCTCGCAAGTGTGACCCCAAGCTAACGAAGATTTTGTGTGAGTGTGTGTGTGTGTGTGTGTGTCTTTATTTAACTCTCTATGTACCATTTTATTATGTTTATTGCTAAACATTGGGCTATCTATCTATTGTCTATCTTCCATCTATCTATCTTCCATCTATCTATTATCTATCTATCATCTATCTATCTGTGTAATCAGTATTCTTCAATGGAGTATGTAAATGAAGAGGTTGGACAAGAAATGACATCACAAGTTGTTTTTTTTTTAAGTATGTTAGCTTTATTTAGGTTACAAAAAGGCAGACAAATCTGCATAAAGAAACACATGAAAAAATGCACAAAAGAATCTGCACAGAAAATTACACAGGCAAATCTGCAGTGTGTGCGCATATCCTTATAAAGAAGTTCAGGCTTCACAGTATTTTTTCCTTTTTTCTTCCAGGGAAAAGGAACCACCTCTTTCCAAGTCCATTTGAACTCCTCATCATCTGTGTTTCATTAATCCCTATTCTCATTAGTTTAGGCAGTCCTCTTATTCTTGTACACAGTTTCATGTTATAAATGGATCGCTTCTGTACAACAATATAGAAACAGAATTATTAACATTCACACCATGAATGGAAAATTTATATATGCATGCACTCTATTTCTCATCTTTTTTTCTTTTCTTAACCACTAGGGAATAAGGAACACGTATTCAAGCATCCACATTTAGAATTTAATATCACAAATGCTCTATAAATATATGTAGTGTTTCAATGCTATTTGCTATTCCAATCATTATACCTAGCATATTATGTGTCCACCTGTCTATCACTGTCAGATACATGCAATTTCACATTAAAAAAAAACAACGCCCTTTTGTTTCATTATGCTAAGAGTAGCAAATGTGAACGTGATCCTAGCATTTGTTTTATTAAACACCTATCACTTTCAAACACATACTGATGATATAAAACACCCCACATTATTTGGCTCAACATGGCAAGTGTGAACATGATCCTAGCGTTTTCTCTGAGAGATTATATTCTTAATCATATTGCAGTGCACCATATCCCATCTGATGTTGAGCCCTACTGTAATAATTATAGGGGATAACTTAGTAGACTCTTTGCGTGGAACAAGACAACTACACGACACAGTTTTATAAGTGGTAAAGTCTATATTATCACACGGTGATTCAAACAGGTGCATAGAGAAACTCAAGTTCACAACACTTGGTGCAAATAATAAACGCAGCTTAGCAGTCTATAGGAAACTTCAGAGAAACAAGCAATCAAGCAGAAAGTCTATGAAGCACAGTTATTCTGGAAAATACTTGACACGAATAAATCCTTGACTTAGTCCAGACACAGATAGATATGTTATAAGGCAGTTCAAATAATATCTTAGCTCAACCAGGGAGGCCTGGTTAATAGTCTCAGGTTATTGCAGCAGCAGTAGCAGCAGCAGCTTACATGTCCAGCAAATGCAGATAAAGTAAACACGAGCAACAGGTGAAGGAGGATTACTGGAGACTTGTGTATGCAGCGGGAACTCAGAGCAGAGTAGCAGGATCACCACACAGGTTCACAGGAGCAGGTATATAGCCAGGGAGTAATCAGAGGTCAGGAGCTGGATGCCAGGCAGAATACTCTAGCACAGACTGAAGGCTGGGGTGGAGTTTTATAGCAGGAAGACAAGTGCACATGAGACCAAAGATGCCATGTTGGAAAAGGGCAGTAATGCAAAAAAGGTAAAAAATGTTAAGAGTCCTGACACCTACAGGCACACTTGCATTGAGTTTAAAGATCCAGAAACTTTCCTTGTTCAGGATTTTTCTCCTGTGGTCCCCTCCTCTCTGCGGTTTAAAAACTTTTTCTATAGCACAGAATTTCAAGTGGGATATATCCCCCCCATGGACATTAGCAAAGTGCTTAGATACAGCTGGCCTGTAGAGTCTGAAATGTGTCTACGTATTCTTTTTTTCAAGTGGCCCGAGGTACATTCCACATATTGGACATTACACATACAGCATTCCACCAGGTATATTACATTTTTAGTATTACAATTCATGAATGAATTTATTTTATATGTTACACCTGTGGAAATGGAAGAAAAGTCAATGCTTTTTTGACATGGCTACAACACAGACACACTGTGTGTTCACATCTATAGAAACCTTTTGTTTCCAACCATGTCTGCTTTTGTTCATCCAGATTTTTTATGAACAGACCTTGTGATATCATGGAGCGAATTGTGGGTGCTTTTTCCGCTACATATCTAATTGTGTTTGGGTCTATACCGTATTTGTCCGACCATAAGACGCACTTTTTTCCTCCAAATTTGGGAGGAAAGTGTGGGTGCGTCTTATGGTAGGGATGTAGCATGTGGGGAGGGGGGCAGCAGTGAGTGGGATCGCACTGTTATCCCACTTCAGGAGGCAGAAAAATGTCCACTGCTGGAATCAGCGCTGGGGAAACCATGTGGTCCCGATGATTAAGTGCAGTGAATATTCATTAGCTATGGTACTTCCCCGCCCACCTATCAGCTGAGCAGTGAGCCGGGAGCAGCAAATGAATACTCCACTTAAGCAGGGACATACATGGTTTCCCCAGCGCTGGATTCCTGGAGCAGCTGGGGAGATCTGTGTGTCCGGAGGAGGAGGCAGCAGCAGCAGGGGCCAGGGGAGAGGAGATCGCTGCATACATGCCTTGCCTGGGCTGGACACTGAATGCTGTGCACAAGGAGGACCTGTGTGATGTCATAAGTGGGCGGGCTGGAGCATCACATGGCAGCACAGAGCCCTTCCTCTTCTTGACATCATCACAGGTCCTTCAGACTCCCCACTAGAATCTGCAGACTTCCTCTTATAACCTGTGCTGAGGAGAGGCAACAAGAGGGAGGGCTCTCTGTGTGCAGCCATGGGATGCTTTTACCTCACCACAGTGTGGCTGGCTCCCACAATTAAGAGGTTAGTCTTTACAAAACACAATAAAGCACTCTGCCACTCCTTTAGTGAACTATAACTCCCAGCATGTCATAGGATCTGCAGGACATGCTGGGAGTTATAGTTCTCCCATGGGATTTTAAAGCAGCACTCCAGTGTTATTTTGCAGTGCTGGAGTGGTACTTTCAATATAAGCCCTGTGCCCCCATTCTTATACTCACCCACCAGCGTCTTCATATAGTACTTCACAGACACCACACTGGTCCCGCAGCTTCCAACATAATAACATACTATTATATACAATAACACCACATATAATAGTATGTTATTAAATATTTTACCACATATTTTTGCTTCAAATATTTTTTTCCCTATTTTCCACCTCTAAAACCTGGGTGCGCCTTATAGTCCGGTGCGTCTTATAGTCCGAAAAATACGGTAATTTTTCTCAATTTCTCATCTTGGTTTAACATGGGGACATATTTTTTAATGATTTTTGTAATCTCATTATATTCTGTGCTATATTGTGTACTAAGGCTACGTTCACATTAGCGTTGCGCGACGCAGCGTCGGGCGCTGCTGCGTCGCCGCATGCGTCATGCACCCCTATATTTAACATGGGGGCGCATGGACATGCGTTGCATTTGCGTTTTGTGACACATGCGTCGCTGCGGCGCACGCGTCAGGGCGCACAGGACGCAGCAAGTTGCATTTTTTGTGCATCCAAAATCAAGCAAAAAAAGGACGCATGCGTCACAAAACGCTGCGTTGTGCATGCGTTCACATTTGCGTTGTGCGTTGCGTCGCCAACGCTGCGGCGCCCAACGCAAATGTGAACGTAGCCTAAGTGTGATATTCTTATTGTCTCCCAGTTTTTCTTTGGTTTTACTTGCAATAAGATTCTCTCTATTTGCCAATGTCACTTCTTTTTTTATTTTTTTCTAGTGACTTTTGTTTATATCCTCTTTCCACTAAACGTTTTTGCACTATATCCATTTCTTTTCCTAAGGCCAGTCTCACACAACCAGATAATTCCGGTACCGGAAAAATCGATACCGGAGTTATCCGTATCCGTGTGTCTGTGAGCTCACGTGACACATCAGTGTGGCACACGTGCGGCAGCCATGTGCCGCCCGTGTGCCAACTGGTACCACATGGACCGTGCAGGAGACAGCGCTACAATAAGTGCTGTCCCCTGCTTTGGGTGCTGAAGCCGCATTCATTTCTTCCCTCCAGCAGCGTTAGCTGGAGAGAAGTAATGGAAAATCATTGTTTTTTTATTTTTTTTGCGGTTGAAATAAAGTTCCCGGGAACCAACCCCCTCCCACCCCCTGTGCACCTGCCTGTTGGAAATAAAATACTCACCCAGCTCCCTCGATGCTTCCTCTCAGCATCGCAGGGGGTTGGTTACAGGGAACTTTATTTCAACCGCAAAAAAAATAAAAAAACAATGATTTTTCATTCCTTCTCTCCAGCGAATGCTGCTGGAGAGAAGAAATGAATGGCGGCTTCAGCACCACAAGCAGGGGACAGCGCTTACTGTAGCGCTGTCTCCTGCACGGCACATGGACTGCACACGGACAGCATCCATGTGCGGTACGTGTTTTACACGGACCCATTGACTTTAATGGGTCCATGTGATCCGTGCGCTCCCACAAACACTGACATGTCTCCGTGTTTTTCAAACGGACACACGGTCCGTGAAAACACGCTGACATGTGCAGAGACACATTGATTTTAATGTGTCTACGTGAGTCAGTGTCTCCGGTACTTGAGAAAACTGTCACCACATGTACCGGAGCCACTGACGTGTGAAACTGGCCTAATGCAGCGGTGTTTGAGCAATTTCTCCTTGTTCTTATAAATTCTCCTTTGGGGATGGCACGAACTGGCTCTGAGAATCGTATTGCTGTCTGTGTCTTTCCTAAAGGGGGCGATGAGAACTTTATTCTTGTCTTTCTCCACTGATAAAGTAAAATCTAGAAAGTTAATTTTGTATGTATATGTAAAGGTCAGATTGTAAGTATTAGTATTCATATACTGTACAAATCCTTTTGCATCCTCCTCACCCCCCCCCCCCCCCCCACACACACACACAAACAAAAAAATCATCAATATTTCTGCCCATCCATTGTAATTTTACATAATATGAATCTGTGGTGGAAAAAAATATATATTTCTTCCCATAGGGCCATTGTGAGATTTGCCGGTGAAGGGGAAAATTTCCCCCCCATACTGACGCTTCTTTTATGGATATAGAATTCCTTATTAAAGGAAAAATAGTTTTTAGTTAATAAAAAATCCACTGCTTGGATGGCAAAGATTTGGATTGCTTGTTTTAAACCACTATAGTTTTTTTTAGGAAATATTCTAAAGCTTCCAAGCTTATTTTATGGGGTATTGATCAACCCATCAACCCGTGCCAAAGTAGGGATTTTTGGCGATTTAACCACAAGGCCATCAAGAACATCCCTAGTAATAATGTCACTCTCAAATGCCACAGCAAGAATTCGCTGGAGATCGATTGAGAAAGATGACACTGGATTAAAGGCTAATCTGTTGTAAATACTAGAGTCTCTAAGTTGGCGAAAGTCAATTGACTACTATGTACAGTGATATCCCTCTCTCATCTGCTCTACCCATCAGGGCCACTACATAGTATATGTTAAAGGGAATACCTTTCTATATCTTGGTTTTTGTAGTCTTGGGCTTCCACCACACTCAAAACACCAAAATAAACCTTTTTAAAACCCTTAACTAAGTATAGCGGTTGTCTGATTACAATATTGTGCACTGTTACTTTCTCAAGATACATGTTTGAAAGTAAAATTGTACATCCTAAAGAAAAAAGGAAAGAAAATACACGCAGAATATAAAATCAGGAAAAAGCAAAACTTTTTGACAATTATCTTTTTCTGACACATGTACACACAGACACACACCGATTAGGAGCCATTATACCCTTTGACACAAGGTTCACCCTAGGTACATGATGATTTTCTTATCTTTAGAATGTGATATCTAGAAATCGTCACCAAAAGTTCAGCCTCATACTTATTGCTAAACAATAGTTCTTAAAGTACAGTACATAGTACATGTATTGTTTCACATTGCATAATAATTATGTCTTATCTGTCTTCATTTTGTTTTTATTTAGGGAAAATCTGCACACAAAACCCATAGACCAGAAGCTAGATAATGTATAATAATCTCATCACCTTGCTAACAGTGCACAAATAGACTCAAAGGATTTTACTGATTATTTTATTAGCATTAAAGAACATAATGGAAGTGTGTTCTTTACTCTGTCTCTGATTTATCAGTGATATTTATAAGGTCTTGTCTCTAGCCTTTACAAAATAGGAGATTTGCAAAACAGATAGTTTCTGATGGATCATTATTATATTTGTCCAGGTAAATGAACAAAAACACTACATCCATCATGACTTTATATCTATAATGATAACACACTTGATAAATGTAAATGCCTCTCTTTAGTGACATTTACATATATCCAGGCCTAACAAACATTTTATGAGTGTTGTCATTATGCAACAGTGTTTCTTCTAGCCTTCTCCATTAGATTTCATCCAACAATCTTTAAGACCACAATCATTGTCTGAAAAGACAAAGTACCCCTTAAAGGGAATATGTAGTTAGAAAATTAACTACTCTTTAAATCAAGTTTTTGTGAAATGTATTTTTTTTTTACATGGCAGAAGGTTAATAAGGTTTTCTTTTTCATATTAAATCATTAAAAATAACAAGAGGATTAGAGATGAGCAAATATTTCAATGTTCGGCTCGGATTACCATCATCAAATTTGCAATATTCGCTGATTATTTCATCGAATATTAGCCGAACATAACCAAACGCCATTAATGTCAATGGGAGGCAAAAACAAACGCATGCACAACACCTTATAATGGCCCTAAATGCTGCCAAAACCCATCAAATGAGGGACAGACACCAGGAAAGTGGCCTCAATTCACCCACAGTACAAATTGCAGCATGGAACTGCAGCAATCAGCCAGACATGAGGTATCAGGGTCTGGGACAGCATTTACAGCTTTCAATTGAATGTCACAGTAAGACGAGGTGGGTGAGGGATCAGTCTAGGCATCCTTTGCTGAGAGCACTGATACCACATGCAACACCTCTACCTGCTTTCATGCTGAGCCACACTCACATGGCTCGATTCCTCCATCCCCTCCTGCAACCACGAATAACAGAGAGGGGAGGATTAACCTCCTCATCTGACAGATGCTCGCCCATGACCTCTTCCTCCTCCATTTGTTCTTAGGCTCGTGCACCTTCGATAACAGTTTGTCTGTTATCACCAGCCCCCTCGATCGCAATAATCTACCCTCCCTTGGCACCCACCTGTGTGATGACAGTCTGTAACACAGAGACAATGTTATCCCGTCCACAACCTCCTCTGCATCCTCCTCTTCTTCTGGGACCACTATCTCCTCCTGCAGGCTATTCAAAGTCTGCTCCAGTATTTAGATGTCCAGAATAGTGATGCTGATGATGGTGCCATCAGCGCTTACCATTTTAGTAGCCATTTCGAAACTGTGCAGAAGGGTGCAGAGATACTTAATCTGTGCCCACTCTGTAAATGTGATATGCTCCATGTCCGTACTGTGTTGGCCCAGGATATATGACATGACATACTGTATCAGAGCTCATTGCTGCTGCCTCAGTCACTACAAGATATGCAGAGTGGAATTCCACCATGTCGGCACATGGCATATCAACCTGTTAACTGCCATGGACAAAGACCTCTGTATAGATGTAAGTCGATGACCTGAGGGGTGCAAATGACAGAAATGAGCACACAGCTTACATGCTTTCAGGAGCAGCTCACTCAGGCCAGGATAGTGGCGGAGAAAACGCTGTATCACCAGGTTGTTGTCGTGAGCCATGCAAAGCACGTGTGTGAGCTTGCCTCACCCACCATCATGTTCACACCGTTATCAGACATGGCCATCCCTGCATGCAGGTTCAGTGGAGACAGCCATTGATCAAACTCAGCCTGGAGAGCTGTCCACAACTCTTCAGCTCTATGTTATGATCCCAATGGCAGGGGACCTCAAAGATTACAGCAAAGTCTGCAAAACATAAATACCAGCTCATAGGGAAGTGGTAACTAGGCTGACCATATACCTGATCCTAGCGAAAACACTAACAGCAGCCGGGGAACGTGCCTACGTTGGTCCTAGACGTCTCGCGCCAGCCGGAGAACTAACTACCCCTATCAGGGAAAATAAGACCTCTCTTGCCTCCAGAGAAAAGACCCCAAAGTAATACAAGCCCCCAACAAATAATAACGGTGAGGTAAGAAGAAAAGACAAACGTAAGAATGAACTAGATTTAGCAAAGAGAGGCCCACTGACTAATAGCAGAATATAGTAAGAAGACTTATATGGTCAGCAAAAAACCCTGCAAAATATCCACGCTGAATATCCAAGAACCCCCAAACCGACTGAAGGTGTGGGGGGAGAATATCAGCCCCCCTAGAGCTTCCAGCAATAACAGGAATCACATATTGTACAAGCTGGACAAAAAATATGAACAATGCAAATGATCAAGAGTACGAAAGCAGGACTTAGCTTATCTTGCAAAGAACCAGGACCTGAAGACAGGAGCAAACAGAAGTGAACTGATTACAACGATGCCAGGCACTGGACTGAGAATCCAGGAAGTTTAAATAACAACACCCCAGGCCTAACGAAGCAGGTGAGCACAAACCTGGTAAAAGACAATCCAAGTGCCAAATCACTAGTGACCACAAGAGGGAGCCAAAAAGTATAGTTCACAACAGTACCCCCCCTTTAAGGAGGGGTCACCGAACCCTCACCAAGACCACCAGGGTGACCAGGATGAGCAGCGTGGAAAGCACGAACCAAATCGGCCGCATGAACATCAGAGGCGGCCACCCAGGAATTATCCTCCTGACCATAGCCCTTCCATTTGACCAAATACTGGAGCCTCCGTCTAGAGAGACGAGAATCCAATATCTTCTCCACCACGTACTCCAACTCGCCCTCAACCAACACCGGAGCAGGAGGCTCAACAGCAGGAACCACAGGCACAACGTACCGCCGTAACAAAGACCTATGGAACACGTTGTGAATGGCAAATGACACCGGAAGATCCAAACGAAAAGAAACCGGGTTAAGAACTTCCAAAATTTTATAAGGACCAATAAAGCGAGGCTTAAACTTAGGAGAGGAAACCTTCAGAGGGACATACCGAGAAGACAACCAAACCAAATCCCCAACACGAAGTCGGGGGCCCACACCGCGGCGGCGGTTGGCAAAACGCTGAGCCTTCTCCTGTGACAACTTCAAGTTGTCCACCACATGATTCCAAATCCGCTGCAACCTATCCACCACGGAATCCACCCCAGGACAGTCAGAAGACTCAACATGACCCGAGGAGAAACGAGGATGAAAACCAGAGTTACAGAAGAATGGCGAAACCAAAGTAGCGGAACTAGCCCGATTATTAAGGGCAAACTCCGCCAATGGCAAGAAGGTCACCCAATCATCCTGGTCCGCAGAAACAAAACATCTCAAATAAGCCTCCAGTGTCTGATTAGTTCGCTCCGTTTGACCATTAGTCTGAGGATGGAAGGCAGATGAAAACGACAAATCAATGCCCATCTTAGCACAAAAAGATCGCCAGAATCTGGACATAAACTGGGATCCTCTGTCGGACACGATATTCTCCGGAATGCCAAAAACAAAGGAACCAGATCGGAAGAGGAAGGCAACTTAGGCAAGGGTACCAAATGGACCATCTTGGAAAAACGATCACACACCACCCAGATGACAGACATTCCCCGAGACACCGGAAGATCAGAAATGAAATCCATGGAAATGTGCGTCCAAGGCCTCTTCGGGACGGGCAAGGGCAAAAGCAACCCGCTAGCACGAGAACAACAAGGCTTAGCCCGAGCACAAGTCCCACAGGACTGCACAAATGACCGCACATCCCGTGACAAGGAAGGCCACCAAAAGGACCTAGCCACCAAATCTCGGGTACCAAAAATTCCCGGATGCCCTGCCAACACCGAGGAATGAACCTCGGAAATGACTCTGCTGGTCCATTTACCAGGAACAAACAGTCTGTCGGGTGGACACGATTCAGGTCTACCAGCCTGAAATCTCTGCAACACACGTTGCAAATCCGGAGATATGGCCGACACGATCACTCCCTCTTTAAGAATACCAGCTGGCTCCGAGACTCCAGGAGAGTCAGGCACAAAGCTCCTAGAGAGAGCATCAGCCTTAACATTCTTCGAACCAGGCAGGTATGAGACCACAAAGTCAAAACGAGAGAAAAACAATGACCAACGAGCCTGTCTAGGATTCAGGCGCTTAGCAGACTCGAGATACATCAGATTTTTGTGATCAGTCAAGACCACCACACAATGCTTAGCACCCTCGAGCCAATGACGCCACTCCTCAAATGCCCACTTCATGGCCAACAACTCCCGATTACCAACATCATAGTTCCGCTCAGCAGGCGAAAACTTCCTAGAGAAAAAGGCACATGGTCTCATCACAGAACAACCAGAGCCTCTCTGCGACAAAACAGCCCCAGCACCGATCTCAGAAGCATCCACTTCAACCTGAAAGGGAAGTGAGTAGTGTTGAGCATTCCGATACCGCAAGTATCGGGTATCGGCCGATACTTGCGGGTATCGGAATTCCGATACCGAGATCCGATACTTTTGTGGTATCGGGTATCGGTATCGAAACAACATTAATGTAATAATGTGTAAAAGAGAGAATTAAAATAAAAAATATTGCTATACTCACCTCTCCGACGCAGCCTGGACCTCAGCGAGGGAACCGGCAGCGTTGTTTGCTTAACCCCTTAGTGACAGAGCCAATTTGGTACTTAATGACCGAGCCAATTTTTACAATTCTGACCAGTGTCACTTTATGAGGTTATAACTCTGGAACGCTTTATCGGATCCCGCTGATTCTGAGATTGTTTTTTCGTGACATGTTGTACTTCAAGTTAGTGGTAACATTTCTTCGATATTACTTGCGATTATTTATGAAAAAAATGGAAATATGGCGAAAATTTTTAAAATTTTGCAATTTTCAAACTTTGTATTTTTATGCCCTTAAATCAGAGAGATATGTCACAAAAAATAGTTAATAAATAACATTTCTCACATGTCTACTTTACATCAGCACAATTTTGGAAACAATTTTTTTTTTTGTTAGGGAGTTATAAGGGTTAAAAGTTGACCAGCAATTTCTCATTTTTACAACACCATGTTTTTTTTAGGGACCACATCACCTTTGAAGTGATTTTGAGGGGTCTATATGATAGAAAATAACCAAGTGTGACACCATTCTAAAAACTGCACCCCTCAAGCTGCTCAAAACCACATTCAAGAAGTTTATTAACCCTTTACGTACTTCACAGGAACTAAAACAATGTGGAAGAAAAAAATTAACATTTTACTTTTTTTTGCAAACATTTTACTTCAGAACCATTTTTTTTAATTTTCACAAGTGTAAAAACAGAAATTTAACCACAAATTTTGTTGTGCAATTTTTCCTGAGTACGCCGATACCCCATATGTGGAGGTAAACCACTGTTTGGGCGCACCGCAGAGCTTGGAAGTGAAGGAGCACCGTTTGACTGTTTCAATGCAGAATTGGCTGGAATTGAGATCGGACGCCATGTCGCGTTTGGAGAGCCCCTAATGTGCCTAAACAGTGGAAACCCCCCACAAGTGACACCATTTTGGAAACTAGACCCCCCAAGGAACTTATCTAGATGTGTGGTGAGCACTTTGAACCCCCAAGTGCTTCACAGAAGTTTATAACGTAGAGCCGTGAAAATAAAAAATCGCATTTGTTTTCACAAAAATGATTTTTTCGCCCACAAATTCTTATTTTCACAAGGGTAACAGGAGAAATTAGACCACAAAAGTTGTTGTGCAATTTCTCCTGAGTACGTCGATACCCCATATGTGGAGGTAAACCACTGTTTGGGCGCACCGCAGAGCTTGGAAGTGAAGGAGCACCGTTTGACTTTTTCAATGCAGAATTGGCTGGAATTGAGATCGGATGCCATGTCGCGTTTGGAGAGTCCCTGATGTGCCTAAACAGTGGAAACCCCCCACAAGTGATACCATTTTGGAAACTAGACCCCCCAAGGAACTTATCTAGATGTGTGGTGAGCACTTTGAACCCCCAAGTGCTTCACAGAAGTTTATAACGTAGAGCCGTGAAAATAAAAAATCTCATTTTTTCTACAAAAATGATCTTTTTGCCCCCAAATTTTTATTTTCACAAGGGTAACGGGAGAAATTAGACCACAAAAGTTGTTGTGCAATTTCTCCTGAGTACGTCGATACCCCATATATGGGGGTAAACCACTGTTTGGGCGCACCGCAGAGCTTGGAAGTGAAGGAGCACCGTTTGACTTTTTCAATGCAGAATTGGCTGGAATTGAGATCGGATGCCATGTCGCGTTTGGAGAGTCCCTGATGTGCCTAAACAGTGGAAACCCCCCACAAGTGATACCATTTTGGAAACTAGACCCCCCAAGGAACTTATCTAGATGTGTGGTGAGCACTTTGAACCCCCAAGTGCTTCACAGAAGTTTATAACGTAGAGCCGTGAAAATAAAAAATCTCATTTTTTCTACAAAAATGATCTTTTTGCCCCCAAATTTTTATTTTCACAAGGGTAACAGGAGAAATTAGACCACAAAAGTTGTTTTGCAATTTCTCCTGAGTACGTCGATACCCCATATATGGGGGTAAACCACTGTTTGGGCGCACCGCAGAGCTTGGAAGAGAAGGAGTGTCGTTTTACTTTTTCAATGTAGAATTGGCTGGAATTGAGATCGGACGCCATGTCACGTTTGGAGAGCCGCTGATGTGCCTAAACAGTAGAGACCCCCCACATATGACACCATTTTGGAAACTAGACCCCTTAAGGAACTTATCTAGATGTGTGGTGAGCACTTTAAACCCCCAGGTGCTTCACAGAAGTTTATAACGTAGAGCCGTGAAAATAAAAAAATCGCATTTTTTCTACAAAAATGATCTTTTTGCCTCCAAATTTTTATTTTACCAAGGGTAACAGGAGAAAATGGACCCCAGAAGCTGTTGTACAATTTGTCTTGAGTACGCCGACACCCCATATGTGGGGGTAAACCACTGTTTGGGCGCATGGCTGAGCTCGGAAGCAAAGGAGCGCCATTTGACTTTTCAATGCAAAATTGACTGGAATTGAGATCGGACGCCATGTCGCGTTTGGAGAGCCCCTGATGTGCCTAAACAGCAGAAACCCCCCAAAAGTGACCCCATTTTGGAAACTAGACCCCCCATGGAACTTATCTAGATGTGTAGTGAGAACTTTGAATGCCCAAGTGCATCACAGAAGTTTATAATGCAGAGTCGTGAAAATAAAAAATATATATTTTTTAACAATAAAGATTTTTTAGCCCCCAAGTTTTTATTTTCACAAGGGTAACAAGAGAAATTGGACCCCAAAAGTTGTTGTCCAATTTGTCCTGAGTATGCTGGTACCCCATATGTGGGGGTAAACCACTGTTTGGGCGCATGGCAGAGCTCGGAAGGGAAGGAGTGCCATTTTGGAATGCAGACTTTGATAGAATTGTCTGCGGGCGTTATGTTGCCTTTGCAGACCCCTAATGTACCTAAACAGTAGAAACCCCCAACAAGTGACCCCATTTTGGAAAATAGACCCCCCAAGGAACTTATCTAGATATGTGGTGAGAACTTTGAATGCCCAAGTGCTTCACAGAAGTTTATAATGCAGAGTAGTGAAAATAAAAAATATTTTTTTTCCCACAAAAAAGATTTTTTTAGCCCCCAAATTTTTATTTTCACAAGGGTAACAAGAGAAATTGGACCCCAAAAGTTGTTGTCCAATTTGTCCTGAGTATGCTGGTACCCCATATGTGGGGGTAAACCACTGTTTGGGCGCACGGCAGAGCTCGGAAGGGAAGGAGCGCCATTTTGCAATGCAGACTTTGATAGAATTGTCTGCGGGCGTTATGTTGCGTTTGCAGACCCCTAATGTACCTAAACAGTAGAAACCCCCACAAGTGACCAAATTTTGGAAACTAGACCCCCTAAGGAACTTATCTAGATATGTGGTGAGAACTTTGAAAGCTCAAGTGCTTCACAGAAATTTATAATGCAGAGTAGTGAAAATAAAAAAATATATTTTTTTCCAACAAAAAAGATTTTTAGCCCCCAAGTTTTTATTTTCACAAGGGTAACAGGAGAAATTGGACCCCAAAAGTTGTTGTCCAATTTATCCCGAGTACGCTGATCCCCCATATGTGGGGGTAAACCACTGTTTGGGCGCACGGCAGAGCTCAGAAGGGAGGGAGTACCATTTGACTTTTTTAGCGCAAAATTGGCTGTCGTGTTTGGAGACCCCCTGATGTACCTAAACAGTGGAAACCCCCCAATTCTAACTCCAACCCTAACCCCAACACAGCCCTAACCCTAATCTCAACCCGATCCATAATCCTAATCACAACCCTAACGATAATCACAACCCTAACCCCAAAACAGCCCTAATCTCAACCCTAACCATAACCCTAATCAAAACCCTAAATCCAACACACCCCTAACCCTAATCCCAACCGACGCAAGTGTGAAAGAAGCCTTAGGCTACTTTCAGACATAGCGCATTTTTGAGCGCTATTTTGCGGGCGCTTTTCAAAAATGTGCAATGTCATTTTCGTCTGCCGGCAAAGTGAATGAGAAATTCACTTTGCCGTTCAGACACACCGCAAAAAAACGCGGCGCTTTTGTCTGCAAACACGCCGGCGTAAAAAGAATTGACATGTCAATTCTTTACGCAGCGGCGTGTCTGCGTATCCCCCTAGGGCCCCATATTACCTTCCACACACAGCGCCTTTGTCCTGGGTGTCGGCGTCTTTGTACGGAGGGGTTGACACCCAGGACCGGACGTGACGTCGGACAGGAAGAGGGAAGCCCCCGCCCCCCAGTGAAGCAGCATGGAGTCCTTCTGTGTGTGTGTGTGTGCGTGTGTGTGCGTGTGTGTGCGTGTGTGTGCGTGTGTGTGTCCCCATGCGACGCTAGTGCCACCATTGTGCTAAGTCGCCGTATGGGACTACTACTCCCATCCGGTATTAGGATGGGAGAGTTGTCCCTGTGTCCGGCGACTTAGCACAATTGTAAAGTTACACAAAACACCTACACACAATACACATACATGACACACAGTACATACAACATATAACACAGAGTATATACTCACCAACAGCACACTTGTAGGCGAAGCCTTCGATCCTCCAGGAAAAAATCCAAAAATAATAAACCAAATTCATACTCCCTGTCCGCAGAATCCATAAAACGAGTGTCCCACGCCGATCGGCTGCTCTCCGGCGATACACTGCCAGGAGCGAAGCTCCTAGCAGTGTATCGCGTACTGTTCCGGAGTTCAATGACTCCGGCGTCTCGGTTAACAGCAGTACAGCTGCGTTGAACTTTCCCACGCAGCACTGCCGTTAAGCGAGAGTGCCGGGGTCAATGACCGCCGGTAAACTCGCTCGCGCATGCGCAGTGACACACCGACAGGAACTATGGCTCCTGTCAGTGTGTTGCTGCAGCCGTGGAGAGCAGACATATCTCTGGATGTGTCTGTTCTCCATGGAAAATCTTGATACGTGGCACTTAAATATGTGGCAATTAAATACGTGACACGTGGCACTTATACGTGATACGTGTCACTTAAATACGTGGCACTGAAATACGTGATACGTGGCACTTTGATACGTGGCACGTGTCTCTTAAATACGTGGCACGTGAAACTGAAAGATGTGGCACGTGGCACTTTGATACGTGGCACGTGGCACTTTGATACGTGGCACGTGGCACTGAAATATGTGGCACGTGGCACTTTGATATGTGGCACGTGGCACTTTGATACATGGCACGTGGCACTTTGATACGTGGCACTGAAATATGTGGCACGTGGCACTTTGATACGTGGCACGTGGCACTTAAATACGTGGCACGTGGCACTGAAATATGTGGCACGTGGCACTTTGATACGTGGCACGTGTCTCTTAAATACGTGGCACGTGGCACTGAAAGATGTGGCACGTGGCACTTTGATACGTGGCACGTGGCACTTTGATACGTGGCACGTGGCACTGAAATATGTGGCACGTGGCACTTTGATACGTGGCACGTGGCACTTTGATACGTGGCACGTGGCACTTTGATACGTGGCACGTGGCACTTTGATACGTGGCACTGAAATATGTGGCACGTGGCACTTTGATACGTGGCACGTGGCACTTTGATACGTGGCACTGAAATATGTGGCACGTGGCACTTTGATACGTGGCACGTGTCACTTAAATACGTGGCACGTGGCACTGAAATATGTGGGACACGTTGCACAAAAAAGTTACATGTAGTTTTTTTTGTGTCGACGGTCCGCCGAAGCACGACGCATCCGTCGCACGACGGATGCGACATGTGGCAATCCGTCGCAATGCGTCGCTAATGCAAGCCAATGGAGAAAAAACGCATCCTGCAAGCACTTTTGCAGGATGCGTTTTTTCTCCAACGACGCATTGCGACGGAAGCCAAAAAACGCTAGTGTGAAAGTAGCCTAACCCTAGCCCTAACCCTAACCCTAAATTTAGCCCCAACCCTAACCCTAACTCTAACCCTAACCCTAACTCTAACTCTAACCCTAACCCTAACCCTAACCCTAATTTTAGCCCCAACTTGTCTTCTCCTGCCGGCCGGCAGATGGCAGCAGATGGCGGGCGCACTGCGCATGCGCCCGCCATGATGAAAAAGCCGGCCGGCAGGAGAAGACAGAAGAGGACCCAGGGACCCCGGGTGAGTATGATAGGGTCCCCGAATCCCCCTATTTCTCTGTCCTCTGATGTGCGATCACATCAGAGGACAGAGAAATAACTGATCGCTTTTTTTTTTTTTTTTTTTTTTGCGGTCGCCGGTAAACTGTTAATTACCGGCGATCGCAAAGCAGGGGTCGGTGCAAATCGACCCCGATCATGTTCTTTGGGGTCTCGGCTACCCCCGGCAGCCGAGACCCCAAAGAACATCCGGGTGCCGGGCGGCGGGCGTACTGCGCGTGCGCCCGCCATTTTTTCCCGGAAAAAAGATGGCGGCGCCCATGGGGAGACACGAGGAGCACCGGGGGAGGTAGGTAAGTATTGGGGGGCTATTGGGGGCCATCGGGGACCACATTTCTCTGTCCTCCGATGTGCGATCACATCGGAGGACAGAGAAATTAAACGGCAAATCGCGTTTTTTTTTTTTTTGTTGCGACCGCCGGTAAACGGTTAATTACCGGCGATCGCAACTCGGGGGTCGGTAAAAACCCCCCGAATCATGTTCTCTGGGGTCTCGGCTACCCTCGGCAACCGAGACCCCAGAGAAAATCCGACTCTGGGGGGCGCTATTCACTTTTTCCACAGCGCCGTTAATTAACGGCGCTGTGGTTTAAGTACCCTTAGCGGCCGCCGTTAAAAGGCGTATCGGCGGTCGTTAAGGGGTTAAAATTCGCGCGTTTACTTCCTTACTTGAAGTCCCGGCTTGTGATTGGTCGCGTGCCGCCCATGTGGCCGCGACGCGACCAATCACAGCAAGCCGTGACGTAATTTTAGGTCCTTCAGGATTTTAAAATTACGTTCTGGCTTGTGATTGGTCGCGTCGCGGTCACATGGGCGACGCGACCAATCACAAGCCGGGACGTCACGGGAGGCAGGACAAGCGCGCATTTTAAAATGCACGCGTGTCCAGCCTCCCGTGACGTCACGGCTTGTGATTGGTCGCGTCGCCCATGTGACCGCGACGCGACCAATCACAAGCCAGAACGTAATTTTAAAATCCTGAAGGACCTAAAATTACGTCACGGCTTGCTGTGATTGGTCGCGTCGCGGCCACATGGGCGGCACGCGACCAATCACAAGCCGGGACTTCAAGTAAGGAAGTAAACGCGCGAATTTTAAGCAAACAACGCTGCCGGTTCCCTCGCTGAGGTCCAGGCTGCGTCGGAGAGGTGAGTATAGCAATATTTTTTATTTTAACCCCTTCACCCCGGAGCTTTTTCCGTTTTTCCGTTTTCGTTTTTCGCTCCCCTCCTTCCCAGAGCCATAACTTTTTTATTTTTCCGTCAATTTGGCCATGTGAGGGCTTATTTTTTGCGGGACGAGTTGTACTTTTGAACGACATCATTGGTTTTAGCATGTCGTGTACTAGAAAACGGGAAAAAAATTCCAAGTGCAGTGAAATTGCAAAAAAAGTGCAATCCCACACTTGTTTTTTGCTTGCCTATTTTGCTAGGTTCACTAAATGCTAAAACTGACCTGCCATTATGATTCTCCAGGTCACTACGAGTTCATAGACACCTAACATGACTAGGTTATTTTTCACCTAAGTGGTGAAAAAAAATTCCAAACTTTGCAAAAAACAAAACAAAACAAAATTGCGCCATTTTCCGATACTCGTAGCGTCTCCATTTTTCGTGATCTGGGGTCAGGTGAGGGCTTATTTTTTGCGTGCCGAGCTGGCGTTTTTAATGATAGCATATTGGTGTAGATACGTTCTTTTGATCGCCCGTTATTGCATTTTAATGCAATGTCATGGCGACCAAAAAAACGTAAATCTGGCGTTTCGAATTTTTTTCTCATTACGCCATTTAGCGATCAGGTTAATGCTTTTTTTTTATTGATAGATCGAGCGATTCTGAACGCGGCGATACCAAATATGTGTAGGTTGGGTTTTTTTTTTATTGATTTATTTTGATTGGGGCGAAAGGGGGGTGATTTAAACTTTTATATTTTTTTTATTTTTTTCACATTTTTAAAAACTTTTTTTTTTACTTTTGCCATGCTTCTATAGCCTCCATAGGAGGCTAGAAGTAGGCACAGCCCGATCGGCTCTGCTATGCAGCAGTGATCATAAGATCGCTGCTACACAGCAGATTTGCAGGTGTGCTGTGAGCGCCGACCACAGGGGGGCGCTCACAGCCACCGGCAATCAGTAACCATAGAGGTCTCAAGGACCTCTATGGTTACAATGGAGGAGCATCGCCGACCCCCGATCATGTGACGGGGGTCGGCGATGCGCTCATATCCGGCCGCACGGCCGCATGCGGTTGTTAAATGCCGCTGTCTGCGTTTGACAGCGGCATTTAACTAGTTAATAGCGGCGGGTGATCGCGATTTCACCCGCCGCTATTGCGCGCACATGTCAGCTGTAAAAAACAGCTGACATGTCGAGACTTTGATGTGCGCTCACCGCCGGAGCGCACATCAAAGCGGGGGTCCCGACATGTGACGTACTATTCCGTCACATGTCGGGAAGGGGTTAATTCTTTCTTTTACACATTAATATGGATCCCAGGGCCTGAAGGAGAGTTTCCTCTCCTTCAGACCCTGGGAACCATCAGGGATACCGTCCGATACTTGAGTCCCATTGACTTGTATTGGTATCGGGTATCGGTATCGGATTGGATCCGATACTTTGCCGGTATCGGCCGATACTTTCCGATACCGATACTTTCAAGTATCGGACGGTATCGCTCAACACTAGAAGTGAGACATCAGGCTGGCACAAAACAGGCGCCGAAGTAAACCGGCGCTTCAGCTCCTGGAAGGCCTCCACGGCTGCAGGAGCCCAATTAGCCACATCAGAACCTTTCTTGGTCATATCCGTCAAAGGTTTAACAACGCTAGAAAAATTAGTGATAAAGCGACGGTAGAAATTAGCGAACCCCAAGAACTTCTGAAGACTCTTAACAGACGTGGGCTGAGTCCAATCATGAATAGCTCGGACCTTGACTGGGTCCATCTCCACGGCAGAAGGGGAGAAAATAAAACCCAAAAAGGAAACCTTCTGCACTCCAAAGAGACACTTTGAGCCCTTCACAAACAAAGCGTTATCACGCAAAACCTGAAACACCATCCTGACCTGCTTTACATGAGAATCCCAATCATCCAAGAAAACTAGAATATCATCAAGATACACAATCAAAAATTTATCCAGATACTTCCGGAAGATATCATGCATAAAGGACTGAAACACTGAAGGGGCATTAGAGAGCCCAAAGGGCATCACCAAGTATTCAAAATGACCTTCGGGCGTATTGAATGCAGTTTTCCATTCATCTCCCTGCCTAATGCGCACAAGGTTGTACGCACCACGAAGATCTATCTTGGTGAACCACTTGGCGCCCTTAATCCGAGCAAACAAGTCTGACAATAGCGGCAACGGATACTGAAACTTAACAGTGATTTTATTCAGAAGCCGATAGTCTATACAAGGTCTCAAAGACCCGTCTTTCTTGGCCACAAAAAAGAATCCCGCACCGAGAGGTGAAGAGGATGGACGAATATGCCCCTTCTCCAAAGACTCCTTGACATAAGAACGCATCGCGGCATGCTCGGGTACAGACAAATGAAATAATCGTCCCTTAGGAAATTTACTGCCAGGAATCAAATCTATAGCGCAGTCACAGTCCCTATGAGGAGGAAGAGCACTGGACCTGGACTCACTGAATACATCCTGATAGTCACACAAATACTCAGGAACTTCTGAAGGAGTAGAAGTAGCAATAGACACCGGCGGAGAATCGCAATGAATTCCCTGACAACCCCAACTTGAGACAGACATAGCCTTCCAATCCAAAACAGGATTATGGGTCTGTAACCATGGCAGACCTAAAACGACCAAATCATTCATTTTATGCAGAACAAGAAAACGAATCACCTCCCGATGTTCAGGAGTCATGCACATGGTCACTTGTGTCCAATACTGCGGTTTATTTTCCGCCAGTGGCGTAGCATCAATTCCTCTGAGAGGAATCGGAACCTTTAAAGGCTCCAGGACAAAACCGCAGCGCTTGGCAAACGACAAGTCCATAAGACTCAGGGCAGCACCCGAATCCACAAATGCCATAACAGGGTAGGAAGACAATGAACAAATTAAAGTCACAGACAAAATAAATTTAGGCTGCAAATTACCAATGGTGACAGGACTGACAACCTTGGTTAGGCGTTTAGAGCATGCTGATATAACATGTGTAGAATCACCACAGTAAAAACACAGCCCATTCTGACGTCTATGATTTTGTCGTTCGGTTCTAGTCAGGATTCTATCGCATTGCATTGAGACAGGTGTCTGTTCAGACAACACCGCCAGAGGTTTAGCGGATTTGCGCTCCCGCAAACGCCGATCAATCTGAATAGCCAGCGCCATAGAATCATTCAGACTTGTAGGAATTGTAAAACCCACCATCACATTCTTAATGGCTTCAGAAAGGCCATTTCTGAAATTTGCGGCCAGGGCACATTCATTCCATCGAGTAAGCACGGACCATTTCCGAAATTTTTGGCAGTACACCTCAGCTTCATCCTGGCCCTGAGAGTTGGCCAGTAGAGCTTTTTCTGCCTGAATTTCAAGATTAGGCTCCTCATAAAGCAATCCGAGCACCAGAAAAAACGCATCAACATCCGCCAATGCAGGATCTCCTGGCGCTAACGAGAAGGCCCAATCCTGAGGGTCGCCACGCAAGAAGGAGATAATAATTTTGACTTGCTGAGCTGAATCTCCAGACGAACGAGGTTTCAAAGATAGAAACAATTTACAATTATTCCTAAAATTCCTAAATTTAAATCGATCTCCAGAGAACAGCTCAGGAATAGGTATCTTAGGCTCTGACATAGGACTGCTAACAACAAAATCCTGAATGCCCTGCACACGTGCAGCAAGCTGATCCACACTAGTAATCAAGGTCTGAACATTCATGTCTGCAGCAAAGCTTCAAGCCACTCAGAGATAAAGGGGAGGAAGAAAAAAAAAAAAAAAAAACTCAGAACTTCTTTTCTTTTAATCCCACTTCAGCAATGCATTAACTATTTATGGGCCTGGCATACTGTTATGATCCCAATGGCAGGGGACCTCAAAGATTACAGCAAAGTCTGCAAAACATAAATACCAGCTCATAGGGAAGTGGTAACTAGGCTGACCATATACCTGATCCTAGCGCAAACACTAACAGCAGCCGGGGAACGTGCCTACGTTGGTCCTAGACGTCTCGCACCAGCCGGAGAACTAACTACCCCTATCAGGGAAAATAAGACCTCTCTTGCCTCCAGAGAAAAGACCCCAAAGTAATACAAGCCCCCAACAAATAATAACGGTGAGGTAAGAAGAAAAGACAAACGTAAGAATGAACTAGATTTAGCAAAGAGAGGCCCACTGACTAATAGCAGAATATAGTAAGAAGACTTATATGGTCAGCAAAAAACCCTGCAAAATATCCACGCTGAATATCCAAGAACCCCCAAACCGACTGATGGTGTGGGGGGAGAATATCAGCCCCCCTAGAGCTTCCAGCAATAACAGGAATCACATATTGTACAAGCTGGACAAAAAATATGAACAATGCAAATGATCAAGAGTACGAAAGCAGGACTTAGCTTATCTTGCAAAGAACCAGGACCTGAAGACAGAAGCAAACAGAAGTGAACTGATTACAACGATGCCAGGCACTGGACTGAGAATCCAGGAAGTTTAAATAGCAACACCCCAGGCCTAACGAAGCAGGTGAGCACAAACCTGGTAAAAGACAATCCAAGTGCCAAATCACTAGTGACCACAAGAGGGAGCCAAAAAGTATAGTTCACAACACTCTATGGATGTGATCTTCAAGGCATATCAATGTTAATATTGCTTGATTGCGGTGAGCCCTTGCTGTGCAGTATGGAGGTGGTGGGGATTCGCTCTGCACTGTTGGAACTCATGTTTCATTAAGGCAGAGGTTGAGGGTGCAGGTGGAGGCCCTAGAGGAGATAGAGGAGGAGGCAGAAGCAGTGGAGGAAGCGTTAAATGTAGAGGTTTGTCCTGCAAGCCTTGGAAATTCCAAGACTTGTGGAGCAGCACCAGACCACACAGCCACCAGAGTTACCAGTGCCCAGTCAGCAAGATGTAACACCCTTAGCCATGGTTACTCATCCAAGTGTCTGTGGTGAAATGCACCCTGGCAAACAGAGATTTAGTCAAGGAACGGGTGATGTTGTCTGCGACATGCAGGTGTGGAGCAGGCACAGCTAAAACAGGTTTCTTAGAAAAATAATGGTGACTGGGCAATTGGTACTGGGGGACTGCGACGGTCATCAGCTTTTGAAAAGCATCTGTATCTACCAGGCGGAAGGGCAGCATTTCCGTGGCCAAGAGATTCGAGATGGTGGAGTTCAATCTCTTAACTTTGTCATGCATAGGAGGAAACAATCTTTTACGTGACCACAAATGCGGAACCGTGGGCTGGCTGCAGTGCTGACAGAGGGCGGAGTATGATGAACCAGACAAATTGCTGGACCGTGAGAGAGGTGCAGGCAGAGATGTTATGGTGGATTGAGAAAGTTGTGGTGTGCTCGTTCTCTGAGATCGATCAAAAACAGCAGGTATCTCCGCTTCCATTGCAGCTGACAGCAGGCTCTCAGCCAGCGTGACTGGAGTGGCTAAAGAACCCAAGGGTTTGCGGTCAATGACCTGTGTCTCAATAGTTGGAATGGTAACAGAGGAGGAGGAAGAAGCAGCAGTTGCGATTTATGGGGCGGTTGATGGCTGTTGAGATCTGCTGGTCCGCATTTTAGCGCAGTGGAATTCCCAGACTAATGCATGTTTATTGCGCATGTGAAGGTTCATACATGTAGTAGTCAAATTATTGCAGTTTTTACCTCAACTCAGTTTTTTTTGCAATTTTGGCAGAGTACATGAGTTGACTCATCTTTTGCAGTATTAAAAAGGCTCGAGCTAGGCAACCGTTGCCACCCCTGTGAGCTGCAGACCTGTGGACGCTGCTGGTCACAGTTGTGGTTGAGGATGCATTGCTCGTCATGGCTGCATCACTACATGACTGCATCACTACATGGCTGCATCACTACATGTCTGCGATGTACGAGGCGCAATGTAACCTCCTCATCTTCCTCCTCAGATGACCTACTCAGCTGTGTGCCTCTATGTTCATGCCAACTGGGATCTAACACCACATCATCATCACCCTCTGTGTTATCACATACCTCGCCCTTGGAGTCACACTCCTCCTCTTCATGCCCTGACAGCACAGTACAGTCCACATGAGCCTCAGATATCTGAATCTCATTAGGATCACCTCCCCTCAAGTGGTTAACATCTGATGATGAGGTTCAGGATGCAAGCTAAAAAAAATTTGGGCATCGGAGCAGATTTCCTCCTCTTGACTCTGTGAAGCTTTTGAGCACACTTCTGATGACCATTTCATAGAATGTGTGAATAGTTCTTCAGACTCACCCATCTGTGGTTCTGTACAGTCAGTTGTATGGTTGAAGAGTTGGGAAGCGGAGGGAAGCATGGGGAATTTGGGTGCCATCTCTGTGGACTGTACTGGGTATGATGTCGAAGAGGAGAGACCATTTGAAGCTGCGCTTGCCATCCACTCGAGCACATGCTCTTTCTGGGCTTCATCAACAAGGCATAACACTGTGCATCTGCCAAAGAAAGGTAGTGGAGTAGCCCGTCCAACAGAAGCTGTCAGTTGTCTTGGACGTGACGTTGGTTCACTATTGCTTTCACAAACATTACAACCTACCCATGTATACCTTAAACACCAAGCCTAATTCTCCTTCCACCATGGCCTCACTTTTCCCCAGTCATGTTGCTCAGTGTGGTAGGAGCACAGTATTAGCAACAAAAAATAGATTTTAAACTCTGCATCACCTGAATTTCAGCGAGATTAATTCCAAGGTGAAATATGGCGTGTATTGTGTTAGCCACAGAAGAAAGAATTCTTTGAGTGTGGATGAAGCCTGTGTGACAAAGAAGATATGCTACAAAACAATTTGAAAGTCAGATCTTCCCTACTTTATGATGTTAGGAACACAAGAATTTTTGGGTGGCCTCTGGATAGGGCCTCTAAAACACACTAGATGCTGCAAACTATTTGAACATCAGGTCTCCAACTGTATGACACTAGGAACAGAAGAATATTTGTGGCCTCTGGATCAGGCCTCTATGACACACTAGATGCTACAAACTATTTTAAAGTCAGGTCCCCTACTATATTACACTGGGAACAGAATTTTTTTTGTGGCCTCTAGATCAGGCTTCTATAACACACCAGATGCTACAAACTATTTTAAAGACAGATCCCCTACTGTATGACAATAGCAACAAAATAATTTTTGTGCCCTATGGATCAGGCCTCTATAACACACTAGATGATACAACCTATTTTAAAATCAGGTCCCCTACTGTATGACATAAGGAACAGAAGGCTTTTTTGGTGGCCTATAGATTAGGCCTCTATAACACATTAGATGCTGCAAACTTATTTAAAGTCAGGTCCCCTACTGTATGACACTAGGAACAGAAGGATTTTGGTGGCCTCTGGATCAGGCCTCTATAGCACACTAGATGCTACAAACTATTTTAAAGTCAGGTCCCCTACTGAATGACAATAGGAACAGAAGGTTTTTTTGGTGGCCTCTGGATCAGTTCTCTATAACACACTAGATGCTACAAATTATTTTAAAGTCAGGTCCCCTACTGTATGACACTAGGAGCAGAACAATTTTTGTCACCTCTGGATCAGGCCTCTATAACACCCTAGATGCTATAAACTATTTGAAAGCCAGGTCCCCTACTGTATGATGTTAGGAACACAAGAATTTTTGGGTGGCCTCTGAATCAGGCCTCTACAGCTTAGGCTACTTTCACATTTCCGTCGGTACGTACTGTGACAAAACACTCCGGGATCGCCTTTGCTGGGGTCAAAGGTCACGTGGTTTGTGCATTGAACTCTGTGGCGACAGCAGGTTTCCAAGTTAACTGACCTCAGGTCAGGTTTATTATAGTGAAAGCAAATACAGAAAACAAAACATAAAAATAAATCCTAGCCTGTCCGGCGCTAACTAAACAAATACGTTGCTATCTAACAACTGTGGGGGCTTCTCCCTCCCAGCTAACATTACACGGATCATGAGTACAGCTCTCACTCACGTTTGTCTCACACAGACAGGCATTCTGTCTGCCCCAGGCTGACACCTGAAACCTCCAGCTGGTCAGCCTTTATTCCTGCACTTATTAACCCCTCGGTATCCTGAAGATACTGAGCGGCCTAATTCACATAGGACAAATACCTGGGTGAGATATACCTGCCCCCGACTACCAGACCGACATGACTCTTACATATCCTCCCCCCCTGCTCAGACCACTCAGGTCGAGCAAGAATACTCTCGAAACAGTGTACTCGGGACAGGGCATCAGCGTTCCCCATCTGTACCCCGGGGCGGTGCTCCACCGTGAAAGAGTAAGCCTGCAGGGCAAGGAACCACCGGGTTACCCGACTATTACGGTCCTTGTGGAGATGCATCCACTTGAGAGGGGCATGGTCCGTGACCAGCCTAAACTTCCTACCTGCCAGGTAATATTTGAGGGAGTCGAGAGCCCATTTGATGGCTAGGCACTCTTTTTCAATCACGGCATACCTCTGCTCATGTACATTCAGTTTCCGACTGAGGTAGAGGACCGGGTGTTCGACTCCGTCCCTTACCTGGGAAAGTACAGCTCCGACACCAGTATCAGAAGCATCAGTTTGCACCACAAACTCACTGCTGAAATCAGGAGTCACTAGTACGGGCTGAGAGCACAAAGCCCGTTTCAGACTGTGGAAGGCCTCTTCAGCCGCTGAGGTCCATTTTACCATGACGGAATCCCTCCCTTTGGTAAGATCCGTCAAGGGGGTAGCCATGGCCGCAAAGTTGGGTATGAACCGGCGATAATAGCCGGCATTGCCCAGGAAAGCTTGTACTTGTTTCTTGTTCACTGGTTGCGGCCAGCCCTGAATTGCCTGTATTTTGTCGATCTGGGGTTTAACCACTCCTCTGCCAATCACGTAGCCCAAGTATCGGGCTTCTTCAAGGCCGATGTGACATTTCTTGGGGTTCGCCGTTAAGCCTGCGTCTCTCATGTCATCAATCACCGCCTGTACCTTCCGGAGGTGAGCTTCCCAGTCCACGCTGTAAATTATGATGTCGTCTAGGTAGGCAGAGGCATACTGCCTGTGGGGCCTCAAGACTCGATCCATCAATCTCTGGAACGTTGCTGGGGCTCCGTGAAGTCCAAACGGCATGTAGATATACTGGAACAGCCCTTCTGGTGTAGCAAATGCCGTCTTCTCTCTGGCCGCCTCGGCCAGAGGGATCTGCCAGTACCCCTTTGTTAGATCCAGGGTCGTAATGTATCGGGCTTTACCCAGCCGATCGATCAACTCATCGACCTGGGGCATAGGGTAGGCATCAAATTTAGAAACCGCATTCAGTTTCCTAAAGTCATTGCAAAACCGTATAGAGCCATCCGGCTTAGGTATCAACACGATTGGACTGGACCAGGCGCTGTGCGACTCTTCAATGACTCCTAAGTCCAACATTGCCTTCACCTCCCGGGAGACGGCTTCACGGCGTGCTTCCGGAATCCGGTACGGCTTCACATGAACTGTGACACCAGGCTCTGTGACAATCTCATGTTTCACTAGCCTAGTCTGGCCAGGTTTTTCCGAGAAAAACTGTTGGTTCTGTAACAAAAACTGCTTAACCTCAGATTTTTGTCGTTCAGAGAGAGTCTCGGCAATCTGCACCTCCGGTATGGTAGGTGAGCAAACCGGACAGGGCAGATCCGCTGTTAGGGCAGCGCGGTCTTTCCAGGGTTTTATCAGATTCACATGATAAATCTGTTCTGGTTTTCTCTTACCAGACTGGTGCACTTTATAGTTCACTTCTCCAACTCGTTCCATGACCTCAAAGGGGCCCTGCCATTTCGCCAGAAATTTACTATCCACCGTAGGGATTAGGATCAACACCCTATCCCCGGGTGCAAACGTACGGACCTTGGCGCCTCTATCATAACTTAGCCTCTGGGCTCCCTGGGCCTGTAACATATGTTCCCTAACAATGGGCATGACAGCAGCAATACGGTCCTGCATTTGCGTTACATGGTCTATCACCGTTTTAAAGGGAGTGACTTGACCTTCCCAGGTTTCTTTTGCGACGTCCAACAGTCCACGGGGACGACGGGCGTATAATAGCTCGAAAGGCGAGAACCCTGTGGAAGACTGGGGAACTTCCCTAATGGCAAACAGCAAATAGGGTAACAAGTAATCCCAGTTCTTCCCATCTTTGTCTATCGCCTTCCGGAGCATCTGTTTTAAGGTTTTATTGAACCGCTCAACCAACCCATCTGTTTGAGGATGATAGACAGATGTACGCAACGGATCTATTTGTAAGAGTCTGCAGAGCTCCTTCATTACCCTCGACATAAAGGGAGTCCCCTGGTCGGTGAGTATCTGTTTTGGAATTCCTACCCGACTAAACACTTGTACCAACTCTTTGGCGATCGTTTTGGTAGCAGTGTTACGCAAAGGGATGGCTTCCGGGTAGCGAGTGGCATAGTCCATGATGACGAGGATATGTTGGTGCCCACATGCGGACCGGGGAAGGGGCCCAACCAAATCCATCCCAATTCTCTCAAAAGGGACCCCAATGATTGGGAGGGGTACCAAAGGGCTACAGTACCGAGGTTTAGGTGCCGAGATTTGGCACTCTGGACAGGACTCACAATTTTTACGCACATCATTGTGTATTCCAGGCCACACAAAACAATGCAATATTCTTTCTATGGTTTTTTGTACCCCCAGATGTCCCCCCATTTTATGTCCGTGGGCCAGGTCCAGTACCTTCCGCCGATAAGGTTTGGGTACCACTAACTGCTGCACAGTGTCTTCCCCTTTTTTTTCTACCTGGTAGAGAAAATCATTTTCAAGAACCATGTACGGGTACGCTAGCCTAGTGTCAGGTTCTACGGGTACACTATCTATCATTTTTACATTTTTCCTAGCCTGAGTCAGGGTAGGATCTTTCATTTGTTCGCTGTGGAAGTCATCCAACTGGACTCCCAAATCTGGTATGCAGGGTGCGGGATGGCTGTCTGCCTCCGCCTCTCGCTGAGTTTCCTCAGTTTCTTCAATTTCCCCCGCCAGAACTGAGAAGGGGTACTGAAGGTTAGACTCAATAACCTCCCCAGCAACGTCTTCCTGTGGGACCTCCTCTAAGAGTTCGGGACCTCCAGATGGCATGGGGGAAGGTTCACAGCTACCGTGAAGGAGCAACTGATTCTCCCATAACTGCCAGAAATGGGGAAAATCCCTACCCAGGATTATATCATGTAATAATGCGGGAACGAGTCCCACTTTGTGTTGCACAGACCCATAGGGAGTGGAAATCGGTATGACCGCTGTTAGGTACGAGCAGGTGTCACCATGCACACATGTTACAGAGAATTTGTCAGACGAACCAGACGGAAGTGCCACCAGACTAGCTTTCACCAGAGTCACCACACTTCCAGAGTCTAGTAACGCCACAACACTTTTCCCATCAACAGATAATTCACACAGGTGTTTTGCTACATCATTTTGACCCGCATTCACATTCACCAGCCGTGTAACCAAAGACATGCGTTTCTTAGAGTCTATAACATCGCACTGCATGGGTTCAGCGGTAACAGGACAATTCGCAGAAACATGGCCCTTCTCACGGCAGCGGAAACACCTAACAGGCCCCCTACTGAGACCACCGTCCCATACTCTCGGTCTCGGAGTGCGAGCAGTCCCGGGTTCCTCCCCCACAGTTTTTGGCGATTTTCCTTCACCCGTAGTCGCTGGAACAGTCTTACCGGTTCCACGAGGAGAAGGCACAGACCGGGTGCTAGCGGTTTCGTCGGGAAGTCCTTCTGCCACGGAATAACGCTCGACCAACTCCACAAGTTGATCCGCTGTCGTGGGATTTCCTTGGCTTACCCACTCTCAGATACTTGTCCGGGACAATCCGCTTAATTATTTCGGGTGTTGTCAGTTCCTCGGGTTGCAGCCATTTCTTTGTTAAGTAGATCAGGTCGAACATCTGAGACCGCGCCGGTTTATCTTGCTGTTATGTCCACTGGTGTACCCTCTGCGCACGGACAGCCGTCGTCACACCTAGCCGGGCCAGGATCTCAGTTTTCAGCTTCTCAAAGTCCTGAGCGACTTCCGAGTCCAAGTCATGGTAAGCTTTTTGGGCCTCGCCGGAGAGGAACGGAGCAATCAAATCGGCCCATCGTGCCTTCGGCCACTTATCTCTCAACGCCGTCCGCTCAAACGTGGTCAGGTACGCCTCGACGTCATCTTCTGCGGTCAGCTTTTGCCAGTATCGACTCACATGGATCTTTCTGGACTCTGCTTCTGGGTCAGCCTCAGGCATGCTCACCAGGCGCTGCGCCACCTGTTGGAGAAGCTGGCGGTCTGCAGCCGTCATGTCCAGTAACTCCCTCAGCTGTGCGGCCATCAAGCGATTAGCTTCCTGCTGTGCCGCAGTGGCCTGTACTAGGGCTTTCACCACGTCTTCCATACTGTCGCCTGTGCCACGTGTTGCCCGCAATTTTCCACCACAATGTGACAAAACACTCCGGGATCGCCTTTGCTGGGGTCAAAGGTCACGTGGTTTGTGCATTGAACTCTGTGGCGACAGCAGGTTTCCAAGTTAACTGACCTCAGGTCAGGTTCATTATAGTGAAAGCAAATACAGAAAACAAAACATAAAAATAAATCCTAGCCGCTAACTAAACAAATACGTTGCTATCTAACAACTGGGGGGGCTTCTCCCTCCCAGCTAACATTACACGGATCATGAGTACAGCTCTCACTCACGTTTGTCTCACACAGACAGGCATTCTGTGTGCCCCAGGCTGACACCTGAAACCTCCAGCTGGTCAGCCTTTATTCCTGCACTTATTAACCCCTCGGTATCCTGAAGATACTGAGCGGCCTAATTCACATAGGACAAATACCTGGGCGAGATATACCTGCCCCCGACTACCAGACCGACATGACTCTTACAGTACCGACTGACGTTGTGAAATAACTGCAAGACGTGGGCAGCGGATGCAGTTTTTCAACGCATCCGCTGCCCATTCTGCAGTCCGGGAGGAGGGGGCGGAGTTTCGGCCGCGCATGCGCGGTCGAAAATGGCAGACACGTTGCACAAAAAACGTTACATTGAACTTTTTTTGTGCATCGCGTCCGCCAAAACACGACCGATCCGTCGCACGACAGATGCGACGTGTGCCCATCCGTTGTGATCTGTCGCTAATATAAGTCTATGGGCAAAAAATGCATCCTGCAAGCACATTTGCAGGATCCATTTTTTGCCCATAACGACGGATTGCAATGGAGGACAAAAGACGGAAGTGTGAAAGTAGCCTTAGGCCTCTTTCACACTTCCATCTTTTCAGATCCGTCACAATGCATTGTTTTGTGAAAAAAACGGATCCTGCAAATGTGCCCGCAGGATCCGTTTTTTTCCCATAGACTTGTATTAGCGACGATTCGCGACGGATGGCCACACGTCGCATCCGTTGTGCGACGGATCCGTTGTGTTTTGGCGGACCGTCGTCTGGAAAAAACGTTCAATGTAACGTTTTTTGTCTGCGTCGGGAAAACGTGTCGCGACAGATCCTGCGACATATATCATTGACTAGAATGGAAGCCTATGGATGCAGGATCCATCGTGACACGTCGTATGACGGAATCCAGCGCTGGAATCCATTTTTTTACACTGAGCATGCTCAGAATTAGGATTTTGTAGCCAATTGGCCAGACAGCCCCAAATCTATATAAACCTGGCCTGGGGCGTCAGCCCCAAATGTGCCAGCAAGACTCCTGCCAGCCTATTGGTCTCAAAAATAACATCCAAACATATGGTCACAATCTTTACTAGCACTCCTTCCATCTCTGCCACTTTCTCTAAACCCTGTCAAAGATGGGGTGTAAAAACAGTCAATATATAGGTTTCCCTATTTTCCAGTAGCCAATCACATTTGGAGACTCCCATTTTTTTTGGCATGGAAAACGGATCCGTAAAAAAAAATGGATGAAACGGATGGGAAAAATGGACAAGACAGATGCAACAGATCCAGTTTTTCGACGGAACCATCTAGCGGATCCGTCGAAATACTGAATGTGTTGCATCCGTTTTTCACTATTTTTGACGCATCCGTCGATACATCGCGCCGACGCATTGTGACGGATTCAAAGCTTGATATGACGAGCTGCCTAACTTTTTGCAACTGAAAAATTATAATTTTTTTAATGTGCCTTAAGTCTGCAGACAGTTTCAGATCACAACAGCACTAAATGACAAGGTGGGATACAGCAGGCTGTTTCACATTTAGCTAATGAAAAACTATTATTTAGAATGCTATACTCGTGCATGGAGCACAATAGAAGCAGTGCACAACACACTTGTAGGACATGTGCCCTGCTAGCTTTGTCTGTGGACCTCAGTAATGAAAAAAAAAATGCTGGAAGACAAATTTAACAGCCACCCTAAAAACTACCTAGCTACACTATCTGACTGATATAGAATCACCTAGCTACCTAGCTAAAATCTTGCTGATAGTGCCAGCATCAGGAGCAGCCTCTCTGCACTGTTACAGTGCCAAAATGGCAGTAAAACAAGATGTGCTCTCTTTATATGGAGAAGGACATGTGATTTTAGCAGCCAATGACACAAGCCGTTGTGTCAGGACATTGTGGGTGTTTCCTGCGCCCTGATTGGCTAGCCGCAATATGCACACATAAAGTTAGGGAAAAAAATATTGTTAACAAGAATGCCATGTCTCTGAGTTCTGCAAACCCCCTCCCCTCATCAAACATTTTCCAAACACTCATGATACACCACCATTATCATTGTTAAAGTACTGAAAATACTTTTGTGGCAACGCGAATATTTTCCTGCTGTCATGATCCAGTCTGGGTTTTGAGTCCTGTGTTTCCTTGTTCCTGGTCTGGTCATTTCAGGGGTTAACTTTTCTCAGCCTCAGTCTGGTCTCAGGTTTGCTATTTAGCTTCTCCGAATCTTGCAAGCGGTGTCCGCTATAATTCTGCCTTTGGCATGTGTATCTGAATCTGGTAGATCCTGATTACTCCTGCTGTGATCCCTGACTTGCCCAGTGTCTGTTTATTTCCTCTGTCTGTCTTGACTCAGTGTTTCCTTGTAAGTTTGTTGTTTCCCTGGTTCTGATACTTCTGCTCCTGACTGTTGCTGACTCTGCTTGTCTGACCACTCTTTTGCCACTTTTGGCGCTTGTGCTGCTGCTCACTGTTGCTACGCTGTGTGTGTGCAACCTCCTTTCCCTCACCAGTACCCCATGGTGGAGGTTGTGCTATACTGCACTGCAGTAGCATGATATTAAGACAAAAGACAGAAGTAGGTCCGAATGCAAGCCAAGTCAAAACCAGGGAGTCAACAAACTTACATGGAAACACTGAGTCAGGAAAGACAGAGGGAATAAACAGATGTGGGGCAAGTCATAGAGAATGGCTCTATGTTAAAGCTCATGTTAAAATTGCATTGCGGTCAAATAGCAATCACACTACATTTGAATGTAAATCGGATGCTAGGTGTGAATAATCAGATTGTTCTTCCATGAAAAATGCATGACACTCTCATGACACTTGCATTACACTTATCTAACTTTGCAGAAACAAAATCAAGCTGATTTTAAAAATTGCTAGTGTGACTCTAGCCTAATGAAGATTATTGCCCCTCCTAAATTGTCACATACGATTATCTCTACCCAGATTGCACCAGTCGCACAACTGCTAGACACATATTAGGTATTTTAAGAGGAAATAAGCAGAGAGCTGCAGCATGTACTTCCAATGATAAGAATACTACCAGCCCTCCTATTAAATCTCTCCCTACTAAATCCCCACCTAACAAACAACTAAAACTAAGACAATCTTCAGTTCTTAAAAGAGCTTTTTGACATAAATAATGCTCACTGTAATCTCCTATCACTTTCCCTATGCTCCTTTCACTGTCCGTATGCTGAAACTATGTTCTTCCTTCATTGTTTCCAGCTGCAATGTGCAGCCGTTAAATAGTCCCTATGACGCCTTATGGCCAGCCAATCACAGTAATGCTAAACCAAAGATGGCGGCGGCATTACTGTGATCAGCAAGCCTGCCCATTGGCTACAAATAGAGCACCAAAAATGCTGGGCGGGTCACTCGAATATACCGAGGCTAATACATAATTACTCATCGAGTTAAGAATAGCCCAAATACCATACTATTTGTGCGAGTAACGAATAGTGCCGAATGTATTCGCTCATCACTAATCAGCACTAAATAGTCTTAGATGATGAAGTGATAAAAACAACAACTTATTGAACAAATTATTAAACAACATGTATGTAAGTACCTGGATAAGAATGAAGTGATTAAACAGAGTCAGCATGGATTTGTAACTAATAAGTCATGTCAGACTATCTTATTTTCCTTCTGTGACAGAATCACTGACTGGGTGGATCAGGGAAATGCTGTAGATATAGTATATCTTGACTTCAGCAAAGCATTTGACAAAGTATCTCACACATTCCTTATTGAAAAAATTACTAAGTATGGAATATACAAGGCAACTGTTAGGTGGATTCATAACTGGCTTAGTGATCGGACACAAAGAGTGGTCATAAATGGCTGCACATCCAGTTGGAAAAATGTCTTAAGTGGGGTACCACAGGGCTCTGTCCTGGGCCCTGTATTGTTCAACATCTTTATCAATGATTTAAGGTACCTTGACACTAAGCGACACTGCAGCGATACAGACAACGATGCCGATCGCTGCAGCGTCGCTGTTTAGTCGTTGTGTGGTCGCTGGAGAGCTGTCACACAGACGGCTCTCCAGCGACCAACGATGCCGAAGTCCCCTGGTAACCAGGGTAAACATCGGGTTACTAAGCCCAGGGCCACGCTTAGTAACCCGATGTTTACCCTGGTTACCATTGTAAAAGTTAAAAAAAAAAACACATACTCACATTCCGGTGCCCGGCGTCCACTTCCCTGCACTCCTCCTGCATCCTGTGTCAGCGCCGAACATCTCCGGCATCTCCCACAGAGCAGAGCAGTGACGTCACCGCTCTGCTTTACGGCCAGCACTTACACAGGATGCAGGAGGAGTGCAGGGAAGCGGACGCCGGGCACCGGAATGTGAGTATGTGTTTTTTTTTTTACTTTTACAATGGTAACCAGGGTAAACATCAGGTTACTAAGCGCGGCCCTGTGCTTAGTAACCCGATGTTTACCCTGGTTACCAGTGAAGACATCGCTGGATCGGTGTCACACACACCGATTCAGCGATGTCAACGGGAGATCCAGCGACTAAATAAAGTTCTGGACTTTCAGCAACGACCAGCGATCTCACAGCGGGATCCTGATCGCTGCTGCATGTCAAACACAACGATATCGCTATCCAGGACGCTGCAACGTCACGGATCGCTATCATTATCGTTGTAAAGTCGCTTAGTGTGAAGGTACCTTTAGATGAAGGAATTGAGGGTAAACTGATTAAATTTGCTGGTGACACAAAGCTAGGAGGGATAGCTAATACTAGAGAAGAGAGAAAGAGGATTCAAAAAGATATAAATAAACTGGAGCAGTGGGCAGCAACTAACAGAATGATTTTTAACAGGGAAAAATGCAAAGTACTACATCTGGGCAATAAAAACAAAAAAACATATACGAATGGGAGGAATAAGGATAAGCAACAGCACATGTGAAAAAGACTTGGGTATACTAATAGATCACAGACTGAACATGAGTCAACAGTGTGATGCACCAGCAAAAAGGGCAAATACAATTCTGGGATGTATTAACGGAACAACACAGTCTAGATCACGTGAAGTCATTTTTGCCCTCTACTCCTCTTTCGTCAGACCTTATCTGGAATACTGTGTCCAGTTTTGGGCACCACATTTAAAAAAAGACATCAACAAACAGGAGCAAGTTCAGAGAAGAGCAACCAGAATGGTGACTGGTCTGAAAACCATGTCCTATGAGGAATGTTTACAGGATTTAGGAATGTTTAGCTTGCAAAAAAGAAGACTGAGAGGAGACTTAATAGCTGTCTACAAATATCTCAAGGGCTGTCACATTGTAGAAGGATCATCTTTATTCTCATTTGCACAAGGAAAGACTAGAAGCAATGGGATGAAACTGAATGGGAGGAGACACAGATTAGATATTAGAAAAAACTTTCTGACAGTTAGGGTGATCAATGAGTGGAACAGGCTGCCACGAGAGGTGGTGAGTTCTCCTTCAATGGAAGTCTTCAAACAGAGGCTGGACAGACATCTGTCTGGGATGATTTAGTGAATCCTGCTTTGAGCAGGGGGTTGGACCAGATGACCCAGGAGGTCCCTTCCAACTCTAACATTCTATGATTCTATGATTCCATTCAAAATATAAGCATAAATATAATTTATGGGATAAAATAAATAAGACTTGGCATGGGCCTATGTATTCACCGCTTTTGCTATAAATCCACTAAACATTTCTAGTGGAAGCAATTGCCTTCATAAGACACATGCTTAGTGAAAGGAAGTCCACCTTTGTGCAATCTAAGGCTGGTTTCACATTTGCTTTCAGGAGGGCTGCGGATGGCTGTGTACTTCCTCCCTTCTACCTCCCTGAAGCTACACCTACTGTCCGCCTACTTCTGTATGTGTCCTTCGTTTCCCATGTCAAATCGCCGCATGCGGACGCATCCGCATACAATGCATGTCCCTGCGTACCCAATGTTAAAGATAAGTACGCAGGGAAATGCTGGAAGCATACAGAAGTAGGCAGAGCATAGGCGGAGCTTTAGGGAGGAAGAAGGGAGGAAATACGCAGCCTTCCGCAGCTCTCCTGAATGAAAATGTAAACCTAGCCTAAGTGTCACAACTGCTAGACAAATATTAGGTATTTTAAGTGGAAAATAGCAGAGAGCTGCAGCATGTACTTACAATGATGAGAACACCCATGTGCCTGTCTTTCATCTACCCGCCCTCCTATTAAATCTCTCCCTACTAAATCCCTTCCTAGCAATCAACTAATCTTGATAATCTTCAACTCTTAAAGGAGCTTTTTGGCATAAATAACGCTCACTGTAACCTCTTATCACTTTCCCTATGCTCCTTTCACTGTCCATACGCTGAAACTACGCTCTTCCTACGTTGTTTCTGGCTGAAATGTGCAGCCTTTAACCCCTTCATGACCCAGCCTATTTTGATCTCAATGACCTGGCCATTTTTTGCAATTCTGACCAGTGTCCCTTTATGAGGTAATAACTCAGGAACACTTCAACGGATCCTGGCGATTCTGAGATAGTTTTTTTGTGACATATTGGGCTTCATGATAGTAGTAAATTTAGGTCGATAATTTTTGCGTTTATTTGTGAAAAAATCGGAAATTTGGCGAAAATTTTGAAAATTTCGCAATTTTCAAATTTTGAATTTTTATTCTGTTAAACTAGAGAGTTATGTGACACAATATAGTTAATAAATTACATTTCGCACATGTCTACATCAGCACAATTTTGGAAACAATTTTTTTTTTTGCTAGGAAGTTATAAGGGTTAAAATTTGACCAGCGATTTCTCATTTTTATAACAAAATTTACAAAACCATTTTTTTAGGGACCACCTCACATTTGAAGTCAGTTTGAAGGGTCTATATGGCTGAAAATACCCAAAAGTGACACCATTCTAAAAACTGCACCCCTCAAGGTGCTCAAAACCACATTCAAGAAGTTTATTAACCCTTCACAGCAGCAGAAGCAACATGGAAGGAAAAAATGAACATTTCACTTTTTAGTCACATTGTGGTAGGATCTATCACAGTGATCAAAATAAATGAACGAATCTGCAGGACGGCAGATTCGGCGGGCACACTGCACATGCGCCCGCCTTTTTGGAAGATTGTGGCACCCATCCTAGAAGCCAGACGGACATTGAGAGGGACCCCGGGACACCGGAGGTACGGGGGTGGGATCGGACAGCGGGGGGGGCGCTGGACAGGATGGAGGGGAGAGGAGGGGAGATGACTGCAGCGGAGGACATAACAGAGGGGAGGAAAGACTGATGGCGGTGGCAGATCGTCGCTGTCAGTCGGTGGCGGTAGCCGATCGGGGACTCCAGCCATGGCCGATGATATTGTTGCATCGGCCACGGCTGGATTGTAATATTTCAACAAGTTTCATTGGTGAAATATTACAAATTGCTCTGATTGGCTGTTTCACTTTCAATCAGAGCGATCGTAGCCACGGGGGGGGGGGGGGGGGGCAAAGCCACCCCCCCAGGCTGAAGTACCACTCCTCCTGTTCCTGTAAGCCGGATGAAATTTGAGTTAACCCTTTCACCCGATCTGCAGGAACGCGATCATTCTGTGACACAGCATATGCGTCACAGGTTGGATTGGCACCAACTCTCATGACACATACGCTGTGTCACAGGTCGGGAAGGGGTTAAATAGTCCCTATGATGCTGGAAGGCCAGCCAATCACAGTAATGCCAAACCAAAGATGGCGCCGGCTTTACTGTGATTGGCAAGCCAAATATGCTGGGCGGGTCACTCAAATATACCAAGACAAATACCTAATTATTCGTCAAGTTACGAATAGCCCAAATACCGTACTATTTGTGTGAGTAACGAATAATGCAGAATGTATTCGCACTATACTATGATAAAAATATAAGCATAAATTTAATTTATGGGATAAAATAAACAAGAATTGGCGTGTATTCACCGCTTTTGCTATAAATCCACTAAAAATTTCTAGTGAAAGCAATTTCCTTCATAACACATGCTTAGTGAAAGGAAGTCCACCTGTGTGCAATTTAAGTGTCACATGGGTTGTCAGTATATACGCACCATATCTGAAAGGATACAGAGGCTACAACACCATTAGGAAAGTGGCAGCACTAACCAAACAATACCATAAAGACCAAAGAGATCTCCAAACAAGTCAGGGACAAAGTTGTTGAGAAGTACAAGTCAGGGTTGGTTTATAAAATATATCCCAATCTCGGATAATTCCCTGGAGCACCGTCAAACCAATTATCACCAAATGGAAAGAACATGGTACCACAACAAACCTGCTAATAGAGGGCTGCTCACCTAAGCTCTCAGCCCCAGCAAGAAGGCTGAGAGTGCCCAATCAGTGCTCAAACATAACTCTGAAGGAGCTGCAGAGTTCCCAAGCATACACTGGAATATCTGTCCATGTGATCACAATAAGCCTTACACTCCATAGAGGTGGCCTTTATAGAAGAGTGGGCAGAAAAATGCCTTTATTTACAAACACACATTGTAAGGCTCGTTTTGCATTTTGAGCCAAATGTATGGATGAAGGTACTGTGGTCATATGAGACCAAAATTTAACTTTTTGGGAACCAAGGTAAATGTTATATAAGTCTGGCGCCAAACCAACACAGCTTAAAACCCCAAGAACACCATCCCCATAGTGAAACATGGTGGTGGTAGCTTCATGCTGTAGGGTTGATTTTCAGTAGCAGGGACAGGGAAAATGGTCCGTGTCGAGGGAAAGATGGAAAGTGGGAAATACAGGCATATTCTTGAGAAAAACCTGTTTGTTTGTCAGTGATTTGAGTCTGGAATTGAGGTTCATCTTCCAACAAGACAATAACTTAAAGCATACTGCTAAAGCAACACTCTAGTGGCTTAAGGGTAAACATGTAAATGTTTTGGAGAAACCTAGTCAAAGCCCAGACTTTAAATGAATTTAGAATCTGTGATCAAACTTGAAGATTGCTGTTCACCAAAGGAAACCATCTAATTGAAGAAGCTGGAACAGTTTTGCCTCAAGGAAAGGACAAAAATCCCATTTGCAAGATGTGGAAAGCTCATAAAGACTTATCCAAAGCAAATTGCCGCTGTAATTGTCACAAAAGGAGGCTCTACAAAGTACTGACTTTAGGGGGGTGAATAGTTATGCACACTGAAGTTTTCACTTATTTTGTCCTATTTATTGTTTACTTCACAATAAGAATAAAACCAAATGTACACAGCTGATGGCATGTTTTTTACATGAACCCTCAAAAAAACAGTGAAATTCCAGATTGTGAGGTAACAAAACACAAAAAATGCTAAGGGGGTGAATACTATGGCAAGCCATTGTACGTATGAGTGGCCACCTCTAGTAGGCATACATCTCAGAAAATTATACACTTCAGAGCGCACATTTGTTCTGACGTCACCATAATAGTCTATTGCTCCGTCGGTGTATATGCCTGAATCCCGTTTTGTGGGGGGTTTGAATGTAAGCCACGAAGTGGCCACCGAATGGGTGCCTGATCGCAATGTGAAAGTACCCTTATTGTGCTGCCCAGCCAAGAAATCTGTGTTACTGCTGAGTACTGATCAGCTGTGATTAGCTCTCTGCTGTGAGTTTTGGGCCACCCTTACTTAAACCTCAGTAATTTACTGTAAATTGCCATTTATCAGTGAATTCTGACACTAGACTGTGCAGACTTAACTATTTGCCAACAATTCTGACTTTGACTTTGGCTATATGTGATCATGCTGACCATGTTTCTGTTTTCTGATTTAGTCAAGTATTTACCCTCTCCGGTTGTGAGGAAGCTAGATGACTCTCCTCTGCTGGCTTATTCCATCGGCTAGCAGCTAATTCCTTGAAAGAGCCCAAAAGGAATTTGCCACTACTTTTACATTTATTTTAATTTAGGCTAGCTTTTCTATTGTTTATTATATCTGAATAAAAATTAATATCATAATTTAGTAGACCTCCAAAATAACTACAAGCTGGAAATTCAATGAATTTTCATCAAGCATTTGCAGATCAGAGGATTTATAAAGAAAATAATCAAACATACTGTATATTGTTTGTGTAAAAAATAAGTAGCAAAAACAAATGTAGAATTACTTTTTTTTATAGGTTTGCTAGACAAGCATGACGTAAATGTGTTGTCAAGACTTTTACATGGATACATTACTTGTTCCAGATAACAACCTTGTTTTCATGTATTGCACATCTACAGTCACAGTGTGTGCAGGATTATTGACACACGAAGAATCACTGGCATTGGAAGCAAACTATCACTCCTTTATACATGTTAGTAACCTGAAATCAGGCTTGGGTCAAAGGTCTATTATTTTGCAAGTTAAATACAAAGAAATCATTCCTGGAACAGATTGCAAAAGCCCCTTTACATTTTAGCGCCAATTATATTTTAATGAACTCCGATCATTAGACATACCAGTCAGTATTACAAGAAAAGAATGAAATAAGACATAAATACTTATTTATCTAATATTCTTTAATGTACCTAAGACTCTGATATTTCTTTGGTAATGTTATGAGAAAAATATACATTGACCATTCGATGTTAAAACTCCTCATGTTAAAGGGATGTGTCCTTACAAAGTTTAGTTCAGCCAGCCCAATCAGGACAGTGTCAAATATGGTAGGGATACACAACTAACTAGTAACACACAGTTTTTGATTTATTCATAACTCTTAAAGGGAATCTGACAGTAGATTCAACCCTCCCAAGCCTATATCTATATAGGTATGTAGGTCATAGAAAGTTAAATATAATGATACCTTGATATGTTCAGTCCGACGTCTCCCCATGAATCTGCCTCCACAGCTTATTTTAAATGAACGGAGGAGTTACCTATGTGAACCAAGTAAAGACTGACAATTTGCTCTCATAATCACACTCAGCTCTGTAGTGAGATCAAAACTATCACAGTACAGCAAAGCTAACACAGTACAACAGAAGGGAACTATTTATTACAAAAATATTTGCACCAGCAGTCCTCTCACAGTACTTGAGCTTCAATCTCACAGGTAGCCACTGTGGGGGAAGAACAGTACAGCAGAACTGACAGCACAGTGAGAGGACAATTGCTGCAAATGTGCTTCTTGTGTTTGTAATTAGACAAGATTCAACTCTGCTCCACTGTGTTGGCTATAATCAGACACAGCTCTGCAGCCGAGCTTACAGCACCCTGAGGGGACAATTATTGCTGTAACTTTTTGTAAAATTACAAGTTAAATTTCTGCTGTATTATGCGAGCTCTGCTGTTTTTTGATAGCTCTGCAGTGCTATGTTAATTCTTATCTCATTGAAGAGCTGTATGTGATTATCAGAAAAAAGGATCAATCATCACTTAGTTCAAACTGGTAATACCCCCTTTTAAAATAATCTCTGAGGCAGATTCTTATGTAGATGAGTGACCAGCCCCTATTACTGAACAGTGAAGATGTGCGAACCTTTGAAGGTCCGGTTCAGATTGGCAAATGCCCTGATGTTCACCAAACATTTTGTCGAACATATTTGAACCTCATTTAATTCAATAGGAGGCAAAACCAAATGCATAGACAACACCTTCATGGGGGCAAAAAAGCTGCCAAAACAGCTCAAATTAGGAGCAGACACCAAGAAAAGTGGCTTCAATTGACCCAGAGTTCCAGAGTAGAGGGGATGCACCGGAGAAATCTTTTATGTGATTGTGGGAAGAGGAGATAATAGGGGAGTAGAGAAGTAGATTTTGTGACGATCAGAGATTGCATGCAGGTATGTAAGGGGAGACTAGGTCACAGATGTATGGTATAGACAGGTTGTGCATGGCTTTGTATGTCATGGTTAGGGTTCTAAACTGGAGCCCTTGAGTAATGGGAAGCCAGTGAAAGGACTGACAGAGAGGAGAGACCGGGGAATAGTAGTGGGATAGGTGGAATCATCCTGCAGCAAAATTTAGGTTATATTGGAGGGGTGCAAGCCTGTTAAAAGGGAGGCCACAAAACAGGAGGTTTTTGCAGATTCTTGATTAAGGAATGTACGGATCCGAGAAATATTTTTGAGTTGTAGTTGGCAGTAAGTTGAAAGGGCATGGATATGTGTTTTGAAGGAAAGATCAGAGTCCAGGGTTACCCTGAGGCAGTGGGCTTGCAAGACACCCTCATCTACACCTTGTTTCCCCCCACATCACAACTCTCCAACTGCCCAACTGACTATGGGGAACCAAAGATGGGCGAGTCTGCAGAGCTGTTCAAACATTTTACTCCATGGGCATCAGAGGTCTGCTCCAAAGATTTACAGACTCAAGAGGAGGAAAGCATCTGCATTGATGCATAAAAAAAATGTCACTTGGATCTGGGGCTGGTCGAAGTAGGGTCCGAGCAGAAATCAGACCCTCGTCATCAAACGTTAATCACCAGGGGTGGAAGTGATCCTGATGAGACTCAAATACCAGAGGCACATGTGGACTATACTGTGGTGTCAGGGCAGAAAGAGGAGGAGGGTGACTCTCAGAGTGAGGAATGTAAGATCAGAGAGGTTGATGATGAGGTTGTAAATCCCACTTGGTGTGAACCCAGAGGCATGCAGCTGAGTAGATAAGCATAGGAAGTGGAGAAGGAAGAAGATGAAGAGGTTCCCGCATAGTGTGATGCAACCACAACAAGCACTGCATCCTTAGCCACAACTCTGACTGTGTCCAGCAGCAGTCATGGGTCTGAAATTCACATGGGCAGCAAGAATTGCCTAGCCTGGGCTTTTTTAAGACCAAAAAGGATGACCCAACTCACGTTATGTGCCAACTTTGTAAAAAAAGACTCAGTAGGTTCAAAAATTCCAATCATTTGACTACTACATGCATGAACCTTCACATGCATGATCAACATGCGTTAATCTGGGAATTTCACTGCACTATAATGTGAACTAGTGGGCCTTGCCAACCATCACCTGTTTGTTCCTTCTCTGTCACCATGGCAAATGTCCTCACACAAGTCTCCGGTCGCAGAACATCTACTTGTTTACCTGCTATAGTTGGGGTGAGCGAGAGCCTGCTGTTTTTGACCGATCTTAGACACCGAGCACATTGAATCTTTCTCAATCCACCATAACATCTCCACCTGCATCTTATTCACAGTCCAGCAGTATGTCATGTTCACCCTACTCCACCCTCTCAGCACAGTAGCCAGCCCTTGGTCCCGCTGTTGTGGTCATGTAAAAGATTGTTTCCTCCTACACATGCCAAAGCTAAGAGCTTGAACTTCAGCATCTCCAATCTCTTGGCCATGGAAAATCTGCCTTTCCGCAAGGTGTATACAAGCGCTTTCCTAAAGTTGATGGCCGATGCAGTCCCCCAGTACCAGGTGCCCAGTCACCACTACTTCTCTAAGAAAGATGTGCCTGTGCTACACCAGCATGTAGCAGACATCAACCTTTTCTTGAAAAAAATCTATGCCTGCCAGGGTGCATTTAACTACTGACTGTTGGACGAACAAGCATGGCCAGGGGACGTTATATCTCAGTGACTGGGCGCTGGGAGAATCTGGTGGCTGTGGGGGCAGGCTGGGGAAGGGTCTACTCCACAAATTTTGGAACCCTCAAGGCTTGCAGGGTGATGTGCCCACAGGGCAGTGGGGTACTCGGTGCCGGATCCGGTCGCAAAGAGGGATGTCACAGTGGCTGCAACCTGGTCCGTGGCCTTGGGCATCAACGTTAAAGGGGTTAAATGTTCAAAGTTTGTGGTGACGCCACCTGTGGAGTTCGGTCAATAGGGGGACTGACGCTGCATTAGAGGGGTCCCTTGGGGAATGTTGCAGCAGACAAGATGTTACACTATCCACAGGTGAAGCGGGGTCCTCAGGGGTCCTATGGTGTGTGGTGTAGATGGTAAGGCCGGTGAATAAATGGAGGAGACAGGTTGTAAGTCTTTACCTGGTTTACTTGTGGGTGACAGGCCACAGTCCAGGGCACCGGCAACAGGTGAATTAGAAGTCCGCGTAGTCCAGAGACAAGTGGAATCCCCTTGGCAGGTCAGGTAGGAACCGTCCACTATGTGCTTATTGTCTCTGAGGTCCCTGCTGCCACTAAGTGTCCAAAGCAAAGTCCTTATTCGTTCTCCTGTCCAGGGACAGGTACCTGTATGGCAGGCAGCTTGAGCTGTGCCTATTGGGGTCCTTTCACAGTGACTCCAGGCTCCAAGGTGCTGCTGTGCCACAGGTAAATATGGGCAAAGTCCATGTAATACAATGCCCTCCGGTTCTGCTCTGTGTCTTATAGTCCACAAAAGCCTTGGGTTCCCGGTACCTGGATTCTGCACATTGACTCTTTGGAGGCCTTTCTCGTAGCCTCCTGGAGTCCTGTATCTCCAATGTGCTCTGTCCCTGTCTGTACTCGCACACAGACTGTCTGCACTCACTGAACTCACTCCGCCTCCAAACCAGGAACTTTATCCAGGGAAGCTGCCCTAAAATAGGGTTTTGAGCTAACCCTCCTGGCCTGGATTTGGAAGCTGTTGTGTGTGTGATAACCTACCAAAGGGGATCTCACTTGTCTCCAGACATAGCACTACCCTCCCCGAGAGGAAGGCAGCACTACTGTGGTACCTGCAGGGGTGGATTAAAGGTAGCCAGGGCCCGGGCTGTTCAGACACTGTGGGCCCCCCGGTCATGTGACGGGCTCATGTGACGGGGTCATTCGACGGGGTCACCATATACCTGAACCAGATTATTCCAGAAAAATTGTTGCTGTGTGAAACTACAACCTGTCAAACATCCATTGATCTAGTCAATTTACCCTTCAGTTAGGAAGAAAAAAAACAACACAATACTATCACCATAAGTGCCAGTATTCACAGGAGATCTGTACTTAGTATGCAGTGTCTGCGTAGAGGTAATACGGTGATCACTGGTGACATTATACACAGGACCTCTGTATATAGTATACAGTGTATAGTGTCAGTGTATAGGTAACACTGACTCACCAGTGACGTCTCTAGGTGAAGTCCTTCATCTTTCATCCAGCACAGACCGCCATCACTTCATCCTGCCAGGACTTGTCTCTGCAGGAAATAACACAGTTATCTCGAGCTCCGCTTGCAGAACACATTACTTAATTTTTCCCAACTTCTACATTACACCACATGAAGAAAAAGAGGCGACAGTGTCACACAGTAACAGGACCGCCCCCCATTTAAAACAGTGGCCTCAAAAAATAAAATAAATACCGTATTTTCCGGCGTACAAGACGACTTTTTAACCCCTGAAAATCTTCTTAAAAGTCGGGGGTCGTCTTGTACGCCGGGAATCGCCTTGTACGCCGGGTGTATATGGTGGGTGGGGGGGGAGTGATCCTGATGACGACGAGGGGGCGTCTCACAGGAAAGTGAGTATCCCCCATTACCTTATCATAGCGCTGCAGCGTGGGGTCTCTGTGCTGGGAGCGGCGGCTGCTGTGCTGTGCTGTGGCGGCTCCTCTTCTGCAGTGTGGGGCCTCTGGTGCTGTGGGGCGGTGGCGGCGGCGGCATATCTTCATGCAGTCGGGGCTCCTCCGGCATCTCAGCCTGGAAGCCCCGCCGGCAACTCCATCGGTGTAATGCGCTGGCCTCCGGGAAAATGGCCGCTGCTTAGATTCAGATCTCGTGTCCCGAGATTTCGGGACGAGATCTGAATCTGAGCATGCGCAGCCCCCAGCGGCCAGGCCACCGCATCGCACCTATTGAGCTGCCTCCGGGAAAATGGCCGCTGCTCAGATTCAGATCTCGTCTCCCGAGATCTCGGGACGAGATCTGAATCTGAGCAGCGGCCATTTTCCCGGAGGCCACCTGACCGCATTGTACCGATGGAGTTGCCGGCGGGGCTTCCAGTCTTTGAGATGCCGGAGGAGCCCCGACTGCATGAAGATACGCCGCCGCCACTGCCCCACAGCACCAGAGGCCCCACACTGCAGAAGAGGAGCCGCCACAGCACAGCACAGCAGCCGCCGCTCCCAGCACAGAGACCCCACGCTGCAGCGCTATGATAAGGTAATGGGGGATACTCACTTTCCTGTGAGACGCCACCTCGTCCTCATCAGGATCACTCCCCCCCCCCCAAAGGCACATATTCACCGGCCCTATAAGACGACATACGGTGTATAAGAAGACCCCCGACTTTTAAGAAGATTTTATACTTTAACTGGTAAAGTTGGGGGGTCGTCTTATACGCCCAGTCGTCTTATACGCCGGAAAATACGGTACATCACTGCAGTAATAATATGCCTTAATTAGCCCCTATGGTAATAATAATATCCCTCATCTTGGCCTCGTGTATCTCTTTCCTGGCTTCAGCCACATGTTCTCCCATCCTGCCCTCATGAGTATCCATCCTGCCCCATATGATCTCCCCATCCTGCCCCATATGATCTCCCCATCCTGCCCCATCAGTCTCCATCGTATCCATGCTGCCCCATGATCCTGCACGATCTGTCTCCAATCCTGCCCCATGTCTTTCATTCTGCCCCATGTCTCCAATCATGCCCCGCATCTACATTCTGCCCATGTCTCCAATCCTGCCCCATCTGTCTCCAATCCGGCCCCCAGTGTGTCCAGCATCTCTGCCTGCCCCGTGTCCAGCATCTCTTCCCCCAATGTGTCCAGCATCCTGCCCCAGTGTGTCCAGCATATTGCCCCCAGTGTGTCCAGCATATTGCCCCCAGTGTGTCGAGCATTCTGCCCCCAGTGTGTCCAGCATCCTGCCCCAAGTGTGTCCAGCATATTGCCCCCAGCGTGTCCAGCATATTGCCCCAGTGTGTCCAGCATATTGCCCCCAGTGTATCCAGCATCCTGCCCCCAGTGTGTCCAGCATATTGCCCCCAGTGTGTCCAGCATATTGCCCCCAGTGTGTCCAGCATATTGCCCCCAGTGTCTCCAGCATATTGGCCCGGGCCCCCCGGATTGCCGTTCGCAATAAAAGAAAAGTTCTCACCTGTCAGTGCTCCAGCGGCGAAGCTCGCTCCAGCAGCGCCCACTCGCCGGCGACTGACAATGACATCAGACACTGGCGACGTGCACGCTGTGGCTGATGTCAACTGCCAGCTTCCGATTGGCTGGTGGCTGCTAACTATTGATGTGCGGGCGCGTGCCCGCACATCAATAGTGTTTAACTGCCGCAGCGCCGGTAGGGGCCCGGTGAGCAGATGAGATGGGGCCCGATGCAGGCCCTGATGGCGGCGGGCAAACTAAGCGGTAGCCCAGGGCCCCCCACACCACTGGGCCCTGGGCTACCGCCCAGATTGACCCTATTATAATCCGCCCCTGGGTACTTGAACTCCTGGGGTGCCACACAGGGCGCTTGGGTATGGAGAATTAAACCACTACACCCCAGAGGATTGAGAACTAAACTACTAGGCAACAGGGGTTGGAAAACTAAACTACTAAACACCTGGGATTGGAGAACTAAACCACTATACACCAAGGGATGGTGAACTAAACCACTACACCAAGGTGTCACTACACACCAAGTCTTGGAATCCCTAAGGCTTGAGGGACAAACCTCTGTATTGACCTCTGTATTCCTAAACTTACTCCACTGCTTCTGGAGCGCCCCCACTGCCGCAGGGCCGAGGGGTACCCGGTACCGGGCCTCTGAGTCTCTGCTCTGGGGTTGTCACGGTGGCTAGACCCGGTCCGTGACCCTGCTGAGGGGCGTCCAGTGAAAGGTGGGGGATCGATATGATAGATGATGGTAGTGATGAGGCTGTGGTGGTGCGGTGCAGTAAATAACGAGGACACCAGGTTTGCAGTCTCTTTACCTCTTTACTGAAGATCTCTGGGTCCTCAGTCCGGAATCCGGATAACCAGGCTGCGCAAGTCCGGCCGGCCCAATGGCACCTCCGGAGTTCTCCTAGCAGGTGGAAATCTGTGCCTTCCTTCTAGCGCTAGGTGTTGTGGTCCTTCCCTGCTGTGCTTACAGAAAGTCCCCACAACTGTTGTGTCTGTTTCTTAAGTTCCCTCACAACTCGATTAGATGATGTTCTGCTAATCCTCCGTCCCTCCCTGGTGTTCTGGTTGGGACGGCACCCGTTTGACGGGTAGGCTCGGAGCTCTTCCGGGACCCTAGAGTCGCCCCTCTCCACAAGTTGCCCCCCAAGACTGCATAGGTGATTTAAGTTAGACAGCCCGCCTTAGACTGACTGTCCTGCCGCTATTTGGAGTATTGCTTGAAGCTGAATGTTATGATACTCCCTCGGCGTTCCGGCCACCGGTAGTGCGCCTCAGTAGGATGTTGCTTCGGTCTTACAGCACGACTCCTACTGGTATTCTCCTTTTGCGTGATCTCGTTTCTCACTCAGCACAATCTATCTCGCTTCTAATCCTTCCTTGGGCACCGCCGCTACCCGGAGCAGGCACGGTCCCGTTACGTTCGTTCAAGTTGCCAAGCCTCTGTCAGGATCCCACCCCTGACAGAGACCCTACTGTATCTTCCCCCACAACACCCTCTGCCACAAGGTGTTGCCTGGTTCCAACCCAGTCAGCTTTCTCCTCTAACTTCCTGCCTGACCCCCAGTTTACCCACTATGGTGGGGAGTGGCCTAATGAATAGAACCCTTAGCTCCCCCCGGAGGCCCGACTGTGAAATGTATTGGTGTCTGTGATACCTGATCAGATGAACTCCTTCAGTGCCATCAGACTCACCATAGCTCCCCATAGTGGCGGAGCCACGGTACTGCAACGACCAGGACTCTGGGGCGCTGCACTCCCCCCTGGTTAAACACAGTACTCCGGGACTGAGAAGAAAACAACAATACAAGTTAGCAAAAAGACATACAGTTTTGTTGAGTGCAAGAACATTAAGTATACTTAAACAGAGCTTCCCTTTATGGGAGGTGAGGACACTTGAACGTTACAAACATGGTTAAATATCATAGCAACATGCTATAAATAACTTTTCTTACCCAACCGGGTATTCTACTAAGTGCAAAATTGTTGAACAATAATTTAACATTGCCTTTAAGGACATACACTCTGAATCCACTAAAGACCTTCTTATAATCACATTATAAGGTAATTTAACTTTTTTCATTCTCCTTCTTTAAATCTGCAGGACCGCCTGTCCTAACAGCACCAGACCTACTGCCTCTCCCTTCTATGCAGGACCGCCCCGTTCAGCCTGGGCCTACTGCCTTTTCAACTACTATACACAGTATAGAGCATAACATTACTTTCAGTTTAAGAGCACCGAGCCATTTTTTACCTGACTCCTCTGAGGACTCAGGGTTCACCTTCTATCCCCACTATCCATCAACATTATCAAAAACAGTTTCTTTTATCGAACATTAAACCTTCTCATTATCTTTCTCACTAACATGCATGCTGGACACCACATCTGCCCCTACGGGCCCACTGCATCCTCCTTCTATCTTTCACTTTTTCTTTTCAGAGAACATCATCAGCATTTCTTTACAATTAACTGGTTGGATACATAAAACTTTCTCATATAAACATTATCATCACTTTCTTTCATCAAACACTATTGCTATCCGTCTTAAAGCAATATCACCATTCAAGTGCAACAGATGAACATCCCCTTTAAGAGGGGACCAAGTCTCTATGAGGTAGCATATCTTCTCAAGCTACCAGTCCATACTCAGCAAAGGTTCCAGTGTGGTATCTTCACAAAGAGTCCTTTTTGAAGTAAAACCAGTAGGGAGCACCTTTTATAAGGTGCAAACTATGTACAAGAAGTTTGTATCATGCACTGTTCATGATTGCGGCAGTTCTGGAAACTTTGTGCAAAACTTTAGAAAAATCAAACAAAACAATAGGGATCCCGGGTCAACAAGGAATCCCTTTAAAAGTTAACCCTGGACGGGTTTTAACAGCAAAATCAGGAAACAAACAAGCAGTTAAGAACTATGTACATATTCATAAGAGTAGTATTATCTTACTCATTTGGCGCAGAAGGTGGTTTCCTCCCGGGCCTCACCAGACCAACGGGTCGCGCCGCTGATCCAGGAAGTGGTTCTGGTCCCAGCAACGTTGGCGCATCTGGGGCTGTGTCGGGCGGTGCAGCCTCAGGCTGGATCGGGTCAGTCCCACGCGGTGTCCTCGGTGTCGCCATCTTTTCTCCTTCTCCAGTGTCTTCTTCCCGCGGTCTCTTTCGTGGGCGGCCCCGTCTCCATGGTCTCCACCCTCCAAACAGGATCAGGAGGCGGACCTCGGCTGTTGACGGACACGTCCTCAGGACACAGAAATATTTAGACTGGGCGGCCATTGTTGTTCGCGCTCTTCGGCTGGTCTACGCCTACTCCACACCCCTCTTCTCTTCCTGCGCTCTCCTCAGCATTGTAATGGCGGCGGATTTTGGCGGTAAATGGCGCAGCACAGTCCTTGCAATAAAGTACAGTCCAAGCCCAACAAATCACAGTTCCAAGGCACACATGACCTGATCCTTCAGGCTTAAGTAGATCCTGTTCGTGACGCCAAAAATGGAGCGCCCCCACTGCCGCAGGGCCGAGGGGTACCCGGTACCGGGCCTCTGAGTCTCTGCTCTGGGGTTGTCACGGTGGCTAGACCCGGTCCGTGACCCTGCTGAGGGGTGTCCAGTGAAAGGTGGGGGATCGATATGATAGATGATGGTAGTGATGAGGCTGTGGTGGTGCGGTGCAGTAAATAACGAGGACACCAGGTTTGCAGTCTCTTTACCTCTTTACTGAAGATCTCTGGGTCCTCAGTCCGGAATCCGGATAACCAGGCTGCGCAAGTCCGGCCGGCCCAATGGCACCTCCGGAGTTCTCCTAGCAGGTGGAAATCTGTGCCTTCCTTCTAGCGCTAGGTGTTGTGGTCCTTCCCTGCTGTGCTTACAGAAAGTCCCCACAACTGTTGTGTCTGTTTCTTAAGTTCCCTCACAACTCGATTAGATGATGTTCTGCTAATCCTCCGTCCTTCCCTGGTGTTCTGGTTGGGACGGCACCCGTTTGACGGGTAGGCTCGGAGCTCTTCCGGGACCCTAGAGTCGCCCCTCTCCACAAGTTGCCCCCCAAGACTGCATAGGTGATTTAAGTTAGACAGCCCGCCTTAGACTGACTGTCCTGCCGCTATTTGGAGTATTGCTTGAAGCTGAATGTTATGATACTCCCTCGGCGTTCCGGCCACCGGTAGTGCGCCTCAGTAGGATGTTGCTTCGGTCTTACAGCACGACTCCTACTGGTATTCTCCTTTTGCGTGATCTCGTTTCTCACTCAGCACAATCTATCTCGCTTCTAATCCTTCCTTGGGCACCGCCGCTACCCGGAGCAGGCACAGTCCCGTTACGTTCGTTCAAGTTGCCAAGCCTCTGTCAGGATCCCACCCCTGACAGAGACCCTACTGTATCTTCCCCCACAACACCCTCTGCCACAAGATGTTGCCTGGTTCCAACCCAGTCAGCTTTCTCCTCTAACTTCCTGCCTGACCCCCAGTTTACCCACTATGGTGGGGAGTGGCCTAATGAATAGAACCCTTAGCTCCCCCCGGAGGCCCGACTGTGAAATGTATTGGTGTCTGTGATACCTGATCAGATGAACTCCTTCAGTGCCATCAGACTCACCATAGCTCCCCATAGTGGCGGAGCCACGGTACTGCAACGACCAGGACTCAGGGGCGCTGCACTTCTGCCTCCTCCACCTCCTCTAGGGCCTCCACCTGCACACTCAATATCTCCCTTAAGGAGACACGAATTCCTACAGTGCAGAGAGAATCCTCTGCATCTCCGTACTGTGCAATCAGGCAGTGTTTAAATTAATATGCCATGGAGATTGCAGTCACATAGCTCAAGAGTTGTGAACAGCTATCTAGGCCGAGCTTGAGCAATCATACCAAAGATGTATTCAGACAAAGTAAATATAATATAATAATTTTATAAGCAACATGATAGAAACATGATTACTACATTAGTTGATAATAGAAGAAATCAATATACAGTAACACATATCACAAGGAGATCAGGAAAACTATGCATGACAGAAAATCCACTGTCAGGCTGCTACAAAATGAAAAATAACACAATAGTGCATTAAGTAATGAAAAAAGTGCATAGTGCAGTGAACTTCATTATAGAAATATTAATATAACATCTAAGTGGAAAATATGTAATGTATATAAAAGAAACCTAATGAAGTAATGGCTAAGAATTCAATAGCCAGCAGCCTCTATGAGTCATGATCATATGACTATCTATTGCAATGAAAACCTAACTCCTATGCATATGAATCAGTACAAAATGAATAACATAAATACCAATCCAAATGCCACACCACTGTGAGGGGAGCAGCAACATAACTTCCTTATCTTCCTTATCTTCCTCCTTCTTCACCTCCTCTGCTTAGCTACTCAGCTGCGTGACTCTGGTTTAACACCAAGTGGGGTCTACGTGATGTGATACGTGTTACTGTATATTGATTTCCTCTATTGTCAATTCATCTAGCATACCCTGCCCTCTCATACAGTTGTGGCCAAAAGTATAATAATACCAAAGAATTTGTGATTGCAATTTTCAGGAAGAAACAGAGTATTATCTGACAGAATTGCAGGGGTGTCAATACTTCTGGCCACAACTGTACATATGTATTGTTTTATATTTATTTTTTTAATCATTTGTTGTGTAATCATGTTTTTTGATTATATATTATGTGAGACAGTGACCGGCATTGTTGTGAATGGCCGGTATGTGTCACAGAGGAGGAGGCCCTCTGCGCTGTAAGCATGGAATGTTTCTCTGGGACTTGTAGTTCCATGAGCCTTCCTTAGTATATAAGGGGCTGGGCTTGCAGGATTAGTCGGACACAGTGTCAGACTGAAGAACATTGAGCCCACCGGAGGATTTGATTCTGAGGGCCTACCTTTCTCCCCTGCTGAAAAGCCCCATAGCGAATACAAGGATTGCACCTTGAACTCTGAACCTGAAGGAGAAGCCAGGGCCCACCGGAGGATTCTCTGGCTCTCCGATGGGCCAGTCCAACCGCGGTCGGAGAGCTGGTCTGGTCTGGCTAGCCATACACCTCCCATCAATGGGTGTGTCTCATACAATATAATGGGACTGTGGTTTTGGTCACATGGTCTCTGTGTTGGAAGGTCCTGAAAGTGTACAGGTTTCCTGGCAGGCATGTAAGGGGGTGCCATGCCTCTACCCCCTTAAAGGTGTATAGTTGTTATGCTGCTATGTATATAGAATTTTGCTACGTGTTAGATATGTTTATATTTCATTTTGCTATATGTATATGTCAGTAGTGATAAGGTAAGTGTTGTACAATAAATTGGGCATTAGATGGGGCATAATATTATACATAGTTATGTAAGAGGGGCTGTCTGTGTTAAGAGGAAAGTATCTTCCTGTTTGTAGTTAGTAGGGGCCTAGTGCTCATGTTGGGCAGACAGGTCCGCAACGTTCATCCAGATACCCTGCCATTCAGGGTCCGTATGGACAGGACTCTGGTTTCACACCAAGTGAGGTCCACAACTTCATCGTCATCCTCTCTGTTTTCCTGATCTCCTTGTGATATGTGTTACTGTACATTGATTTGCTCTATTGTCAATTCATCTAGCATAACCTGCCCTCTCATATATATGAATTGTTTTATATTAATTTTTTTAATCATTTGTTGTGTAATCATGTTTTTATCATGTTTTTTGATTATATATTATGTGAGACAGTGACCGGTGTTGTTGTGAATGGCTGGTATGTGTCGCAGAGGAGGAGGCCCTCTGCGCTGTAATCATGTAATGTTTTTCTGGGACTTGTAGTTCCACGAGCCTTGCTTAGTGTATAAGGGGCTGGGCTTGCAGGGTTAGTCAGAGAGCTGGGCGAGTCTGGCTAATCACACACCTCCCATCAATGGGTGTATCTCATACTTTATAATGAGACTGTGGTTTTGGTCACATGGTCTCTGTGTTGGAAGGTCCTAAAAGTGTACAGGTTTCCTGGAAGGCACATGGAGGAGGCAAGTGTGCCTGCTGAGTCCATGATGGCTATCTGTATTGGGGGAAGCTATCATCCTTCTGAGGGACTGGAACTGATGGAGTTGGAGCTTGTAAAGCAAGTCATAATAAAGTAAGGCAGCTTCCCTGGAAGTCAGGATGATTGTGACGGCTATCTGCATTGGGGGAAGCTCCCATCCTTCTGTGGATCTGGAACTGATGGATGTTAGCTTGTCAAGCAAGTCACAGTACGGGTCAGTGATCGCAGTAAGACATCTTACCTGGAAGCCAGTACCCATGTGATTAGCAAATATAGGAAAACTGACTGAACAGCAATCTAGTCTGAACTGGTGCATAACCAAAAAAGTCTTACATAGCAAATAGATCAATGGCTGCACTCAATTTTACTGTACTAAAGCAAGGAAATGTGCGATACATGAAATGTAAATAGCATAATGGCTTGTGAAATCTATGAAAAAACACATGAGATGCTTAGCACAAGATTTGGCCAAAAATTGTGAGCCCATCCACCAAACGTCAAGGTAATCTCAAATCGGATGGGTACCTGACCTGTCTGCCTAGTGTGAACACTTACCTATGGGTAATAACATGGTAAAGCCTGCATTTATATTAAGGTCAGAACCAACTGTGTTTGGATGTAATTAAAATCACAGCATGGTGAAGGGCGGGGAGTTCAAGTCAGTAAAAACAGTACATAGCAAATATTGGAAAACTGACTGAACAGCAATCTAGTCTGAACTGGTGCATAACCAAAAAAGTCTTACATAGCAAATAGATCAATGGCTGCACTCAATTTTACTGTACTATAGCAAGAAAATGTGCGATACATGAAATGTGAATAGCATAATGGCTTGTGAAATCTATGAAAAAACACATGAGATGCTTAGCACAAGATTTGGCCAAAAATTGTGAGCCCATCCACCAAACATCAAGGTAATCTCAAATCGGATGGGTACCTGACCTGTCTGCCTAGTGTGAACACTTACCTATGGCTAATAACATGGTAAAGCCTGCATGTATAGGAAGGTCAGAACCAACTGTGTTTGGATGTAATTAAAATCACAGCATGGTGAAGGGCGGGGCGTTCAAGACTAGATTGCTGTTCAGTCAGTTTTCCTATATTTGCTATGTACTGTTTTTTCTGACTTGAACGCCCCGCCCTTCACCATGCTGTGATTTTAATTACATCCAAACACAGTTGGTTCTGACCTTCCTATAAAAGCAGACTTTACCCTGTTATTAGCCATAGATAAGTGTTCACACTAGGCAGACAGGTCAGGTACCCATCCGATTTGAGATTACCTTGACGTTTGGTGGATGGGCTTACAATTTTTGGCCAAATCTTGAGTTAAGCATCTCATGTGTTTTTTCATAGATTTCACAAGCCACTATGCTATTCACATTTCATGCATCGCACATTTCCTTGCTTTAGTACAGTAAAATTGAGTGCAGCCATTGATCTATTTGCTATGTAAGACTTTTTTGGTTATGCACCAGTTCAGACTAGATTGCTGTTCAGTCAGTTTTCCTATATTTGCTAAGTACTGTTTTTTCTGACTTGAACTCCCCACCCTTCACCATGCTGTGATTTTAATTACATCCAAACACAGTTGGTTCTAACCTTCCTATAAATGCAGGCTTTACCATGTTATTAGCCATAGGTAAGTGTTCACACTAGGCAGACAGGTCAGGTACCCATCCAATTTGAGATTACCTTGACGTTTGGTGGATGGGCTCACAATTTTTGGCCAAATCTTGTGCTAAGCATCTCATGTGTTTTTTCATAGATTTCACAGGCCATTATGCTATTCACATTTCATGTATTGCACATTTCCTTGCTTTAGTACAGTAAAATTGAGTGTAGCCAGTACCCATGTGATGGTAGCCTGTGAAGCCTGCAATGCTGCCAAGCAGGTAACCCAGAGCATGGGAGACTGTGTGCACCGACGAGGGTCAGTTAATGAACTGTGCGGACATTACTGCAGTTGAGAGTGGACTGTACGCTAGGTCTGTGATATACAGTAAGGATCTACAGTGGTTTATGATTGCATAATAAACCGCATGGACTGGGTTAAGTGGAAAAAAGTTCCTGTGCGCCTTAATCCCACTGCCAAATGAGTGTTCCCCAACACATTCAGTGAACACTGCACTACAATTAATAAGCTTATTATATTTACCTTGTCTGAATACATTTTTTGGTAGGTTTAGTATTGATATGGTATTCATGGTTAGTTATATTATTTCTTATTTATGGTATTTTTTTTCTATATAGGTGTTGCAAGTTTGAGCAATGGCTGTCTTCATTGAACCTGGAGCCAGGTAAGGCTGTGTGCGATAATGGTGAGAAATTGGTGGCAGCCCTATGCTGGGGCAACCTCACACATGTGCTTTTAATGGCTCACATCCTCAACCAAGTGGTACAAAAAATTTTCCGCCACTATTCCTGCCTGGATGCGCTGCTGCAAAAAGCACGGTCACTGTGTCATCACATCAACGGTAGCACACTGTAGCGCTGAAACATGCAAACATGAAACATGAAAATTTAACTGCATTACTGCACTAGAAATATGAAAAATGAGAGCATTTAGCGCATAAAAAAGGCCAATTTTATGTGTACCTGGTAGCCACTTTACGGCATCTCTCTTATACCAGGTCCTACGATTTCCTTCCTCACTGAGAATAAACGTTTCCATGTGAATGGGTGCCACTGCCTATGAAAACCTCTTGTGAGACTACCATTCTCTCTCTCTGTGGAGGGGTAATGGACCTGCTGTAATTAAAACACCAGTTACTAGGAGGCAGAGTGCTCGGTCAGAAAGCTAAATAATACATTTGAAAAAACTGACCGTCACATCCATACATAGACTAAGTGTGAACAGGTGCTAAACCTAGAGTCGCCAACTCCTATACATTCAAGCAAATAAGGTAGCACACTGTAGCGCTGAAACATGCAAACATGAAACATGAAAATTTAACTGCATTACTGCACTAGAAATATGAAAAATGAGAGCGTTTAGCGCATAAAAAAGGCCAATTTTATGTGTACCTGGTAGCCACTTTACGTCATCTCTCTTATACCAGGTCCTACGATTTCCTTCCTCACTGAGAATAAACATCTCCATCTGAATGGGTGCCTATGAAAACCTCTTGTGAGACTACCATTCTCTCTCTCTGTGGAGGGGTAATGGACCTGCTGTAATTAAAACACCAGTGACTAGGAGGCGGAGTGCTCGGTCAGAAAGCTAAATAATACATTTGAAAAAACTGACCGTCACATCCATACATAGACTAAGTGTGAACAGGTGCTAAACCTAGAGTCGCCAACTCCTATACATTCAAGCAAATAAGGTAGCACACTGTAGCGCTGAAACATGAAAACATGAAAATTTAACTGCATTACTGCACTAGAAATATGGAAAATGAGAGCGTTTAGCGCATAAAAAAGGCCAATTTTATCAAATCCCACCAAGGACAACATCTGCAAGGAGTTTGTATGTTCTCCCCGTGTTTGCGTGGGTTTCCTCCGGGTACGCTGGTTTTCTCCCACACTCCAAAGACATACTGATAAGGAATTTAGATTGTGAGGCCCATTGGGGACAGCAATGATAATGTGTGCAAACTGTAAAACACTGCGGAATATGGTAGTGCTATATAAAAATAAAGATTATTATTATCCACCAATTGCACCTCGCGGGTCACTGACTTGCATTCCTGCAGAGGTCTTTTGGGCTACCAGTTAGCTGGTTGATATGCGATGTGCCGACAGGGTGGAATTCCACTCTGCACATGTTGAAGCAACTTGGCAGCAGCGACAAACTCTGGTGCAGTATGTCATTTTGCATAGCCTGGGCCAACACAGTACGGACATAGTGCAAATCATGCTTGTGGAGTCGGCACAGTTTCAAAATGACTATTAAGATGGTTAACACTGATGATGCCTTTGTCAGCATCACTATTCCAGTCATCTGCATGCAGGGGCACACTTTGAATTGTCTGCAGGAGGAGGTGGTGGTCTCAGAGAAATAGGAGGAAGCAGAGGAGGATGAGGAAAGGATAGCAATATCTTTAAGTTCTGGACTGTTGTTGCACAGGAGGGGGTGCCATGGAGGGTAGATCACAGCGAACAAGGGGGGCTCATGGTACCAGATAAACTGTTAGTGAGGGTGCAGGAGCCGAGGAACAAATGGAGAAGGACGAGGAGGAAGAGGTGATGGGCATGCAATAGTGTAATAATTATAGGGGATAACTCAGGAGACTCTTTGCGTGGAACAAGACAACTACAGGACAAAGTTTTATAAGTGGTAAAGTCTATATTATCACACGGTGATTCAAACAGGTGCAGAGAGAAACTCAAGTCCACAACACTTGGTGCAAATATCAAATGCAGCTCAGCAGTCTATAGGAAACTTCAGAGGAAAATGAAATCATGCAGAAAGTCTATGAAGCACAATTATTCTTGAGGATACTTGACATGAATAAGTCCTTGCTTAGTCCAAAACACAGATAGATATGCTTATAAGGCAGTTCAAATAATATCTTAGCTCAACCAGGGAGGTCTGGGTAATAGTCTCAGGTTCTTGCAGAGCAGAAACAGCTTACATGTCCGGCAAATGCAGATGGAAGCTAACACGAGCAGCAGATGAAGGAGGATTACTGGAACTGGTGTATGCAGCAGGAACTCAGAGCAGATAGCAGGATAACCCCAAAGGTTCACAGGAGCAGGTATATAGCCAGGGAGTTACCAGAGGTCAGGAGCTGGATGCAAGGCAGAATACTCTAGCACAGACTGAAGGCTGGGGTGGAGTTTTATAGCAGGAAGACACAGTGCACATGAGACCAAAGACGCCATCTTGGAAAAGGGCAGTAATGCACAAAAAGGTAATAAAAAATGTTCAGAGTCCTGACATTACTCCCTCCTTAGAAGCGGCCTCAGGATGATCCTGGACCTGGTTTCTCAGGGAATCTCTGATGAAAGCGAGAAATCTTCTGTTGGGCAATGATGTTTTCCACAGGTTCCCAAGAGTCTTCCTCAGGGGGATATCCCTGCCATCTTAACAGATATTGGAGCCCATTCCTGCGAATCCTGGAATCAACAATTTCCTCCACCACAAATTGTTCTTGCCCATCAATCACCACAGGCTGCGAAGGTGGCACAACACGTCCCTGGAAGGTATTATGAGATACAGGCTTTAGTAAAGATACATGAAAAACTGGGTGTACCTTCATAGTCCTAGGCAGCTTCAGCCGGCAGGCCACAGAGCTCACAATACCGTTGATCTTGAAAGGGCCAATTAATTACTGTCAAAGTTTTTGTGAAGGAACGTTTAGCTTCAGATTCTTAGTTGCTAACCACACGGAATCTCCTACCTTGAACATGGGTGCAGGTTTACAGAATCTATCAGCCGCTCTCTTATAACGTTCTTGAGCTGTGGTCAGGGATTCCTTCAGAACCTCCAGATTTTGCCTCATTGCAGTCAGCCTTTCCTCCACTGCCGGAACCGGAAAATTAATTGGAGACCTAGGTAAGATACATGGATGATAAAACAGATTGGCAAAGAAATGTGTAAATTTAGTGGAGGTGCTCTGAGAATTATTATATGAAAATTCGGCTAATGGCAGCAACTCCAACCAATCATCCTGGAGATGGCTGACACAGCATCTTAGATATTGTTCCAGCGTCTGGTTGGTACGCTCAGTCTGACCATTTGTCTGGGGATGGTAAGCGGAAGAGAGACAGACATTAATATTGAGTGCAGAGCAAAACCCCATCCAGAATCTTGAAGTGAACTGCACTCCACGGTCAGAGATGATTTCATCCGGAACCCCATGCAACCGAAAGACATTCTGTATAACCAAGTTCACTGTATCTTTAGCTGAGGGGAGGCTGGTGCACGGAACAAAATGAGCAGCTTTAGTCAGGTGATCAACTACCACCATGATTGTATTCATGCCCCCCGATGTAGGCAGCTCCACAATAAAGTCCATTGATAAAGACCCCAAGGGTGGGATGGAACAGGTAATGGTTGTAGAAGACTGTAAGTGCCACATGAGGAGTCTTGTAAAGAGCACATACCTCGCAAGAGAGAACATAGTCCTTGGTATCCTTCAGGCAAGTTGGCCACCAGAAGAATTGGCTCAGGAACTCTTGTGTCTTCTGTACCCCCCTGTTACCAGCCAACTTGGAGTCATGTACCAACTTGAGGATCTGCAGACGGACGACCTCAGGGACGTAGATATGTCGATCTCTGAACCACATGCCACCCTTAAAGACAAGATTAATATCCACAGGTGGGTTGGCCAGAAATACATCACCGTCATAGGCCTCCCTGCACTCCTTCCACAAGTCCTGATCGTGGATAACTCAGATGAAATTGGCATCAGATAGAATGGTCTTGGACGGGGCTCCAGGTACGGAATCCGCAGCATGGATTCGGGATAAAGCATCAGCCTTCTCATTATGAGAACCTGGACGGTACGAGATAACAAAGTTAAATTGATTTAAAAATAAGTTCCAACGAGCCTGACGAGGAGAAAGACATCTAGCGGATCTAAGGAACTCTAAATTGTGATGTCAGTTAGCACTATGATCTGTTGTGCAGCTCCTTGCAGATGATGCCTCCATTCTTTGAAAGCCGCAATAATAGCCAGCAATTCCTTGTCTCCCACGTCGTAATTCTTCTCTGCTGAGGTTAGTCTACAGGAAAACAAAGCACAAGGATGTAGCAGACCCTTCTCTCCAGTTCTTTGGGAGAGAATAGCCCCCAAAGCATTATCAGAAGCATCCACCTCCACAATGAAAGAAAGTGTCGGATCTGGGTGTATCAACAGCGGTGCTGATGTGAAACAGATCTTAAGCCGATCAAAAGCTTCTTGAGCCTGTGATGATAACTTAAAGGGCTTTTCCTTCTTTGTCAAGGAAGTAATGGGACTGACAATATCAGAAAAATTTCAAATGAAGCGTCTGTAGAAATTTGCAAAACCAATAAAACGTTGGACCTCCTTAACGTTCTTGAGTACCGGCCAGTCAAGGATAGCCTGAATCTTACCAGATTCCATGTTCAGCCCCTGGGGAGAGATGATATAACCTAAGAACTGTATCTCAGAACGATGGAACTCGCATTTCTCTGGCTTAATATACAGATGGTTCTCTTTCAGACATCTTAAAACAGTTTTGACATGTTCTTCATGTTCCTGTAGAGAGTCAGAAAAGATTAGTATATCGTCCAAATAGATCACTACAAACTGGTCCAACAAATCTCTGAAAATGTCATTAGCAAGGTGCTGAAACGTTGCAGGGGCGTTACAAAGCCCGAAGGGCATCACAAGAGATTCAAAGTGTCCATACCGGCATCTGAATGCTGTCTTCCACTCATCTCCTGGACGAATACGCACCAAATTATAAGCCCCACGAAGATCCAGTTTAGAGAACACCTTAGCATGGCGGACTATTTCCAGTAATTCGGGAATCAGAGGCAAAGGGTAACGGTTTCGTGCGGTTACCTTATTGAGTTCCCGATAGTCAATACAGGGTCCCATCCTTCTTCTTTACAAAAAAGTTAGGTGCCTCTGCTGGTGAGGAAGAAGGACGTATGAAGCCTTTGGCCAGATTTTCATCAATATACTCCTTTAAGGCTTGAAGCTCAGGTGCTGCCAAGGGGTATACTGTTGTGAATTCGGTTTGTGGGCTCCCCCGGTGGTCTGTTATGGTAGTGTCTCTTATGTGCCTTCCTCCATCTCTGATTACCTGTCGCCACCCTCTTGGGGAGTTTCCTATTTAAGGCTGCTTGGCTGTTAGTCACATGCCGGCCATCAATGTGCTAGTAGCATTCTGTTGCATTCACCTGCCTCAAGTTCCAGTTCAGCTAAGTTGAATTTTGTTTCTTGTTTTGCTATTTTTGTCCAGCTATCTGCAATGTGACTCTTCAGTGCTGGAAGCTCTTGTGGACAGAAAATTACTACTCCAGTGGCATGAGTTGTCACTGGAGTTTAAAGTAATTTCTGGATGGTGTTTTTGAATAGTGATTTTTAGGTCGACCGTGAAGTAACTCTTTCCTGTCCTTCTGCTATCTAGTAAGCGGACCTCACTGTGCTAAATCTGCTGTTCATCCTACGTATGTCATTTCCTCTGAACTCACCGTCAATATCTGTGGGGGCCTACTATCATCTTTTGGGGTTCCTCACTGGAGGTAAGGTAGGCCTGTATATTCCTCTTATAGGGGTAGTTAGATCTCCGGCTGGCGCGTGGTGTCTAGGGCATCGTAGGTACATCCCCCGGCTACTGTAAGTGTTGGGTCAGGTTCAGGTCACGGTCGACCTTAGTTTCCATCACCCGAGAGCTAGTCCGTTTTGTATTTTTTTCCCATGGTCATTGGGGTAACCATAACAGTTTGGCCGGCCTGTAAAAAATCTATGTGTTAAAATATGCACTAAAGTAGGAAGGAGAAGAAAAGGTTTTTTTTTTTTTTCTGTGTTTGAAAGTGCACCTTAGTTTGATCATTTGTATTCCTTGCTTAAACTGCAGTCTTCAGCCTTTTTTTTTTTTCTCCTCTCCTCTTAACCTCTGAATGCTTGGGTTACACCCATTTGAAACATGGATCCACAGAGTTTAGTTGCGGGTTTGAATAACCTTGCGACAAAAGTACAGAACCTACAAGATTTTGTTATACGTGCTCCAATGTCTGAACCTAAGATTCCTCTGCCTGAATACTTTACCGGAGACAGATCCCGGTTTTTGAGTTTCAGAGAAAATTGCAAATTGTTTTTGTCTCTGAGATCTCACTCTGCTGGTGATCAGACTCAACAAGTTAAAATTGTTATCTCTCTACTGCGCGGCGACCCACAAAGTTGGGCATTTGCATTATCGCCAGGGGATCCTGCGTTGTTAAATGTAGATGCGTTTTTTCAGGCTTTGGGGTTGCTTTATGAAGAACCTAATTTGGAGATTTTGGCTGAGAAAGCCTTGATAGCTCTTTCCCAAGGGCAAGATGAAGCTGAGATATACTGCCAGAAATTCCGTAAATGGTCGGTGCTTACTAAATGGAATGAGTGCGCTTTAGCAGCTAATTTCAGAGAAGGTCTCTCTGATGCCGTGAAGGATGTCATGGTGGGGTTCCCTGTGCCTACAGGTCTGAATGATGCCATGAAATTGGCTATCCAGATTGATCGGCGTTTGCGGGAGCGCAAATCTGTGCACCATATGGCGGGGTCTTCTGAGGAAGAATCTGTGCACCATATGGTGGTATCTTCTGAGCAAAAACCTGTGCACCATATGGCGGTGTCTTCTGAGCAAAGACCTGTGCACCATTTGGCGGTGACCTCTGAAAAGGCATTGGAGCATATGCAATGCGATCGTGTTTTGTCTAGAGGCGAACGTCAAAATTACAGGCGCAAAAATGGATTGTGCTTCTACTGTGGAGATCCAGCTCATGTTATATCAGCATGCTCTAAACGTATAAATAAGGTTGATAAAAAGGTTGATAAATCTTTTTCTACAGGTACCTTGCAGTCAAAATTTCTTTTGTCCGTGACATTGATTTGTACCTTATCATCTGTGACTGTGAATGCTTATGTGGATTCTGGCGCCGCTCTGAGTCTCATGGATTGGTCCTTTGCCAAGCGTTGTGGGTTTGATTTGGAGCCGTTGGAAGTTTCTATTCCCCTGAAGGGTATTGATTCTACACCTTTGGCTAGCAATAAACCACAATATTGGACACAAGTGACTATGCGTCTTACCCCAGACCATCAGGAGATTATTCGTTTCCTTGTATTATATAACCTACATGATGTCTTAGTGCTTGGATTACCATGGTTACAGATTCATAATCCCGTCTTGGACTGGAAATCTATGTCTGTGTTGAGCTGGGGATGTCGGGGTATTCATGGGGATGCACCTTTGGTTCCTATTTCTTCATCTACTCCCTCTGAGATCCCAGCATTTCTGTCAGATTTTTATGATGTCTTTCAAGAGCCTAAAGTTGATTCTCTCCCTCCCCACAGAGAGTGTGACTGCGCTATTGAATTGATCCCCGGTAGTAAGTTTCCTAAGGGTCGCTTGTTTAATTTGTCTGTACCTGAACATACTGCTATGCGGGAGTATATCAGAGAATCCTTGGAAAAGGGTCATATTCGCCCCTCGTTGTCTCCACTAGGGGCAGGATTTTTCTTTGTAGGTAAAAAGGATGGTTCATTGAGACCTTGTATCGACTATCGACTTTTGAATAAGATTACAGTTAAATACCAGTACCCGTTACCTTTACTGACTGATCTGTTTGCTCGTATAAAGGGGGCTAAGTGGTTCACTAAGATCGATCTACGTGGTGCGTATAATTTGGTGCGGATTAAGCAGGGGGATGAGTGGAAGACCGCATTTAATACGCCTGAAGGCCATTTTGAGTATTTGGTAATGCCTTTCGGTCTCGCAAATGCTCCTTCCGTTTTTCAGTCCTTTATGCACGATATTTTCCGTGAATATCTGGATAAGTTTATGATTGTGTATTTGGATGATATTCTTGTTTTTTCGGAGGACTGGGAATCTCACGTTCAACAGGTCAGGAGAGTTTTTCAGGTTTTGCGAGCTAATTCTCTTTTTGTAAAGGGCTCAAAGTGTAGTTTTGGAGTTCAGAGAATTTCCTTTTTGGGATATATTTTTTCCCCTTCATCTATGGAGATGGACCCTGTCAAGGTCCAGGCTATTTGTGATTGGATGCAACCTACTTCTTTGAAGAGTCTGCAAAAGTTCTTGGGTTTTGCTAATTTCTATCGCCGATTTATAGCGGGTTTTTCTGCCATTGCTAAACCTTTGACTGATTTGACCAAAAAGGGTGCTGATGTTGCTAATTGGTCCTCTGCGGCTGTGGAGGCCTTTCAAGAGCTTAAGCGCCGCTTTTCTTCCGCTCCTGTGTTGCGCCAACCTGATGTGTTACTTCCGTTCCAGGTTGAGGTGGATGCTTCGGAGATCGGAGCAGGTGCAGTTTTGTCGCAGAAAGATCCTGACTGCTCAGTAATGAGACCATGTGCGTTTTTCTCCCGAAAGTTTTCGCCCGCTGAGCGAAATTATGATGTGGGAAATCGGGAACTTCTGGCCATGAAGTGGGCGTTTGAGGAGTGGCGTCATTGGCTTGAGGGTGCTAGACACCAGGTGGTGGTCCTCACTGACCACAAGAATCTAATTTATCTTGAGTCGGCCAGGCGTCTGAATCCTAGACAGGCGCGCTGGTCGTTGTTTTTCTCCCGATTTAACTTTGTGGTGTCATATCTGCCTGGGTCCAAGAATGTGAAGGCGGATGCCCTCTCTAGGAGTTTTGAGCCTGACTCGCCTGGTGATTCCGAACCTACCGGCATCCTGAAGGATGGGGTGATATTGTCAGCTGTCTCCCCAGACCTGCGGCGTTCTTTGCAGGAGTTTCAGGTGGATAGGCCTGATCGCTGTCCGCCTGGTAGACTGTTTGTCCCTGATGATTGGACCAGTAGAGTTATCTCGGAGGTTCATTCTTCCGCGTTGACAGGTCATCCTGGAATTTTTGGCACCAGGGATTTGGTGTCTAGGTCCTTCTGGTGGCCTTCTTTGTCTCGAGATGTGCGCATGTTTGTGCAGTCTTGTGATGTTTGTGCTCGGGCCAAGCCCTGCTGTTCTAGGGCCAGTGGGTTGTTGTTGCCCTTGCCTATTCCTAAGAGGCCTTGGACGCACATCTCTATGGACTTTATTTCTGACCTTCCGGTTTCTCGTAGGATGTCTGTCATCTGGGTGATTTGTGACCGTTTTTCCAAGATGGTTCATTTGGTACCTTTACCCAAATTGCCCTCCTCCTCTGAGTTGGTTCCTCTATTTTTTCAGAATGTGGTGCGTTTGCATGGTATTCCTGAGAATATAGTGTCTGACAGGGGTACTCAGTTTGTGTCTAGATTTTGGCGGACGTTCTGTGCCAGGATGGGTATCGATTTGTCTTTTTCGTCTGCATTCCATCCTCAGACTAATGGCCAGACTGAGCGTACTAATCAGACCTTGGAGACTTACTTGAGGTGTTTTGTGTCCGCTGATCAGGATGATTGGCTTGACTTTTTGCCATTGGCAGAGTTTGCCCTTAACAATCGGGCTAGTTCTGCCACTTTGGTTTCTCCATTTTTTTGTAATTCAGGGTTTCACCCTCGGTTTTCGTCCGGTCAATTGGAGTCTTCGGATTGTCCTGGAGTGGATGCTGTGGTTGATAGGATGCATCAGATTTGGGGACAGGTTGTGGACAATCTGAAGTTGTCCCAGGAGAAGACTCAACAGTTCACTAATCGTCATCGGCGTATTGGTCCTCGTCTTTGTGTTGGGGACCTGGTGTGGCTGTCTTCTCGATTTGTTCCTATGAAGGTCTCGTCTCCTAAGTTTAAGCCTCGGTTTATCGGCCCTTATAGGATTCTGGAGGTTCTTAATCCTGTGTCCTTTCGTTTGGACCTCCCAGCATCTTTTAATATCCATAATGTTTTCCATCGGTCATTATTGCGGAGGTATGAGGTACCGGTTGTTCCTTCTGCTGATCCACCTGCTCCTGTGTTGGTTGAGGGTGAATTGGAGTATGTGGTGGAAAAGATCTTGGACTCCCGTGTTTCCAGACGGAAACTTCAGTATCTGGTTAAGTGGAAAGGTTATGGCCAGGAGGATAATTCTTGGGTGACAGCATCCGATGTTCATGCTCCCGATTTGGTTCGTGCATTTCATGGTGCTCATCCAGGTCGCCCTGGTGGTTCTGGTGAGGGTTCGGTGCCCCCTCCTTAAGGGGGGGGTACTGTTGTGAATTCGGTTTGTGGGCTCCCCCGGTGGTCTGTTATGGTAGTGTCTCTTATGTGCCTTCCTCCATCTCTGATTACCTGTCGCCACCTTCTTGGGGAGTTTCCTATTTAAGGCTGCTTGGCTGTTAGTCACATGCCGGCCATCAATGTGCTAGTAGCATTCTGTTGCATTCACCTGCCTCAAGTTCCAGTTCAGCTAAGTTGAATTTTGTTTCTTGTTTTGCTATTTTTGTCCAGCTATCTGCAATGTGACTCTTCAGTGCTGGAAGCTCTTGTGGACAGAAAATTACTACTCCAGTGGCATGAGTTGTCACTGGAGTTTAAAGTAATTTCTGGATGGTGTTTTTGAATAGTGATTTTTAGGTCGACCGTGAAGTAACTCTTTCCTGTCCTTCTGCTATCTAGTAAGCGGACCTCACTGTGCTAAATCTGCTGTTCATCCTACGTATGTCATTTCCTCTGAACTCACCGTCAATATCTGTGGGGGCCTACTATCATCTTTTGGGGTTCCTCACTGGAGGTAAGGTAGGCCTGTATATTCCTCTTATAGGGGTAGTTAGATCTCCGGCTGGCGCGTGGTGTCTAGGGCATCGTAGGTACATCCCCCGGCTACTGTAAGTGTTGGGTCAGGTTCAGGTCACGGTCGACCTTAGTTTCCATCACCCGAGAGCTAGTCCGTTTTGTATTTTTTTCCCATGGTCATTGGGGTAACCATAACAGTATACGTTACCAAAAGGAATAGCTGCCCTAGGAAGCAACTCAATGGGACAGTCATAATGCCTGTGTGGAGGAAGCTGATCTGCATTCTTCTTGTCACAGATGTCAGAGAACTCTTTATATGCTGGAGGTACAGAAAATACCTGTACATGTGGTTCTGTAGCCGTGGACTCAGGGACAGCTTCTGTTAACGCTGAGTTGCTCCTTGTTGGAAAGATAATCTCCTTGGTCTCCCAGTTGATAATTTGGTTCTGAGAACGCAACCAAGGAATGCCTAAAATCACAGGAAAATGAGGAGAAGAAATTAGCAAGAAAGAAAGTTGCTCCTGATGATTAGGCTCCAACAAAATTTCAAAGGGTACGGTCTCCTGATCCACAGGCCCAGAGATTAAAGGTGACCCATCCACTGTTTCCATGGTAATTGGAGAGGCTCTTTGCTGAATTTCAATACCATGTTCCTTGGCAAATGCGATATCCATTAAATTGCCACCTGCACCAGTGTCAATCATAGCTGCACTGGAAATCCACTGTCCTGAACACAGGATCTTAATAGGGAGAGAACAGTGAGAGTTCTTTTCCTTAAGCTCCTTGGGGGGTGAAGTCATAGAAAGTGAATGGAATACAGTGTTTAAAGGCAGGCTACATTCAGAGATGTCAGATTCATCATCACAGTTGTCATACTCCCCTACTGCTGCTAGCACCTTGTTAGGCCGTTTAGGACACTTAGGACAATTAATCAAGAAGTGGTCAGACTGGCCGCAGTAGAAACATAGACTTTCACGAAGGCAATGCTCCCGGCGCTCATTGATCTCGTGCCTCTGAACAGAATCAATTTGCATGGGCACCTCCTCCACCTCCCGAGATGTTTTACCTGCAGGCTCTTTGGAAGGAAGGGAAAAGTTAGAAACACGGTTATATGCAGCAAACTTCTCCTGCCTACGCTCAGTAAGGCGAATGTCAATGCGCACACAATGCTGTATAAATGTCTCTAGCTCTTGTGGTGACTCAGAGCGAGCTAGTTCATCTTTTACAATACTAGACAGACTCCTTTTAAAAATAGGCAATTGTGCATAACTGTCCCAGTTGGTATCTACCGCTAATCTCCTGAATTCAGTTGCATACTCAATAACAGAATGTTTTGCCTGGTGTAAAGACAATAAAGCAGATTCAGCGGTTGCACGGCGATTAGGATCATCAAACATTAATGCCATAGCAGCCAAGAAATCATCCAAGTTATTTAACCGTGGGTCACGAGACTCAATCATCGGATTCACCCAGGAGAACGCTCGTGCGGTCAGCAGCATTATTACACACAATACTTTGGATCTATCATTAGGAAAACAGTCAGCATGCACATCAAAATATAGCATACATTGATTCACAAAGCCACGAAATTTGTCGCGATCACCATTAAATCTGAATGGGGACAACTTAGGTGGGTTAGCTGGTGGCGGTTGCCCAAAGGGAAAAGTCGCTTGTGTAGCTGTTTGCGTGCTTATGTCCTGAAAAGCCCGTCCATACTGGGACTCTATGCCAGCAAGTTTGTTTTCCTGGGCTGCCATGCGGGTGCCTAAGTCCTGCAAAGTCTGTCCAAACACTTGTTGATTGAGTTCAAAGCTTCCAAACTTCTTTTTCAGACCTTCCACATCTTTCTGCAGTGATCTAATTATGGAAAACACCTGCTCTAGTCTGCTTTCTGCAGTCATTGTTCCAGCAGTCTCCTTTTTTTTTTAGGCTAGAGTATCCTGTAATAGTTATAGGGGATAACTCAGGAGACTCTTTGCTTGGAACAAGACAACTACAGGACACAGTTTTATAAGTGGTAAAGTCTATATTATCACACGGTGATTCAAACAGGTGCAGAGAGAAACTCAAGTCCACAACACTTGGTGCAAATATCAAATGCAGCTCAGCAGTCTATAGGAAACTTCAGAGGAAAATGCAATCATGCAGAAAATCTATGAAGCACAATTATTCTTGAGGATACTTGACACGAATAAGTCCTTGCTTAGTCCAAAACACAGATAGATGTGCTTATAAGGCAGTTCAAATAATATCTTAGCTCAACCAGGGAGGTCTGGGTAATAGTCTCAGGTTCTTGCAGAGCAGAAACAGCTTACATGTCCAGCAAATGCAGATGGAAGCAAACACGAGCAGCAGATGAAGGAGGATTACTGGAACTGGTGTATGCAGCAGGAACTCAGAGCAGAGTAGAAGGATAACCCCACAGGTTCACAGGAGCAGGTATATAGCCAGGGAGTCACCAGAGGTCAGGAGCTGGATGCAAGGCAGAATACTCTAGCACAGATTGAAGGCTGGGGTGGAGTTTTATAGCAGGAAGACACAGTGTACATGAGACCAAAGACGCCATCTTGGAAAAGGGCTGTAATGCACAAAAAGGTAATAAAAAATGTTCAGAGTCCTGACAAATAGTCAGGAGATGAAGAGGATAATGATCCCCTCTCTCTTGTCTGTGGTTGGCAGGAGGGGAAAGAAGAGCAAGCTTGAGAGTTACACTGCCACCAACACGCCATGGACTTCGACCTCATGTAAGCACCTGACACATGAGCGCATTCTTGCTACACTACCTGCAACATGATGCCCAAACTGTTAGGATTAGAAATAGTGCTGACTAGGGTTGAGCGAAACGGGTCGATCATTTTCAAAAGTCGCCGACTTTTGGCTAAGTCGGCGTCTCATGAAACCCGATCCGACCCCTGTGCTTGTCGGCCATGCGGTACGCGACTTTCGCGCCAAAGTCGCGTTTCAATGACGCGAAAAGCGCCATTTCTCAGCCAATGAAGGTGAACGCAGAGTGTGGGCAGCGTGATGACATAGATCCTGGTCCCCACCATCTTAGAGAAGGGCATTGCAGTGATTGGCTTGCTGTCTGCGGCGTCACAGGGGCTATAAAGGGGCGTTCCCGCCGACCGCCATCTTACTGCTGCTGATCTGAGCTTAGGGACAGGTTGCTGCCGCTTCATCAGAAGCAGGGAGAGCGTTAGGCAGGGTCCACTAACCACCAAACCGCTTGTGCTGCAGCGATTTCCACTGTCCAACACCACCTTCGGTGTGCAGGGACTGTGGAAGCTATTTTTTTTTTTTTTTCCCCTCAGCGCTGTAGCTCATTGGGCTGCCCTAGAAGGCTCCGTGATAGCTGTATTGCTGTGTGTACGCCACTGTGGAAACCAACTGCTTTTTTCAAAGCACATATCCTCTTGTTCCTTCCTTTCTGCACAGCTATCTTTTCTGTTTTTCCACACTTTTTATTTAATTTGTGCATCAGTCCACTCCTATTGCTGCCTGCCATACCTGGCTTACATTACTGCAGGGAGATAGTAATTGTAGGACAGTTTTTTTTTTTTTTTTGTTTTTTTTTTTTGTGGGAGATTAAGATTGGCATTTCTGCTACAGTGCCATCCCTGTGTGTGCCATCTCTCACTGAGTGGGCCATAGAAAGCCTATTTATTTTTTCCGTGATTTGTGTTCTAAAATCTACCTCAACACAAAAACAGTACATCAATCAGTGGGAGAAAAATATTGGCCTCAGTCAGGGCTTGTGTGCCACTGCTGTGTGTGCTATCTCTCATTCAGTGGGCTATAGCAAGCCTATTTTTTTTTTTTTTTTTTAATATTATTTGGTTTCTAATTCTCCCTGAAAAAAAAAAAAAAAACCTAAAAAAACAGTGGGAGAATAATATTGCCCTTTCAGCTTGTGTGCCAGTCTTGACTCCTGGGTGTGCCACCTCTCTCCCTCTCATTCAGTGGGCCATAGAAAGCCTATTTATTTTTTTTTTTAAATATTATTGGGTTTCTAAAGTCTCCCTGAAAAAACAAAAAATACATAAAAAAACAGTGGGAGAGTAATATTGCCCTTTCAGCTTGTGTGCCAGTCTTGACTCCTGGGTGTGCCACCTCTCTCCCTTTCATTCAGTGGGCCATAGAAAGCCTATTTATTTTTTCCGTGATTTGTGTTCTAAAATCTACCTCAACACAAAAACACTACATCAATCAGTGGGAGAAAAATATTGGCCTCAGTCAGGGCTTGTGTGCCACTGCTGTGTGTGCTATCTCTCATTCAGTGGGCTATAGCAAGCCTATTTTTTTTTTTTTTTTTTTTTTTTTTTAATATTATTTGGTTTCTAAAGTCTCCCTGAAAAAAAAAAAAAAACATAAAAAAACAGTGGGAGAGTAATATTGCCCTTTCAGCTTGTGTGCCAGTCTTGACTCCTGGGTGTGCCACCTCTCTCCCTTTCATTCAGTGGGCCATAGAAAGCCTATTTATTTTTTCCGTGATTTGTGTTCTAAAATCTACCTCAACACAAAAACACTACATCAATCAGTGGGAGAAAAATATTGGCCTCAGTCAGGGCTTGTGTGCCACTGCTGTGTGTGCTATCTCTCATTCAGTGGGCTATAGCAAGCCTATTTTTTTTTTTTTTTTTTTTTTTAATATTATTTGGTTTCTAAAGTCTCCCTGAAAAAAAAAAAAAAACATAAAAAAACAGTGGGAGAGTAATATTGCCCTTTCAGCTTGTGTGCCAGTCTTGACTCCTGGGTGTGCCACCTCTCTCCCTTTCATTCAGTGGGCCATAGAAAGCCTATTTATTTTTTCCGTGATTTGTGTTCTAAAATCTACCTCAACACAAAAACACTACATCAATCAGTGGGAGAAAAATATTGGCCTCAGTCAGGGCTTGTGTGCCACTGCTGTGTGTGCTATCTCTCATTCAGTGGGCTATAGCAAGCCTATTTTTTTTTTTTTTTTTTTTTTTAATATTATTTGGTTTCTAAAGTCTCCCTGAAAATAAAAAAAAAAAACATAAAAAAACAGTGGGAGAGTAATATTGCCATTTCAGCTTGTGTGCCAGTCTTGACTCCTGGGTGTGCCACCTCTCTCTCTAATTGTGGGCCATAGAAAGCCTATTTATTTTTTGGTTTTTTTAATATTATTTGGTTTCTAAAGTCTCCCTGAAAATAAAAAAAAAAAATACATAAAAAAACAGTGGGAGAGTAATATTGCCCTTTCAGCTTGTGTGCCAGTCTTGACTCCTGGGTGTGCCACCTCTCTCCCTTTCATTCAGTGGGCCATAGAAAGCCTATTTATTTTTTGGTTTTTTTAATATTATTTGGTTTCTAAAGTCTCCCTGAAAATAAAAAAAAAATACATAAAAAAACAGTGGGAGAGTAATATTGCCATTTCAGCTTGTGTGCCAGTCTTGACTCCTGGGTGTGCCACCTCTCTCTCTAATTGTGGGCCATAGAAAGCCTTTTTATTTTTTTCCTTCATTTGTGTTTTAAAATCAACCTCAACACAAAAACACTACATCAATCAGTGGGAGAAAAATATTGGCCTCAGTCAGGGCTTGTGTGCCACTCCTGTGCGTGCCATCTCTCATTCAGTGGGCCATAGAAAGCCTTGTTTTTTTGTTTTTTTTTTAAATATTATTTGGTTTCTAAAGTCTCACAGAGAAAAAAAAATAAATAAATTAGGTGGGAGATTAATATTGACATTAGTGCTTGAGTGACAGTCCTGCGTGTGTGTCATCTCTGTGATTTGGTGTCACAGAAAACAGAGTGTGTAACATTGTGCCTGATTTTCCTTGTGGTCTCACCAACCTGTTAAGGGATATTGAAATCATACTGAAGTTATAGCTCACCGTGTAAGTTGTTTGACAGCAACAAATAAAGTTAGTTTGGTTACGATTTTTAAACAATGAGGAAGTCTGGTGCAAGAGGTCGTCGTGGGCGTTCATTGTCAGCTGGTAATGATGGTAGTGGTAGTGGAGCATCAGGTGGTCGTGGGGATAAAAATATTCCACCTAAGTCTGGAGCTGTGGAGCCAGTTTCGTCGTCAGGCTACACAAGGCCTCGAACGCTCTCTTTTCTGGGAGTAGGAAAACCGCTTTTAAAGGCTGAGCAGCAACAGCAAGTTTTGGCTTACATTGCAGACTCAGCCTCTAGCTCTTTTGCCTCCTCTTCCGAAACTGGTAAATGTAAAAGCAGCGCGTCGCTTGTGGATGTTCACGGTCAGGGACAAGTCGCTTCCTTGTCCTCCTCAGCAAAAACTACAACAAGAGAGAAGGATGCAGCAGGCGACACAACGGGTCACTCCATGGAGCTCTTTACACATACCGTCCCTGGCTTAGAAAGTGAAACATTTAACAGGCCATGCCCATTACAAGTAGATTCTGACATGGAGTGCACTGATGCACAGCCACAGCCAGAGTACTATGCTGCTCCTTTGACTCAGACCACCACATTGCCCTCTCAGGGTACAGATCCACAATCAGACCCTGATGAGACTATGTTGCCCCGCCACGAACGCTATACCACCGACCGACACAGTGACACAGACGAAGTTGCACACGAGCTCGAAGAGGAGGTAATAGATGACCCAGTTATTGACCCCGATTGGCAGCCATTGGGGGAACAGGGTGCAGGCGGCAGTAGTTCAGAAGCGGAGGTGGAGGAGGGGCCGCAGCAGGCATCAACATCGCAACAGGTTCCATCTGCCGGGCCCGTATCTGGCCCAAAACGCGTGTCAAAGCCAAAACCTGTTGGAGGACAGCGTGGCCATCCGGTTAAAGCTCAGTCTGCAATCCCTGAAAAGGGATCCGAGTCTAGGAAGAGTGCAGTCTGGCATTTTTTTAAACAACATCCAACTGATCAGCGCAAAGTCATCTGTCAAAAATGTTCAACTAGCTTAAGCAGAGGTCAGAATCTGAAAAGTCTAAATACTAGTTGCATGCATAGACACTTAACCACCATGCATTTTCAAGCCTGGACTAACTACCAAACGTCCCTTAAGGTTGTAGCACCCTCGGCCAATGAAGCTAGTCAGCAACGCAACATCCCTTCCGTCACTGTAAGGCCACCATTTTCCGCACCACCGGCAGTATCTGTGCAGGTTTCTTTGCCAGCCAAAAGCAGTCAGGGTCAGGGAATCACCAGTTTAGTAGGAGGAAATATTGCATCTAGGGCACCGGCGGAAACAATACCGTCTCCAACCGTCTCTCAGTCTGCCATGTACACCGGCACACCCGAAAGTTCCACGATCTCCTGCTCTCCAGTCCAGCTCACCCTACATGAGACTCTGGTTAGAAAAAGGAAGTACTTATCCTCGCATCCGCGTACACAGGGTTTTAACGCCCACATAGCTAGACTAATCTCGTTAGAGATGATGCCCTACCGTTTAGTTGAAAGCGAAGCTTTTAAAGCCCTGATGGAGTACGCTGAACCACGATACGAGCTACCTAGTCGACACTTTTTTTCCAGAAAAGCCATCCCAGCCCTGCACCAGCATGTTAAACAGCGCATCGTCCATGCACTTAGGCAATCTGTGAGTACAAAGGTGCACCTGACTACAGATGCATGGACCAGTAGGCATGGCCAGGGACGTTATGTGTCCATCACGGCACACTGGGTGAATGTGGTGGATGCAGGGTCCACAGGCGACATCAATTTAGGGACAGTTGTGCCTAGCCCACGGTCTAGGAAACAGTTGGCTGTAGGCGTTCGCACCCCCTCCTCCTCCTCCTCGTCCTCCTGCAGAAGCTACAGCTCTTCCACAGAACGCAGTCGGCCAACCACTCCATCGGCAGATGACACTGTTGCACACCAGTTGTCCCATTATGGGCCAGCTACTGCCAAGCGTCAGCAGGCTGTATTGGCTATGAAGTGTTTGGGCGACAACAGACACACCGCGGAAGTTCTGTCCGAGTTCTTGCAACAAGAAACGCAGTCGTGGCTGGGCACAGTAGATCTTGAGGCAGGCAAGGTAGTGAGTGATAACGGAAGGAATTTCATGGCTGCCATCTCCCTTTCCCAACTGAAACACATTCCTTGCCTGGCTCACACCTTAAACCTGGTGGTGCAGTGCTTATTGAAAACTTATCCTGGGTTCTCCGACCTGCTCCTCAAAGTGCGTGCACTTTGCTCACATATCCGACGTTCGCCTGTACACGCCAGCCGTATGCAGACCTATCAGCGGTCTTTGAACCTTCCCCAGCATCGCCTAATCATAGACGTTGCAACAAGGTGGAACTCAACACTGCACATGCTTCAGAGACTGTGCGAACAGAGGCGTGCTGTTATTTATTTGTGGGAGGATACACGGGCAGGCAGTAGGATGGCAGACATGGAGTTGTCAGGTGTGCAGTGGTCGAAGATACAACACATGTGTCAAGTCCTTCAGTGTTTTGAGGAATGCACACGGCTGGTTAGTGCAGACAACGCCGTAATAAGCATGAGCATCCCCCTAATGCGTCTGCTGATGCAAAGTTTGACGCACATAAAGGAGCAGGCGTCTGCACCAGAGGAAGAGGGAAGCCTTGATGACAGTCAGCCATTGTCTGGTCAGGGCAGTGTACAGGACGAGGTAGCGGGCGAAGAGGAGGTGGAGGACGAGGAGGATGATGGGGATGAGTATATTTTTAATGCGGAAACTTTCACGGGGGCACAGGAAATTGGTTGCGTGTCACGGCCGGGTTCTGGTTTTTTGAGGGACACAAGTGACGTAGATTTGCCTGCAACTGCCCCTCAACCAATCACAACCGGAGATTTGACAACTGGAACTTTGGCCCACATGGCGGATTATGCCTTACGTATCCTAAAAGGGACACACGCATTACGAAAATGATGAACGATGACGATTACTGGTTGGCCTGCCTCCTTGATCCACGCTATAAAGGCAAATTGCAAAATATTATGCCACATGAGAACTTGGAACTAATATTAGCAACCAAACAATCAACTCTTGTTGACCGTTTGCTTCAGGCATTCCCAGCACACAGCGCACGTGATCGTTCTCACACAAGCTCCAGGGGGCAGCAGACTAGGAGTGTTAGGGGTGCACACATCAGAAGTGGCGTTGGACAGAGGGGTTTTCTGACCAGGTTGTGGAGTGATTTTGCTATGACCGCAGACAGGACAGGTACTGCTGCATCAATTGAAAGTGACAGGAGACAACATTTGTCCAGTATGGTTACTAACTATTTTTCATCCCTTATCGATGTTCTCCCTCAACCGTCATTCCCATTTGATTACTGGGCCTCCAAATTAGACACCTGGCCAGAATTGGCAGAATATGCATTGCAGGAGCTTGCTTGCCCGGCAGCAAGTGTCCTATCAGAAAGAGTATTCAGTGCTGCAGGTTCAATATTAACCGAAAAAAGGACTCGTCTGGCTACCCAAAATGTTGACGATCTAACATTCATTAAAATGAACCACAACTGGATTTCGAAATCTTTTGCCCCACCTTGCCCGGCCGACACCTAGCTTTCCTATGAAAAGCTCTTGCCTGTGAATTACTTTTCTAATGTCTAATTTGCTGCAGCTGATTGTACAGCATACGACATGTTTACACCTCCCTAAATGGCAAAACTCCCCACACGGGGCCGTGGTATCGCGACTTGGCGCAAGCACCCGTGAGACTGCTGTTTGTCTGAAGAGGTGGGTGTGCTCGCTTTTGGTTGACGGCATTGCTACTGGGTCCCTCATAGTACAATGTAGTGTCTCTGGCGGTGGTGGTGCGCACCCAACGTCAGACACACCGTTGTAACATGAGGGGCCCTGGGGCGGTCCCGCCGGCCTCAAGAGAGTTCCCCCCTACCCCAGCTCAAAATGTGCTCTACCACGTGCAAAATTATGTCGCACAGCTCCACCAATCTTTAGTCTATTCGCTGACATCATTCAATGTCTGGCACTGACAATACAAATTTGTAGACATCTATGATGCAACTTAAAGTAGTCTGTGTCTGTGTCCTATATTGGCACCATTAAATAGTTACTGCCAAATTACAATGTCAGAAACTCAGTAGATGAGCCCACCCCTGTACCTAAGTATGCCACCTTTTTTTTTTGTTTTGGTTGTTTTGCGAGACATTAACATCTATTTATATTTTGGGAGTACTGGGACAGACACTCCTTGCACTACTCCTCCACTCACCACCAAGCTGCCTGTGTATCCATGTAACCGCTGTAAAACTGCCATGAGCCTATTGTTTGTTATTTTAGGCCTTTGATAGCCTGTCTGCGGTCCCTACTTTAAATACTCCTCCACTGACCACCAAGCTGCCTGCCCGTGTATCCATGTAACCGCTGTGAAACTGCCATGAGCCTATTGTTTGTTATGTTAGGCCTTTGATAGCCTGTCTGCGGTCCCTACTTTAAATACTCCTCCACTGACCAGACCACTGCTGCCCGTGTACCCCTGGAACCAATTATAAAGTGCCTACAGCCAGCCCATTTTCTTATGTTAGGCCTTTGAAGCCTGTCTGCGGTCCCTACTTTAAATACTCCTCCACTGACCAGACCACTGCTGCCCGTGTACCCCTGGAACCAATTATAAAGTGCCTACAGCCAGCCCATTTTCTTATGTTAGGCCTTTGAAGCCTGTCTGCGGTCCCTACTTTAAATACTCCTCCACTGACCAGACCACTGCTGCCCGTGTACCCCTGGAACCAATTATAAAGTGCCTACAGCCAGCCCATTTTCTTATGTTAGGCCTTTGAAGCCTGTCTGCGGTCCCTACTTTAAATACTCCTCCACTGACCAGACCACTGCTGCCCGTGTACCCCTGGAACCAATTATAAAGTGCCTACAGCCAGCCCATTTTCTTATGTTAGGCCTTTGATAGCCTGTCTGCGGTCCCTACTTTAAATACTCCTCCACTCACCACCAAGCTGCCTGCCCGTGTATCCATGTAACCGCTGTGAAACTGCCATCATGAGCCTATTGTTTGTTATGTTAGGCCTTTGATAGCCTGTCTGCGGTCCCTACTTTAAATACTCCTCCACTGACCAGACCACTGCTGCCCGTGTACCCCTGGAACCAATTATAAAGTGCCTACAGCCAGCCCATTTTCTTATGTTAGGCCTTTGAAGCCTGTCTGCGGTCCCTACTTTAAATACTCCTCCACTCACCACCACCAAGCTGCCTGCCCGTGTATCCATGTAACCGCTGTGAAACTGCCATGAGCCTATTGTTTGTTATTTTAGGCCTTTGATAGCCTGTGTGCGGTCCCTACTTTAAATACTCCTCCACTCACCACCAAGCTGCCTGCCCGTGTATCCATGTAACCGCTGTGAAACTGCCATGAGCCTATTGTTTGTTATTTTAGGCCTTTGATAGCCTGTGTGCGGTCCCTACTTTAAATACTCCTCCACTCACCACCAAGCTGCCTGCCCGTGTATCCATGTAACCGCTGTGAAACTGCCATGAGCCTATTGTTTGTTATGTTAGGCCTTTGATAGCCTGTCTGCGGTCCCTACTTTAAATACTCCTCCACTGACCAGACCACTGCTGCCCGTGTACCCCTGGAACCAATTATAAAGTGCCTACAGCCAGCCCATTTTCTTATGTTAGGCCTTTGAAGCCTGTCTGCGGTCCCTACTTTAAATACTCCTCCACTGACCAGACCACTGCTGCCCGTGTACCCCTGGAACCAATTATAAAGTGCCTACAGCCAGCCCATTTTCTTATGTTAGGCCTTTGAAGCCTGTCTGCGGTCCCTACTTTAAATACTCCTCCACTCACCACCACCAAGCTGCCTGCCCGTCTATCCATGTAACCGCTGTAAAACTGCAATGAGCCTATTGTTTGTTATTTTAGGCCTTTGATAGCCTGTCTGCGGCCCCTACTTGCAATACTCCTCCACTGACCACAATGCTGCCTGGAGTGCCTGCCTGTGTATCCATGTAACCGATGTAAAACTGCCATGACTGCCTACTGTTTGTTATTTTAGGCCTTTGATAGCCTGTCTGCAGCCCCTACTTGCAATACTCCTCCACTGACCACACCAATGCTGCCCGTGTACCCCTGGAACCTATTTAAAAGTTCATAGAGCCTAGTTATATATTTTATTTACTATTAATAAGGCCATGATGGACTACGCTGTACCACGCTACAAGCTAACCAGTCGACACTTCTTTTGCGAGAAAAGCCATCCCAACCCTCCACCAGCATGTAGAAGACCGCATTGTCCATGCACTCTGGCAATCTGTGAGTACAAAGGTGCACCTGACAACAGACGCATGGACCTGTAGGCATGGCCACGGAAGATTACGTGTCCATTACGGCGCAATGGGTTAATGTGGTGGATGCATGGTCCACAGGGGACAGCCTACTAAGTCTGTCTGCAGTCCCTAATTCAAATTGTGCTCCACTGTCTAAATCGGAACTTCCACCTTCTGGCTTTCGGCCTATAGTATCAGAAATTAAACTGCATTTGGCCTTCAACTTTGGTTAGGGCCTACTAACGGCTTCTGCCCCTCCCTGGTGTTGCCCTCAACTAAATAAAGCTGAGCTTCAACCTTCTGCTCCAAATTACCATTTTGAAAAATGCAATAGGCTTTTCAGGCCTACTAAAGGAGTCTGTCTGTGTGCCCCTCCCTGGTGTTGTCCTCAACTAAATAAAGCTGAGCTTCAACCTTCCGGCTCTCATTATGTGGTTTTAAAAAAAAAAAAGGTGGTTAGGGCCTACTAACGGCTTCTGCCCCTCCCTGGTGTTGTCCTCAACTAAATAAAGCTGAGCTTCAACCTTCCGGCTCTCATTATGTGGTTTTAAAAAAAAAAAAGGTGGTTAGGGCCTACTAACGGCTTCTGCCCCTCCCTGGTGTTGTCCTCAACTAAATAAAGCTGAGCTTCAACCTTCCGGCTCTCATTATGTGGTTTTAAAAAAAAAAAAGGTGGTTAGGGCCTACTAACGGCTTCTGCCCCTCCCTGGTGTTGTCCTCAACTAAATAAAGCTGAGCTTCAACCTTCCGGCTCTCATTATGTGGTTTTAAAAAAAAAAAAGGTGGTTAGGGCCTACTAACGGCTTCTGCCCCTCCCTGGTGTTGTCCTCAACTAAATAAAGCTGAGCTTCAACCTTCCGGCTCTCATTATGTGGTTTTAAAAAAAAAAAAGGTGGTTAGGGCCTACTAACGGCTTCTGCCCCTCCCTGGTGTTGTCCTCAACTAAATAAAGCTGAGCTTCAACCTTCCGGCTCTCATTATGTGGTTTTAAAAAAAAAAAAGGTGGTTAGGGCCTACTAACGGCTTCTGCCCCTCCCTGGTGTTGTCCTCAACTAAATAAAGCTGAGCTTCAACCTTCCGGCTCTCATTATGTGGTTTTAAAAAAAAAAAAGGTGGTTAGGGCCTACTAACGGCTTCTGCCCCTCCCTGGTGTTGTCCTCAACTAAATAAAGCTGAGCTTCAACCTTCCGGCTCTCATTATGTGGTTTTAAAAAAAAAAAAGGTGGTTAGGGCCTACTAACGGCTTCTGCCCCTCCCTGGTGTTGTCCTCAACTAAATAAAGCTGAGCTTCAACCTTCCGGCTCTCATTATGTGGTTTTAAAAAAAAAAAAGGTGGTTAGGGCCTACTAACGGCTTCTGCCCCTCCCTGGTGTTGTCCTCAACTAAATAAAGCTGAGCTTCAACCTTCCGGCTCTCATTATGTGGTTTTAAAAAAAAAAAAGGTGGTTAGGGCCTACTAACGGCTTCTGCCCCTCCCTGGTGTTGCCCTCAACTAAATAAAGCTGAGCTTCAACCTTCTGCTCCAAATTACCATTTTAAAAAATGCAATAGGCTTTTCCGGCCTACTAAAGGTGTCTGCCCCTCCCTGGTGTTGTCCTCAACTGAACAAAGCTGAGCTTCCACATTCTGGCTTTCGCCCTATACTATCAGATATTAAACTGCATTTGGCCTACTAGTGTGGTTAGGCCCTTGAAACAGTGTCTGCTGCTCTTGGGTTTGCTACTCCACTGAACAAAGCAATGCCGCCTGTTTAGTCCTGTTACCAATTTTGAACTGCATGTAGCCTACTTTATTCTTTGGCCCTATATCTGTTTCCTCCTCATCCTGCCCATTGCCCAGCCACTGCTAAATGAGTCTGCTGGTACATTGACCGAGACCACTACATTCCCCTTGTACTCTACACAGCCAGAATCTGTCCCTGCTGAAAGTAAGGTTCCCCTTCCCGCATGTTATACCACCTTACACAGGGACAAAGAGGAAGGTGCAGATGAAAGTGCAGGTTCCTTCATCAGGTGGGGGGGCATACTCGTTGGCGACGTCACTGGCACAGGGCCCCTCAGAGTACGCAAAAGTGTCGCTGCTGGTGGGAGGCGCCCCCGCCATGCAAACACACCGCCGTACTTTGAGGGGCCCTGTGCCAGTGGCAATGCGAACGAGTGGGCCCCCCCCCTGCTTGCTCAGGATCACAGCACTTGCAACTTTTAAATAATTACCTTTCCCTGCAACACCGCCGTGACGTAGTCCGCATTTCCTGGGCCCACGAAAAACTTGAGCCGGCCCTACTCCCCCCACAACTTTTGCCAAATGACCCCCAATTCCCTATGCCCAACTATTATTATAAAGTTAATTAAGATTGACAAGCTTCAGAAACAAGAATGGATGTTTTTGGCATTAAAATGGGCACTGTAGGTGTTTTCCTGGCCTCCACTCACTGCCGACTATGCTTCCCCATTGACTTGCATTGGGTTTCGTGTTTCGGTCGATCCCCGACTTTTAGCGATAATCGGCCGACTGCACTCGACTCGACTCTGGACAAAATCGGGTTTCCCAAAACCCTACTCGATCTTAAAAAAATGAAAGTCGCTCAACCCTAGTGCTGACTACTGGGTTGCCACTCTGATAGATCCACGGTACAAGAGTACATTTTTGCCAGGTGCTTCTCCTCCTGGAAAGGGAAGCACTCAAACTGGAGTCTCGAAATGCTTGTAGACAATTTTAAGACTGTTTTTTCCAAGACAACACTGAGGCACACAGTGTGCATTGTAGTTACAGACATTCAACCCTGGGAGCGTCGAATCCTCAATGCAAATACATTAGCAGCAGCAGCAGTGTGAGTGGCAGAAGTAATTTCTGTGAGTTTCACACATTTTTTAGCCTGTGCACAAGCAGAACAGAGTACAAGTCTGACACATAATGAACAAATGGAGAGGATGGAGCAGGAGTATCTCAAGCACAATATGAATGCCATCAGCGAGGGCTGGATCCTTTTGCACTTTGGTCTTCAAAAATGGAAGAGCGGTCCGACCTCGCCAATCACGTTTTGGAGGTTTTGTCATGCCCGGCAACCACTGTTCTCTCAGAACATGTCTTCAGCATTTCTGGTGGTGTTCTGATGGATAAGCGCATCAGGCTGTCCCATGAAAGTGTAGACCGCCTAACTTTCATCTAGATGAAAAAGTCATGGATCTCCAATGACTTTTGCAACCCAGTCGCAGACTGGGCAGACTAGTGGTGAAGCTTGTAGTGTGCTGCATTTATCTTACGTTATTGCAGTCTCTGACACTTTAGTGGTGGCTTCTGTGCCTCTGTAACACTTACAGTATACTGGAGAACTCAGGAGTCTCGTTGCATGGAACAAGACAATACTGAACACAGTTTGTATGTGAAAAAGTCTATATTGAAAACCCACGGTGCTTCAAATAAGTGTAGAGAAAACTCAAGTCCAAAACACTTTAACAACTTAACAAGTCCCTAGGAAATCTCAGAGAGAAATGCAATCAGCAGACAGTCAGTAAAGCACAGCCTATACTTGAGAATGCTGGAACAAATAAGTCTGTATCTAGTCCATGCACAGATGAGCAATTCCAAACAAGGTGTTAAATTATCCAGGAAGGCCTGGGTAGAAGTCTAGATGAAGCAGAGCAGTCCAGAGCTTTGCTGCTAATTAAATGAGGCACAACCAGAGTAGCAGCCAGCTTACGTGTTTAGCAATTGCAGGTGTAGGTCAGCGGCATAGAAGAAGCAACATGAGCAGTCAGGAGCAGGAGGTGCGCTGGCACAGATGAATGCAGCAGGATCTCAGAGAGCGAGGAGCAGAATATTCACACAGGTTTGCAGGAGCAGCCAGGAAGCCCCAGTAGCAAGACACATCAGCAGAATACTCTAGCACAGACTATAGTATGGGGTGGAGTTATAAGGCAGGAAGACAAGGGGAAAGGGCAGGCATGCCCAAAAGGTAACCAAAAACTTTCAGAGTCCTGACAGCCTCTGTTGCTACTGCTACTGTTGTTACTAACAATTTTTTTGAAATATGGAGACTCCAAGTTGTGTGGCTGCCAAAGAAAAAAAGTCGAGTAGCTCGTCCAGTAACAGAAGTTGTCAGTTGTCTTTGAATAGGATGAGTCGATGCTTGTTCAGTAGAGCTTTAAGATTACCACCTACACCACGTACACTTTGAACACCAAGCCTATTCCCCCTTCTACCATGACCTCACGTTTTCCCACTCATATTCGATGTACCCTTCCCCTCTTTTAACCGGCTGTTTCACAACCCTAGGCCCACACCTGTGAGTCACCTGTAAGTAAATTTACAATCTGTATTTATTTGCTGAGATAGTGTGGTTGGACCACAGAATTAGAACAAAAGATTTAGATTCTGAAATATGGACTCCTGCTAACCACACTATTAGCACAAACTATTTAGATTCTGAAATGTGGACTTCTGGCTGCACCACACTACTAGCAGAAACTATTTAAATTATCAAATGGGGACTCCTTGTTGCAACACACAATTAGCACAAAGATGTTGGAAGGTCAATTTGACACAGATAGATACTATCTAGCTAAACTAGCTGACAATAAAATGCCTAGCTAACTATCTGAATACATTCTCTGGATGTTATTGATGATTTCTGTGCCCTTGGCTTCTGGAAACTCCACACATTAGGTTAATAAAAAAACGAAAAAAAAAAAACAATGGGCCGCTACTCTGACATCTCTCCACTCCCTCCCCTCATCAAACACTTCCCCCTCACTCATCGTACAGCACCACTATTCTATCCAAAGTCCAAACAAAAGCATTAGTGGAAACTCAATGATTTACCAAGCTTTGGCCGAATTTTACCAATTTTGAGGAAAAATCCTTGGTAATCCGAGTAAAATTTGCAATGTTCGTGCCGAATTTGAGATCGGCAAAAGTTTTCCCAACAAATTCGCTAATCCCTGCTGAACAGATTATTTACATACTAGATGGTGGCCCGATTCTAACGCATCGGGTATTCTAGAATATGTATGTAGTTTATTTATGAAGATTTCAGAATAATGCAATGAATACACAGGATTCAGCTGGCCGGGGGCAACCAATTAGCGAAGCGTGGTTCAAATCCCGTGCCAATTCGCGGCCAGGCTGCATCTGTCGCTGATTGTTCACGGCCGGCCGGGCATGACCAATCAGTGAAGCCAGGGCTAGCTGCAGGTTTTTGAGGGCCCCAGGCGAAAGAGTCTGACAACCCATGTAGCATATAACACAGCCCATGTAGTATATAGCACAGCCACATAGTATATAGCACAGCCATGTAGTATATAGCACTGCCACGTAGTATATAACACAGCCACGTAGTATATAGCACAGCCACGTAGTATATTGCAGAGCCACATAGTATATAGCACAGCCCATGCAGTATATAACACAGCCCACGTAGTATATAGCACAGCCTACGTAGTATATAGCACAGCCCACGTAGTATATAACACAGCCCACGCAGTATATAGCACAGCCCATGTAGTATATAGCACAGCCCACGCAGTATATAACACAGCCCACCCAATATATAACACAGCTCATGCAGTATATAACACAGCCCACGTAGTATATAGCACAGCTCATGTAGTATATAGCACAGCCCACGCATTATATAACCCAGCCCACGTAGAATATAACACAGCCACATAGTATATTGCACAGCCACATAGTATATAGCACAGCCCACGTAGCATATTGCACAGTCACATAGTATATAGCACAGCCCACATAGTATATTGCACAGCCACGTAGTATATAGCACAGCTACGTAGTATATAGCACAGCCCACGTAGTATATTGCACAGCCACGTAGTATATAGCACAGCCCATGTAGTATATTGCACAGCCACGTGGTATATAGCACAGCCCACATAGTATATTGCACAGCCACGTAGTATATAAAACAGCCCATGCAGTATATAACACAGCCCACGTAGTATATAACACAGCCCACGTAGTATATAGCAATGTGGGCACCATATCCCTGTTACAAAAAGATTTAAAATAAAAAAATAGTGATATACTCACCTTCCGGCAGCCCCGGATCCAGCCCAGGCCTTTAGCGATGCTCCTCGCGACGCTCCGTTCACAGTAATGCCTTGTGGCAATAACCCGTGATGATGTTGTGGTCTCGTGAGACCGCTGCATCATCCCGGGTCATTGCCGCAATGCATTCTTGGGACCGGAGTGTCATGAGGAGCGGGAAAGGCTGCCGCGGACGCCGGAAGGTGAGAATATAATGATTTTTTTTTATCATTATTTTTAACATGATATGTTTTTACTATTGATGCTGCATAGGCAGCATCAATAGTAAAAAGTTGGTCATACTTACAGGGTTAATGGCAGCGTTAATTGACTGCATTACACCGTGTTATGCCGCGGTGTAACGCAGTCCATTTAACGGACTGCTAAAACGCTATGTGGGCGCTATCTGGAGGGGAGTATGGAGGGGGCACTGACTGGAGGGGAGTAGGGAGGGGCCAATTCGCGGCCAGACTGTGCCTGTCGCTGATTGGTCGCGCCCAGCCGGCCGTGACCAATCAGCGACGTGGGATTTCCGTGACAGACATACAAACAGATGGAAGTGGACCTTAGACAATTATATATATATACTAGATGGTGGCCCGATTCTAATGCATCGGGTATTCTAGAATATGTATGCGTAGTGTATAGCACAGCCCACGTAGTATATTGCACAGCCACACAGCCACGCAGTACATTGCGCAGCCCATGCAGTACATTGCGCAGCCCCTGCAGTACATTGTGCAGCCCACGCAGTACATTGCGCAGCCCACGCAGTACACTGCGCAGCCCACGCAGTACATTGCGCAACCCACGCAGTACATTGCCCAGCCAACGCAGTACATTGCGCAGCCAACGCAGTACATTGCACAGCCCCCGCAGTACATTGCGCAGCTCCCGCAGTACAGTGCGCAGCCCCCACAATACATTGGGCAGCCCACGCAGTACATTGCGCAACCCACGCAGTACATTGCGCAGGCAACGCAGTACATTGAGCAGCCAATGCAGTACATTGCTCAGCCCATGCAGTATATTGCGCAGCCCACGTAGTACATTGCGCAGCCCAAATAGTACATTGTGCAGCCTAAGTAGTACATTGCGCAGCCCACATTGTATATTGCGCAGCCCACGTAGTACATTGCGCAGCCCACGTTGTAAATTGCGCAGCCCACGTAGTACATTGTGCAGCCCACGTAGTACGTTACGCAGCCCACGTAGTACATTGCGCAGCCCACGTTGTACATTGCCCAGCCCACGTTGTACATTGCGCAGCCCACGTAGTACATTGCGCAGCCCACGTTGTACATTGCGCAGCCCACGTAGTACATTGTGCAGCCCACGTAGTACATTACATAGCCCACGTAGTACATTGCGCAGCCCACGTTGTACATTGCGCAGCCCACGTAGCATATTGCGCAGCTCACGTAGTATATTGCGCAGCCCACGTCGTATATTGCGCAGCCCACGTTGTATATTGCACAGCCCACATTGTATATTACGCAGCTCACGTTGTATATTGCGCAGTCCACATAGTATATTGCGCAGGCCACATTGTATATTGCGCAGCCCACATTGTACATTGCGCAGCCAACGTAGTATATTGCGCAGCCCATGTAGTATATTGCGCAGCCCACGTAGGATATTGCGCAGCCCACGTTGTATATTGCGCAGCTCACGTTATATATTGCGCAGTCCACGTAGTATATTGCGCAGGCCACGTTGTATATTGCGCAGCCCATGTAGTATATTGCGCAGCCCACGTTATACAATGCACAGCCCACATAGTATATTGCGCAGCCCACGTAGTATATTGCGCAGCCCACGTTGTATATTGCGCAGCCCACGTTGTATATTGCGCAGCCCACATATATAGCAATGTGGGCATGATATCCCTGTTAAAAAAAAAAGAATTAAAATAAAAAATAGTTATATACTCACCTTCCGTTGGCGCCTGGATCCAGGAAGCGGTTACCGACGATTGGGATCCACCGAAGCTCCGCCGAGCCGCTCGCGCCAGCCGTCATCTTCCATTCCCAGGATGCATTGCAAAATTACCCAGAAGACTTAGCGGTCTCGCGAGACCGCTAAGTCTTCTGGGTAATTTCGCAATGCATCGCCGGGAATGGAAGATGGCAGCCGGCGCGAGCGGCTCGGCCGACTACGGAGTGTGAGTATAGCAGGTTTTTTTGTTTTTTTATTATTTTTAACATTACATTTTTTTACTATTAATGCCGCATAGACAGCATCAATAGTAAAAAATTAGGGACACACAGGGTTAATAGCAGCGGTTACGGAGTGCGTTACCCGTGGCATAACGCGGTCCGTTACCGCCGGCATTAACCCTGTGTGAGCGGTGACCGAAGGGGAGTATGCGGGCACCGGGCACTGAGTGCGGGGAGTAAGGAGCGGCCCTCTCCCTCTGCATGTTAAAGGATTGTCCCACCACATGGAATAAAGGACATTAACCTTTTTTAAGAAGTAATGGTGAGTAATGCACTTATGTTTACTTTGCCTATGTAATTTTATGCATATAAAAAGACAAACATTTTATTTTACTTTTCTGTTTTTTTCTGTTCCCCATTTACACATTTGTCCAGCTCTGCATTGTTTTACATCCTGTGTTTAAAATGAAACTCAGGAAACTGCCATAATTATTTAAAATGAAATTGTTTAAGTGTTCAAATAAAATGTCGCTCCAGACAGATTTAATTTGATGTAATTTTGTGATTCAGCTCTGTACCAGGGCCTAGACAAAAATTGTGAAAAGCCTGATGACAACTTATGTTCAATAGCAAAACTGTTGCTAAAATGTACTATCAGGTTAAAAAAAAAACTGGGACTTATGCAATGGATTGCTATGAGAATCAAGACTTACAGGGTTATTCCTATCTCAGTCTTTCATGTCTGAGATGGGAATAACTTTGTTCAGGCTCTTACCTCTCGAGGCTGAGCTACAGAAGGATCGGTTTAGTGGACAGTGCTATGCTTTTTCTATAACTCCCATTCATTTCTGTATATTAACAACATCAATAGCATAGAAAAAAAGAAAATGTAAAAATCGCTAATAATGTTATTGCATCAAGGAAATATTATTAAAACAATAGGTGAATTATTAGAGGCTGACCTTACTGCGCTGTGGTGATTTAGGCAGAACACTAATGCAGTATGTTCAGAGTGATAGATGCAGTTGATGTCCTGATCCTTATGGCACTACAATACCAATAAAAATAAATATTTATTAAATAAAGCAAATAAAACATTGGTGTAGCTTGTAGCAGGGGCATTAATAAAGTACACTAAATGAAAGTGAGGAAGACACCAGTGTAGATGCTCTGGGAACTAAAGCTGCTATGTAACCAAGACACCAACCAGGAGAGGGAAATATTGCCAGCAGTGCTGTGCTAAGTATTACCAATTATCAAATCTATCAGGATGGCAACCAGAGGATTGGTGTTGCAATAATGCTTATTATTAAATACATGAGAATGAAAAAAGAGCTTAGAATTCCCAAAAGTAACTTATCATAATAAATAATAATGTTTGCCATGAAAAATATGAAAAAATATATCTTTATTAATGAACTAATACAAAACAGGCAAACAAGTGCACATGTTAAAATACCAGAAATACTGGACAGGTCAGATGAGCAATGATGCAAATTCAATGTGAGGTCTTGAGTTTGGGTTTAACATTTGTTCCTAATAATAATTTTGATTTTTTACTACAGTGAAGGACATTTTTTTGCTTACAGAAAAACTAATTTTAAAAATTTACATTCTAAGAATCAATCAAATATGGATCTTAATACCAAAGATGAACAGGAGGCTTTACGTATTCTTGAGGAACTAGCAGGAGAAAGCTCTTACATCTCTACAGGTAATATTCCTAAATCCATTCTCCCTAGGTCCACCACATTCCCCTCCCTTTTGTTATGCCGTCAAGTTGAAATTTTATGTAAAGTTGGTCATGCAAGAACTTAAAACTATCCCTACAGGGAGAGTAAATGATAATCTAACTGGTATTCAGAGGAAAGCACTCTCTGAACTGAGGGCACTTCACGATGTGGTTTTTAAGCCTGCTGTCAAGGGGGGGAACGTGGTGATCTGGCCCATTAGGATGTACGAACCTGAGGCCTTCAGGCAGTTGAGGGAAAAGGAGGCCTATTCTACACTCACGTATAATCCGGTTTCTACTTTTAAGAGTGAGCTCCACCGGATTCTTGAATCGGCACTCTCTCAGGGAGTGATCACCAAGAAGGTCTTTGAGGGCTTATTTGTCCAGTCTCTGATAATTTCAATGTTCTATTTATTACCTAAAATTCATAAGGACCCGATGGTGCCTCCAGGTTGCCCTATTGTCTCTGGCGTGGGAGGGCTATGCGACCCAATTTGTAAATTTATTGATCATTATCTGCACCCCTTGGTCGAGACACTACTGACGTCCTTCGAAGACTGGACGGCCTTGCCCTGGAGCCCGGCATGTTGCTGGTCATGGTGGATGTGGAATCCCTATACACTTGCATTGCACATCAACATGGAGTGAGGGCTGTTGAATTGTTTCTTGTCACAAGTAATCTGGATGTCACGTTTCAATTTTTTATTTTGGAATTATTTAATTTTGTATTGCCTCATAATTTTTTCACGTTTAAGTATCATTTTCTTCAGCAACGCGTTACTGCAATGGGTGCGGCATGTGCGCCATCCTACACTAACCTCTTTCTTAGGTTTTGGGAGAGGGAGGTTTTCGGGGATGGCACATGCGCCGCTTCCCAGGTCATCGGTTGGTACCGCTATATCGATGACCTTTTGATTATTTGGCAGGGTTCAGTTGTTGATCTTTTTGACTTTTTTAATCTTAATCAAAACAGGTATAATATTAATCTTACATATAAATACCATGATCGACAAATAGATTTTTTGGACATCAAGATTCTTGTTGGTGATGATAATATGGTTCAAACTAATGTATTTAGGAAGGAAACCTCCGTTAATGCCCTTTTGCATGCTTCATCAGCCCGTACTCCACGGTGCGGGTGGTTCCGATAGGCCAGTTCTTGTGAATCAGATGTTTGTGCTCCACAGATGAGCGTTTTAAGACACAGGCGCTGGACCTTCGGGACCGATTCCGACAGGTGGTTACAGCAATCGCTGCATTAAAAAAGGTTCTTTAAGAGCCAAAACATCTGCCCGTGGCCAGCTCCTGTCGGGCTCCAGGAGGGATAGGGATAGTCCTAACCAAATAAGGTTTATCTCTACGTATATTAACAGGTAGAATACTATCCAGAATATTCTTAATAAACAATGGCCTATCCTGAAGACTGAACCGGCATTGGTGATTTTCTCCCTGAGAGACCGATGAAGACAGCAAGGAGGAGCAGTAATTTGAAGGATCTCCTGGTAAAGAGTCATTATGTGTCAACTCCTTCTTTTCCATTTCATACAGGGAGGCCACACCAGGGCTGCTTTCCATGCGGGTCGTGTCTGGCCTGTCGCAATATTGAATGGGTTGCAGATTTTTGTTCATCTGATGTGAAAAGGAATTTCAAAATTAGAAAAAATATATCATGCAGTAGTGACTTTGTCATATACTATGCTACATGTCCCTGTGGACTGATATATGTTGGTCTCACTTCCAGGAAGCTACGGATAAGAACTAGAGAACATGTGATGAACATTAGAGCTGCCCGGTCCATTGTTGATATAGCGTCTTTGAAAACGATTCCTCGCCATTTCAAGGTGCGCCATGCTTGTGACCCAGACATATTATGGATCCGCGGTATTGATCGGGTGCATTATATTTCATGGACATGTGAATCGTTTTGATTTTTGATTATCCTGTGGCAATATGTATTATTGTAACTTGAGTTTTATACAATTACATGTAGTTTCCTTGTTGAAGGTCTTTATTATTGTATTTTGAAAGCTGTATTTATTATATTTGCCCTTTTCTGCTGCCCACAGTAAATATGGCCGCTAGGTTACTTCCTGCCCCAGGTAGCGCATGTCCTCGGCTGCTTCCTTCATCCTCCATCTCTAATGGCATCTTTGCGGGGCGGTGCGTTTAATTGATGTCATGGGAAAGCTGATTTCCATTACCTTTGACACCAGATGTGACGTTTGGGTGATGCTGGCTCCACTTCCATGCGCTCGTCAAAAGCGGCCGGAGACAACCTTCCTCATTGCCAGGGATTGGCTGCTGGTCTCACAGAGAGATATTTAAACCAGCAACCTTGCACATTAACACACTGCCCACTGAAGAAGCAGCAGGAAATATTATACTTAAAATATGAATGAAATGTGTCATCTTTACCTTTAGGCCTTTTAAAGATCATTTTATCTTCAACTTGCTTAACTGTTTGCAATAATCGTAATTTTGACCAGGGGTGCTTAAACTTTTACAAGCCACTGTGTTATTTACTACTGTTTAATAGTGCATGATTTTCAGTCTCAGGTAATAGTGTTATATTGCCAATAACACATCGTTAAAAAGAAAAAAAAAGCAGGAATTTCCTGTTCACTCAGTGTGTGTGTGTGGAGCTGGTGTCAATATTACTTTCACTTTGCAACTGGCAGACAAGATGCTAAGATCCTAAGCTATAAGAAATATCTGTTGTAAACTGGTATATTTGTTTCTGAATAAATATATAATCACTAGAGCATGGCTGGACAGTACAGAAATTAATCCACTGCCAATCAGTTATGGCCCAGAGACTCAGAAACCCAGAGACCCAGAGAACAGCCCAGAGGAAAGAGGACCACAGTGTATTAAGAAGAAATAGAAGAAAAAGGAAAGATGGCTGCCAGCAGCAACTCTGGGAAGTTCACAGTGCCAAATCTGGCTAATCAGAACTACCAACCCTGCAAATTCAAGATAAAGATGCTGCTGATAACAGAAAGTATGTGAAAATATACACAGGAGTCTAGACCTGATCCATTGCCAGATTTCCATTTGCCGGGATTTCTGGCACGCTTGCCGGAAATGCGAGTTAAATGCCGCTGTTAGAGATTGACAGTGGGATTTAACAGGTTAACAGCCACGAGTGGATCACGATTCCACCCGCAGCTTTTGTGAGCACATGTCAGCTGCATATATCAGCTGTCATGTGCATGGAAAGGTGCAGGCTCAGCGCCGGAGCCTGCACCAAACAGTGGAAGCCCGACATCGTCGTACTATTACGCCTGATGTCGGAAAAGGGTTAATGAATAATATTATACGTCAAGTAGTGAAGCTGTGTTTATTGTTAATGCAAGTGTATCAAAGCATGCATGATGTACAGACACTGCGGCAACTAGTCATATGAATAATGACAGAAGCTTCTTCTGTAACCTTGACCAACGTAAACCAGAGAAAGTAATTTTAGCTAATGGTCAGTATATGAATTCAGTGGGAATAGGAGATGGTTACATTAATTGTCAAATCTCCCCAACACAAAGCAGAAACATCCCAGTAAATGACGTGGGCTATGTTCTTAGTCTTGAAAGTAAACTGTTATCTGTGAGTAAACTCACAAGATGAGGAAATTAAGTTACATTATAAGATGATACCAGTACCATCTCAAAAGAAGGTCAACAAGGGTGGATTAAGAGTAACCAGGGCCCTGGGCAGTTTAGAGGAAGTGGGTCCCTTAGCACCTGATATATTACTTGACATGTCACATGATCACCGTTGCGAAATCATGTGATAGATGATGTGATTAACTCACTTGTGCACATGTGCAGATCTAATACAACAAAGACAGCGGTTCGTATAGCACTTTTTCCCCCCTATGTACAACGCTATAAATAACAGCGCTATATATAAAAGAGGAGACTATAAAATAAGAAATGGCGCTATATAATACGGGACAATGCTATACATGACAAAAAGCAATGCTATGTAATAAGGGACAGCGCTATATAATATTGGACATATTGCTTATTGTGCATTGTTTAAAGGGATGGTCTGAAACTAAATTATATTTTCATCCTAAACTCTGTCATAATCTATTTTTTTTAATATACTGTAATTACAAATTGCCTATCCTTCACTTACAACTAACTGCTTTATTTTTTTTCTACTACTTCCTCTTTGAGAATCACCGTGCATGCTGGATACTGAAATGAAGTGCCATCAGGGGCAGAGCCTGCAGTCACTACCATGGCCATTGCCCCTTCAATGAAATGAAGCTTCATTAGTGACCTCTTTGTCAGGGGTTGTGCTGGACCCTGATGTACTGAGCATGTGCAAGTTGTCAATTCTGGTGGATCCTCAGTAGATTCCAGTGACTGTGCACTGTTCTTCTCAGTGCACAGTGGCAATGCGCTCTGTCACCGGCTCTTATCAGAAGTGACGAGCCGGCAATAGAGGGCACGGTCATTGCACATTGTAAGGAGAGAATGATCAAATAGAGGCCAACCCAGCTTCTGCAAATAACGTCACTTCTAATAGGGTAGAATAGTGCACAGTGACAGGAATCTACTGCGCTTATATCAGAATTGACAATCGACACATGCTCAGTAGAGCAGGGACCAGCCCAGCCCATGAAAACAGACATTACTGATGAAGCTTGATTTCAGAAAGGGGGAAGAGGATAAGGCGGTCACTGACACTTTGTGTGAGTATCCCAACATGCACTGGTATTAATTAAAGTATGTTACAAAAAATATTAGATTATGATATTAAATAAAATTTAGCTTTGGACCATCCTTTTAATAGCCTGTTTAAACAGACAGACCACAATAAATGACAGCTGATCAGTAATGGTTTACCGATTGATGGTCGTTTTGTGCTGTCAGTCACTCCGCTTAAAAATGCCCTCGTGCAGAATAAAGATTCACATCCAGTAACTCACTGCTAAAGTCTCATCTGATTTCAAGCTTTTGTCATCTTCATCTTTTCAAACCTTCATGTCGACATCTTAACGGTGGGACTTGATCATTGCAATTTGCTGCACTAATCGCTGTGCCCCTGAAAATAAAAAAGTCACATATGTATGTTTCTTAAATAAGGAATCTCCCACGCTGCATCGCTGAATACAGACATGCACACACCATAAATACATAATTATAATAATAATCTTTATTTTTATATAGCGCTAACATATCCCGCAGCACAATTTGGATACATTATTATCTATGCAACCCACATTACAAATGTAAATTGTAAATCCACCACTGTGCCCCCACTATAAATTAGTTAGATCCTGTACTCTTTCCTGCAGCTTAATACCGGTCACACTTCTGAATCCTCAATGGCCCTCCACCCCAATTCATTGCATCATGTCCTCTCTATTTTTCTCTCTCTAACCGCCACTCTTTCTATTCATTATCATTTGCTCTCACCTGCCTTCAATTCATCATCAATTGTTCTTCTTTACCCACACATTCAGATCATCATCATTTGCTCTACCCCACCCTCAATTCATCATCAATTATTATCCCCAACCCTTTACCATCAATACATTACCATTTGCTCTCCCATCCCCCACCCCTACTCATCATAATTTGCTCTCCTCCGCCTTCAATTCATCATCATTTGCTTCCCCCACCCCTACCCTCAATTCACCATTTGCTTTCTGCTGCCCCCACCCTCAATTCACTCAATTCATCATCATTTGCTCTCCTCCACCCTCAATTCATCATCATTTGCTCTCCCCCACCCCAAACCTCAATTCACCATTTGCTTTCTGCTGCCCCAACCCTCAATTCATCATCATTTTCTCTCCTACACCCTCAATTCATCATCATTTGTACTCCCCTACCCTCAATTCACCATTTGCTATCCGCCACCCCCACCCTCAATTTATCATCATTTGCTCTCCCCCACACTCAAATCATCATAATTTACTCTTCTCCACCCTCAATTCATCATCATTTGTTTTCCCCCACCCTCAATTCATCACCATTTGTTCTCCTTCACCTCCAATTCATCATAATTTGCACTACACCACCTCGACCCTCAATTCACCATTTGTTATCTGCAGCTCCGCACCCTCAATTCATCATAACTTGCGATCCCACATCATCAAGTCATCATCATTTGCTCCCCCCACACTCAATTTATCATTTACTTTCCCTCACCCTCAATTCATCACCATTTGTTCTCCTTCACCTTCAATTCATCATAATTTGCACTACACCACCTCGACCCTCAATTCACCATTTGTTATCTGCAGCTCCGCACCCTCAATTCATCATAACTTGCGATCCCACATCATCAAGTCATCATCATTTGCTCCCCCCACACTCAATTTATCATTTACTTTCCCTCACCCTCAATTCATCATCATTTGCGCTCCCATTCAACATTTGCTTTCCCCAACCCTGCAACCTCAATTCATCATCATTTACTGTCCCCCACCCTCAATTTATTTTCATTTTCTGTACCCCATCCACCACAGAAATTTCATCAGCATTTGCTCTTCCCAACCTAACACCCTCAATTCATTATGACTTACTGTCCTATATCCCTCACCCCTCATGTACATCATCAAGAAATCAATGGTGCTATATCTAATATATAAAGCTGAATATGTGTGTGTGTGTGTATGTCCGGGATTGGCATCTGCACTGTCACAGCTACAGCCACAAAATTTTGCACAGTCACACATCTGGACCCCGAGAGCGTCATAGGCTATGTTGTGAGGCGGAATTTTAACCCTGCGCTTTCCAATTCACCAAACAATTTTGCCCCTATCTACATAATGGGGAAAAAAGTGAAAGGAAAAGTGTTGGAGGCAAATTGACAGCTGCCAGATGTGAACAAGGGGGACTTAAAGAATGACAGCGATGGCGCCAAAGAGTATATACTGTACAGTTGCTAAGGTGGGGCCCCGACAAGGGATACTCACCACACACGAGGATATGTACGCACACACAAAATGCGCCACACACTACCACGTGCTTGAACACATATACCACCCTCAGCACACATTTCACCTCACATACACCAACCTCACCACATAAAAGTCGAAACACAAAAGTCACCGCTCAAAACTCACCACGTGCAAAATTCGCCTCCGGGAAAACTTGCCACACGCAAAGCTTGCACACGCGGAAAAATTGCCACATGCACAAAAGTTGCTACACATGCAAAAGTTGCCTCACACAAAACTTGCACATACTCAAAACGCACCACACATAAAACTCGCCACGCGCAAAACTCGCCATGCGTAAAATTTGCTGCCCACAACTTGCTACACTAACCTGTCACATGTAACTCGACACACAAAAAGTTGCTACACGCATGTCGCCACACAAAATTCATCTCACAAAAGTCGCTACATGCATGTTGCCACACACAACTCAACACACACAACTTGACACATGAAACTCGCCCTAAAACACACACAAGTCTGGTAATATCCTTCAAAAATAAAAATCTGATTAATAAGCAGACAAACTACAAGAGCAACAAATGTACCATATAGGAAATACGGCAGCTCTCAGTCACATGACCTGTCTATTATGTGTATGTGTGAGCTAATATACACTGCCAGGGGGGAGGGCTTCCTGTTGGCTGGGGATTTATCAGGCTGCCAATTTAGCTTACAAATACTGAGGTAAAAATACTGACCAAATAACGTGTGAATGAGATCTAATACAGGAGGAGATGACATACAGGTACATACTATATACAGGGGAGATGACACACAGGTATATACTATATACAGGAGCAGATGACACACAGGTATATACTATATACAGGAGGAGATGACATACAGGTATATACTACATAAAAGAGGAGATGACATACAGCAGGTATATACTATATACAGGGGAGATGACATACAGCAGGTATATACTATATACAGGGGAGATGACATACAGGTGTATACTATATACAGGAGATGACATACAGGTATATACTATATATATAGGAGAAGATGACATACAGGTATATACTATATACAGAAGAAATGACATACAGGTATATACTGTATACAAGAGGAGATGACACATAGGTATATACAATATAAAGGAGGAGATGACATACAGCAGGTATATACTATTTACAGGGGAGATGACATACAGGTATATACTATAAACAGGGGAGATGACATACAGGTATATACTATATACAGGAGATGACATACAGGTATATACTATATACAGGAAATGACATACAGGTGTATACTATATATAAGGGAGATGACAAACATGTATATACTGAGGGGAAAATGAGAGGTCTGAGGTGAAAATGAGTGGTGTGAGGTGAAAATGAAAAAGTGTGAGTGCAAAATGAGAGGAGTGAGGGAAAATAGTGGAGTGATCAGAAAATGATGTGAAGTCGAAATGACAAGTGTTAGGGGGGAATGAGAGGTGTGAGGGGGGATGAGAGGAGTGAGGGGGAAATAAGAGGAGTGAGGGGAAAATGAGAGGTGTGAGGGAGAAAATGAGAGGTCTGAGGGAGAGAATGAGAGAAGTGAGGGGGAAAATGAGAGGCGTGATGGGAAAATAAGAGAAGTGAGGTGCTATAACTAACCACAGATATTTACTATGCCCAGGCAATGCCGGGCTTTTCAGCTAGTAAATAAATAATAATAATAATGTATCAAGGGAATGATGTGATATGTCATGTGATATATCGAGTGCTGTGTGTGTGTGTGTGTGTGTGTGTGTGTGTGGGGGGGGGGGGGTGCTAAGCCCTCTAAATTGTCCAGGGCTTTGGCTTCTCTTAATCCACCCCTGCCTATTGGTATTAATGGGTTAAATCAGATTCATGATTCCATCGGTAAAGTTAATGATATGGCTTTTAGCTATTAAACACATTTGTCAGTTTTGTGCATCATTTAATTCCTTGTGGTTGAAGAACAGTTTTATTTTACTGCCAAGAACATTATGTGACATATGCAGGAAGATAACATTGGTATTCTAAGTAAGTGTCTGAAGAAAATGTCTGGGTCGTAATTATCTTGCAAGTGAAACCTCCAGTATATATTTAGCCATTGTTTTACTGTGCACATTACATCTATAAAGAAGGTAAAAAAATCAGTCTAAAGCCTCATTTGGATGTCTGTGCAACATGGATCAAGATGCATGAAAAGGCCGAATGTGACATCATAGGAATATATGAGGCTGTTAAATTCATGACAATAAGCCAAAACCAGGAGTGGAACAATTAGAGGAAAAGTATAATAAAAACATATGCACCACTTCTGCATTTATCACCCACTCCTGGTTTTGGCTTACAAATACTGAGGTAAAATACTGACCAAATACTGCTAGTGTGACGGCTGCCTTAGCCAGTAGCCAGTTCGTGCATCGCAGTCCATATGCAAATCACATTACATAAATGTCTAAATGAGGCTTAAAGAGCACCTATCACCTTCACACATACTAACATATAAGTAGACAGTATGTCTAAAAATGGAATGTGAGAGAATTACAGTACATTGGAGCCACCATCTTGGGATTGGCAGCTCAGTGAGCTGCGTTCTAATGATTACAGGCTGGTTGTTAGGCAGCGCCTGAACCAACAGAGTAAAGCACAACATGTAATGACCATATCAGCTCACTGTCTGGTAACCTGTAAACTGGTTTACATGAGAGCAGTCATTTGAAAAAAACCTCACATTTATAGTAACATAGAAAGTGTATGCAGATGAATATGTTATATGAAACCTTCTGGCTAACACAGTGTCAGTGCCCTGTGCTCCGATCCTCTCACATCAGAAAATTGGAGCACAGGTGCGTAGGAGACGGATAAAGTCATTTTTCAATCTCCTCTGTTACCAGCGTCTGTGGGAATCGAACTGCACTTGAGTGACATCCAAGTGCAGTGCGATATTTTACATGCACCCATAGACTTGTATAGGTGCGTGCGTGCTAACCGATTCTTTCAGCCATTCACAGCATGCTGGGATTGTTTTTGCATGTCGAATCAGGATGAGAAAATAATTGCAGACGTGTTCTGCTCCATAGAATAACACTGGGCCAAGTGCAATCCGACTTTATCGAAATGCACTTGTCTGATTTCATCGAGAGTGTTAGCGAGCACTCAAAGACAAGCTTCGAATAAGTAACTTTTCTTTCTTTGAAACAAGCGCTGCCTTTTTTTATTTTTTAACTTTATTGTCCCATGTTCAAGTGTTTTTGTGGATTAGTACTGCTTTGCAAAATGTTCTGTTTTTATTCTTATACATAACTACCACAAAAGACTTCAAGCTGGCATTGATGTTAGAGGGGGCAATACACTGTATTAAGAAATGGGGTATGTAAACTTTTGATCAGGGTCATTTGGATGTTTTGAGGTGTCATTATAATTTAATAAGAGAAAACAGTAGTTTGACAATAAATGGTTTCACCCAACCACTAACCATGAGTGGAGAAAAAGTTTTGGTGTTTTCATTTATATTCTCTGAAAAAAGGCCAAGAAAGCAACAATTCTGCTGGGGTATGTAAACTTTTGAGCACAACTGTATATATGTATATATAGTAGAAAAATCACTGGTAAAGTGCTGAAGGGGAGATATGTTTAACAACGCCTAATGGCGTCAGTGATATAAAATCCAGAGTTGTATTACCTCTAGCACAATAAGTGTTGCGAGGGTTATATTAAGTTACGTTATGGGCTGATTTTTAGGGGACAGTCATAGAGCGGGTGGGAGAATGTCCCCCTATATCTCCACCAACATAGCTGGCACCGCCATGTGCTGACAGGACCTCAGTGATGTCATAGTCATGTGATCAGTCACATGGTTGAGGAGTCACATTGTCTTGGCTTAAATAGCTGAACTCCAATGGTAGTCAGGGATATTGAGGGTCTGGAGAGGAAGACTCCAGGAGAGTGTTTGTGCACACAGTGCTTGTTCAAGGACATTGCTAACCCTGAGTGGGCTGACCCCCACTAGTGCAAGGACTGCACAAAGTGTTACCACTTTGTTTTGCTGTTTTGCCCAGAGGGCCTTGTTTATTTTTGTGCTTAAACCAGGGTTTATGCTGTACTAATAAACCAAGTGCATTCATAAAGGTGCAGTGTTCCTGTGAGTACCTCCGCATGCAGCCGAGTGATCCAATCTACCACAGTATATATATATATGTTATACCCGGTCCCAGTCCCGTACCTTCGTGTGGTCCCCGGTGGGACTCCCGCTGTGTGCCGGCCCTGCGCTGTCTAGTGCAACCCTTCTTCCTTTCTTCCCCCTACTTCCTGGCCCACGGCCAGCAGGTCCTCGGGTAGAGTGCTTAGGTGGCGTGTGTGTGCGCTCCCGGTCTCTTAAAGACACAGCGCGCATTTTTCAAAAAGTACTTCTGACGAATGGCGTGTTAGTAATGACTATTTCTAGCCCCTCTGCCATAGGGAGGGTGCTGGAGCAACAAGTATCCTCTGTTGTTAGCTTCCAGTTTTGTCTAGTGTGTGCTTCAGCTTCTGAAGTGTTCTGCCAGTGCTCCACTTACTCTGTCTTCGCAAACTATCAGCTACCTGTTACCCGGCTGTCCTGGATGACGACTGTTCTGTCTATGCCAGTTCCATCATGTCCCTCCATTCTGTTGTCCATACCTCTGGACAACGCCTGTACCACCAGTGTCAGCTCCACGACATCTGTCAAAATTGCTTGTCTGTCTGTCCCGCTGGAACAGCTGCCACGTGTCCAGGGTTTAACTGGATGTAGCACCGTGTCCCCCAGGCATTTCATTCTGACCCTGTTCGAGGGGACTTACCACGGGTGTCTGGGACTCAAGTAGTCACGGCCCCTTTGGAGCCCCCGATCGCTGCAGCGTCGCTGTTTGGTCGCTGGAGAGCTGTCACACAGACCGCTCTCCAGCGACCAACGATGCCGAGGTCCCTGGTAACCAGGGTAAACATCGGGTTGCTAAGCGTCCCCCGGCGTCCGCTTCCTGCACTGACTGAGCGCCGGCCCTAACAGCAGAGCGGTGATGTCACCGCTGTGCTGTGCTTTCACTTTACGGCCAGCGCTCAGTCAGTGCAGGAAGCGGACGGCGGGGGACGCGAAGGTGAGTATGTACTGTTTGTTTTTTTACATTTTACACTGGTAACCAGGGTAAACATCGGGTTACTAAGCGCGGCCCTGCGCTTAGTAACCCGATATTTACCCTGGTTACCATTGTAAAACATCGCTGGTATCGTTGCTTTTGCTGTCAAACACAACGATACACGGCGATCTGACGACCAAATAAAGTTCTGAACTTTAACCAACGACCAGCGATATCACAGCAGGATCCTGATCGCTGCTGCGTGTCAAACACAACGATATCGCTATCCAGGACGCTGCAACGTCATGGATCACTATCGTTATCGTTTAGTGTGACGGACGGTACCTTAACAGTTATGCCAGCTCGGCTGTCACCCGGATTAACAAGGCCCGTGTTAGATATTGAGGAACCAGGACAATCTGATGATAAATGGGTTACTGGAACAAACTATACATGGACAAGGCAAGAGAACCTGGTTCTGATTAAATGCTATAATAACAGCAGACCAAATGAGAGGGGATATATGAGGAATATGAGAAAACTCTGGATGGATACAAGACCTGCATATCCACTGACTGAGAAACAACTCAATGTTTCAATGTTAGAGAAAGCTATTATCACAACTTGAGATGGATTAACTGCACTGCAGATAATAATATTTTTTTATTTATGTAGCGCCAACATATTCCGCAGCACTTTACATTATGGAGGGGACTTGTACAGACAATAGACATTACAGCATAACAGAAATCACAGTTCAAAACAGATACCAGGAGGAATGAGGGCCCTGCTCGCAAGCTTGCAAACTATGAGGAAAATGGGGAGAGATGAGAGGTGGATGGTAACAACTGCTTTCGTTGTTCAGACCAGCCATAGTGTAAAGGCCCCGTCTCACTTAGCGATTTACCAACGATCACGACCAGCGATATGACCTGGCCGTGATCGTTGGTAAGTCGCTGTGTGGTCGCTGGGGAGCTGTCACACAGACCGCTCTCCCCAGCGACCAACGATCAGGGGAACGACTTCGGCATCGTTGAAACTGTCTTCAACGATGCCGAAGTCCCCCTGCAGCACCCGGGTAACCAGGGTAAACATCGGGTTACTAAGCGCAGGGCCGCGCTTAGTAACCCGATGTTTACCCTGGTTACCAAAAAAAACAAACAGTACATACTCGCCTTTCGGTGTCCAGGTCCCTTGCCGTCTGCTTCCTGCTCTGACTGAGCCGCCGTACACTGAGAGCAGAGCGCAGCGGTGACGTCACTGCTGTGCTCTCACTTCTCACTGTACGGCCGGCAGTCAGTGAGAGCAGGAAGCAGACGGCAAGGGACCTGACGGACATCAGAAGGCGAGTATGTATTGTTTGTTTTTTTTTACATTTACGCTGGTAACCAGGGTAAACATCGGGTTACTAAGCGCGGCCCTGCGCTTAGTAACCCGATGTTTACCCTGGTTACCAGTGAAGACATCGCTGGATCGGTGTCACACACACCGATTCAGCAATGTCAGCGGGGCCTCAACGACCAAAAAAAGGTCCAGGCCATTCCGACACGACCAGCGATCTCGCAGCAGGGGCCTGATCGCTGGTACGTGTCACACATAGCGAGATCGCTATGGAGGTCGCTGTTGCGTCACAAAACTTGTGACTCAGCAGCGATCTCGCTAGCGATCTCGCTATGTGAGACGGGGCCTTAAGGCTCGGGTGTTCATGTAAAGCTGCATGAACCAATTAACAGCCTAAATATATAACAGTACAGACACAGAGGGCTATTAAATGCATAAAGTGTATGAAAACATGATGCAAGGAACCTAATTATGGATTAAGTTTTTTGAATGGGGCACAAAGGGATAGTTAGGTTAATGCGTTGAGGCGGTAGGCCAGTCTCAACAAATGCATTTTTAGGGTATGCTTAAAACTGTGGGGATTGGGGATTAATCATATTAACCTGGGTACTGCATTCCAAAGATTTGGCGCAGCACGTGAAAAGTCTTGGAGACGGGAGTGGGAGGTTCTGATTATTGAGGATGCTAACCTCAGGTCATTAGCAGAATGGAGAGCACAGGTAGGGTAGTAGGCTGAGACCAGGGAGGAGATGTAGGGTGGTGCTGAGTCATGGAGCGTTTTTTGAATAAGGGTAATAAGTTTGTACTGGATTCTGGAGAGGATGGGTAACCAGTGTAATGACTGGCACAAGGTAGAGGCATCGGAATAACGGTTGGTGAGGAATGTGATCCTGGCTGCAGCATTCAGGACAGATTGGAGTGGGGAGAGTTTGGTAAGAGGGAGGCCGATTAGTAGAGAGTTACAATAGTCCAGACAAGAATGAATAAGAGAAACAGTAAGAGTTTTTGCAGAGTCGAAAGTAAGAAAAGGTTAAATTCTAGAAATGCTTTTGAGGTTCAGATAACAAGAGCGAGACAGTGATCGAATGTGGGGGGTGAATTACAGCTCAGAATCAAGTATGACCTCAAGGCAGTGGGCATGTTGCTTGGGAGTAATGGTATGACCTCAAGGCAGCGGGCATGTTGCTTGGGAGTAATGGTGAAACCACACACGGAGATGGCAATGTCAGGCAAAGGTAGGTTAGTAGAGAGAGAAAACACAAGGAGTTTAGTTTTTGACAGGTTCAGTTTCAGATAGAGGGAGGACATGATGTTGCAGACAACGGTAAGACAATCACTATTGTTTTCTAAAAAGGAAGGCATGATATTAGGAGCAGAAGTGTATAATTGGGTGTCATCAGCATAGAGATGGTACTGGAGCCCAAATCTACTTTTGTTTGTTCAATAGGGGCGGTATACAAAGAGAAGAGGAGGGGGCCTAGGACTGATCCTTGAGGAACCCACTACAGTAAGGGGAAGATGAGAGGAGGAACCAGCAAAAGATACAGTGAAAGAGCAGTCGGAGAGATAGGAGGAGAACCAGGAGGGAACGGTGTCCTTAAGGCCGATGGAGATGAGCATAGTGAGGATAAGTTGATGATCCACAGTGTCGAATGCTGCAGAGAGATCCAAGAGAATTAGCATGGAGTAGTGACCATTGGATTTAGCTGTTAGTAGATCATTAGAGACTTTAGTGAGGGCAGTTTCAGTAGAGTATAAAGAGCGGAAACCAGATTGAAGAGGGTCAAGAAGAGAGTTATCTGAGAGATAGCAGATAAGACGGCAGTGGACCAGGCATTCGAAGAGTTTAGAGATGAAGGGAAGATTAGAGACAGGTCTATAGTTAGCGGCACAGTTTTGGTCGAGGGTAGTGTTGAGCATTCCGATACCGCAAGTATCGGGTATCGGCCGATACTTGCGGGTATCGGAATTCCGATACCGAGATCCGATACTTTCGTGGTATCGGGTATCGGTATCGAAACAACATTAATGTCTAGAAGAAAGAATTAAAATAAAAAATATTGCTATACTCACCTCTCCGACACAGCCTGGACCTCACCGAGGGAACCAGCAGCGTTCTTTGCTTAAAATGCGTGCGTTTACTGCCTTCCGTGACGTCACGGCTTGTGATTGGTCGCGTGCCGCCCATGTGGCCGCGACGCGACCAATCACAGCAAGCCGTGACGTAATTTTCAGGTCCTGAATGCCTAATTCTAGGCATTCAGGATTTGAAAATTACGTTACGGCTTGTGATTGGTCGCGTCGCGGTCACATGGGCGACGCGACCAATCACAAGCCGTGACGTCACGGGAGGCAGGAAACGCGCGCATTTTAAAAATACGTCACGGCTTGTGATTGGTTGCGTGCCGCCCATGTGACCGCGACGCGACCAATCACAGCAAGCCGTGACGTAATTTTCAGGTCCTGAATGCAGAATTAGGCATTCAGGACCTGAAATTACGTCACGGCTTGCTGTGATTGGTCGCGTCGCGGTCACATGGGCGGCACGCAACCAATCACAAGCCGTGACGTAATTTTAAAATGCGTGCGTTTCCTGCCTCCCGTGACGTCACGGCTTGTGATTGGTCGCGTCGCCCATGTGATCGCGACGCCACCAATCACAAGCCATAACGTAATTTTCAAATCCTGAATGCCTAGAATTAGGCATTCAGGACCTGAAAATTATGTCACGGCTTGCTGTGATTGGTCGCGTCGCGGCCACATGGGCGGCACGCGACCAATCACAAGCCATGACGTCACGGAAGGCAGTAAACGCGCGCATTTTAAGCAAAGAACGCTGCCGGTTCCCTCGGTAAGGTCCAGGCTGCGTCGGAGAGGTGAGTATAGCAATATTTTTTATTTTAATTCTTTCTTTTACACAGTAATATGGATCCCAGGGCCTGAAGGAGAGTTTCCTCTCCTTAAGACCCTGGGAACCATCAGGGATACCGTCCGATACTTGAGTCCCATTGACTTGTATTGGTATCGGGTATCGGTATCGGATTAGATCCGATACTTTGCCGGTATCGGCCGATACTTTCCGATACCGATACTTACAAGTATCGGACGGTATCGCTCAACACTAGTCGAGGGATATTATTTTAAGTAATGGATGTATGATGGCTAGTGTTGAGCGATACCGTCCGATACTTGAAAGTATCGGTATCGGAAAGTATCGGCCGATACCGGCAAAGTATCGGATCTGATCCGATACCGATACCCGATACCAATACAAGTCAATGGGACTCAAGTATCGGAAGGTATCCCTGATGGTTCCCAGGGTCTGAAGGAGAGGAAACTCTCCTTCAGGCCCTGGGATCCATATTAATGTGTAAAATAAAGAATTAAAATAAAAAATATTGATATACTCACCTCTCCGACGCAGCCTGGACCTTACCGCTGGTAACCGGCAGCCTTCTTTGCTTAAAATGAGCGTGTTCAGGGCCTTCCATGACGTCACGGCTTCTGATTGGTCGCGGCCGCCCATGTGACCGCCACGCGACCAATCACAAGCCGTGACGTAATTCTCAGGTCCTAAATTCCTAATTCTAGGAATTTAGGACCTGAGAATTACTTCACGGCTTGTGATTGGTCGCGTGGCGGTCACATGGGCGGCCGCGACCAATCACAAGCCGTGACGTCATCTAAGGCCCTGAACGCACTCATTCTTAGGAAGGAAGGCTGCCGGAAAGAAGACGAGGGTGAGTATATTCCTATTAGGTATATACTCACCCTCGGGCGCGCCCTGCTTCTTTCCGGCAGCCTTCCTTCTTAAGAATGAGCGCGTTCAGGGCCTTAGATGACGTCATGGCTTGTGATTGGTCGCGGCCGCCCATGTGACCGCTCACGTGACCAATCACAAGCCGTGACGTCATCCCTCAGGTCCTAAATTCCTAGAAGGGAATTTAGGACCTGAGGGATGACGTCGCGGCTTGTGATTGGTCGCGTGGCGGTCACATGAGCGGCACGCGACCAATCAGAAGCCGTGACGTCATGGAAGGTGCTGAACGTGCTCATTTTAAACAAAGAAGGCTGCCGGTTACCAGCGGTGATGTCCAGGGGCCTCCGGACAGGTGAGTATATCAATATTTTTTATTTTAATTCTTTATTTTACACATTCATATGGATCCCAGGGCCTGAAGGAGAGTTTACTCTCCTTCAGACCCTGGGAACCATACACTGGAAACTTCCGATTCCGATTCCCGATACCACAAAAGTATCGGATCTCGGTATCGGAATTCCGATACCGCAAGTATCGGCCGATACCCGATACTTGCGGTATCGGAATGCTCAACACTAATGATGGCATGCTTAAATGAGGAGGGAAAGATACCGTAAGAGAGAGAGAGGTTGAATATTTTTGTTAGGTGAGAGGTGACAGCAGGGGAAAGGGACTGGAAGAGATATGACTGAATGGGGTCACTGGTGCAAGTGGTTGGGTGAGAAGATGCAAGGAGCCTGATTACTTCTTCTGTGACTGGTTCAAAGTCAGAGAGTGAGCTAGAGGCAGTGGGGAGGAAGGGCAATGCATGATATGAAGAGATTGGGAGATAATTTCCTGTCATATATGGTCAATTTTTTCTTTTAAACAATTGGCCAGATAGTCAGCATGGAGATCTGTGGTTGGGGCCTGCACTCTTGGGTTGAGTAGGGAATGAAAAGTGTCAAAGAGACGTTTAGGGTTATTGGACAGTGAGGTGATGAGGGTGTTGAAATAGGTTTGTTTGGAGAGGTGAAGGGCAGAGTTGTATGTATTAAGCATAAACTTATAATGGATGAAATCTTTGGGTAGATTAGACTTTCTCAACAGGCGTTCGGCGCACCTGGAGCACAGCCGCAGGAAATATGTTTGCAGCGTGTGCCACGGTTGTCGCCGTCTGTGCTGAGTTGTTCTATGTATAGGAGGTGCAATTTCATCAAGGGCACTTTGTAGATCTATCCCACATGAAGAACTGGAAGAACACCAGGTCCAATCCCTGAAAATCCTGCAACTAGAGAGCACTGTAGATGATCTGAACAGAAGATCTTAGATAAACTATATACCAGAGATCGACTGCCAAGGCTCAGCAAAGAAACACCACCAGACAGTATGCTAGAATATGGCAACAGAGCACATACATCAATACCTACTACCACCATAACTCAGAACACCATTATAACAGAAGTACGTGCCCCCTTTGAAAAGAAGACAGGAAACAAAGATCAAGGTGACACGAAGGGAAGTCAGCCAACTAACAGAAATACAGAAGGGTATAAAGAATAAGACCAAGCTGGACAAGTACAAAGGCCTGACCCCAACTGAAGCCCTAGAGACTCCTAAACAAAGGCTCACAGCACTTACTGCAAGTCTAGGGAGATACAGTAGAGAAGCTGAGGCCCAGAAGATCAATGCCCTGTTCTTCAAAGAACCATCAAATAAACCATCCAAGAAAAACAGCATAAAGGCAGCAACTCCACCAATAGACTGAACAATACTGGAGGAACATATGGATCTGAGAAAGAAACACAGTAACCACTTAGAGCAAGAACCAGTCACCATTGCAGAAGCAGACATCCAGCATCAGGTCAAGAACATGAAGAGCTGGACAGCACCTGGCCCAGACATGAAAAGAGAGGCAAGGTAGTCAAGACTGATGTAGTGGAATTACCAGCAGGGCACATACCAGATGTACAGACATGCTACAAGTACCACGGCATCCCACAGGGATACGGTAATCATGATGTGGAGGCAAGGAAAGCAGCAACATGCAAAAACCATCAAAGGGGTAAGACAGGTCGTGGAGTGCCAGCTCAATGGGAAGAATAAAATCTGTGCTATCAATACATATGCCCTTCCAGTTGTCAGATACCCTGCTGGCATATTGTGCTGGTCAAAAGAAGAGATGGAAGCTGCAAATGTGAAAACACTAAAACTCCTCACAATGCATGGAGGTCTCCAACCTAAGTCTAACACCCAAAGATTGCATAGCAACAGAAAGGAGGGTGGTCAAGGCTTGATAAACATCCAAGCCACCAACACGGATGAAACAAGGAGCCTCATTGTTACCCAGCCACCAACGCAGCATGGGCTTGGACCTCATGGTAGAGCCCGACATATGAGTGCCTTCTTGCTGCACTATCTGCAACATGATTCCCGTATAGTTATGATTAGGAAAACTGCTGAGCTGACTACTGGGTTGCCACTTTATTAGACCCACTTATCAATCCAAATTTTGCCAGATGCTTCCTGCCCTGGAAAGGGACCCACGAATGCTGGAGTATCAAAACACGCTTTTACACAACCTTAAGAGAGCTTTCCCCAAGACAGCAGTGAAGCACACAGCTCTCATCACAGCTCTAGTCTTCCAACCATCAGCACGCCAATTTGTCAACGCCAAAACATTAGCAGCAGCAGCGGTGTTATTGGAAGAAGCAATTTCTATGAGTATTTTGACAGGTTTTTTTAAACCAGCTCATGTACCAGCACAACAGAGTCCAAGTCTTACATGTGATGAATGAATGGAGAGGATGGTGCAGGAGTATATAGAACTGATTATCAATACCATCAGGGAGATTTGGACCCTCTCAAGTTTTGGTTTTCCAAAATGGATAAGTGGCCTGAGCTCGCCTCACACGATTTGGAGTTTTTATCATGCCCGGCAGCCTGTTGTGGATTCTGTTTTTGGGCTCCCTCTGGTGGTTACAGCTGGTACTGGGTGACTTTGGTGGGTTGTGGTCTCTGGTTTCCACCTGTCCATCAGAGGCTGGGTGTTTCCTATTTAACCTGGCTTTCCTGTCATTCCCTTGCCGGCTATCAATGTATCAGTGTGTCTCTGTTACCTTTGCTACCTGCTCCTAGGCCTTCAAGACAAGCTAAGTCTGGATTTCCCTGTTTCATGTTTGCTTTCATGTTTTTAGTCCAGCTTGCAGATATGTAATTCTCTGCTGCTGGTTGCTCTAGTGGTCTGAAATTACCACTCATGTACCATGAGTTGGCACATGAGTTCAAGTAATTTCAGGATGGTATTTTGAAGGGTTTTAAGCTGACCGCGCAGTTCACCTTTTGTATCCTCTGCTATCTAGCTTAAGCGGGCCTCATTTTGCTGAATCTGTTTTCATAACTACGTTTGTGCCTTCCTCTCATTTCACCGTCATTATATGTGGGGGGCTGCTATTTCTGTGGGAATATTTCTCTGGAGGCAAGATAGGTCTGTGATTCTTCTGATAGGGGTAGCTAGATCTCCGGCTGGCGCGAGACGTCTAGAGTCCCCCCAGGAACGTTCCCCGGCTGCTGTTAGTTGAGTGTTGAGGTTCAGGATCGCGGTCAGCTCAGGTTCCATCACCCTAGAGCTCGTCCTGTTTTTGCCCGTGTTATGTGTTTAATTCCCTGCCATTGGGAACATGACAGCAGCCAGTGTTCTCTCAGAATGTGTCTTCAGCGCTGTTGGTGGTGTCCTGATGGATAAGCGCAGCCGGCTGTCCCCTGAAAGTGCAGATTGCTTAACTTTCAGTAAGATGGACAAGTCATGGATCTCCAAGTACTTTTGCACCCCAATCGCAGACTGTACAGACTAGGTGATATTGTATTTTTTATTGTGATGCACTAATGTCAGGTAACTGCACTCTGTGATATTTTAAGTGTAGCTTCTGTACCTGCTGTGGCTGCTGCTGCTGATGACACAAATTTGTGGAAATGTGAACAGTCATGGTTAGTCTACATCTGCTGGGTAGGCTGTTGTGGAAAACGTGTCGGTCCCAATTATACTATTTTATTCTCGTGACATTTATTACACTTCGTTGGTGTCAGGCCCTCACTTTTTAAAATGTGAAAACTCCAGGTTAGGTGTCCATCTGCTGGATTGGGTCTAGTGGAAAACCTGTCAGTCAATATTATGCTCTTTTTACTGAGGTGAAATTGATGCCACTTTTGTGGTCTAAGACCATCATTTGTTTAAATGTGAACACTCCTGGTTGGGTGTCCATCTGTTGGATTGGGTGTAGTGGAAGACCTGTCGGTCCCTATTCTACTATTTCTACTGTGGTGAAATCGATGCCACTTTTGTGATGTCTGCCAGTAATTTTTGGAAATGTGAACACTCCTGGTTGGGTGTCCATCAGCTGGATTGAGTGTAGTGGAAGACCTGTCGGTCCCTAATATGCTATTTCTACTGTGGTAAAATTGAAGCTACTTTTGTGGTGTAAGGCCATCATTTGTTTAAATGTGAACACTCCTGGTTGGCTGTCCATCTGATGGATTGGGTGTAGTGGAAGACCTGTTGGTCCCTATTATACTATTTCTACTGTGGTGAAATTGATGCCACTTTTGTGGTGTAAGGACATCATTTGTTTAAATGTGAATTCTCTTTGTTGGGTATCCGTCTGCTGGTCTGGGTGTAGTGGAAGACCTGTCAATCGCTATTATACTATCTATACTGTGGTGAAATTGATGCCACTTTGGTATTCTCTGCCAATATTTTTTGGAAATGTGAACACTCCTGGTTGGGTCTCCTTCATGTGTGTTGCCTGTAGCAATAGGCCTCTGAGTCAGTAAGGCCTCCACTTCCTTGGACTGAACTACCCATGTTACTATCCTTAAATTTTTCTGACAATGGTAGTCTAGAAAACTGATATTTGTGCTACCTGAGTGTGGTGCAGTTTGAAAGCAGGCAGAGGTGTTTCATGTGGTATCAGGGCTCCCAGCGAAGGAAGCCTACACCAATCCCTCTCCCACCTCGTCTTACTGTGACGTTCAATTGAAAGCTGTAAATGCTGTCCCAGACCCTGATACCTCATACCTGTCTGATTTCTGCAGTGCCATGTTACAATTTGTGCTGTGGGTGAATTGAGGCTGCTTTCCTGGTGACTGGCCCTCATTTGATGTGTTTTGGCAGCATTTTGTGCCTTTATAAAGTGTTGTGCATGCATTTGTTTTGCCTCCCATTGACCTGAATGGCGTTTGCCTATGTTCGGTGAATATTCGACAAATTAATTGGCGAATATTGCAAATTCGGCGATTGTAATCCGAACCCAACATTGAAATATTTGCTCATCTCTAGCCTTAATGTCCATCCAAACCCATTTTGCTCACAAAATCACCTCCTCCTGTTTCTCCAACAAGTACTTAACATTCTTCTATGTATACTCCTCTTGGGTAATAATTTGTACTTTTTGAAAACTTTGCACATTGTGCAGTGGTGAAACTTGAACTCCCTATCTATACCTCTTGTAATAACTGCAAAGTGTATTATAATGTCCCCATCTTGGCATCTTTTTGCTGGTCTGATATAGACCCCTTGGGTAATTTTTAAAAAACTTTGCACATTGTGCAAATGTGTAACTTGAACTCTCTATCTCTACCTCTTGTAATAACCGGAAAGTGTATTGTGATGTCTCCATTGCAGCGTTTTTCAGCTGGACTGATACAGACACCTTGGGTAATTTTTTGAAAACTTTGTACATTGTGCAATGGTGAAACTTGTATTCCCTATCTCTACCTCTTGTAATAACTAGATAGACCCTACAGAGAAATACTGCGTAAACCGGGATATACAAAAATATTATTTTTATTGAATCAATATAAATGATTTTAATGACAGACACTAAACAAGATGCTTAGAAGGTGAAAACTACAAAAGGGGCCGCAGATCGGAGGCTAAACACATGCTAATGTAATTACCAATGTCCACATACTACATACAGCGGTGTAAATAGCAAGTCCATAAATAGGAACAATACACTAGGCTGGTGGAGAGCATCCAGCAACAACATCTAAAGCAGACATCAAAGAAATATAAAGGCTAAAGCATAGTTACCTCAGACCTGTGGCCCCACCACCCCAACGCGCGTTTCGGCGTGCGTGCCTTCTTCCGGAAGAAGGCACGCACGCCGAAATGCACGTTGGGGTGGTGGTGCCACAGGTCTGAGGTAACTATGCTTTAGCCTTTATATTTCTTTGATGTCTGCTTTAGGTGTTGTTGCTGGATGCTCTCCACCAGCCTAGTGTATTGTTCCTATTTATGGACTTGCTATTTACACCGCTGTATGTAGTATGTGGACATTGGTAATTACATTAGCATGTGTTTAGCCTCCGATCTGCGGCCCCTTTTGTAGTTTTCACCTTCTAAGCATCTTGTTTAGTGTCTGTCATTAAAATCTTTTATATTGATTCAATAAAAATAATATTTTTGTATATCCCGGTTTACGCAGTATTTCTCTGTAGGGTCTATATATTTGCTGCATGGGATTTTGTTATATCTAATCCCCTGATTGGGCACAGGTGTATTGTTTCACACACTGTGTATTGTGCGTCATCATTGGTTCTCTTGTAATAACTGTTAAATGTATTGTGAGGTCCCCATCACGGTCTCTTTCAGTGTGTATGATACAGACTCCTTGGGGTAATTTTTGGAAACCTTTGTACATTGTGCAATTGTCAAATTTCTACTGTCAAGCTCTACCTCTTGCAATAACTGTAAGCATAATCCCCAAGCCCATATTCCCTCAAGGAATGGGCAACATTTCACATAACATTAGAACATATCAATACCACAGTAAAATAAACTGGGTATTTAAAGAAGTGTGACACCAATATATAAAACTAAAAGTCTAAGTTACAAATAATTAAAATACATATATACACACAAACATTAAATACGGTGCCTCAAACAAACCAACAGATACAGATAAGGTCAGCTAGAACAGGACACATTATAATTTGATCAGGGTTATAACCATACAAATAATAGGCAGAAAACACTATTCAGAGATGCACATAATTTAGTGCACTCCTTAAAGTGCAAAGACAAAGCTCAGCCAAGAACCTAAGCCGTGGATCAGACCTCAATATACTCCATGGTTCACGCTAGTTGCTGTGAGTATCAAACATTAAAATGATAGCATATCACGCGCCCCATACAAATTACCTGCTCAGTGTCTGTTTCAATGTACTCGGCCGAGTGGCACGCTAAACCTTACAGCCCCGACGCGCGTTTCGCGTGTGCTTCTTCCTGGGGTGACATATTGGAAGATGGTCATTGCCATGCTAAGCCCTTTAACTGAGCTTTGTAGCACTGCCTGTCACCTTGAGTAATACACTCCACAGACCTCAACACTCTCTGAGACATATCTGTAATTACTCCATTGTTGCTCAAAACCATGCAAAAGATACATTCTGTCTGGTTGGGTTGTTTCCAGGAGAACTGCATAGGCTTGTGCAGATTGGCACTCCTGTCTCTTTTCCTTGAGGAGGCTGCTTCTAAGTAAAATGAGGCTTGTACATATTCCTGACATGGGTTTCAGGCCTGACAGACTGACCACAATACAGGCCCTCGCTTGCATACATTGTATTCATAATTTAATTCTAATGCTTTTGATGTCTGGCAGAATCCAATTTACTGACATTGATAATACAGCTCCCCAAACTCCTGTATTATATTCACCTTACAGCGGCTTCACCCACTATGACAGTTGTTCCATTGGAATCGGTGGCAAAAATGAACTGTGGAGCTTACAAAACGCAGGTTTTACAGCACATTGTGGGTCTCTGAAAATTTGAAGCAAGGGCCACATAATGACATGGCGGTGGATGTGGTGGTGGTTGTGGCATGTGAAGCCCAAACTTCAAATGGGTATGTTTGAAATGGCATTGTAAAGGGATGGTGATATGTATTCCTCTATCTTGCTAACTATTTAGCATAAGGGAGGGTCCTCCCAAATGTAGGAGTGAGAGCTCTCCCAATTGTATGATACAGCGCCACCTGAGGGCCATTACCAAGCTCAGGTTTCACGGCATCTGCTGGCAGTCTGATAATTGTAAGCAAAGGCCGCATAATGAAATGGCGATGAACATGGTGGTGGTGGTGGCGGGCAAAGCCCAAAATTCAAATGGGCATGTTTGAAATGGCATTGTAAAAGGATAGGGAATATCTATTCCACTATCTTGCTAACTATATGTAATGAGGGAGGGACCTCCCAAATGTAGGATTGAGAACTTCCCAAATGTATGATACAGGGCCACCTGAGGGCCATTACCAAACTCAGGTTTCACGGCTCCTGCTTGCACTCTGCAAATTGTAAGCGAGGGCCGCATAATGACATGGCAGTGGACATGGTGGTGGTGGCGGGCGATACCCAAAAGTAAAATGGGCATGTTTGAAGTGACTTTGCAAAGGGATGGGGAATATGTATTTCACTATCTTGCTAACTATTTGACATGAGGGAGGGACCTCCCAAATGTTGGAGTGAGAACCCTCACAAATGTTAAAGGAAAACCTAAAGCCAAGACTCTCTTTGCGTATATACTGTATGCTAAAGGGGAGGTATATATATATATATATATATATATATATATATATATTTATTTTGCATTATATACATGTAATTAGGAAGAAAAAATTGTTTCTTAGCATTTTTCCCGTTTAAAAAAAATGTTGGTTTGGTTTGGTAGGTCTTTTTAAAAATCAGTAAAACCAGTGCAATGGTCTGACAACATTATTCTCAGATACCATATGTGAGACAGAAAGGCATGCAGGCATCTTCTCCATTCTGTTCCCATTTAGTTTTAGCTCTTTCCCATCCATTTCAGCTTTTTTTCTCATGCCCCTAGACCTGTTTGTTGGGTCCAGCAGAAAATTTTTCGGCTTTCCCATTGATTTGCATTGGATTCGTTAGTCGATACAAATACACGTATATTAGAAATTATTTGTGCCGATTTTCCAGAATCTGAATATTTCACTATTCGCTCATCACTATTAATAATATTACATCAGCTTTTAAAATAAATAATAAACATTTTTGTGACATTGGGGGTGTAGCTTGTAAAATGAATTTATATATGGGGTTTCTGCTGTTCTGGCACCTCTGGGGCACTGTCAATGTGCCATGTCATCCATAAACCATACAAGCAAAATCTGAACTCCAGTATACCACCTCTTCCCTTCTGAGCTTTACACTGTGCCTCAAAAGTACACTGCTCAAAAAAATAAAGGGAACACTAAAATCCCACATCCTAGATATCAGTGAATGAAATATTCCAGTTGTAAATCTTTATTCATTACATAGTGGAATGTGCTGAGAACAATAAGACCTAAAAATGATCAACGTAAATCACAACTAATATCCCACAGAGGTCTGGAGTTGGAATGATGCTCAAAATCAAAGTGGAAAATGAAGTTACAGGCTGATCCAACTTCAGTGGAAATGCCTCAAGACAAGGAAATGATGCTCAGTAGTGTGTAGATTCCCCCCCATATTTGTTGTACCATGCTCAGGTGAAATTGCACAACAAATTTAGAGATCCGTTTTTTCTTGTTACCCTTGCAAAAAATTAAAAATTTGGGTCTAAAATAAAATGTTTGTGAAAAAAGTTAAATGTTCAATTTTTTCTATATTCCAAAAATTCCTGTAAAGCACCTGAAGGGTGAATAAACTTCTTGAAAGTGATTTTGAGCTCCTTTTTAGAATGGTTTCACTTTTGGGTATTTTCTGTTATATAAACCACTCAAAGTCACTTCAAATGTAATGTGGTCCCTAAAAAGAATGGTTTTGTACATTTTTGATGGAAAAAAGAAAACTCACTAGTAAGAAATTGTTGGTCAACTTTAACCGTTAAGACTTCCTAAAAATGTTGCTTCAAAATTGTGCTGATGTAACGTAGACATGTGGTAAATGTTATTTATGAACTATTTTGGGTGACATAAGAATTCAAAGTCTGAAAATTGCAAAATTTTCCATATTTTCTCCAAATTTCCATTTTTTTCCACAAATAAATGCAAGTTATGTCGAAGAAATTTTGCCATTCTCATGAAATACAATATTTAATGAAATCACAATCTCAGAATCACTGGGATTCATTGAAGCTTTCCATAGTTATTACCTCATAAATTGACTCTGGTCAGAATTGTAAAAATTGGCCAGGTGATTAACTTGCAAACCACTTTGGGGGTAAAGGGATTAAAGTGCCTTATAATCAGGATAGCACAGGTAACTTTCCTATGTTTGTTGTGGAACTACAAGAGACTCCATGCCCTATGTGAGGCAGGGAGGGGGGTCATATGTGAGGATCGATATGTATTCTCCAGGATGGTGACAGAGTCCTATTTGACCCACTGGAGTGCTTTGTGGTCACAGCAGGATGCCTGTGAGTCACAGGGCAAAATAAAGGTCAAGCTATTTGGCCTAGGTATTGTTCAGGAAAAGGCGGTATGGGATTTTATTTTTTAAATGGACTGCAGGAAGGAAGTGGGGCCAGTCTGTTTCTTCTAGGCTGGGTCTTGCAAGTGGCCTATGGCCACAGATTCCAGTTTGAGAGAAAAACCCTGCAGGAAGGGTTTTGGGTGTGTCAGTTTTGTTTGGCAAGCAACCAGAGCTGTAGGCTCTGCGGATCACTTCCTGTGGGAGGCAACCAGGGCCAAGTCGAGACAAGAAGCCTGGCACCCTCAGCGAACACGGCGGCAACCGGTCACGGACTGTCTGTTTTTCCCAGCTGCGATCCGGAGGATCCGTTTTACTTTCTGTTTGTGAGTATGCTGTAAATTTAACAAGACTTTATTTTGAACTGTTGCCGGGTCACTGCCTTCTCACTGCACAGCGAGAATACCGCTGAACTACACCTACTTACTTCAGGCATTGCATTCTAGCGAATTTAGGTATACCACTAAACAAAAGCCAGATGACATTAGTCTTATACATAGAAATATAATTGCAATACTAAATGTACATGACATTATGCAGTATGGTGGCTTTTATCAGTGATAACCTATGCGCCCTACATGTCTGTGATGCCTTCATGCCCAGCAAATGCAAGTAAGGTTCTGTAGCAGTGCAAGATGGAATGTTTCTGACAAGTGCATCTGCACTGTGTCATCATCTGAGCCCTTCATTCGTAGTGTGCGGTCCATCACTCACTACTTGCCCTCCAGGCCAGCAAACTGCTAGAACAGTTTTTTCTCTGTACTGACATATTACTATCATTATTTAATTCATTTATTACTCTATCACATAATAAGTTGGCATGCAGAATGTAAAGCAGCATTCTATTCTGCTAATTGGCATATACAAGATCATGCAAGATAGGAATTATTGCTTTTTCACAAGTACCAAAAATAAAGTATATTGACAAAATTTGACTGAACCATTAGGTCTTATGTTTTTAGGTAATTCCTACATTAATATATTAGTACAATTTCACAGAAAGTAAACATAACTTACAGCATTCTGGAACATGCCAAGGGAATTCTTACATGTCTACTCTACTGATTAGATTTGTGTCATTTGGCCTCATTCATGCAAAATAATTTTAATGACACGGTCATTTAAATTCCTCACATACTCATTGCCAGCTGGGCCAACACACCATTTCTGGAACTTGTATTCCTTTGTTTGCCAATTTGTGGCTCTGCCAAGCAACTTGACTTCGGCATTATTAGGTTTAATGGAAAATTTTGTTAGTAGGAACCGTTGCGTACATTTGTGCTTTAACAGCCTTGTTTCATTTTGTGTGGAAACCAAAACAGTTATGGCAAGACATTTTTGAAAAAGATTAAATTAAATTAAATTCATTAAATTCATTTTTTTAAAGAGACTACCAAGTATTTACCTGTTTCTTACCTGTCAATTGTGGAGGCTATGTTCTGCTTGCAATGTGTTTGGTAGAGGCAGTTAATGAAATATTTCTAGACTTCTGTTAATTGTCTTGGGGATTATATCATTAATAAATCAATTGTTTTTAATTGTTGTGCATCCAATCAGCACAATAAATCGGCTACTTTCATTATTTTTAGTACGAGTAACAGCTTTCCCTGCTGTATCAGACACATCCACTCATATTGTGCCTTTATAAACCATGAAGACAATGTGGTGCTATAAAAAGTGTCTGATCAGCCCACTAGTGGTACTAAATTTATGTCTGTCAGTGTCCCGATAAATGGATAGCTCACAGATTGCTTGTTAGTAATAAAAGACAATTGGATGATATTGGAAAAGGTGAGCGCTTCAGTTAAAAGGATATAACAGTTTTTTCACAATAACATTTAGTCAGAATGTAGCTAGCTCTTTACGGGCTTGAAGTATAAAGCTGCATTTACACTGAAAAATAATGGTGAACAGTCTTAAAAACACTAGTTTCATGATTATCTTGCAGTTTAACAGGCTGCTGATCAGCAGATGAATGAGCAAAATCTCATTAATTGGGTGAAATGATCATCATTCTTGCGGTGCATCGTCCTGTGCACACACTGCTGAAAACTATGGCAGCCTATGTGTACTGAGCCATCTAAAGGACCAAATACTGTACCTGATCAAATTCTGTGGCAGCCTTCCATTGGTCCTTCTTGGAAGGTCCTGTAGGTGCTGCAGCTATATTAGGTTCTGATGACCGCACGGCCATGCGCTAGTGTCAAATATGTACAAGCTCAGCGCCAGTGTGGTCGTGTGTGTGGTCAGGGACCCGGCTGAAATAAGCCCCTAGAATGCTGGCACATCCGGCAAGGAGTTTATGTGTGAATTCAGGGCTGGCTAATAGCCGATAGAATTCTGGCTCCACCGGAGAGGAGCTGCGTATTGGTTGGACTGCATGACCACTGTCGGCTCTACACAGTAGCTGTGTCCCCTGTGAGCTAAACAGGGCACAGCGTTCTCTTTACTACGGGCTCTGTGAAGTAACAGAGTTTGTTTATTCTAATTTGCTTCACCGCCTTACTTAGCAGCAGTTTCTTTCCTGCACGGTGGATCCCGGGTTGCGAACGCACCTATCCCATCTAATATATATATTCGGTGCGTTCCGCCAACCCTAACAATATGGACCCCTAAAATTGTTGTACTATTTCTCCTGTGTATGCAGTTACCTCATATGTGGTGGAAAACTATTGTTTCGGCGCACGATGAGGCTCCGGAGTGATGGAGCAACGGTTTGCAGTGCAGACTTTGATGAATGGTTTGCAGGTGTCATGTCGCGCCTGGAGAGCCCCTGATGTGCCCAAATAGCGGAAACCCCCCACAAGTGACCTCAGTTTGGAAACTAAACCCCCCAAGGAATTTATCTAGATGTGTTTTCAGCACCTTGAATCTCAAAGTGCTTCACAGATATTTAAAACATTGAGTAGTGAAAATAAAAAAATCACATTTTTTCCACAGAATGGTTTTTTAGCCCCAATTTTTTTTCACAAGGGTAACAGGATAAAATGGATGTCTAAAATTGTTATGCAATTTCCCCAAAGTACGCCAATAACCTATATGTGGTCAAAAATTATTTTTTAGTTGCATGGCAGGGCTCGACAGGGAAGGCGTGACGATTTGGGGCGCAGATTTTGGTGGAATGGTCAGTTAGCGTCCAGAGTGAAAAAAAGTAGACAGAAAAAAAGTAAAAAGGTAGAAGAAACACTTAGCAGAAAAAATGAAAAGAAAAATCAGATGTAAAAAAAAGTTGGTATAAAAAAATACAGTGACATTCACTACATTAATGCTCTACCTATAAATTTACCCAGCGCTAACTATTCTTTTCAAAAGGAAAACGGACTTCAATAACAATGCAACGTACACTCCCCTAATGCAGTCGCTAGAAATTTAATTGATGCAAACAAATATTTTTTTGCTAAAGAAAACTGGACGTCACTAACAATGCGACGTACGCACCCCTAATGCTCTCGCTAAAAATTTGCTTGATGCAAACAATTATTTTTTGGGTAAAGAGGAACGTACGTCACTAGCAATGCCATGTATGCTCCCCTAATGCACCAGATAATAAATTGACCAGCCAATCACAGCGATCGCTGATTCGGAGGGGCTGTACTGACCCCTGGGGCCATGTGCAAAAGATGTTCTGCTGTCAGAGACAGCAGCCATCTTAACCCGGTCACTGCAGTGCGGTGACCGTAAATAGGAGTGCCGTATATATAATAAGTTTTATAGGAAGGGGTTAAAGTGCAGACTCTCAGCTTTAATTTGAGGGTAATTGGAGCTCCCCGCAAGGGCAAGGGGTACTCGGTACCGGGTCCTGAAGTTCACAGGGGGATGTCACAGTGGCTGACCCGGTCCGTGGCCCTGGGACGTCCGTATTAAAGGGAAAGGTCTTTAAAGGGATATAGTTTGTGTTCGTGACTCCACCTGTGATATTCGGTCAGGGTGACCAATGCTACTTTAAGGGGTCCGCTGGGTGATGTTATGGCAGCTAGATGATATACCTTCCCACAGGTGAAGTATGTCCCCAGGGCTTCCCAGTGTGTAGATGGTGGATGGTGTGAGGCGCAGGGAAGAACGAGGACACAAGGTTGCAGTCTCCACAGCATCCACAGTCCAGAGCACCAGACCACAGGGCAGGCAGAGACCGGCCGGTTTGGAGGCAAGTCCAGAGTCCCCTTGTGCAGGTGGAAATCAGTAGCCTTCCCTTGCGCTGCAGTGGTGTAGTCCCTTACTGCCTATGGCTTCACATAAGGGTCTCATAGATGCAATGTTTCGCTCTCTCTGTCCCCCATATAGGATAGGACAAAACCCGTATGACTGGTGACTTGAGCCTGTTTATAGGGTCTCTTAGATAACCCGGCTCTGTAGGGGTGGGGTGTAGGTCTCCTGGGTGTAGGTGCGGACAGGTAACCTGCAATTAGCTGTCCTGCCGGTCTCTGAAATAAGGAGTAGAGGTCCTTGCTCCCTCGGTGTTCCAGCTACTGGGATTTTGTGCCTCAGAAGGAGGCAGCCTGAGCGGGACTGGTCCCCTTCTGGTATCCTCTCCTTTGCTTTGCTTTCCTTCACGCTCGCTGCAATACAATTCTGCCTTTCAAAATTTCTTTCTGGGAGCTGCAGCCCTGAGGGCATGCACAGCTCCGCTGACCTTCTGTCCTCCTCAGACTCTGGTCTGGAACTCACTAACAGAACTCCTGCCTGGAGCTCTGTCAGGAACTGACTCCTGTCTGGAACTAACTGACCTGAGCTCAGCCAGCAACTAACTAACTTTCCCTACAGACTACCAGTGATATGTGTATGTATGTATATATATATATATATATATATATATATATATATATATATATATATATATATATATATATAGTGATCTAATAAATAGGAGCAGAAGCTCCCCCTGGTGGTCTGGAGTGTGAATGTGTTGCATGATTGTGATACCTGGATGCAGTTATCCTTCCTTGCCTCCAAACATAGCATCACTCTCCCCGAGAGGAAAGTAATACCATTGTGACGACCAGGACCCTGGGGCATGGCATAATCACATCTGAATTGGAGTTAGTAATTTAAGCTCTTTAATATGTAGCTGCCTTTTTTAAGGGACCAAAAGTAATGGACAATTATTTCAAAAGCTCTTTAATGGCCTGCATGTACTATTCTCTCATTAGTTCATCATCAATTTAGCAGGTAAAATGTCTGGAGCTGATGCCAGGTGATTGCCTCAAAAGGTTGGCAACAAAATACTAAGTTAAGGGTACCATCATTTCTGTCCAGGCCTATTTCATGAGTTTTATTTATTTTTTAAATTCTGTGGAAGCATGGTTCAAAAGCAATATCTGACTTTCATTTGTTCATATTCATAGATCTTTTATTTATTATTTCTTTTGTCAGATTCAAGTTTTTTCTGTGACCATTGTGGGATTTTCTGTCATTAAATGAGGAGTACCAACAATATATCCTATCTATCTATCTATTCATAGAAAAAAGAAAAGAATGGCACCTGAAAAAATAAAAATAAAATTTGTTGTTGCTTGCAAAGCTTCGTAGGTACATTCCAGTCCTTTTAGTAGAGAAATAAGGAAGCAGAACACCACAACTTAGTGCAATAAAGCAGTTTTTAATGGCCCATTGTGCAACGTTTCGGCTCTGTGTGTGAGCCTTCTTCAAGCAATGTGTAAATGCACATACAGAGTATTTAAGGTATACAATAAATTTTTATATTTGCAATGTTGTCTGAGACGTTCTAATTAATGTTATAAATAACACCCAGAATAAAATCAATAAAAATCAGCACTGTTAAAAACAGGCATAAAACATACTCTAAAATGCAATTACAGACAGAAAAAAAGGAGTACAAGACTACCCATAAATATATATTAAATATTTATTAAATATCAATAAAATAGTAAATACCATAGACAGAAATATAAAAGCATTATATGGACAACCAATTCAATAGTGAGGGACACAAACACAAAAGTCCGACACAAATGCTTATATATAGACAGGACTGGGATTTCAATCACCAAATACTGTATATTACAACACTATTACAACAAACTGGGTATATTTTAGGGTCACTTAAAAATCCATTAATACCATAAATATGGCCCATATAAATACCCAGAATTTAGAACAATATGCACCCAAACAAAAAATATATAGTGTCTCACCCAAATGTATCTTTGCAGATGGTCTGACTATGCTGGGTATTCATATGGGCCATATTTATGGTATTAATGGATTTGTAAGTAACCCTAAGATATACTCAGTTTGTTGTAATAATGTTCAGGGCCGTATTTAGAGTTTCTGCTGCCCTAGGCACTTTTAGCGCTGCCCCCCCATTGGTGAGTATGACACTATCGGCAGTGAGTTTGGCAAGAATCGCTGTTGTGAAAATAGCCTTTTGCAGCAGATCGGGCAGTTTTTTTGCATCTGCCACGTAACGGATCACTTACAACGGATCACTTACGGCAACACTGCGCTTGGCTTCATTCATTCCCTATGGGATTTGTGGCACTTGCTGTGATCTGGCAAATGTGGTACCATACCTCCCAACTCTTGAAGGGAAAGAGGTATAAAGGTTGCGGCGCACGTAGTGCGCCGCGGCAAATTTTAGGCCACGCCTCTGACCACACCCATTTCACAACTAGTCACACCCATATCCAAGTCCCAACCACACCCATTTAGCACTGCTGATCACAACTGTTTCATATACAATAATTATAACCAAAAAAATATGGCCACACATGATGCTCCATACACTGTATAATGACCGCACATGATGCTCCATACACTGTATAATGACCGCACATGATGCTCCATACACTGTATAATGACCGCACATGATGCTCCATACACTGTATAATGACCGCACATGATGCTCCATACACTGTATAATGACCGCACATGATGCTCCATACACTGTATAATGACCGCACATGATGCTCCATACTGTATAATGACCGCACATGATGCTCCATACTGTATAATGACCGCACATGATGCTCCATACTGTATAATGACTGCACATGATGCTCCATACTGTATAATGACCGCACATGATGCTCCATACTGTATATTGGCCACACATGATGCTCCATACTGTATAATGACCCCACATGATGCTCCATACTGTATAATGACCCCATATGATGCTCAATAGTGTATAATGCCGCCCTCCCATCCCATATGCATGGCTCATATCCCTCCCGCGTATGCATGGCTCATAATTCCCCCCCCCCCGTATGCATGGCTCATATCCCCATATGCATGGCTCATAATTCCCCCCCACATCCTGTATGCATAGCTCATAATTCTCCCCTGTATGCATGGCTGATATCCACCCCCCCGTATGCATGCCTCATATCCCCCTATGCATGGCTCATAATTCCCCCCCCTGTATGCATGGCTCATATCCGCCCCCCTGGCTGTATGCATGGCTCATAACCCCCCCACCTCTTGTATGCACGACTCATATTCCCCCTATGCATGGCTCATCACTCCCCCCCCCATGCATGGCTCATCACTCCCCCCTCCTCCCCCCCCATGCATGGCTCATCACTCCCCCATCCTCCCCCCCATGCATGGCTCATCACTCCCCCCTCCTCCCCCCCATGCATGGCTCATCACTCCCCCCTCCTCCCCCCCCATGCATGGCTCATCACTCCCCCCTCCTCCCCCCCCATGCATGGCTCATCACTCCCCCCTCCCCCCCATGCATGGCTCATCACTCCCCCCTCCCCCCTCCCCCCCATGCATGGCTCATCACTCCACCACCCCCCTCCGCTCCCCGCTCCATCTCCCATGGCACGGGCGGCTTACCGTCCTCCTTCAATCCCCCCTGTCCTCTGTCCCTCATACTCACCTGTCAGCTGTCTCACACCAAGCGGGCGCGCCGACGGCGACATCCCTCCGGCTCTCTGTCCCGACTCCCGGCGCACAGGCGCAGGCTCGCAGCTCCTTCTTCCTGCGTGAGCGGTCACGTGATACCGCTTCATTAAGGCTCATGAATATGCGCATATTCATGAGCCTTAATGAGCGGTACCACATGACCGCTCACTCAGGACGCGCTACAGAAGCTGAGACCAGGCATCGCTGGAGCAAGGTGAGTATCGTCTTCAAGGAGGGCGGGGGGAGGCGGGGGGGCGGCGGTCGGAGGGCGGGTGGGAGGCTGGTCCCAGGGGGGGGGGGCTGGGGGGGCGGGGGTTGGGGCGGTCGGGAGGTGGGGAAAAAAAAACAAACAAAAAAAACCCTTGCTCGCTTGCTCTGGTGCCGCCCCCCGCATTGTCCCCGCCCTAGGCACGTGCCCTCGGGTGCCTAGTGGCAAATACGGCCCTGATAATGTTGTAATATATATGGTGATTGAAATCCCAGTCCTGTCTATATATATATATATATATACCGTATTTTCCGGCGTATAAGACGACTTTTTAACCCCCGAAAATCTTCTTAAAAGTCGGGGGTCGTCTTATACGCCGGGAATCGACTTGTACGCCGGTGTATATGGTGGGTGGGGAGGGGGAGTGATCCTGATGACGAGGGGGCGTCTCACAGGAAAGTGAGTAATCCCCATTACCTTATCCTAGCGGTGCAGCGTGGGGGTGTCAGTGCTGGGAGCGGCGGCGGCTGCTGTGTTCTGGTGCGGCGGCTCCTCTTCTGTGTGGGGCCTCTGTGCTGTGAGGTGGCGGCGGCAGCGGCGTATCTTTATCCAGTTGGGGCTCCTCCGGCATCTCCTTAGCCCTGGAGGCCCCGCCGCAACTCCATCGGTGCAATGTGGTGGCCTCCGGGAAAATGGCCGCTGCTCAGATTCAGATCTCGTGTCCCGAGATTTCGGGACGAGATCTGAATCTGAGCAGCGGCCATTTTCCCGGAGGCCACCGCATCGCACCTATTGAGCTGCCTCCGGGAAAATGGCCGCTGCATTGCACTCGTGGAGTTGCGGCGGGGCCTCCAGGGCTAAGGAGATGCCGGAGGAGCCCCAACTGGATAAAGATATGCCGCCGCCACCGCCACCTCACAGCACAGAGGCCCCACACAGAAGAGGAGCCGCCGCACCAGAGCACAGCAGCCGCCGCACCAGAGCACAGCAGCCGCCGCCGCCACTCCCAGCACTGAGACCCCCACGCTGCACCGCTACGATAAGGTAATGGGGGATACTCACTTTCCTGTGAGACGCCCCCTCGTCATCAGGATCACTCCCCCCCCCCCCCAAAAGGCACATATTCACCGGCCCTATAAGACGACATAGGGTGTATAAGAAGACCCCCGACTTTTAAGAAGATTTTATATTTTAACTGGTAAAGTTGGGGGGTCGTCTTATACGCCCAGTCGTCTTATACGCCGGAAAATACGGTATATATGCATTTGTGTCGGACTTTTGTGTTTGTGTCATTTACGATTGAATTGGTTGTCCATATAATTCTTTTATATTTCTGTCTATGGTATTTACTATTTTATTGATATTTAATAAATATTTGATATATATTTATGGGTAGTCAGGTACTCCTTTGGCTATGTGCACACGTAGGAAATGCGGTGCAGAATTTTCTGCACTAAATCTGCATCTCCTGGCAGAATCCGCAGGTGCGTTTTTTGTGCGTTTTTTATGCGTTTTTTGTGCGTTTTTAGTGCGGTTTTTGTGCAGATTTTATTTCTTTAATGGAGGGGTGCAGAAACGCTGCAGAACTGCACAAAAGAAGTGACATGCACTTCTTTGAAATCTGCAGCGTTTCTGCGCAGATTTTTCTGCACCATGTGCACAGCTTTTTTTTTCACATTGATTTACATTGTACTGTAAATCACAGTGCAGTTCTGCAGTGTTTCTGCAGCAGAAAAACCTGCTGCAGATCTGCACCAATTCTGCATCGTGTGCACATACCTTTAGTCCTAATTTATGTTGTACCATTTTAAACAGAATTCTTCCAAATAAAGCCGAATGAAAGATTTTTATCAACAACCTGGTGTGTGAGCTGGATCCATTTTCACACTGTTCAAAATACAATAAATTGAACATAGTTTACAAAAATCAATCTCGAAAAGGTGTCGTTTCATGATTAGCAATTGATATTCATACAGTACAGACCAAAAGTTTGGACACACCTTCTCATTTAAAGATTTTTCTGTATTTTCATAACTATGAAAATTGTACATTCACACTGAAGGCATCAAAACTATGAATTAACACATGTGGAATTATATACTTAACAAAAAAGTGTGAAACAACTGAAAATATGTCTTATATTCTAGGTTCTTCAAAGTAGCCACCTTTTGTTTTGATGACTGCTTTGCACACTGTTGGCATTCTCTTGATGAGCTACAAGAGGTAGTCACCAGGAATGGTTTTCACTTCACAGTTGTGCCCTGTAAGGTTTAATAAGTGGGATTTCTTGCCTTATAAATGGGGTTGGGACCATCAGTTGTGTTGTGCAGAAGTCTGGTGGATACATAGCTGATAGTCCAACTGAATAGACTGTTAGAATTTGTATTATGGCAAGAAAAAAGCAGCTAAGTAAAGAAAAACGAGTGGCCATCATTACTTTAAGAAATGAAGGTCAGTCAGTCCGAAAAATTCGGAAAACTTTGAAAGTGTCCCCAGATGCAGTGGCAAAAACCATCAAGCGTTACAAAGAAACTGGCTCACATGAGGACCGCCCCAGGAAAGGAAGACCAAGAGTCACCTCTGCTTCTGAGGATAAGTTTATCCGAGTCACCAGCCTCAGAAATTGCAGTTTAACAGCAGCTCAGATTAGAGACCAGGTCAATGCCACAAAGAGTTCTAGCAGCAGACACATCTCTACAACAACTGTTAAGAGACTTTGCTAGGAAACCACTGCTAAGGACAGGCAACAAGCAGAAGAGACTTGTTTGGCTAAAGAACACAAGGAATGGACATTAGACCAATGGAAATCTGTGCTTTGGTCTGATGAGTCCAAATTTGAGATCTTTGGTTCCAACCACCGTGTCTTTGTGTGATACAGAAAAGGTGAACGGATGGACTCTACATGCCTGGTTCCCATCGTGAAGCATGGAGGAGGAGGTGTGATGGTGTGGGGGTGCTCTGCTGATGACACTGTTTGGGATTTATTCAAAATTGAAGGCATACTGAACCAGCATGGCTACCACAGCATCTTGCATGCTATTCCATCCGGTTTGCGTTTAGTTGGACCATCATTTATTTCTCAACAGGACAATGACCCCAAACACCTCCAGGCGGTGTAAGGGCTATTTGACCAAGAAGGAGAGGGATGGGGTGCTACGCCAGATGACCTGGCAACCACAGTCACCTGACCTGAACCCAATCGAGATGGTTTGGGGTGAGCTGGACCGCAGAGTGAAGGAAAAATGGCCAACAAGTGCTAAGCATCTCTGGGAACTCCTTCAACCAAACCATCCGCATAAGTGTCCCTACATCACAGTGACTCGGCACAATAGCGTAATAGCAATGTATGCCCAGTGCCATCTTTATTGAAGGATTGTAAACACATATTTTGCCCACACTCTGCGGGTATATATGACTTGCAATAATTTTTCAATTTTGATGATGTTCCACAATGGGATGAGTCATGTATATTAACCAGTCCCCAGTGATTTTGCTATTTCTATGTGTAAGATTGCAATATTGCTGGTGTGCTGCTTCCTTATTTCTCTATATATAATCATACTTATATATGGATATACAGTTGGGAAAATAAGTATTTGATACACTGCCGATTTTGCCAGTTTTCCCATCTACAAAGAATGGAGAGGTCTGTAATTTTTATCATACGTAAACTTCATCTGTGACAATATCTAAAAACAAAACCATAAAATAACATTGTATGATTTGTAAATAATTAAATTGCATTTTATTGCGTGAAATAAGTATTTGATTACCTACCAACCATCAAGAATCCTGTCTCTCACAGGCCTCTCACAGTTTTTCTTTAAGAAACGGTCCTACTCTGCACCTTTTTAAACTGGCTACCTGTAAAGAAAACACCAGTTCACATGCTCAATCAATCACACTCTAAGCTCTCCACCATGGCCAAGACCAAAGAGCTGTCTAAAGACACCAGGGACAAAATTGTTCACCTGCAGAAGGTTGAGATGTGCACAATTATTAGAAAATGGAAGAAACCCAAGATGACTGTCAATCTTCCTTGTTCTGGTGCTCCATTCAAGATCTCGTCTTGTGGGGTATGGATGATACAGAGAAAGGTTTGAAATCAGCCCAGAATTACCTTGGAGAACCCGGTTAATGATGTGAAGAAAGATGGGACCACAGTCGCTAACATTACTGTTAGTAACACACTACACGGTCATGGATTAAAATCTTCCTTGTTCTGGTGCTCCATTCAAGATCTCGTCTCGTGGTGTACAGATGATTCAGAGAAAGGTTTGAAATCAGCCCAGAACTACCTTGGAGGACCCGGTCAATGACGTGAAGAAAGATGAGACCACAGTCTCTAACATTAATGTTAGTAACACACTACACAGTCATGTATTAAAATCTTGCAGGTCACCCAAAGTCCTCCTGGTAATGCCAACACATGTCCAGGCTCATTTGAAGTTCACCAATGACCATCTGGATGATCTAGAGGAGGCATCGGAAAAAGTGATATTGTCAGATGAGACCAAAATAGAACTATTTGGAAACAACTCCACTCGCCATGTTTGTGTTAGAATCTGTTTTGTTTTGACCATCCACCATCTTGTTGTGGTTTTCTGGCTGCTGCTCTTTTTCCCCTGGTGCTGGGTTGTTTCGGTAAGGTGATCCTATCACCCTTTATTACCCAGCACCTGCCTCCCATTTCTTGCTGGACAACAGTGTTAATCTGCTAGATTTCTGGCTAGGTGCTTAGACAGTTTTCTGTGTTTGATATTTTGCAGTTCTGGGATCTCTGGTTCTGCTATCTTTTGTTTCTGTTTTCAGCTTGTTTCTGCAGCCTTCCCTGTGTTTCTTATTAGAAGGTGACCTGTTTTTTGTACCCAGTCCTTAGATCTGTTAGGGACCTCCTTCCCCTTATCTATAGGTCTTTGCTGAGTTTAGACTAGGATTGTCGGTGGGTCTATTCGCAAGGAATGGGTCGCCCACTCCATCGTAGGGTTTCAGCCTAGTCTTAGTGCAGGGTCAGCTTTCCCCCATCTCTCATAGTTCTGTGCTGCAGTTTAATAACAGTTTGGAGGAAGAAGAAGGAGGAGTATAACTACAAGAACACAACCCAAACTGTGAAGTATGGTGGAGGAAACATCACATTTTACGAGTGCTTTTCTGCAAAGGGGGCAGGACGACTGCACCACATTGAACTGAGGATGGGGCCATGAATCGCAAGATTTTGGCCAACAATGTCATTCCCTCAGTAAGAGCATTGAAGAGAGGTCGTGGCTAGGTCTTCCAGCATGACACTGATCAGAAACTCACAGCCAGGGCAACAAAGGAGCGGCTCTGTAAGAAGCATTTCAAAGTCCTGGAGTGGCCTAGACAGTCTCCAGACCTGAGCCCAATAGAAAATCTTTGGAGGAGGCTGAAACTCAATGTTGGCCAACGAAAGCCCTGAAAGCTGAAAGAACTGGAGAAGATCTGTATGGAGGAATGGGACAAAATCCATGCTGCAGTGTGTGCAAACTTGGTCCCTACAGGATACGTTTGGCCTCTGTAATTGCAAACAAAGGTTTCTGTACCAAATATTAAGTTCTGTTTTTCTATTGTATCAAACGCTTTATTCATGCAATAAAATGCTATTTAATTATGTAAGAATCATATAATGTGAATATATTCTTTATAGGTGGGAAAACATGCAAAATCGGCAGTGCATCAAATACTTATTTTCCTCACTGTAGAGATAGATATATACAGTAAGCTGCAGTAATTAAGCCTGAGTAATAAAATTACACTTTCCATGCTGTACCTTGGCAAAATCCTTATTTATTTTAGTAGCTTACACACTGTTGTGGGAACATGAAAATGTGTGACCTTGAGGTTTCTGTTTCCCACACTGATAATTATAAAGCTGAGCTTAGCCTAAAGATGCGCAGAATATTGAGATAAAATGTTACATCATGCATTATTGTAATTATATAAATGGTCAAGTTATCGCTTTTGTAATTTACCATGAATAATTAATAAATATTAACATAATTTTATAACATTTTTGTTACATATATTTTTCAGATTAAATATAAAGATTATGAAAAATGCCTGACCAAAAATCTCCTTTTTCTGATATTAGTCCAAGATAGACCTAATCATTTTACAAAAGTCTGACTTCACCTGTGTGGTCAGATCCTAGGTGGTTCTAGGTTTTCCTGCACCTGGGGCAAGAATTCAATTTACCCTGTAGCCCCACACTGAAGCAGTTCGTGCATGACCTCCTGCTTTTATCGCTGGCACCGGAGAATCCTGACAGCATGCAGTGTGTGCTTTGATTATTCTGAAGTTTGCAGTGACAGATTGACTGCAGACTTTAATCACAAACCTGGATAATCCCTTTAATGCTCCAAGCACAAATACAAATGTAGTAACCCTAAACTTGTCAAATGGCACAATATTTTATTTACTTAGCCATGTATCACAAAATCATAAAAGCTATGGACTATTACATGTGTACAGAACCAGAACCAATAAATGCATAAAAATATATCACCAGAATCTTCACCAGTACAGAAACATGGCATCACAACCCACATCAGAACAGAAATACATCACCAAAACCACCATCAGTACATGACTGCATCACTAGAACCCCCACCAGTACAGGAGTACATAACCAAAAACCCCAGCAGTACAGGAATACATCACGAGAACCCCAATCAGTACAGGGATACATTACCACAACCATCATCAGTACAGTAATACAACACCAGAACCACAATTAGTACATGAATACAGCACCAAGCTTAGTACAGTGATCAATTGTAATGTCATGTCAGCCCCATATACAATTATTTTGCAGGAACCTACTACTCCTAGTATGTCTTTACAATGGGAAGGTGATACTGGGAGTTATCAGTCACTCATAAATTGCAGACCATACAGGAACCACAGAACTGATTAGACCTAGTCAGTATCACACAAACATTTACATCCAGGTAGCTTATAAATTACATCTTTTCTGATTAGAGTTCTCTTTTTTCTCTTCATCTTGCTTGGACTCTATGATGAGTTTGGATATCCACAGTTCATCTCTGCAGACTTTCATTTTCTCCATTTTTCTACAGCACATTCCAACATGATGCCCTTAATTATAATCTCCCTGAATGAAAATATATGCCCCCACACTGTGCTTCTGAATAATTGCCCCTCACTGTGCTCCCTGCACAAAATATGGCTCAGTGGTTAGCAGTGCACTGCAGCCTTGCAGCGCTGGAGTCCTGAGTTCAAATCCCACCAAGGACAACATCTGCAAGGAGTTTGTATGTTCTCTCCGTGTTTGCGTGGGTTTCCTCCAGGTACTCCGGTTTCCCCCCACATTCCAAAGACATACTGATAGGGAATTTAGATTGTGAGCCCCATCGGGGACAGCGATGATAATGCGTGCAAACTGTAAAGCGCTGTGGAATATGTTAGCGCTATATAAAAATAAAGTTTATTATTATTATATGTATTCCACATTGTCCCTCTTATGGTACATTTCCTCCACACTGTCTTCTCATGCTGTGTCCTTTTCTATATTGCCAAGTCTCTAAAGTCTCTATAATGTGATCCTTCCTTATACTCCTCCCCTCTTCTTACTGTTCTCCCAATATTGTGCCATCACACTGTCCTTCTGTGCTGCTCCCTCTTTATATTGCCCCCACTACTCAGTCTCTATATTGTGCCCCCTCACAATTTTTCCCCCCCATAATGTTGAATCACACAATGCCCCTAAATATTGACTCCTCACACACCTCCCCCATTTGCCATAGTGTCTTTTTATACATACTGCGGAGTACTATGTTAGCCCATTATCCTTTGGTGCACTATATGGACCATTATACAGTGGAGCACTATATGGACTATTATACTGTGGAGCACTATATGGGGCCATTATACTGTGAAGCACTATATGGGACCACTACACTGTAGTGCACTATATTGGGCCATTATACTGTGGAGCACTGGGTGTGACAGGTTTCAGTGATAAGATTGATTTGTCTGTTTTTTTGTAATTATTATGCTAATTAACATTTTAACTTTTTGGTAGAGAATTTCGTAACTATACCTTAGTGTTGTCTGTCTAAAAGGTAAGCTGGAGGGTCTTGGATTATTTTCCATTGAATTGAGGTCAGGAATGGGGAGGCTCTGTACCGACACCTGTATATGAGCCTCATTTTCCCTCCTTTCTAGGACCCGTAGAAGCACATAGAACACGAAACGGCCGTCGACCAGCAAGCTCCACACAGGACTCTACTGCCTCTGTTATTTTATACAACTTCAATAAAAGGACTTTTAATGGGACGGTGAGTGCCACCCTTATTTCTATTGATATAGACATTCAATAGTGAAATCACAGTCAATCAGATCTAAGGCAGAACCATAATCTACAAATGCAGAAGTAACAATAAACACAGTTTCAGGCTCCAAGAATACTTGTAGGGAAAAAACAGTCTTCCATTTTATGATTACCCTGAACCAATGTCACGATAGGACTGGCGAGTAAACTGGGACCAGGGGCACCTTTCCTGGCCCTAACACTAGGGGCGCCCTAACTCGCCCTGTTCCCCAGGATACCTCAGATGGTGAGGATGCCGGGGCCTCCGCCCTCGCCCTGTCTCCTAACTGCAGCCCTGCATCTGTCCCCCTCCCCCACCCGGGAAAGAGAGGCGCTAGTGTGCACCGTAGTACACCAACCCGACAGACAGGGGTAAAAAGACAAGGGTAAAAGAAAACTCCACTCACACAAAATATACTCTCACAAATAAAAGAGGTATTCACCAGGGTGTGAAGGAAGGGAGAAGAAAATTAGGCAGGTAAGGATGAGGAATTTATGCAACAGTCGCACAATAAACTCCTCCAGCTCTCCAAACACCAGCTCCTCACTTCTCCAGGTCTATCTAGTAAGTGCTATCTCAGACAAGGATCTGGCCTGAAGGCCTAGCTTTTATAGGAGAGAGGAGTGGCTAATCAAGCAGAGCTGAAAGCAGGGATTTCCACATGGCCGATTAACCCCTGTCCTGCTGAAAGAAAACAAACACATTCAATATACTGGAGAAGTGCTTCTTCTCAGCGGTGGAGCAGGAGCCATCAGACGCAGTGGTCTTCTGGTACTACTCTGTTGCAGTAACTCCGTGACAACCAACCTGCGAATCATGGACTCAGCAACCACGACCCTATCAGGATCATCATAAATGAGTCCAAGTGTCAACAGAAAAAAACACTGTAAAATCCCCAGGCAAATAAAATGTCCAATATTGAGGATCCCCGCAGAGCAAGGACATAACAATACCTATTTTCTTCTCCAGAGGAAACAGGCTGAATGCGAAAATACAGCTTACATGATGAAAGTTGGTTCTGCTGCTCAGTGCTTTTCTATATGGAATATTTATTTTACTCGCTCATATAGTGCCATTAGTTCCACAGCTCTTTACAGACATCATCATAATCATCACCACTGTCCTTATTGAAGCTCACAATCTAAATTTCCTATCAGCATGTATTCGGAGTAGAACATACAAACAAACTCCTTGCAGATGTTGTCCTTGGTGAAACTGAATTTAACTATGCACGTCTGTTTTTGTTTTGCTTTGCTAGTCCAATTTGACAACAGTAAACGGCACAGCTATACAGGGGCATGCTGCCGCATTACTTCCTTTTTGGCAAGAGTTGAATAATTTGGGCTGAAAAGATTACTTCACCAATAAAAAAAAAATATTTGTGGCAAATAAATACTATACAAAAAGGAAGATATTCAGCTCACCCAACAAGAGTCCAAATACTATGAAGACATCCGAGCAAGGATAAACGTCCAGCCAGTGACGTGATGAATGCAGGAAAAAACTCAAAAAAATCCACCTCCAGGAGAAAGAAGTTTATATTAACCCCTTCCCGACCTTTGACGCCACGTAGGCGTCATGAAAGTCGGTGCCAATCCGACCCATGACGCCTATGTGGCGTCATGGAATGATCGCGTCCCTGCAGATCGGGTGAAAGGGTTAACTCCAATTTCACCTGATCTGCAGGGACAGGGGGAGTGGTACTTCAGCCCGGGGGGGGGGTGGCTTCACCCCCCCCCGTGGCTACGATCGCTCTGATTGGCTGTTGAAAGTGAAACAGCCAATGAGAGCGATTTGTAATATTTCACCATGAAATCTGGTGAAATATTACAATCCAGCCATGGCCGATGCTGCAATATCATCGGCCATGGCTGGAAAACCTAATCTGTCCCCCCCCACACCCACCGATCTCCTCCCCAGTCCTCCTTTATGTGGTCCGCCCCCCTAGGTCGTCCTGCCCGCTCCCCCGTCGTCCTGTCCGCTCCCCCCGTGCTCCGATGCCACCCCCGCGTGCTCAGATCCCCCCCGTGCTCAGATCACCCCCCATCATACTTACCGAGCCTCCGGGCGTCCGTCCGTCTTCTCCATGGGCGCCGCCATCTTCCAAAATGGCGGGCGCATGCGCAGTGCGCCCGCCGAATCTGCCGGCCGGCAGATTCGTCCCAGGCATATTTTAATCACTGCGATATAACCTATCACAGTGGTCAAAATAAAAAAAATAGTAAATGACCCCCCCTTTATCACCCCCATAGGTAGGGACAATAATAAAAAAAAGAAAATATTTTTTTTCTTTTTCCACTAGGGTTAGGGTTAGAACTAGGGTTAGAACTAGGGTTATGGTTAGGGGTAGGGTTAGGGTTAGGGGTAGGGTTAGAGTTAGGGGTAGGGTTAGGGTTAGGGGTAGGGTTAGGGCATGTGCACACAGTGGGGATTTGGCTGCGGATCCGCAGCGGATTGGTCGCGGATCCGCAGCAGATTGGCCGCGGATCCGCAACGGATTGGCCGCTGCGAATTCGTAGCAGTTTTCCATCAGGTTTACAGTACCATGTACACCTATGGAAAACCAAATCCGCTGTGCCCATGGTGCGGAAAATACCGTGCGGAAACGCTGTGTTGTATTTTCCGCAGCATGTCAATTTTGTGCGGATTCTGCAGCGTTTTACACCTGTTGCTCAATAGGAATCCGCAGGTGAAATCCACACAAAAAAACACTGGAAATCCGCGGTAAATCCGCAGGTAAAACGCAGTGCCTTTTACCTGCGGATTTTTCAAAAATGGTGCGGAATAATCTCACACAAATCCGCAACGTGGGCACATAGCCTTAGGGTTAGGGTTGGAATTAGAGTTAGGGTTGGAATTAGGGCTAGGGTTGGAAATAGGGTTAAGATTAGGCTTGTGGATAGGGTTTCCACTGTTTAGGCACATCAGGGGTCTCCAAGCGCAACATGGCGCCACCATTGATTCCAGCCAATCTTGCGTTCAAAAAGTCAAATGGTGCTCCCTCCCTTCCAAGCCCCGACGTGCGCCCAAACAGTGGTTTACCCCCACATATGGGGTACCAGCATACTCAGGACAAACTGGGCAACAACTACTGGGGTCCAATTTCTCCTGTTACCCTTGTGAAAATAAAAAATTGCTTGCTAAAACATCTTTTTTGAGGAAAAAAAAATGATTTTTTATTTTCACGGCTCTGCGTTGTAAACTTCTGTGAAGCACTTGGGGGTTGAACGTGCTCACCACACATCTAGATAAGTTCCTTGGGGGGTCTAGTTTCCAAAATGGGGTCACTTGTGGGGGGTTTCTACTCTATAGGCACATCAGGGGCTCTGCAAATGCAACGTGACGCCCGCAGACCATTCCATCAAAGCCTGCATTTCAAAATGTCACTACTTCCCTTCCGAACCCCGACGTGTGCCAAAACAGTGGTTTACCCCAACATATGGGGCAGGGGTCAGGAACCTTGGCCCTCCAGCTGTGGGAGAACTACAATTCCCAGCATGCCTCAACTGCTGCAAGTTGCTAGGGCATGCTGGGAGTTGTAGTTTTATAACAGCTGGAGAGCCGAGGTTCCCCACCCCTGAATGGGGTATCAGCATACTCAGGAGAAACTGGACAACAACTTTTGGGGTCCAATTTCTCCTATTACCCTTGGGAAAATAAAAAATTGTGGGCTAAAAAATCATTTTTGAGAAAAGAAAAATTATTTAGGTCTAGTTTCCAAAATGGGGTCACTTGTGGGGGAGCTGCAATGTTTAGGCACACGGGGGCTCTCCAAACGCGACATAGTGTCCGCTAATGATTGAAGCTAATTTTCCATTCAAAAAGCCAAATGGCGTGCCTTCCCTTCCGAGCCCTGCCGTGCGCCCAAACAGTGGTTTACCCCCACATATGGGGTATCATCGTACTCAGGACAAACTGGACAACAACGTTTGGGGTCCAATTTCTCCTACTACCCTTGGGAAAAAAAAAATTCCGGGCTAAAAATCATTTTTGAGGAAAGAAAAATAATTTTTTATTTTCATGGCTCTGCGCTACAAACTCTTGTGAAGCACCTGGGGGTTTAAAGTGCTCACTATGCTTCTAGATAAGTTCCTTGGGGGGGTCTAGTTTCCAAAATGGGGTCACTTGTGGGGGAGCTGCAATGTTTAGGCACACGGGGGCTCTCCAAACGCGACATGGTGTCCGCTAAAGATTGGAGCCAATTTTTCATTCAAAAAGTCAAATGGCGCTCCTTCCCTTCCGAGCCCTGCCGTGCGCCCTAACAGTGGTTTACCACCACATATGAGGTATCAGCATACTCAGGACAAATTGCACAACAAAGTTCGTGGTCCAGTTTCTCCTTTTACCCTTGGGAAAATAAAAAAATTGTTGCTAAAAGATCATTTTTGTGACTAAAAAGTTAAATGTTAATTTTTTCCTTCCATGTTGCTTCTGCTGCTGTGAAACACCTGAAGGGTTAATAAACTTCTTGAATGTGGTTTTGAGCACCTTGAGGGGTGCAGTTTTTAGAATGGTGTCACTTTGGGGTATTTTCAGCCATATAGAACCCTCAAACTGACTTCAAATGTGAGGTGGTCCCTAAAATAAATGGTTTTGTAAATTTTGTTGTAAAAATGAGAAATCACTGGTCAAATTTTAACCCTTATAACTTCCTAGCAAAAAAAAATTTGTTTCCAAAATTGTGCTGATGTAAAGTAGACATGTGGGAAATGTTATTTATTAACTATTTTGTGTCACATAACTCTCTGGTTTAACAGAATAAAAATTCAAAATGTGAAAATTGCGAAATTTTCAAAATTTTCGCCAAATTTCCGTTTTTTTTCACAAATAAACTCAGAAATTATCAACCTAAATTTACCACTATCATGAAGCCCAATATGTCATGAAAAAAACAATCTCAGAATCGCTAGGATCCGTTGAAGCGTTCCTGAGTTATTACCTCATAAAGGGACACTGGTCAGAATTGCAAAAAATGGCCAGGTCATTAAGGTCAAAATAGGCTGGGTCATGAAGGGGTTAAAATCCATTTCAACTTTATTTAGAATATCATGATAAAAATCCCAATAACAAGTGGCTACGATAGATTCTATTCTACAGGAAGGCATTAAAATAGTCTCAAGTAAAGCCCCTACCCTAGGTACTTTACTTGCTCCCAGTTTTGTTCAATCCGATATGTCTAGAAATAGGGCCTGTTGGTTGTCCATGAAAGGTTTTTTTAAATGCGGTTCTTTTCCATGCAAAACATGTTTATACGCAAAAAAACCCCGCAACTTTTGTTGGAACAAATAATCAAAAACAATACAATGTAAAGGATTTTATTAATTGTAATTCAGACAACGTAATTTATATTATAGAATGCATATCTTGTAATCTATTACAGTTATATGAAAAAGTTTGGGCACCCCTATTAATCTTAAGCTTAATGTTTTATAAAAAATTGTTTTTTTTGCAACAGCTATTTCAGTTTCATATATCTAATAACTGTTGGACACAGTAATGTTTCTGCCTTGAAATGAGGTTTATTGTACTAACAGAAAATGTGCAATCTGCATTCATACAAAATTTGACAGGTGCATAAGTATGGGCACCTCACCAGAAAAGTGACATTAATATTTAGTAGATCCTCCTTTTGCAAAAATAACAGCCTCTAGTCGCCTCCTGTAGCTTTTAATGAGTTCCTGGATCCTGGATGAAGGTATATTTGACCATTCTTTACAAAACAATTCCAGTTCAGTTAAGTTTGATGGTCGCCGAGCATGGACAGCCATCTTCAAATGATCCCACAGATGTTCAATGATATTCAGGTCTGGGGACTGGGATGGCCATTCCAGAACAGTGTAATTGTTCCTCTGCATAAATGCCTGAGTAGATTTGGAGCGGTGTTTTGGATCATTGTCTTGCTGAAAGATCCATCCCCTGCGTAACTTCAACTTTGTCACTGATTCATGAACATTATTGTCAAGAATCTGTTGATACTGAGAGGAATCCATGCGTCCCTCAACTTTTACAAGATTCCCGGTGCCGACATTGGCCACACAGCCCCAAAGCATGATGGAACCTCCACCAAATTTTACTGTGGGTAGCAAGTGTTTTTCTTGGAATGCTGTGTTTTTTTGCCGCCATGCATAACGCCTTTTTGTATGACCAAACAACTCAATCTTGGTTTCATCAGTCCGCAGGACCTTCTTCCAAAAATAAATTGGCTTCTCCAAATGTTCTTTTGCATACCTCAGCCAACTCTGTTTGTGGCGTGCTTGCAGAAACGGCTTCTTTTGCATCACTCTCCCATTCAGCTTCTCCTTGTGCAAAGTGCGTTGTATAGTTGACCGATGCACAGTGACACCATCTGCAGCAAGTTGATGCTGCAGCTCTTTGGAGGTGGTCTGAGGATTGTCCTTGACTGATCTCACCATTCTTCTTCTCTGCCTTTCTGATGTTTTTCTTGGCCTGCCACTTCTGGCCTTAACAAGAACTGTACCTGTGTTCTTCCATTTCCTTACTATGTTCCTCACAGTGGAAATTGACAGGTTAAATCTCTGAGACAGCTTCCCCTGAACAACTATGTTGAATAATCTTTGTTTTCAGATCATTTGACAGTTGTTTTGAGGAGCCCATGATGCCACTCTTCAGAGGAGATCCAAACAGGAGAACAACTTGCAAGTGGCCACTTTAAGTAGCTTTGCTCATGATTGCATACACCTGGCTATGAAGTTCAAAGCTCAATGAGGTTACACAACAAAAAAAGTGCTTTAGTAAGTCAGTAAAAAGTAGGTAGGAGTATTTAAAACAAGAAAATGATAAAGGTACCCATACTTATGCACCTGTCAAATTTTGTTTGAATGCAGATTGCACATTTTCTGTTAGTACAATAAACCTCTTTTCAAGGCAGAAACATTACTGTGTCCAACAGTTATTAGATATATGAAACTGAAATAGCTGTTGCAAAAAAAAACAATTTTTAAAAAACATTAAGCTTAAGATTAATAGGGGTGCCCAAACTTTTTCATATAACTGTATATGTTGGATCTACAATACGCAGACTTAAAGATAGATTTTGTGAACATTTATATGATGTTGTCCAACCTATCATTAGACATGTTTCCAGTGCCTCTAATCATTTTATACAAGTCCACAATAGAAATACTTCATCACTGAAGGTTTATGCAATTGAACACATTTATAGGAATATACAGGGCGGAAATAGAGAAAGAACTTTACGAGATAGGGAGGCTTTTTGGATTGTATGCCTAAACACTCGAGCACCTCTGGTTTGAACCTCAGAAAAGAGTTAATGTTGCATTATTAAAACTGGTTATTTGTCGTATTAAGGGAAAAAAAAGAAGAAAAATAAGATATTATTGTTCCGTCCAAAAAACCTTTTTTCCAATATATTTATGCAGTGTATTTTTCATTGTGTTTATTTTATGTATTTCTATTCTGTTTTTATTTATGTATATTTCTTTCACATAGTTTTGTTTGGTGTGTCCCATTTGTTTTCACGTGTTAATTATGTCACCTCCTGTTCCATCTCATTTATAGCGAGTAGTTGCACCTCCCTCTCTATACTGAAGACTAAGAACACAACAGTGTTCGAAACGCGTTCAGTGAGGGCTGTTACGTGATCCTCTTCTCAGCTACTTGTTATTTGGATTTTTATCATGATATTCTAAATAAAGTTTAATTGGATTTTAATATAAACTTCTTTCTCCTGGAGCTGGATTTTTTCGAGTTTTTTCCTGCAAATAAATACTCCAATTGCCCTAAAAAGATGTGTATAACACATTGAGGTTTCAAGGACTGTATCCAAACCCTCACAATCTCTCAGCGGAAACCAACAGCCTATTTCAGAGTTGTAGCTAGGGTTTTGGTCCAGGGGGGGCGAAGCTTCTGAGTGGCCCCTAACCAGGTAACCTTGATTACAACTCGGTGACGCGCCCTAATACTGGAGGAAAACCTCAGCAGATGACCGCGCTGTTACTGAAGATAATCTCTATATAAAGACCAATATGGATATTTCCGCCATATGGTCAGTGGTAGATATCAGTCCTACAGAACATATAAGTGATCACAGCACAGTTACAGACAATGTCTTACCGCTGACGTCCTTTCTGATGGAATCGTTCACTTTTCCCGTCTTTTCCATCTGGCCCAGACCGACATGACAACTTCTTCCAGCCACGACTCATCTGCAGAGAATACAACAAAGACACATTTCACTTCTCATATTCCAGCCCCATCACCATCTATTCCCAACCTGCACAAACTCCTCATCCTGCTGATATCCCAATACTGAGCCGCTGCAGCCGTATGTGTCCCTATTACTGCACCTGATACCCCAATACTGAGCTGCTGCTGCTGCTGTATGTGTCCCTATTACTGCACCTGATACCCCAATACTGAGCCACTGCTGCTATATGTGTCCCTATTACTGCCCCTGCTGTGAGGTTCTCTGTGCCCTCTAAATTCTAAAGCAACCCTCTATAATATAGTAATGCCGGGTGCCCTAGATAACAGTGCCCATATTTTGCCCCTAGAAAGTAATAATGCCCTGTGTGCCACTTTGATAGCCATAGTAACCTGAGTTCCCCTATAACAATAAATGCCCACTTTACATTTAATAAAGTCCCGAGTCTCCCCCCGTACAGCTCCACTTTACACAGCATAATGCTCTCTTATACACAGTATAATGCCCCCTCACTGTATACTACCACCCACACAGTATACTGACCCCTTTGTAGCCCCCAAACTGATGGCTCCAACAATGTATAATGACCCCCACACTGTAATCTCCATACTGTATGATGGCCCCTTAAATAGCCTCCATATACAGTAGCATAATGTACCAAACAGTCCACAATATAGTATAATGCACTCCCCATAGGCAGACTCTATAGCATACGGCAGCCCCCATAGTCAGACCCTGTAATAAGGCAGCACACCCATATAGGCAGTCCCTGTAATAAGGCAGTACCCCCATAGGCAGACTCTGTAGTATAAGGGAGCACCCCCATAGGCAAACCCTGTAATAAGGTGGCACCCCCATAGTCAGACTGTAATAAGGCAGCTCCCATAGTCAGACCCTGAAATAAGGCAGCACCCCTATAGGCAGACCCTGTTAAAAGGCGGCAGACCCTGTAATAAGGCGACACCCCCATAGTCAGACCCTGTAATAAGGCAGCCCCCATAGTCAGACCCTGTAATGAGGCAGCACCCCTATATTCAGACCCTGTAATAAGGCAGCCCCCATAGTTAGACCCTGTAATAAGGCAGACCCCATAGTCAGACCCTGTAATGAGGCAGGACCCCTAGAATCAGACCCTGTAATGAGGCAGCCCCCATAGTCAGACCCTGTAATAAGGCAGCCCCCTTAGTCAGACCCTGTAATAAGGCAGCACCACCATAGTCAGACCCTGTAATAAGGCAGCACCCCCATAGTCAGACCCTGTAATAAGGCAGCACCCCTATTAGCAGACCCTGTAATAAGGCAGCACCCCTATAGGCAGACCCTGTAACGAGGCAGCACCCCTATAGCCAGACCCTGTAATGAGGCAGCAACCACCGTAGTCAGACCCTGTAATAAGGCAGCACCCCCATAGTCAGACCCTGTAATAAGGCAGCACCCCATAGTCAGACCCTGTAATAAGGCAGCGCCCCTATTGGCAGACCCTGTAATAGAGCAGCACCCCTATAGGCAGACCCTTTAATGAGGCAGCACTCATATAGTCAGACCCTGTAATAAGGCAGCCCCCACAGTCAGACCCTGTAATAAGGCAGCCCCCCCATAGTCAGACCCTGTAATAAGGCAGCACCCCTATAGGCAGACTCCGTAATAAGGCAGCCCCCACAGTCAGACCCTGTAATAAGGCAGCCCCCCAAAGGAAGACCCTGTAATAAGGCAGCCCCCCTATAGGCAGACCCTGTAATAAGGCAGCACCCCTATAGGCAGACCCTGTAATAAGGCAGCACCCCTATAGGCAGACCCTGTAATAAGGCAGCACCCCTATAGTCAGACCCTGTAATGAGGCAGCACCCCTATAGTCAGACCCAGTAATAAGGCAGCCCCCACAGTCAGACCCTGTAATAAGGCAGCCCCCCCATAGTCAGACCCTGTAATAAGGCAGCATGTTGTGAACTCTGTTTTCGGGCTCCCTCTTGTGGTCACTGGTGGTATGGTGTGACTTCTGCTTTGGGCTCCCCCTGGTGGCTTTGTTTGTTATCCTGCTGGTCTCTGGCTATCAGCTGGTTCGTTATCCTCTGGGAGGTTCCTATATAGCTCTGTTTTACTTCCACTTGTTGCCGGCTGTCGATGTAATCAGTGCTACTCAGATTCCTTCTGACTACCTTGCTCCCAGTCCATCCAGGACAAGCTAAGTTTTGTTTGCTCATTTTTTGATCAGCAGTGTTTATCATGTTTTCTTGTCCAGCTTGCTAAAATGTGATTCCCTCGCTTGCTGGATGCTCTAGTGGACTGAGTTTCTCCCCACACACCATTAGTTGGTGCGTGGGTTCTTGAAATCTCAGGATGGATATTTTGTAAGGGTTTTTTATTGATCGCATAGACCCCTGCTCTATTTTCTGCTTTCTAGTACTAGTGGGCCTCTTTTGCTGAATCTGATTTCATCCCTACGTATGTGCCTTCTTCTTACTTCACTGTTAATATTTGTTGGGGGCTTCTATATCTTTGGGGATTATTTCTCTGGAGGCAAGCGAGGTCTTTCTTTCTCTTTAGGGGTAGCTAGTTCCTCAGGCTGGCTCGAGACGTCTAGGAAATTTTTTAGGCACGTTCACCGGCTACCTCTAGTTGTTTTGGATAGGTTCAGATTTGCGATCAGTCCAGTTACCATCTCCCTAGAGCTTGTCCTTAGTTTATTCACTTGCTGGTCTATTCGTGATCCTCAGCCACTAAGGATCATAACAGTACAGCCGGCCAGTAAAGTGTTAATTGCATGGCAGAAGCAGGAGAAAAGAAGCCTTGAGAATTTTTTGTTGTTGTTGTTGTTGTTGCCGTGTGTCTAGCTGCTGTGGCTAGCTTCTCTCCTCCTCTTAATCTTGGTGTGGCTCTGAGTTCAGCTGCTGACCTGGATGTCCAGAGCTTGGCTTCCAGTCTGGATCATCTTGCTGCTAGGGTTCAAAGTATTCAGGATTTTGTTGTTCACAGTCCTATGTCAGAGCCTAGAATACCTATTCCGGAGTTGTTTTCTGGAGATAGATCTAGGTTCCTGAATTTTAGGAACAATTGAAAGTTGTTTCTTTCTTTGAAACCTCGTTCCTCTGGTGATGCCGTTCAGCAAGTTAAGATTATCATTTCCTTTTTGCGTGGTGACCCCCAAGATTGGGCCTTCGCATTGGCGCCAGGGGATCCTGCATTGCTTAGTGTAGATGCGTTTTTTCTAGCCCTTGGATTGCTCTATGAGGAACCTAATCTTGAGAACCAGGCTGAAAAAACGTTATTGGCCCTCTTGCAGGGGCAAGATGAAGCAGAGGTGTACTGCCAGAAATTTCGGAAATGGTCGGTGCTTACTCAGTGGAATGAGTGTGCCCTGGCTGCAAATTTCAGAGAAGGTCTTTCTGAAGCCATTAGGAATGTCATGGTGGGGTTTCCTACGCCTGCAGGTCTAAATGAGTCAATGACTCTGGCCATTCAGATTGATCGGCGTTTGCGGGAGCGCAAACCTGTGCACCATTTGGCGGTGTCTTCTGAACAGACACCTGAATCTATGCAATGTGACAGAATTCTAACCAGAAGTGAACGGCAAAATTATAGACGGCAAAATGGGTTGTGCTTTTACTGTGGTGACTCAGCTCATGTTATCTCAGCATGCTCTAAGCGCAAAAAAAAGGTTGATAAATCTGTCACCATTGGTACTTTACAGCCTAAGTTCATTTTGTCTGTTACCCTGATTTGTTCCCTGTCATCTTACCCGGTTAATGCTTTTGTAGATTCAGGTGCCGCCCTGAGTCTGATGGATTGGTCATTTGCCAGGCGCTGTGGTTTTGATTTGGAGCCTTTAAAATTCCCTATTCCACTAAGGGGAATTGATTCTACACCATTGGCTACGAATAGACCTCAGTACTGGACACAAGTGACCATGTGCATGACTCCTGTTCATCAGGAGGTGATTCGCTTTCTTGTACTGCATAATTTGCATGATGTCGTCGTGTTGGGTCTACCATGGTTGCAGACTCATAATCCAGTCCTGGATTGGAAAGCTATGTCGGTGTCAAGTTGGGGTTGTCAGGGAATTCATGGTGACGCTCCTGTGGTGTCAATTGCTTCGTCCACTCCTTCTGAAGTCCCTACGTTTTTGTCAGACTACCAGGATGTATTTGAGGAGCCCAAACTCAATTCTCTACCTCCTCATAAGGACTGTGATTGTGCTATAAATTTGATTCCTGGTAGTAAGTTTCCTAAGGGACGACTTTTCAATTTGTCTGTGCCGGAGCATGCTGCCATGTGGAGTTATATAAAGGAGTCTTTAGAGAAGGGACATATTCGCCCGTCCTCATCCCCTCTTGGTGCAGGATTTTTTTTTGTGGCTAAAAAGGATGGTTCCCTGAGACCCTGTATTGATTATCACCTTTTGAATAAAATCACGGTCAAATTTCAGTATCCTTTGCCATTGTTAACTGATTTGTTTGCTCGCATTAGGGGGTCTAGTTGGTTCACCAAGATAGATCTTCGTGGTGCGTATAACCTTGTGCGTATAAAACAGGGTGATGAATGGAAAACTGCATTTAATACGCCTGAAGGCCATTTTGAGTACTTGGTGATGCCTTTTGGACTTTCTAATGCTCCTTCAGTCTTTCAGTCCTTTATGCATGACATCTTCCGTGAATATCTGGATAAGTTTATGATTGTGTATCTGGATGATATTCTGTTTTTTTTCGGATGATTGGGAGTCTCATGTTAAGCAGGTCAGGATGGTCTTTCAGGTCTTACGTGACAATGTTTTATTTGTGAAGGCCTCAAAATGTCTTTTTGGAGTCCAGAAGATTTCTTTTTTGGGTTTCATTTTTTCTCCTTCTACTATTGAGATGGACCCAGTCAAGGTTCAGGCTATTCATGACTGGACGCAGCCTACATCTGTTAAGAGTCTTCAGAAGTTCTTGGGTTTTGCTAATTTTTACCGTCGCTTCATAGCTAATTTTTCTGGCGTTGTTAAGCCTTTGACGGATTTGACCAAGAAGGGTTCTGATGTGACTAATTGGTCTTCTGCGGCTGTGGAGGCCTTTCGGGAGCTGAAGCGTCGGTTTTCTTCGGCTCCGGTCTTATGTCAGCCAGATGTCTCACTTCCCTTCCAGGTGGAGGTTGATGCTTCCGAGATTGGAGCGGGGGCTGTTTTGTCGCAGAGAAGCCCCGATGGCTCTGTGATGAAGCCATGTGCTTTCTTTTCAAGAAAGTTTTCGCCTGCCGAGCGGAATTATGATGTCGGTAATCGGGAGCTGTTGGCTATGAAGTGGGCATTTGAGGAGTGGCGACATTGGCTCGAGGGAGCTAAACATCGTGTGGTGGTCTTGACTGACCACAAGAATTTGATTTATCTCGAGTCGGCCAAGCGGCTGAATCCCAGACAGGCTCATTGGTCGTTGTTTTTCTCTCATTTTGATTTCATGGTCTCGTACCTGCCGGGTTCGAAGAATGTGAAGGCTGATGCTCTTTCTAGGAGTTTTGTGTGTGACTCTCCTGGAGATTCAGAGCCGGCTGGTATCCTTAGAGAAGGGGTGATTTTGTCTGCCATCTCCCCAGATTTGCGACGTGTGCTGCAAGAGTTTCAGGCGGATAGACCTGACCGCTGTCCACCGGAGAGACTGTCCCGGATAGATGGACCAACAGAGTCATCTCCGAGGTTCACTCTTCGGTGTTGGCGGGCCATCCTGGAATATTTGGTACCAGAGACTTGGTGGCCAGGTCTTTTTGGTGGCCTTCCTTGTCGCGGGATGTGCGTTCCTTTGTGCAGTCTTGTGGAATTTGTGCTCGGGCGAAGCCTTGCTGTTCTCGTGCCAGTGGTTTGCTGTTACCTTTGCCTGTCCTGAAGAGGCCTTGGACGCACATTTCCATGGATTTTATTTCAGATCTCCCTGTCTCTCAGAGAATGTCTGTTATCTGGGTGGTGTGTGATCGTTTTTCTAAGATGGTCCATTTGGTGCCCTTGCCTAAGTTGCCTTCCTCCTCCGAGTTGGTTCCACTGTTTTTTCAAAATGTGGTTCGTTTGCACGGGATTCCTGAGAACATTGTTTCTGACAGAGGATCCCAGTTTGTGTCTAGATTTTGGCGGACCTTTTGTGCTAAGTTGGGCATTGAATTGTCTTTTTTGTCGGCCTTCCATCCTCAGACGAATGGCCAAACCGAGGGAACTAATCAGACCTTGGAGACTTATTTAAGATGTTTTGTTTCTGCTGACCAGGACGACTGGGTTACTTTTTTACCGTTGGCCGAGTTTGCCCTTAATAATCGGGCTAGTTCTGCTACTTTGGTTTCTCCTTTTTTTTGTAATTCGGGGTTTCATCCTCGTTTTTCCTCGGGTCAGGTGGAGCCTTCTGACTGTCCTGGAGTGGATGTTGTGGTGGATAGGTTGCATCAGATTTGGAATCATGTGGTGGACAATTTGAAGTTGTCACAAGAGAAGGCTCAGCTCTTTGCCAACCGCCGTCGCTGTGTGGGTCCCCGACTTTGCGTTGGGGACTTGGTGTGGTTGTCTTCTCGCTTCGTTCCTATGAAGGTCTCCTCTCCTAAGTTCAAGCCTTGGTTTATCGGTCCTTATAAGATTCTGGAAGTCCTTGGCCCTGTGTCATTCCGTCTGGACCTCCTGGCATCATTTGCTATTCATAATGTGTTCCATCGCTCGTTGTTGCGGAGGTATGTGTTACCTGTGGTTCCTCCGGTTGAGCCTCCTGCCCCGGTGCTGGTTGAGGGAGAATTGGAATACGTGGCGGAGAAGATCTTGGATTCTCGTGTTTCTAGACGGAGGCTCCAGTATTTGGTCAAGTGGAAGGGCTATGGTCAGGAGGATAATTCTTGGGTTGTCGCCTCTGATGTTCATGCGGCCGATTTGGTTCGTGCCTTCCATGTGGCTCATCCTGATCGCCCTGGGGGTTTTCATGAGGGTTCAGTGACCCCTCCTTAAGGGGGGGGTACTGTTGTGAACTCTGTTTTCGGGCTCCCTCTTGTGGTCACTGGTGGTATGGTGTGACTTCTGCTTTGGGCTCCCCCTGGTGGCTTTGTTTGTTATCCTGCTGGTCTCTGGCTATCAGCTGGTTCGTTATCCTCTGGGAGGTTCCTATATAGCTCTGTTTTACTTCCACTTGTTGCCGGCTGTCGATGTAATCAGTGCTACTCAGATTCCTTCTGACTACCTTGCTCCCAGTCCATCCAGGACAAGCTAAGTTTTGTTTGCTCATTTTTTGATCAGCAGTGTTTATCATGTTTTCTTGTCCAGCTTGCTAAAATGTGATTCCCTCGCTTGCTGGATGTTCTAGTGGACTGAGTTTCTCCCCACACACCATTAGTTGGTGCGTGGGTTCTTGAAATCTCAGGATGGATATTTTGTAAGGGTTTTTTATTGATCGCATAGACCCCTGCTCTATTTTCTGCTTTCTAGTACTAGTGGGCCTCTTTTGCTGAATCTGATTTCATCCCTACGTATGTGCCTTCTTCTTACTTCACCGTTAATATTTGTTGGGGGCTTCTATATCTTTGGGGATTATTTCTCTGGAGGCAAGCGAGGTCTTTCTTTCTCTTTAGGGGTAGCTAGTTCCTCAGGCTGGCTCGAGACGTCTAGGAAATTTTTTAGGCACGTTCACCGGCTACCTCTAGTTGTTTTGGATAGGTTCAGATTTGCGATCAGTCCAGTTACCATCTCCCTAGAGCTTGTCCTTAGTTTATTCACTTGCTGGTCTATTCGTGATCCTCAGCCACTAAGGATCATAACAGCAGCACCCCTATAGTCAGACCCTGTAATAATGCAGCCCCCATAGTCAGACCCTGTAATAAGGCAGCACCCCCATATAGGCAGACCCTGTAATAAGGCTGCCCCCCATAGGCAGACCCTGTAATAAGGCAGCAGCACCCATTAAAAAATAAATAAATAAATAAATACTCACCTCTCTTCATCCTGGTTCCTGCACTGCTCCCGCTGATCTCCTGACAGTGGACGCCAGGCAGTGACGTCATCGCGCCCACTGTCAGTGTCGGCGACGTCAGACGCCGACACTTACAGGGGGATGATGGGAGAAGGAGCACAGCGCTCCTTTTCCATCAATGTGATCAGCTGTATCAGCTAAATGCCGGTACAGCTGATCTTCTGATGACGGCGGGGAGGACCACTGCTGGCACCGGGCCCCACCGCCTTCTCAGGGGCCCATAGCGGCCGGGCGGCAGAGCAGGGAGATCGATTCTCCCTGCTCTGCTGTAGAATGTAACTGTATTGGCGCGCTGCACGCGCTGATACAGTTACAGTAGCGTAGCTCCGGGTGGGCCCCCTCAGAATACTGGGCCTGGGGCGCCTGCACCCTCTGCCCCCCTGGTAGCTACGCTATTGGCCTATTTATTTGCTCAGTGCACTGACTTTTCATGGTTTTTAAAATAAATATAAAAATGTCCAAAAATTATCCCTCTTAGTTAGTGTTGAGCGATACCTTCCGATATCGGAAAGTATCGGTATCGGAAAGTATCGGCCGATACCGTCAAAGTATCGGATCTAATCCGATACCGATAACCAATCCCAATGCAAGTCAATGGGACGAAAATATCGGAATTAAAATAAACCCTTTCTTTCCTTGTAGGTTCATTCTACATGAAGGAAAACAACTAAGAATAATGTAGGATGTATTGGGGGAGGTGGCGGAGACATTAAAGGCACAGAGGTTTAGCCCAAACAAATAGAATAGCAGTTTTTTTTGTTTTTTTTTATGACGTTCGGCGTTAGAAAGATTTTGACTATGTTATTTATTTTATTTTTTTTCAGATATTGATGTTTCACTACTTCCACGTCCTTCACCTTCTTTTTTACTTCTCCCACACTTTCTTCTTCATTATCCTCATCATCAGCTTCTTTGACATCAACTATCTTCACCTTATTCATCTTCTTCTTCTTCTACCTATATATTTTTTTTTTTACATTGTTCATATTCTTTTTATTTAACTATTATCTTTTTCATATTCAACTTCTTCATCATATTCTTATTTGTGACAGGCATTCCCGTAGTTGTTATCTATAAAAGTTTGAAGATTACACCTTCCGTTCTGCCTGTCACAAAAGAGTTACATTTGTCCGCGTTCAGTTTGGCCTGCAGCATCAGGCTTTATCCAGGGGCACCACGAGGAGGAACGGACTCACCCCCATACACTGCTTAGTCTTCTTCTGCTTATAATTTAGATAATATCTTTTGCTCTGATATTTAGTCTTATGCTTAATGTTCTTCTGCTCTTTGTTCTGCAGCCTCTTGTTCTTCTGCTTCTCGGTCTCCCATGTCGTCGTCGCCTCCAGGGTCGTCGTCTCCAGGGTCGTCGTCTCCGGGGTCGTCGTCATCGGGGTGGTCTTCAGGGTCATCGTCTCCAGGGTCGTCGTCATCTCAGTGGTCGTCGTCTCTGGTGTCGTCGTCATCTTAGGGGTGGTCTTCCGGGTCGTCGTCTTTAGGGTCTTGAACTTGGAAATGTAGCAGAAGATACAAGAAGGCTGAGAAAATGCCGAGAAACAGCTGATGGAACTGGAACTCGGATGGCTACCCGAAGGTCCAAGAGCCAATGGAACTACCGAGGACCAGCTGACGTTACTGGAACCCGGTTACTAAGCAGGAGGTACCCGTGCCTGAAAGCACTACCAAGGACCACCTGACGTTGGTGGAACTCGGATACCCAGAGGGAGGCACCTAAGCCAAAGGCTCTGCCCGGAACCAGCTGATGGTACTGGAACCAGGATGGGGAGCAGAAGGTACAAGAGCAAAAGATACTGCCGAGAACCAGCTGACGGTACTGGAACCAGGATGGGGAGCAGAAGGTACAAGAGCAAAAGACACTGCCGAGAACCAGCTGACGGTACTGGAACCCGGATGGGTAGCCGAAGGTCCAAGAGCCAATGGAACTACCGAGGACCAGCTGACGTTACTGGAACCCGGTTACTAAGCAGGAGGTACCCGTGCCTGAAAGCACTACCAAGGACCACCTGACGTTGGTGGAACTCGGATACCCAGAGGGAGGCACCTAAGCCAAAGGCTCTGCCCGGAACCAGCTGACGGTGCTGGAACCAGGATGGGGACCTATTCAAGCTTGTCTTCCTAGAGCCCCAACTAGCGGTGTTGGAGCAAAGGGTCAGCAGGGGGAGAAGAGTGTAGGCCGAAGCCTGCACTGGAGGCATTTGTAGGTCTGTTGTGTCTGCGTGGCTGTTGCAGGACACGTTGCCGGCTACACAGCAGGGGAACAGCTGGCGGTGCTGAACCCCACTGACACATTGGCTGGTGTTTATCTCTGTGAAGCTAGCAGTAGCGGGCCCCAACTGGCGGTGTTAGAGCCCAGGGTCAGCAGGAGGAGGAGAGGGAGCAGAGTGTAGGCCGAAGCCTGCACTGGCGGCAGCTTTGCGTCTGCGTGGCTGTTGCAGGACAAGTTGCCGGCTACACAGCAGGGGAACAGCTGGTGGTGCTGAACCCCACTGACACATTGGCTGGTGTTTTTCTCTGTGCAGCTAGCAGTACCGGGCCCCAACTGGCGATGTTAGAGCCCAGGCTCTGCAGGGTGAGCAGAGTGTAGGCCGAAGCCTAATTGAACCAATTTTAAAGGTAACCTTTAACCCCCCCTCAGGGGTTACAAACTAGAAGAGCCACACCTTATGCAGCAGTAGTGCTGCACAAGTCAAAGGTTGCTCTTTTAATTTTTCTCCTTGCACACGCTGAATGAAACACGTATAACATTTAGCCCTTTATACAGTCAAACTGTGTTGGAGGCGAGAGTTCCCTTCGTAATGAGACGCAGCACAGATGTCAAAAATCCCACCTTGGTGCTTGGCGCGGCCTCCTGAGCATCGCATTTTGCTGTACAGGAGTCTGTGTTGTTGCGTTATCCCTTGGCCATGCGCTGCCCGTCTTCTGACATCATTTCATGTCGGCTGGTGCGGTTCGCGATGCCCATGAATCCAAGCCCCGCAGTGTCTTTACAGTGTTTCACACTGCGGGGCTGGGATTCATGGCCTGGCGCAGTACATATGTTCGCCTCTCGCTCGGGTCCTTACACCTGCTACAGACTGTGCGGCGTCAGCTGATCCCTTATCGCATGCCACGGCCATGAAGCCGCACAGTCTGAAGAAGGCGGAAGGAGATGAGGGACAGGCGAACATATGCACTGCTCATGCCCATCAATGACACCCTCGCAGTCCAACTAAATAAGACACCGAGGGGCGTTGTGTCGGGCAGGGCGGCCGCAGAGGCGCAGCCAGCCAAACAATGATGTCAGAAGAAGGGCTGTGCTACCAAGGGGGTTGTTGCGTGTCATTACAAAGTAAAGTCACACCTCAGGGACGTTTTACTGGTCTCAGGGGACACATTGTAGACGTGTTCTGTTCCACGTGTGCAAGGAGAATAAGTTTATGAGCCACCTTGCACACATGCAGCATTACTGCTGTACAAGGTGGCTGGAAAACATACAAACACCTGGGGGAGGGGGGACAGGTTCCCTTCAATTTCAGTTCTTGTGTCTGCGTGGCTGTTGCAGGACACGTTGCCGGCTACACAGCAGGGGAACAGCTGGCGGTGCTGAACCCCACTGACACATTGGCTGGTGTTTTTCTCTGTGCAGCTAGCAGTACCGGGCCCCAACTGGCGGTGTTAGAGCCCAGGGTCAGCAGGAGGAGGAGAGGGAGCAGAGTGTAGGCCGAAGCCTGCACTGGTGGCAGCTTTGTGTCTGCGTGGCATTTGCAGGACACTTTGCCGGCTACACAGCAGGGGAACAGCTGGCGGTGCTGAACCCCACTGACACATTGGCTGGTGTTTTTCTCTGTGCAGCTAGCAGTACTGGGCACCAACTGGCGGTGTTAGAGCCCAGGCTCTGCAGGGGGAGCAGAGTGTAGGCCGAAGCCTAATTGAACCAATTTTAAAGGTAACCTTTAAACCCCCCTCAGGTGTTACAAAGTAGAAGAGCCACGCCTTATGCAGCAGTAGTGCTGCACAAGTCAAAGGTTGCTCTTTTAATTTTGTTCCTTGCACAAGCTGAATGAAACACGTACAACATTTTGGCCCTTATACAGTCAATCTGTCTTGGAGGCGGGAGTTCCCTTCATAATGAGACGCAGCACAGCTGGCAAAAACATCACCTTGGTGCGAGGCATGGCCTCCTGAGCATCGCATTTTGCTGTACAGGAGTCTGCGTTGTTGCGTTATCCCTTGGCCATGCGCTGCCCATCTTCTGACATCATTTCATGTCGGCTGGTGCGGTTCGCGATGCCCATGAATGCCAGCCCCGCAGTGTCTTTACATAGTTAAAACACTGCGGGGCTGGGATTCATGGCCTGGCGCAGTACATAGGTTCGCCTCTCGCTCGTGTCCTTACACCTGCTACAGACTGTGCGGCGTCAGCTGATCCCTTATCGCATGCCACGGCCATGAAGCCGTACAGTCTGAAGAAGGCGGAAGGAGATGAGGGACAGGCGAACATATGCACTGCTCATGCCCATCAATGACACCCTCGCAGTCCAACTAAATAAGACACCGAGGGGCGTTGTGTGGGTCAGGGCGGCAGCAGAGGCGCAGCCAGCCAAACAATGATGCCAGAAGACGGGCAGTGCTACCAAGGGGGTTGCAGCGTGTCATTACAAAGGAAAGTCACACCTCCGGGACGGTTAAATGGTCACAGAGGACACATTTTTGACGTGTTCAGTTCCACATGTGCAAGGAGAATAAGTTTATGAGCCACCTTGCACACATGCAGCATTACCGCTGTACAAGGTGGCTGTAAAACATACAAACACCTGGGGGTGGGGCGACAGGATCCCTTCAATTTCAGTTCTTGTGTCTGCGTGGCTTTTGCAGGACACGATGCCGGCTACACAGCAGGGGAACAGCTGGCGGTGCTGAACCCCACTGACACATTGGCTGGTGTTTTTCACTGTGCAGCTAGCAGTACCGGGCACCAACTGGCGGTGTTAGAGCCCAGGGTCAGCAGGAGGAGGAGAGGGAGCAGAGTGTAGGCCGAAGCCTGCACTGGTGGCAGCTTTGTGTCTGCGTGGCTGTTGCAGGACACGATGCCGGCTACACAGCAGGGGAACAGCTGGCGGTGCTGAACCCCACTGACTCATTGGCTGGTGTTTTTCTCTGTGCAGCTAGCATTACCGGGCCCCAACTGGCGGTGTTAGAGCCCAGGCTCTGCAGGGGGAGCAGAGTGTAGGCCGAAGCCTAATTGAACCAATTTTAAAGGTAACCTTTAACCCCCCCTCAGGGGTTACAAACTAGAAGAGCCACACCTTATGCAGCAGTAGTGCTGCACAAGTCAAAGGTTGCTCTTTTAATTTTTCTCCTTGCACATGCTGAATGAAACACGTATAACATTTAGCCCTTTATACAGTCAAACTGTGTTGGAGGCGAGAGTTCCCTTCGTAATGAGACGCAGCACAGATGTCAAAAATCCCACCTTGTTGCTGGGTGCAGCCTCCTGAGCGTTGTTATTTGCTGTACAGGAGTCTGCGCTGTCGTGTTATCCCTTGGCCTTGTGCTGTTAGCGCTGCCCGTCTCCTGACATCATTTAATGTCGGCCGGTGCGGTTCGCGATGACCATGAATCCCAGCCCCGCAGTGCCTTTACAGTGTTTCACACTGCGGGGCTGGGATTCATGGCCTGGCGCAGTACATAGGTTCGCCTCTCGCTCGGGTCCTTACACCTGCTACAGACTGTGCGGCGTCAGCTGATCCCTTATCGCATGCCACGGCCATGAAGCTGCACAGTCTGAAGAAGACGGAAGGAGATGAGTGACAACAGGCGAAGATATGCACTGCTCATGCTCGTCAATCACACCCTCGCAGTCAAAATAAATAAGACACCGAGGGGCGTTGTGTCGGGCAGGGCGGCCGCAGAGGTGCAGCCAGCCAAACAATGATGTCAGAAGACGGGCAGCGCTAACAAGGGGGTTGCAGCGTGTCATTACAAAGTAAAGTCACACCTCAGGGACGGTTTAATGGTCTCAGGGGACACATTGTAGACGTGTTCCGTTCCACGTGTGCAAGGAGAATAAGTTTATGAGCCACCTTGCACACATGCACCATTACCGCTGTACAAGGTGGCTGTAAAACATACAAACGCCTGGGGGAGGGGGGACAGGTTCCCTTCAATTTCAGTTCTTGTGTCTGCGTGGCTGTTGCAGGACACGTTGCCGGCTGCACAGCAGGGGAACAGCTGGCGGTGCTGAGCCCCACTGACACATTGGCGAGGTGTTTGGCTCTGTGCAGCCAGCACATCTGGGCCCCAACTGGCGGTGTTAGAGCCCAGGGTCAGCAGGAGGAGGAGAGGGAGCAGAGTGTAGGCCGAAGCCTGCACTGGTGACAGCTTTGTGTCTGCGTGGCTGTTGCAGGACACGATGCCGGCTACACAGCAGGGGAACAGCTGGCGGTGCTGAACCCCACTGACTCATTGGCTGGTGTTTTTCTCTGTGCAGCTAGCATTACCGGGCCCAAACTGGCGGTGTTAGAGCCCAGGCTCTGCAGGGGGAGCAGAGTGTAGGCCGAAGCCTAATTGAACCAATTTTAAAGGTAACCTTTAACCCCCCCTCAGGGGTTACAAACTAGAAGAGCCACACCTTATGCAGCAGTAGTGCTGCACAAGTCAAAGGTTGCTCTTTTAATTTTTCTCCTTGCACACGCTGAATGAAACACGTATAACATTTAGCCCTTTATACAGTCAAACTGTGTTGGAGGCGAGAGTTCCCTTCGTAATGAGACGCAGCACAGATGTCAAAAATCCCACCTTGTTGCTGGGTGCAGCCTCCTGAGCGTTGTTATTTGCTGTACAGGAGTCTGCGCTGTCATGTTATCCCTTGGCCTTGTGCTGTTAGCGCTGCCCGTCTCCTGACATCATTTAATGTCGGCCGGTGCGGTTCGCGATGACCATGAATCCCAGCCCCGCAGTGCCTTTACAGTGTTTCACACTGTGGGGCTGGGATTCATGGCATGGCGCAGTACATAGGTTCGCCTCTCGCTCGGGTCCTTACACCTGCTACAGACTGTGCGGCGTCAGCTGATCCCTTATCGCATGCCACGGCCATGAAGCTGCACAGTCTGAAGAAGACGGAAGGAGATGAGTGACAACAGGCGAAGATATGCACTGCTCATGCTCGTCAATCACACCCTCGCAGTCAAAATAAATAAGACACCGAGGGGCGTTGTGTCGGGCAGGGCGGCCGCAGAGGTGCAGCCAGCCAAACAATGATGTCAGAAGACGGGCAGCGCTAACAAGGGGGTTGCAGCGTGTCATTACAAAGTAAAGTCACACCTCAGGGACGGTTTAATGGTCTCAGGGGACACATTGTAGACGTGTTCCGTTCCACGTGTGCAAGGAGAATAAGTTTATGAGCCACCTTGCACACATGCACCATTACCGCTGTACAAGGTGGCTGTAAAACATACAAACGCCTGGGGGAGGGGGGACAGGTTCCCTTCAATTTCAGTTCTTGTGTCTGCGTGGCTGTTGCAGGACACGTTGCCGGCTGCACAGCAGGGGAACAGCTGGCGGTGCTGAGCCCCACTGACACATTGGCGAGGTGTTTGGCTCTGTGCAGCCAGCACATCTGGGCCCCAACTGGCGGTGTTAGAGCCCAGGGTCAGCAGGAGGAGGAGAGGGAGCAGAGTGTAGGCCGAAGCCTGCACTGGTGACAGCTTTGTGTCTGCGTGGCTGTTGCAGGACACGATGCCGGCTACACAGCAGGGGAACAGCTGGCGGTGCTGAACCCCACTGACTCATTGGCTGGTGTTTTTCTCTGTGCAGCTAGCATTACCGGGCCCAAACTGGCGGTGTTAGAGCCCAGGCTCTGCAGGGGGAGCAGAGTGTAGGCCGAAGCCTAATTGAACCAATTTTAAAGGTAACCTTTAACCCCCCCTCAGGGGTTACAAACTAGAAGAGCCACACCTTATGCAGCAGTAGTGCTGCACAAGTCAAAGGTTGCTCTTTTAATTTTTCTCCTTGCACACGCTGAATGAAACACGTATAACATTTAGCCCTTTATACAGTCAAACTGTGTTGGAGGCGAGAGTTCCCTTCGTAATGAGACGCAGCACAGATGTCAAAAATCCCACCTTGTTGCTGGGTGCAGCCTCCTGAGCGTTGTTATTTGCTGTACAGGAGTCTGCGCTGTCATGTTATCCCTTGGCCTTGTGCTGTTAGCGCTGCCCGTCTCCTGACATCATTTAATGTCGGCCGGTGCGGTTCGCGATGACCATGAATCCCAGCCCCGCAGTGCCTTTACAGTGTTTCACACTGTGGGGCTGGGATTCATGGCATGGCGCAGTACATAGGTTCGCCTCTCGCTCGGGTCCTTACACCTGCTACAGACTGTGCGGCGTCAGCTGATCCCTTATCGCATGCCACGGCCATGAAGCTGCACAGTCTGAAGAAGACGGAAGGAGATGAGTGACAACAGGCGAAGATATGCACTGCTCATGCTCGTCAATCACACCCTCGCAGTCAAAATAAATAAGACACCGAGGGGCGTTGTGTCGGGCAGGACGGCCGCAGAGGCGCAGCCAGCCAAACAATGATGTCAGAAGACGGGCAGCGCTAACAAGGGGGTTGCAGCGTGTCATTACAAAGTAAAGTCACACCTCAGGGACGGTTTAATGGTCTCAGGGGACACATTGTAGACGTGTTCCGTTCCACGTGTGCAAGGAGAATAAGTTTATGAGCCACCTTGCACACATGCAGCATTACCGCTGTACAAGGTGGCTGTAAAACATGCATCGCCCTGGGGGAGGGGGGACAGGTTCCCTTCAATTTCAGTTCTTGTGTCTGCGTGGCTGTTGCAGGACACGTTGCCGGCTGCACAGCAGGGGAACAGCTGGCGGTGCTGAGCCCCACTGACACATTGGCGAGGTGTTTGGCTCTGTGCAGCCAGCACATCTGGGCCCCAACTGGCGGTGTTAGAGCCCAGGGTCAGCAGGAGGAGGAGAGGGAGCAGAGTGTAGGCCGAAGCCTGCACTGGTGGCAGCTTTGTGTCTGCGTGGCTGTTGCAGGACACGATGCCGGCTACACAGCAGGGGAACAGCTGGTGGTGCTGAACCCCACTGACTCATTGGCTGGTGTTTTTCTCTGTGCAGCTAGCATTACCGGGCCCCAACTGGCGGTGTTAGAGCCCAGGCTCTGCAGGGGGAGCAGAGTCTAGGCCGAAGCCTAATTGAACCAATTTTAAAGGTAACCTTTAACCCCCCCTCAGGGGTTACAAACTAGAAGAGCCACACCTTATGCAGCAGTAGTGCTGCACAAGTCAAAGGTTGCTCTTTTAATTTTTCTCCTTGCACACGCTGAATGAAACACGTATAACATATAGCCCTTTATACAGTCAAACTGTGTTGGAGGCGAGAGTTCCCTTCGTAATGAGACGCAGCACAGATGTCAAAAATCCCACCTTGTTGCTGGGTGCAGCCTCCTGAGCGTTGTTATTTGCTGTACAGGAGTCTGCGCTGTCGTGTTATCCCTTGGCCTTGTGCTGTTAGCGCTGCCCGTCTCCTGACATCATTTAATGTCGGCCGGTGCGGTTCGCGATGACCATGAATCCCAGCCCCGCAGTGCCTTTACAGTGTTTCACACTGCGGGGCTGGGATTCATGGCCTGGCGCAGTACATAGGTTCGCCTCTCGCTCGGGTCATTACACCTGCTACAGACTGTGCGGTGTCAGCTGATCCCTTATCGCATGCCACGGCCATGAAGCTGCACAGTCTGAAGAAGACGGAAGGAGATGAGTGACAACAGGCGAAGATATGCACTGCTCATGCTCGTCATTCACACCCTCGCAGTCAAAATAAATAAGACACCGAGGGGCGTTGTGTCGGGCAGGGCGGCCGCAGAGGCGCAGCCAGCCAAACAATGATGTCAGAAGACGGGCAGCGCTAACAAGGGGGTTGCAGCGTGTCATTACAAAGTAAAGTCACACCTCAGGGACGGTTTAATGGTCTCAGGGGACACATTGTAGACGTGTTCCGTTCCACGTGTGCAAGGAGAATAAGTTTATGAGCCACCTTGCACACATGCAGCATTACCGCTGTACAAGGTGGCTGTAAAACATACAAACGCCTGGGGGAGGGGGGACAGGTTCCCTTCAATTTCAGTTCTTGTGTCTGCATGGCTGTTGCAGGACACGTTGCCGGCTGCACAGCAGGGGAACAGCTGGCGGTGCTGAACCCCACTGACACATTGGCGAGGTGTTTGGCTCTGTGCATCCAGCACATCTGGGCCCCAACTGGCGGTGTTAGAGCCCAGGGTCAGCAGGAGGAGGAGAGGGAGCAGAGTGTAGGCCGAAGCCTGCACTGGTGGCAGCTTTGTGTCTGCGTGGCTGTTGCAGGACACGATGCCGGCTACACAGCAGGGGAACAGCTGGCGTTGCTGAACCCCACTGACACTTTGGCTGGTGTTTTTCTCTGTGCAGCTAGCAGTACCGGGCACCAACAGGCGGTGTTAGAGCCCAGGCTCTGCAGGGGGAGCAGAGTGTAGGCCGAAGCCTAATTGAACCAATTTTAAAGGTAACCTTTAACCCCCCTCAGGTGTTACAAACTAGAAGAGCCACGCCTTATGCAGCAGTAGTGCTGCACAAGTCAAAGGTTGCTCTTTTAATTTTTCTCCTTGCACACGCTGAAAGGAACACATATAACATTTAGGCCCTTACACAGTCAAACTGTGTTGGAGGCGAGAGTTCCCTTCGTAATGAGATGCAGCACAGATGTCAAGAATCCCACCTCGGTGCTGGGCGCAGCCTCCTGAGCGTTGTTATTTGCTGTACAGGAGTCTGCGCTGTCGTGTTATCCCTTGGCCTTGCGCTGTTAGCGCTGCCCATCTTCTGACATCATTTCATGTCGGCTGTTGCGGTTTGCGATGACCATGAATCCGAGCCACGCAGTGTCTTTACATAGTTAAAACACTGCGGGGCTGGGATTCATGGCCTGGCACAGTACATAGGTTCGCCTCTCACACTCGGGTCCTTACACCTGCTTCAGACTGTGCGGCGTCAGCTAATCCCTTATCGCATGCCACGGCCATGAAGCCGCACAGTCTGAAGAAGGCGGAAGGAGATGAGGGACAGGCGAACTTATGCACTGCTCATGCCCATCAATCACACTCTCGCAGTCCAAATAAATAAGACACCGAGGGGCGTTGTGTGGGTCAGGGCGGCCGCAGAGGTGCAGCCAGCCAAACAATGATGCCAGAAGACGGGCAGCGCTACCAAGGGGGTTGCAGCGTGTCATTACAAAGGAAAGTCACACCTCCGGGACGGTGAAATGGTCACAGAGGACACATTTTTGACGTGTTCAGTTCCACATGTGCAAGGAGAATAAGTTTATGAGCCACCTTGCACACATGCAGCATTACCGCTGTACAAGGTGGCTGTAAAACATACAAACACCTGGGGGTGGGGCGACAGGATCCCTTCAATTTCAGTTCTTGTGTCTGCGTGGCTGTTGCAGGACACGTTGCCGGCTGCACAGCAGGGGAACAGCTGGCGGTGTTGAACCCGACTGACACATTGGCTGGTGTTTTTCTCTGTGCAGCTAGCACATCTGGGCCCCAACTGGCGGTGTTAGAGCCCAGGGTCAGCAGGAGGAGGAGAGGGAGCAGAGTGTAGGCCGAAGCCTGCACTGGCGGCAGCTTTGGGTCTGTTGTGTCTGCGTGGCAGTTGCAGGACACGTTGCCGGCTACACAGCAGGGGAACAGCTGGCGGTGCTGAACCCCACTGACACATTGGCGAGGTGTTTGGCTCTGTGCAGCCAGCACATCTGGGCCCCAACTGGCGGTGTTAGAGCCCAGGGTCAGCAGGAGGAGGAGAGGGAGCGGAGTGTAGGCCGAAGCCTAATTGCAGGGCAGTTTCTAGCCCAAAAATGACACAGGGCGAGAGTAGGAAATTTCTCCCCCCCCCCCCCCCCCCCCGGCACCGAAAATAATAAACATTATTTTTGTGGGCTTGAGTAATAAATAGAGAGCAGGCTTGTATCTTCCCTTTTTTTAATAAATTATAATTTGCCTTTAACTTATATAGAACTTGGGGAAAAGGGACAAGTATGCTAATTATTAACGGTGAGAACAAAGTTGTAGGTAAATAATATCTATTAATTATTTTGGAAACAGATCCTAAAAATTGTAGGTTGCAGATTTATGAGAAACTGACTCTTCTAGATTTAGCCGCTGCAAAAGCATTAATAGCTTCCGAATAATTCAGCTTTTCTGCCAGTTCATTTTCTAATTCCAGGTCACATTTACTAATCTCTTCTAAAAGGAGATTGGCGAGACTTTCCCCAGATGTATCAGTAGCAGGACGATAGCCAATAAAATGTTCCTTTATTGCTACGTGATCATCATCTATATCAACAAATCTTAAGGTGTATGACAACTGTTCAGTGTGACCTGCATCTTGTGTGCAGTCCAACATTATTGAAAAATACTTAGATCTTTTGGCTTTTTCTAGAATACATTTCTTCACCTGAGAGGCCATCAAGCAGATAATTTCATTTTGAATTAAATTTCCACAGTAATGTGTATGGATTTCCTGGGAAGTAATTCGTTTTAAATGATCTCTCATTACTGGTTCAAATTTTCCAAGAAGCTCTATAAGCCCAAGGAAATGTCCATTATTTGGTGTAAACAATGTATTTGACGATCCTCGAAAAGCTAAATTATTGGTTGCCAGGTATACAGTTACTGCCATAACTCTTTCCAACACTTCTCGCCTGGGTGAGGATGCCACCAGACTGCCAAAGATGAGGTAAGTCAGCTGGGCCCCCTCCCGGGTTTCATGCTGTGGGGCATGCCAAATCAGCATGCCCCAAGGGTGGTTGGGGGGGGGGGCAGGTGTGGGGGTCCCCATCCAAAAAAAAAGGCTAGCCCAACCCATCCCATCCCTCAGACCCCCTCACCTGTTCAGTGTGTCAGTGCCCTCTGCCCTCTGAGTCTGAGCGCGCTCAGACTGCTAAATGGGGCTGCTGGGAAGGGAAGGACTAATCCATAGGCAGGGGGTGGGCATTTTTGCTATACTGCTACCACTGTCAGACTAGACTGCAGCCTGTCCTGTCCAGCATTGAAATTGGCAACAGCCAGGCAGCCTAGTCTGACAGTGATAGTGTGTGTGCTTAGCTCTTTGATCACTGTCTCAGGGAGCGCCCGTGCTCAGCCGAGAGCGCGGCGCCCCTGCTATCAGTGTGGGAGTGGCCGAGCTGCCTCATCCTGGCTGTTCATTCTCGCTGTTCATCCAGCGCGGAGCGGAGGTGAGTCATACCTCCCAACTTTTGAAGATGGGAAAGAGGGACAAAGTTTGCGGCGCGCTTTGCGCGCCGCGGCAAATTTTAGGCCACGCCTCTGACCACACCCATTCATAATTAGTCACACCCATATCCACATCCCAACCACACCCATTTAGCACTGCCGATCACACTGTTTCATATACAATAATTATAAACAAAAAAATATGGCCACACAGTGCCCCATACTGTATAATGGCCACACATGATGCTCCATACTGTATAATGAACACACATGACGCTCCATACTGTATAATGGCCACACATGATGCTCCATACTGTATAATGAACACACATGATGCTCCATACTGTATGACCGCACATGATGCTCCATACTGTATAATGACCGCACATGATGCTCCATACTGTATAATGACCCCACATGATGCTCCATACTGTATAATGGCCGCACATGATGCTCCATACTGTATAATGAACACACATGATGCTCCATACTGTATGACCGCAAATGATGCTCCATACTGTATAATGACCGCACATGATGCTCCAGACTGTATAATGACCGCACATGATGCTCCATACTGTATAATGACCCCACATGATGCTCCATACTGTATAATGACCGCACATGATGCTCCATACTGTATAATGACCGCACATGATGCTCCATACTGTATGACCGCAAATGATGCTCCATACTGTATAATGACCGCACATGATGCTCCAGACTGTATAATGACCGCACATGATGCTCCAGAATGTATAATGACCGCACATGATGCTCCAGACTGTATAATGACCGCACATGATGCTCCAGACTGTATAATGACCGCACATGATGCTCCAGACTGTATAATGACCGCACATGATGCTCCAGACTGTATAATGACCGCACATGATGCTCCATACTGTATAATGGCCGCACATGATGCTCCATACTGTATAATGGCCACACATGATGCTCCATACTGTATAATGGCCGCACATGATGCTCCATACTGTATAATGGCCACACATGATGCTCCATACTGTATAATGACCGCACATGATGCTCCATACTGTATAATGACCGCACATGATGCTCCATACTGTACAATGAGCGCACATGATGCTCCATATTGTATAATGACCGCACATGATGCTCCATACTGTATAATGACCGCACATGATGCTCCATACTGTATAATGGCCACACATAATGCTCCATACTGTATAATGACCGCACATGATGCTCCATACTGTATAATGACCGCACATGATGCTCCATATTGTATAATGACCACACATGATGCTCCATACTGTATAATGACATACAGGCACGCAGCTCACACACAGGCACGCAGCTCACACGCACGCAGCTCACAAACACATGCAGCTTTGACACAAATGCATCACACACGCAGCCATCACACACACACGCAGCCATCACACACACACACACGCAGCCATCACACACACACACACGCAGCCATCACACACACACACGCAGCCATCACACACACACACACACGCAGCCATCACACACACATGCAGCCATCACACACACACGCAGACATCACACACGCAGCCATCACACACACACACACACGCAGCCATCACACACACACGCAGCCATCACACACACGCAGCCATCACACACACACAGCCATCACACACACACAGCCATCACACACACACAGCCATCACACACACACAGCCATCACACACACGCAGCCATCACACACACACAGCCATCACACACACACGCAGCCATCACACACACGCAGCCATCACACACACGCAGCCATCACACACACGCAGCCATCACACACACGCAGCCATCACACACACACACGCAGCCATCACACACACACGCAGCCATCACACACACAGCCATCACACACACACACGCAGCCATCACACACACACACACACGCGCAGCCATCACACATGCAGCCATCACACACACACGCAGCCATCACACACACACACGCAGCCATCACACACACACACGCAGCCATCACACACACACGCAGCCATCACACACACACACGCAGCCATCACACACACACACACGCAGCCATCACACACACACACACGCAGCCATCACACACACACAGCCATCACACACACACACGCAGCCATCACACACACGCAGCCATCACACACACACACACGCAGCCATCACACACACACAGCCATCACACACACACACCCAGCCATCACACACACACACACGCAGCCATCACACACATCACACACACACAATCTCCTCTGTGATGCAGGGGCGGCTGATGTCCATGTGCAGCTCTCTGCTGAAGTCTTCAGTCTCCTGCTCACAGCTCTGCACTATCCCGGCACCTCCCCCGTCTCTCCTTCTCTGCCGGGATAGCAGCTAAGAGCAGAAGCCGGAGCTCCGTGCACACACAGCCAGAGGTAGTGAATCGCTGACCTTTCTTCTTGATTGCTGCAGGCTCTCTCCTTCAGCGTGGCAGCGCCGCACAGGGGGCGGGAGGGGGGGGGGGTGTTGCGCGGGCGGTCAGGAGGCAGCTTTTATATAAAAAAAAAAAAAAACAGGCTCTCTCTACGTCCCGGAAGTGGGCGGGGCTTCACCGGCGGCCGCAAATTCGGGATTTTAAATGCCCGAAGCGGGACAGCGGGACCCCGGTGCCAAAGCGGGACTGTCCCGCTGAAATCGGGACGGTTGGGAGGTATGGGTGAGTGGCGGCGCCGAGGTGGCCGCAACCATTATGTGCGGTGCGGGGGGGGGGGGCGCGGCGACGCGAGGCGATGATCTGACCGCTCAGCTGTCAGATTTGCAGCTGAGTTCGGGCAGGGCGCGCCCGCGCTCAGCACTGAGCGCGGCATCCGCGCCCCTGACAGCCCTTAAACAGCAGCAGCAGCGGGCAGGGGACCACCGGGGCCCGAGGCCTCTCCTGCGCCCCCCGGCCCCACGGCGCCCCGTGTGGCCGCCCTGCCCGCCCTGTTGAAGAAACGGCCCTGCCTAATTGAACCAATTTCAAAGGTAACCTTTAACCCCCCCTCAGGTGTTACAAACTAGAAGAGCCACAGCTTATGCAGCAGTAATGCTGCACAAGTCAAAGGTTGCTCTTTTAATTTTTCTCCGTGCACACGATGAAAGGAACACGTATAACATTTAGGCCCTTACACAGTCAAACTGATTTTGAGGCGTGAGTTCTCTTCGTAAAGAGACGCAGTACAGCTGGCAAAAATGCCACCTTGGTGCTTTGCGCGGCCTCCTTAGCATCGTTATTTGTTGCACAGGAGTCTGCGCTTTCGTGTTATCCCTTGGCCTTGCACTGTTAGCGCTGCCCATCCTCTGACATCATGTAATGTCGGCCGTTGCGGTTCGCGATGCCCATGAATCCCAGCCCCGCAGTGTCTTTACAGTGTTTCACACTGTGGGGCTGGGATTCATGGCCTGGCGCAGTACATATGTTCGCCTCTCGCTTGGGTCCTTACACCTGCTACAGACTGTGCGGCGTCAGCTGATCCCTTATCGCATGCCACGGCCATGAAGCCGCACAGTCCGAAGAAGGCGGAAGGAGATGAGGGACAGGCGAAGAAATGCACCGTTCATGCCCATCAATCACACCCTCGCAGTCCAAATAAATAAGACACCGAGGGGCGTTGTGTGGGGCAAGGCGGCCGCAGAGGCGCAGGCAGCCAAACAATGATGCCAGAAGACGGGCAGCGCTACCAAGGAGCTTGTTGCGTGTCAATACAAAGGAAAATCACACCTGAGGGACGTTTTAATGGTCGCAGAGGACTCATTTTAGATGTGTTCAGTTCAACATGGGCAAGGAGAATAAGTTTCTGAGCCACCTTGCACACATGCAGCATTACTGTCGTACAAGGTGGCTGTAAAACGTAGAAACGCCTGGGGGAGGGGGGACAGGTTTCCTTCAATTTCAGTTCTTGTGTCTGCGTGGCTGTTGCAGGACACGTTGCCGGCTACACAGCAGGGGAACAGCTGGCGGTGCTGAACCCCACTGACACATTGGCTGGTGTTTGGCTCTGTGCAGCTAGCACATCTGGGCCCCAACTGGCGGTGTTAGAGCCCAGGGTCAGCAGGAGGAGGAGAGGGAGCAGAGTGTAGGCCGAAGCCTGCACTGGAGCAAGTTGAAAGGGAAACTTTAACCCCCCCCCCCCCAGGCGTTTGTAGCTGAAAGAGCCATCGTGTACAGCACTAATGCTGGAAAAGGTAAACTTAGCTCTTTTAATTATGGTCCTTGCACATGCTGAACCTAACACTTATGAAAAGTGTCCCCTCCTACCGTGATACCGTCCGGTTGGTGGAACTTTCCTTTGTGATGTGACGCAGCACAGCCGTCATTCTTACCCCCTTGGCGCCGTGCGCCGCCTCCTCAGCGTTGTTTGAATCAGTCCCTGAGCCTGCGCTGTTAGGTTAGCCCTTGGCCATGCACACATTTTGCGGTGCCCGTCTTCTGACATCATTTGGTGTCAGACTGGCTGCGCCTGTGCGGCTGCGCTGGCCGAGATCACGCCTCGCAGTGTCGTCTAATGTAATCCCACCGTGGGCCTGGGATCCGTGGCCATGCTCAGTGCATATCCTCACCTCTCACTCCCCTCACTACGGCTTCTTCAGACTGGGCGGTGTCACGGCCGTGGCATGCTATTAGGGATCAGCTGACACCGCATAGTCTGAAGAAACCCTAGGGAGATGAGTGAGAGGTGGAGGTTCAGATATGCACTGCGCATGTCCATGGATCTCAGGCCCCCAGTGGGATTAAATCAGAAGACACTACGAGGCGGGATCTCGTCCAGCGCGGCCGCACAGGCGCAGCCAGCCTGACACCAAATGATGTCAGAAGACGGGCAGCGGAAAATGTGTGCATGGCCAAGGGCTAACCTAACAGCTCAGGCTCCGGGACTGATTCAAACAACGCTGAGGAGGCGGCGCACGGCGCCAAGGGGGTAAGGATGACGGCTGTGCTGCGTCACATCACAAAGGAAAGTTCCACCAACCGGACGGTATCACGGTAGGAGGGGACACTTTTCATAAGTGTTAGGTTCAGCATGTGCAAGGAGCACCACGAAAAGAGGCACTTTTTCCCTTTGCATCATTACTGCTGCACAAGGTGGCTCCTTCAGTAACAAACGCCTGGGGGGGGGGCAGGTTCCCTTAAATTTAACTTGTTGTGCCTGCGTGGCGGTCGCAGTACACATTGCCGTATACACAGCAGGGGAACAGCTGGCGGTGCTGAGCCCCACTAACACATTGGTGAGGTGTTTGGCTCTGTGCGGACAGCACTTCTGGACGGCAACTAGCAGTGTTGGAGCCCAGGGACAGGAGGAGGAGGAGGAGGTGGAGGAGATGGGAGGGATTGCCACACACACAGCTGGGGAACAGCTGACGTTACTGAACCCCAATAACAGAGGAGGGACTGTTTGGACTGTGCGGACAGCACTTCTGGACGGCAACTAGCGGTGTTGGAGCCCATGGACAGGAGGAGGAGGAGGAGGTGGAGGAGATAGGAGGGATTGCCACACACACAGCTGGGGAACAGCTGACGTTACTGAACCCCAATAACAGAGGAGGGACTGTTGACTGTGCGTACAGCACTACCAGGCAACAACTAGCGGTGTTGGAGCCCAGGGACAGGAGGAGGAGGAGGAGGTGGAGGAGATAGGAGGGATTGCCACACACACAGCTGGGGAACAGCTGACGTTACTGAACCCCAATAACAGAGGAGTGACTGTTGGGACTGTGCGGACAGCACTTCTGGATGGCAACTAGCGGTGTTGGAGCCCAGGGACAGGAGGAGGAGGAGGAGGTGGAGGAGATAGGAGGGATTGCCACACACACAGCTGGGGAACAGCTGACGTTACTGAACCCCAATAACAGAGGAGGGACTGTTGACTGTGCGTACAGCACTTCTGGACAGCAACTAGCGGTGTTGGAGCCCAGGGACAGGAGGAGGAGGAGGTGGAGGAGATAGGAGGGATTGCCACACACACAGCTGGGGAACAGCTGACGTTACTGAACCCCAATAACAGAGGAGGGACTGTTGGGACTGTGCGGACAGCACTTCTGGATGGCAACTAGCGGTGTTGGATCCCAGGGACAGGAGGAGGAGGAGGAGGAGGAGGTGGAGGAGATAGGAGGGATTGCCACACACACAGCTGGGGAACAGCTGACGTTACTGAACCCCAATAACAGAGGAGGGACTGTTGACTGTGCGTACAGCACTTCTGGATGGCAACTAGCGGTGTTGGAGCCCAGGGACAGGAGGAGGAGGAGGAGGTGGAGGAGATAGGAGGGATTGCCACACACACAGCTGGGGAACAGCTGACGTTACTGAACCCCAATAACAGAGGAGGGACTGTTGACTGTGCGTACAGCACTACCAGGCAACAACTAGCGGTGTTGGAGCCCAGGGACAGGTGGAGGAGGAGGAGGTGGAGGAGATAGGAGGGATTGCCACACACACAGCTGGGGAACAGCTGACGTTACTGAACCCCAATAACAGAGGAGGGACTGTAGGGACTGTGCGGACAGAACTTCTGGACGGCAACTAGCGGTGTTGGAGCCCAGGGACAGGAGGAGGAGGAGGAGGTGGAGGAGATAGGAGGGATTGCCACACACACAGCTGGGAAACAGCTGACGTTACTGAACCCCAATAACAGAGGAGGGACTGTTGGGACTGTGCGGACAGCACTTCTGGACGGCAACTAGCGGTGTTGGAGCCCAGGGACAGGAGGAGGAGGAGGAGGTGGAGGAGATAGGAGGGATTGCCACACACACAGCTGGGGAACAGCTGACGTTACTGAACCCCAATAACAGAGGAGGGACTGTTGGGACTGTGCAGACAGCACTTCTGGACGGCAACTAGCGGTGTTGGAGCCCAGGGACAGGAGGAGAAGGAGGAGGAGGTGGAGGAGATAGGAGGGATTGCCACACACACAGCTGGGGAACAGCTGACGTTACTGAACCCCAATAACAGAGGAGGGACTGTAGGGACTGTGCGGACAGCACTTCTGGATGGCAACTAGCGGTGTTGGAGCCCAGGGACAGGAGGAGGAGGAGGAGGTGGAGGAGATAGGAGGGATTGCCACACACACATCTGGGGAACAGCTGACGTTACTGAACCCCAATAACAGAGGAGGGACTGTTGGGACTGTGCGGACAGCACTTCTGGACGGCAACTAGCGGTGTTGGAGCCCAGGGACAGGAGGAAAAGCAGAGGAACACAATGTAGGCCGAAGCCTGATTGGAGAAAGTCTAAAGGGAACCTTTAACCCCCCCAAGGCGTTTGTAGCTGAAAGAGCCAGCTTGTGCAGCACAAAAGATGCAAAAGGAAAAGGTGGCTCTTTTCATTATGCTCCTTGCAAACACAGAACTGAACACTTATAAAATGTGTCCCCTGAAACCGTGAGACCGTCCCGGAGGTGGGACTTTCCTTCGTAATATGACGCAGCACAGCCGTCATTCCTACCCCCTTGGCGCCGTGCCCCGGCTCCTCAGCGTTGTTTGATTCCGTCCCGGAGCCTACGCTGTTATGTTATCCCTTGGCCAGGCACACTTAGCGCTGCCCATCTTCTGACATCATTTGGTGTCAGGATGGCTGCGCCTGTGCGGACGCGCTGGCCGAGAGCCCGCCTCGCAGTGTCGTCTAATGTAATCCCACCGTGGGCCTGGGATCCATGGCCATGCGCAGTGCATATCCTCGCCTCTCACTCCCCTCCCTACGGCTTCTTAAGACTGTGCGGTGTCACGGCCGTGGCATGCTATTAGGGACCACCCGACACCGCACAGTCTTTAAGAAGCCGTAGGGAGATGAGTGAGAGGTGGAGGTTCAGATATGCACTGCGCATGTCCATGGATCTCAGGCCCCCAGTGGGATTAAATCAGAAGACACTGCGAGGCGGGCTCTCAGCCAGCGCGTCCGCACAGGCGCAGCCATCCTGACACCAAATGATGTCAGAAGACGGGCAGCGCTAAGTGTGCCTGGCCAAGGGATAACATAACAGTGCAGGCTCTGGGACGGAATCAAACAACGCTGAGGAGCCGGGGCACGGCGCCAAGGGGGTAGGAATGACGGCTGTGCTGCGTCATATTACGAAGGAAAGTCCCACCTCCGGGACGGTTTTACGGTATCAGTGGACACATTTTATAAGTGCTAAGTTCTGCGTGTGCAAGGAGCTAAACAAAAATAGCTACCTTTTCCTTGTGCAGCATTACTGCTGCACAAGGTGGCTCTTTCAGTAACAAACGCCTTGGGTGGGGGGGACAGGTTCCCTTACATTTCAGTTGTTGTGTCAGCGTGGCGGTCGCAGGACACATTGCCGGCTACACAGCTGGGGATCAGCTGACGTTACTGAAACCCAATAACACTGGGTCGTATGTTTTGACTGTGCAGACGGCACTTCTGAGCCTCAACTGGTGGTGTTGGAGCCCAGGAATTTAAGTTCAGGTGGTAGAAAGATGAACACAACAGGAGACCTGGATAACGTAGACAGTGACCTAATTATTTAATCAGGAAGAGGAGTGGCAAATTCCTGCGAGATCCAGGCCTTGTTCATTTTCAGGAAAGTAAGCCGGTCAACGTTATCGGAGGATAGTCGCATGCGACGGTCAGTTAGTACACCACCTGCAGCACTAAAGACACGTTCCGATAATACACTAGCCGCAGGGCAAGCCAGCACCTCCAATGCATACTGGCTTAGCTCTGGCCATGTATCCAGCTTTGAGACCCAAAACTTGAAAGGGGAAGAGCCGTCTGGGAGTACAGCAAGAGGGCAAGACATGTAGTCTGTCACCATCTGACGGAACCGTTGCCTCCTGCTGACTGGAGCCGTCTGTGATGGTGTAGACTTTTGTGGCGGGCACAGAAAACTGTGCCACAGTTCGGCCATACTGGTCTTGCCTTGGGCAGAGGCACTGCTTCTGCTCCCTCTTTGTGCAGAGCCTCCACCACTGCCTGGATGCACTGACCTGCTTTATAATGCACTAGCAGCACTTCTCTCAGTTGGAATGGAGAAGATGATGGAATTCACCAGTGTGTCTTGGTACTCCCGCATTTTTCGCTCCCGGTTCAACGGTGTGATGAGGCTTTCTACGTTGTCCCGGTAGCGAGGATCGAAGAGGGTGAACACCCAATAATCAGACATGTTGAGAATGTGGGCGATGCGGCGGTCGTTTCTCAGGCACTGCAGCATGTAATCCACCATGTGCTGCAGACTGCCAACTGCCCAAGAAACGCTGTCCCCTGCTGGAGGCGTGATCTCTGCCCGCTCGTCATCACCCCACCCTCGCTGTACACACTGAGTACTGGACAATTGTGTAACTCCCTCCTCTGGATGGATGTCTTCCTCCTCCATTGACTCCTCCTCATCCTCCTCACAAACTGTCCCCTGCCTACGCGTTTGTGAGGAACCACGTGGCGCTGACTGTCCAGAAGATGATGGAAATGGTGAATCCTCATCCTCCACCTCTTCCACAACATCATCCCTTAGCGCTTGCAGTGATTTTTCAAGCAGGCAGATAAGGGGGACAGTCATGCTGACTAGTGCATCATCTGCACTCGCCATCCGCGTGGAATAATCGAAGGGACGCAAAACCTGGCAGACGTCCTTCATAGTGGCCCACTCTGTGGTTGTGAAGTCTGAACGGCGCGGAGTGCGACTTCTTTGCGCCTGATGCAGCTGGTAGTCCATTACAGCTTGCTGCTGCTCACACAACCGCTCCAACATATGTAACGTGGAATTCCACCTGGTAGGTAGGTCACATATGATGCGATGTTCCGGCAGGTGGTGTCGGCGCTGCAGAGCCGCAATGCGCGCTTTTGCCGTGCTGGAACGCCGCAAGTGAGCACACTCTAGGCGGACCTTGTGCAGCAGTGCATCAAGATCCGGATAGTCCCTCAAAAAACTCTGCACGACCAAATTGAGCACATGTGCCAGACATGGGATGTGAGTGAGGTTGCCGAGGCCCAGAGCTGCCACCAGATTTCGGCCATTATCACACACTACCATGCCTGGCTGGAGATTCGCTGGCACAAACCACACATCGCTCTCCTGCTTGATGGCATTCCAGAGCTCCTGCGCTGTGTGGCTTCGATTCCCCAAAGAAATTAATTTCAAGACGGCCTGTTGACGTTTGGCCACGGCTGTGCTCATGTCGGTCGTTACAGGTAAACGTTCATCACGGGTCCATGTGGAGGTGGACTGTGACGGCTCCTGCAGCGATGATTCTGAGGAACTGGTGTAAGAGGAGGAGTCAATGCATACAGAATGGATTCCTGCAATCCTTGGAGTGGGCAGGACACGTCCTGCGCCACTCGCACGGTCTGTACCCGGCTCAACGACATTAACCCAATGGGCAGTGAGGGAAAGGTATCACCCCTGTCCATGTTGACTGGTCCACGCATCGGTGGTGAGGTGGACCTTGCTACTGACGGCATTCAGTAGCGCGTGTTTTATGTGTCCCTCCACATGCTTGTGCAGGGCAGGGACGGCTTGCCTGCTGAAGTAAAAGCGGCTGGGCACATTGTACTGTGGGACTGCCAATGACATCAAGTCATGGAAGCTGTCAGTCTCCACCAGCCTGAATGACAGCATTTCCAGTGACAGAAGTTTGGCAATGCCTGCAGTCAGAGCCTGTGCTCGTGAGTGGTTTGTCAAGAAAGGCCGCCTTTTCTCCCATGCCTGTACTACCGATGGCTGTAGACTGGGCTGGGAGTGTGTGGATGACTGGGAAAGTGGTGCTGCGGGTGGAATTACAGCGGGTCTCTGGACAACAAGGCCAGAGGTTCTTCCATGGCGTTCCTGGGAGGAAGCCGAACCAGCTGCGTGTGAGCTGGAGGAAGAGGCAACACGAGCTGGAGAGGTGGTAGCTGCCGCTGTTGGTTGGCCTAGCTCTTCAGTGTGTTTTTCTAACTCCGCCGCGTGCCTGGTGCGCACATGTTTCCACATGTTGGAGGTATTGAGGTTGCTGACATTTTTCCCTCTTTTGACTTTTTGATGACACACCTTGCATTTGACATAGCAAATGTCATCTGCAACTGTGTCAAAAAAGGACCAGGCACTGCAAGTCTTGGGAGCGCCCTTTTTGGCTTTTGGAAGAGACATGCTCCTAACGGGTGCCAAAGCGGAGGCTGCAGGATCCGCAGTCTTCCCCTTCCCCCTCCCTCTCCCTCTTTGGGCCGTACGGGGAATCTCTTCCTCAGAGCTGCTCCCACCACCTTCCTGTCCCTCACGCCAAGATGGGTCAAGGACCTCATCATCTACACTACCCTCTGCCCCCAACTGCTCCTCCTGGGTAGTCTCAGCAGCAGAGCACGCACCAGTAAGTGGCACCTGAGTGTCATCATCAGCTGATGCGGCCTGCGATGTGGTGACAGGAGCCACTGGCCCACCCGCCTCTTCAGAGGAAGAGAGAAAAAGCTGTTGGGCATCACTACACCCTGCCTCTTCTTCCATTTCTCCAATGCTGCTTGGCTGGCCCCCTGTTTCCAAGCCAAGAGATTCAGAGAACAGAAGTAGAGACGGCTCCTGTCCTGGGCTCTCTGTCTGCCTGGGCAATTTGGCAGGTGGTGAAGAGACAGATGGCTGCTCTCCAGTGCTCTGTGTCTGAGAGGATGTGGCACTAATTGAAGTTGATGCATTAGCTGCCATCCATCCGACAATGGCTTCAATTTGTTCTTCACGCAGCAGCGGTGTACGGCGCTCTGCGACAAAGCTGCGCATGAATGACTGTTCCCTGGTGAAAGTGGGTGCTGATGAGTCACCGGTGCCCGCAGCAGGCACAGAATCCCCACGTCCCCTCCCTGCTCTGCGCCCACGCCCACGCCCACGTGCCTTACTCACTGCCTTCTTCATCTTGGTTGACTGATAAAGATAAGCAGAAAAGTACTAACGGCTTAGTGTGCTTATTCCTGAACAACTCCTAACAGGTATAAGAAACACTAATTTTCTAAAGTGTGGACTAGACTTTAATATGAGCTAATGTGGCCTACACAAATGTAAAGTGGTGTCACTGGTGTGTTTGGTGAACTTTATTATTTATTTATTTTTTGGGGGCTGAACTGACAACAGATAGAGCTGCAGTCACACGGAGACCGTGCAGACAGCCGTAAACGGCGCTGCAAGGCCCAAAAACCCTCCTCTACGTTATCCTATGTAGTGTTTTTCCACAAGTTAGCTGGAGACGGGTGGAAAGACACTAATAGGAATTTTTTGAAAAAATGTGCAGCAGCCTGCACTACTTAAAACAAAATGAAAATTGATTTTGCGGTATGATGCAGTGAAGAACCCTGAGCTGGAGACAACCAGGCTATGGCTGCTCACAGACTACAGGGCGAGCTGCAGTCACACGGAGACCGTGCAGACAGCCGTAAACGGCGCTGCAAGGCCCAAAAACCCTCCTCTACGTTATCCTATGTAGTGTTTTTCCACAAATTAGCTGGAGACGGGTGGAAAGACACTAATAGGAATTTTTTGAAAAAATGTGCAGCAGCCTGCACTACTTAAAACAAAAGGAAAATTGATTTTGCGGTATGACGCAGTGAAGAACCCTGAGCTGGAGACAACCAGGCTATGGATGCTCACAGACTACAGGGCGAGCTGCAGTCACACGGAGACCGTGCAGACAGCCGTAAACGGCGCTGCAAGGCCCAAAAACCCTCCTCTACGTTATCCTATGTAGTGTTTTTCCACAAGTTAGCTGGAGACGGGTGGAAAGACACTAATAGGATTTTTTTTAAAAAATTAGCAGCAGACTACACTACTTGAAAAAAAAAAAAAAAAAGAACAGTATGAGGCAATGAACCACCCTCCCTGAACTGAATACAACCAGCTATGGATGGCCTATGTGGCTGCACTCAGACTAGAGAGTGGGCTGCACTCACACACACACACACACACAGACCTTGCAGATCGCTGTGAAAACAGCGCTACAAGGCAAAAGCAAGGTGATTAGTAGGTGAACACAGCGGTTGCTAAATTAGCCTTGGAAAAGCGCAAAGAAGCAAATCGCTATCTCTAAACTGGCCCTCAGTCAGCAAACAGCGTCCTGTCACTAACTGAATTCACAGCAGAGTGAGCGCAAAATGGCGCCAGCGACTTTTAAACTGCATCATGACATCATTTCAGCAGCCAATCACAGCCTTGCCAGTAGTTTCATGCCCTCCATGCTGAACAGGATGTGCCCACACTTGGAATCATTCTCATTGGCTGATTTCGTACAAATTTGTGCAGTTTGAATCCTGGGAACTTCCGATTCCGGTATCCGATACGCGGCAAGTATCGGATCTCGGTATCGGAATTCCGATACCGCTAAGTATCGGCCGATACCCGATACTTGCGGTATCGGAATGCTCAACACTACTCTTAGTAATTTGTGAAAAGGCAAACTCTTCTGTGCAGGACACTGACCCAAACTGATAGTGTTGCTGTTAGAGACTACATCATCCTACTTTGACTTTGACAAGTGATGTGTCACATATATCATAATGCCCCCAATAGGATGCTTGCTGCAGGCAAAAACAGGCCAGTTATGCCTTGTGTTTGGTAGTTCTATTGACCAGACAGCTGGTGTTAGTAGTGATGGTGGCAGTAGTGATGTCCATTGCCATTGTCACATTTTCTTTTACCCTACATTATGTACAACACTATAATTAACTTTGGTCAATGATTTAATCCCAATTATTCAGTCCTTGTCAAAAAGGATGTTGCAAGAAGTGCTAAGTAAGTACACTTACAGAAAAAGGATTTAGGTCTAGAAATCGTATAGGTGCATCATCAAACAATAAGTACATATCGTATAGGTGTAGCATCAAATTGAAGTAGTAAAACAAGTGTTCAAAAGAACAGACATGTACCTACACAGTCAAATGTCTATATTTTATTTGATTTTTCTATTATTTTAACAAATTTCACCCCCTTCACCAAAATGAAAAACTAAGAAATACTAGGTAAACACTTCTAAAAAGCCAGGACCTGCAAAGAGGCTTTTTATTGATGTTGGGTGTATAAAGTAGATGTAAAATTTGACAAATAAATCAGATATGCAAAAAATAAAAATAAAAATTGAGACGTGTTCACTTTGTAAGATAGATAGCTAGATTTAAGTGTCTGAATTTTAGGGAAATATTTACACGTGAAAGTCCTCAGTGGTTGATACCTTTTAATGGCTAACTGAAAAGATGGTAACAAATTGCAAGTTTTCGAGACTACGCAGGTCCCTTCATCAGGCAAAGACTAATGCAAATTAGGAAGAACACAGCACAGAGAGAAAGAAGGCAATAGATAAGACAAGTGACGTGAAGCAGAATTATCATTATGTGAGAGGGATAGACATAGATATTGGAACAGTTCATAGATAAGGAAGTCTTAATGTTTTATGGTCCTCTGAATGGGTCTGGTTCTATTATGATGACCCCAGAAGGTCTGAAGAGCAAATTCCTTAATTGATGTAGGTCTAAGGGGTAAGGTTTCTCCTTGTGGAGAGTGACATACCAGCTCTGGCTTGTCAAGGTAAGGAGGCTTATTCGCTGTGCAGAGCTCCTCTGGGAAATTTAATATGCAAATTGCCTCATAAGAGAAAAAGAGGACTTGAATTCTATAGCGCTACCTGTTGGAAGTAGCGATCCTACAAGTCACAAGTCACAGTCAACCTTTTAATTGATGTAAAAAGACATAAATCCATGCAAAACATTCATTCCTGCACTGAGTGTGTCAAAGGTCCTCATGAGTTTATACTCACAGATTCTTCTGTCTTTCTGAGGTTTGAAGCTACCTTTTAAAACAAGTAATTTCATGTCCATGGTGCTATGACCGGGGATACAAAAATGTTTTGCTACCGGTAGGTCCATTCTTTTTTCTCTTATCATGTGGCTATGAGAATTCATCCTTGTTCTAAGTTTTTGCCCTGTCTCCCCACATACAGACCCCCAGTTGGACATTTAGTTCAAATAATTAAATACACCACAATAGATGTGATGCATCCGAAAATACCTTCTATCCTGTAGTACTGATGTGAGTTGGGGATCTTTATCTTGTCCATGGTCATTATAAATGGACAAGTTTTACATTTTTTTCTGGTTGCAAGGAAAGGTTCCTGCCGCTGTTTGAGTGGACAGGGAGCTTCTGACAATGACGCTTCTTAAATTTGCGGGCTACCTAAAACACAATAGTGGGGGGTCTGGAAAAATGGATTGTAATCGGGCATCTTTTTGTAGTAAAGGTTGTAATTTCCGTGCAGCTCCCCTTAGCACCTCCAGATTTGGATTGTAGGTGATTACTAGAGGCACCCCATTATTTTCTTCTTTAGCTTTGCAATGTAGCAGGTGATTCCTGGATATTCTGCTGGCTCTTGTAATTTGGTTTTCAATTGTTCTTGGACTGTAGCCCTGATTCAAAAAAGTCTCTATCCATGTGGTTGGAACATATATGATTGTATCTGATGGCTTGGCTGTAGACAATAGAGTTTTTTATGTGTTTTGGATGGAAACTGTCCCATATAATGTATGTTGAACAGTCGATTGGCTTCTGATACAGGGATGTCTCTATTTCATAGTTCTTTAGCTTAATAATGGTGTCCAAAAAGTTAATTTCATACAGGAGTAGTTGAGTGTTAAGTAAGTTGATGGTGGGATGAAATTGATTAAATTGTTCATGGAACATCTTTAGCTGTTGCTCAGACTCCGTCCAGATAATTAAAATATCATCAATGTAGCGGTAGTAGGCCAGAGGCCTGATGGGACATGAGGACAAAAATTCGCTTTCAAGCTTAGCCATGAAAAGATTTGCATACTGTGGAGCCATTTTACTTCCCATTGCTGTGCCAGTCTCCTGTAGATAAATCTTGTTGTCAAGTTCAAAGTACCGTATATACTCGAGTATAAGCCGAGATTTTCAGCCCATTTTTTGGGGCTGAAAGTCCCCTTCTCAGCTTATACTCGAGTCATACCCAGGGGTCGGCAGGGGAGGGGGAGCAGGGCTGTTTAATTATACTCACCTGCTAATGGCGCGGTCCCTGCACGTCCCTGGCTTCCCTGGTGCCGGCAGCTTCTTCCTATACTGAGCGGTCACATGGTACCGCTCATTATAGTAATGAATATGCGGCTCCACCTCCCATAGGGGTGGAGCTGCATATTCATTACTGTAATGAGCGGTAACAATGACCGCTCAGTACAGCAAGAAGCTGTCGGCGCCGGGAAGCAGGGACTGCACCGCACCAGGAGAAGGTGAGTATAACGGGGAGGGGAGCGCTGCGCTGCGCGATATTCACCTGCTCCCCATTCCAGCCGCCGCTCCATCTTCAGTGTCTTCTGCAGTGATGCTGAGGTCAGAGGGCACGGTGACGTGGTTAGTGCGCGCCCTCTGCCTGAACGTCAGTGCACTGCAGAAGACGCTGAAGATGGAGCGGCGCCGGAATGTGGAGCAGGTGAATATAGCAAGTGCCAGGGGCCTGAGCGATGGAGAGGTGAGTATGTGATTTTTTTATTTTATTGCAGCAACAGCAAATAGGGCAAGTGTCTGTATGGAGCATCTTATGGGGCCATAACGTTTGTGCAGCATTATATGGGGCAAATCTGTCTGTATCGGGCCATAACGTTTGTGCAGCACTATATGGGGCAAGTGTCTGTATGGGGCCATAACGTTTGTGCAGCACTATATGGGGCAAATATCTTTATGGAGCATCTTATGGGGCCATTATTAACATTTGTGCAGCATTACATGGGGCAAATATCTGTATGGAATATCTTATGGGGCCATAACGTTTGTGCAGCACTATATGGGGCAAGTGTCTGTATGGAGCATCTTATGGGGCCATAATCAAAGTTTGTGCAGCACTATATGGGGCAAATATCTCTATGGAGCATCTTATGGGGCCACAATCAACATTTGTGCAGCATTATATTGGGCAAATGTGTCTATGGAGCATCTTATGGGGCCATTATTATCCTTTATGCAGCATTATATGGGGCATATTTTAATATAGAGCATCTTATGGGGCCATCATAAACTTTATGGAGCATTATATGGGGCTCCTGATTCAATATGGATATTCAAAAACACTTAACCTACTGATGTCTCGATTAATTTTACTTTTATTGGTATCTATTTTTACTTTTGACATTTACCGGTAGCTGCTGCATTTCCCACCCTAGGCTTATACTTGAGTCATTAAGTTTTCCCAGTTTTTTGTGGCAAAATTTGGGGGGTTGGCTTATACTCGGGTCGGCTTATACTCGAGTATATACGGTAACTGTGGGTGAGGATGGATTTTGTGAGTTCCACCACAGAATCAGCATCATTCCCTGTGTTTTCCATGAAGAATTTGCAGGCATTTAATCCATCCTGGTGTGAGATATTGGAGTACAAAGATTCCCCATCCATGGTGGCCAGGATGGTTCCTTCTGGTAGAGGACCTATTGCTGCTAGTTTATTCAGTAGGTCAGTTGTGTCCTGAATTTAGCTGGGTGTATCCTTTACAAATTTTAGGGAATTTTCATTTGTACACTTGAAAAAACAATTATTGTCCCTTTCATGAAAACAATTGCGCAAGAAATGCAGAAACTCAGTCAAATCGCTTATGACAAGCAAGCACATCATCAGAACCTAATTTAATTTTTTTGGTCAGTAAAAAATATTGCACTGCTTGTTACTGCTGCTTTCTAGTGCATTAAAAATAAACAAAAAATTAGTAATTGTAATTCAAATGCATCAGGACAGATACAGCTATGCTATATCACTGATCAATCACATTCGATTTGGCACAGCTGCTGACATTTCTCTCTTCTTTTCCTCACATCAATTGAATTTCTTTATTTTCACAGACTATTCATATTCTCCACTGCTGCAGTTATTCAACATTTCACTGTCTGAACCCTTGTCCAATGGTCTAGGTCTGTTTCTCCCTGCCTCTATTGCCGAGCTGTGAGCTCTGACCTTTTCTCACTGTCCTAAAATCAACTGAAAGAAGTGGCAGATGCATCCTCTACATGTGTTTTTATACTAGGCTATGATAGTCTCTCCTGATTTACTCAATTTTTTCATGTAATATGATAGCTGAAAGCCATTATAGGCAAATCTGGATGGTTATGCTTTGGGTCATCTCAGCTTTGGTACAATCTTTTGTTTTTGTAAAAAGGTGTCAAGCATTTTGTTGGCTATTCACGTAAATCAAATCACAAATTGTTTAAATTTGCCAGGACCTGGGAATTTCATAAAATGTAGCTCAATTTTAATTCACAATAAATCCATTTGATCATCTTCAGCTTGTACAGATAATCTTATAATACTGGAGGCAGATAACGCAGTATCACACCACTGACAGCTCATCCTCTGTTCCTGCCTCCCATATTCTGTGCAGTGACTGACTGAGCATTCTATCATGTTGAGTCATTTACTGATTTTGTTTTATTAATAATATCTGCATCTCCTAGTGTTCTATATTCCTTGTAAAGTAGCAAAACAAATAAAGGACAAGTTGTCGGGCTTAAATGTGTCATTATGGTTACTAAAAAAGTATTTTTTTAATCTACTGAAATTGTAGTGCAAGTCAACCTTAAACGCACTGTAATTATACATTGATGCAAAATCCCAAATTTCTTATGAGCCTACTTTTCTGTTTACCCTCATGAAGATTACAACAGATGAAAAAAATAAAAATATCTGTTTGCGTGAAAGGTTAACTCAGACCAAATTAAAATCCGTACGATTATGTGATTGATCAGAAATCTGTAAATGCAGCTTTGCTTATAGATCTATGATCTTAGATTTTATTTTTATCATGTTGAGAGATACAAGATTTTTATTTCACAGGAAATACATAATCAAACTAACCATTAGATTACATTACACTGGATTAGTCTATTTAGATACAAACTGAATTTAAGAATATTACAAGGCTTGACTTAACATATCCTATAACAGGGATAAGTAAAGTGTCCTCTCTAGAAAGAACTAATAGTTCCGACACAGTTGGCATAATGACTAAGGATTCTATTTTGGGACCTTGTATAAAATGACTACAACAGCTGTGGGTTGAATAGAATATTAGTGTAAATTAGCCTATGTCTAGTTTACACATGCAAGAATGATAATTTCCAACATTCTGTATACAGTACAAATAACAGAACCTAAGTGATTCCGAATAGAAAAATAAATGGAACTAGTAAGTGGCTACTCTTAGATGTAGGACAAACTCTGTCAGGGATTTAAACATTATCCCTACTACAAGAGGTATATTCTTCCACCTCAAAAAAGAGCATGAATCAATGGTTTGACGAAGATCAGCTGAAATGGATGTATACTGCAAGCAACATATTTGTGTGCATTCTCCTGTAAATAATAAAAATAAAGGTGGGATTAGGTTATTCTGGACAGTCACGTGCTTGTGCATGATACTGACATAATATATATAAATACAATTAACATGTTGTCCATATGGATTGTCGCAATATAATTAAATCCAGTGACTCTCCGGTGATGGTGCCTATGGATCTTTGGTCCCTTTCTCTTGCAGCCATTTCAACCCTTTATAAATGAGTAAGAAGTAAGAGAAAATCACTACATCTAAATTGAGTTATAAGAAGTGCATTAAAAGAGAAAAAATGCATTTAGGGAATTAAAGCAAAAGGGTTGCGAAGAGGTATTAAATAGTCATATGTATAATTGTGTAAAAAACAAATTAAGGCAGCAAAGATTGAGACATGAAGACTTACCGTATATACTAAAGTATAAGCCGACCAGACTATAAGCCAAGACCCATAATTTTGCCACAAAAAACTGGGAAAACTTATTGACTCGAGTATAAGCCTAGGGTGGGAAATGCAGCACCTACTGGTAAATTTCAGAAATAAAAATAGATACCAAGAAAAGTAAAATTGATTGAGACATCAGTAGGTTAAATGTTTTTGAATATCCATATTGAATCAGGAGCCCCATATAATGCTCTATACAGTTCATGATGGGCCCCATAAGATGCTCCATATTAAAATATGCCCCATATAATGCTGCATAAAGGGTAATGCTGGCCCCATAAGATGCTCCATAGAATAATATGCCCCATATAATGCTCCATAAAGGTTGATTGACCCATGAGATGCTCCATAGAATAATATGCCCCATATGCTGCTGCTGCGATAAAAAAAAAAAAAGACATACTTCTCATTGCTGGGTGCCAAGTGTCGCTGTCCTGAACAGGCGGGGTCAGCGGCGAGCTGTGAGGGGCCAGGTGCCAGAGTCGCCACTGGCTCAGGCCCCAGCACTTGGGATATTCAACTGTCCCCATTCCACTGCCGCGTGCCGCAGTGTCTTCCAGCTCTCTTCAGTGACTATTCGGGCAGAGGGCACACACTAAACACGTCATCGTGCCCTTTGACCTGAACGTCACAGCCAGAGGACGCGGAAGACAGAGCCCAACGGTGGAGCGGGGACAGGTGAATATCGCATGGCTAACCCTCCCCCATCATACTCACCCTCCTGGTACGATCCCTGCTTCTCTGATGGTCTCCGGCGTGCGCCGGCAGCTTGTTCCTGTGTTCAGCGGTCACTTGGTACTGCTCATTAAAGTAATGAAAATGCGCACCACGCCTATGGGAGTGGAGGCGCGTCCATATTCATTACTTTAACCCCTTCATGACCTTGGGATTTTCCGTTTTTCCGTGTTCGTTGTTGTATGTTTTTGTGGGATGAGTTGTATGTTTGAACGACATCATTGGTTTTACCATGACGTGTACTAGAAAATGGGAAAAAAATTCCAAGTGCGGTGAAATTGCAAACAAAGTGCAATCCCATGCTTGTTTTTTGTATGGCTTTTTTGCTAGGTTCACTAAATGCTAACACTGACCTGCCATTATGATTCTCCAGGTCAGTACAAGTTCGTAGACACCAAACATGTCTAGGTTATTTTTTATCTAAGTGGTGAATAAAAATTCCAAACTTTGCTAAGATAAAAAAAAGAATTGCATCATTTTCCAATACCCGTAGCGTCTCCATTTTTCGTGATCTGGGGTCGGCTGAGGGCTTATTTTTTGCATGCCGTGCTGTCGTTTTTACTGATACCATTTTGGTGCAGATACATTCTTTTGATCGCCCGTTATTGCATTTTAATGCAATGTCGCAGCGACTAAAAAACATAATTTTGGTGTTTCTAATTTTTTTCTCGCTACGCCGTTTAGCGATCAGGTTAATCCTTTTTTTTGTTGATAGATCGGACGATTCTGAACGCGGAGATACCAAATATGTGTATATTTTATTTTATTTTTATTGTTTTATTTTGAATGAGGCGAAAGGGGGGTGATTTACACTTTTATATTTTTATTATTTTTTTCATATTTTTTTAAAAACTTTTGCCATGCTTCAATAGCCTTCACGGGAGGCTAGAAGCTGGCATAGCCTGATCGGCTCTGCTACATAGCAGCGATCATTAGATCGCTCCTATATAGCTTAATTACAGGCTTGCTTTGAGCACCGCCCACAGGGTGGCGCTCACATCAAGCTAGCATCAGTAACCATAGAGGTCTCAAGGACCTCTATGGTTACTATCGTGATGCATCGCTGACCCCCGATCATGTGACGGGGTCGGCGATGAGTGCATTTCTGGCCGTGCGGCCGGAAGCGGTAGTTAAATGCCGCTGTCAGCGTTTGACAGTGGCATTTGACTAGTTAATAGCGGCGGGTGGATTGCGATTCCACTCGCTGCTATTGCGTGCACATGTCAGCTGTTCAACACAGCTGACATGTCGCAGCTTTGATGTGGGCTCACCACCAGAGCCCACATCAAAGCAGAGGATCTGACCTCGGACGTACTATCCCGTCCGAGGTCAGAAAGGGATTAATGAGCGGTACCACGTGACAGCTGAACACAGGAAGAGCTGCAGGCGCCAGAGACCATCTGAGAAGCTGGGACATGCAGAGACTCATCAGATGGTGGTTGGTATGATGTGACAGCCGCCACTCCTGCAGCTCCGCCGACCCCCTGGGACAATGACTCGAATATAAGTCGAGAGGGGCACTTTCAACCTAAAAAAATTGGCTGAAAATCTCGACTTATACTCGAGTTTATACGGTATTATTGCAAAAGAAAGTAAAAATAATCCAAAAATATGCGTCAACTATATTAAAGGGTTGTCCAGTCCAAATCGATAAGTCTGCAGTACCTCTGTGGGACTGCAGACTTATGAATTCCTCCAGCATATGCACTGTGCACTGCGGGGTTTTGCCTGTTTCTCAGGTGGGACATGACATACCCTTGTATTGAGCGGGGACAAGCCCCGACTAGTGACATCGCTGAACAGTGGGCATGGCTGACTAGATGGTTCGGCCTTGTTCCATACAAGTGTCCACTGGATGGGCTCTGGCCATGAGTATGCATAATGCATTCATACCACTCGGTCCCAGCTCAGAAACCAGCCAATCCTGCAGCGCACAATGCGTGCTCTAGGGGGGATTCATAAGAAGCTGTCAAAGAAGCACCACAAGGAGCAATTGTATTATATGTTGGGAGGTTGTGCAATTATACAACTATATGTCTATTGCTCTGTCTATATATCTATATGTCTGTTTATATGTCTGTCTATACATCTACCTGTTTGTCTATATGTCTGTCTGTATGTCTATATGTCTTTCTGTATGTCTATATGTCTGTCTGTTTATATCAACCTATCTGTCTATCTAGAAATGAAAATATCGGAGGCAGCACACTATTTTCAGTGAAAAAGGACCTTCTGTTTATTAACCCATCATGGCAACATTTCGGTTCAAAAGCGAGAACCGTTTTCCTATCTACCTATCTATCAGCAATGAAATAACGGGCAGCACTCCAGTAGTATAAAAAATAAAGAGGACTTTAATCAGCCCATGTGGCGTGGTGATGTTTTGGTTGCAGTGAACCTTTTTCAAGGCCTGGTCCTCCTCCTGACTTGCTGACTTATCAATATCACTTGTTGGCAATAGCGTCTCATCATCATCCGCTTCTTGCGACAGTAATTGCATTTCCCCGCCATCACCTTCTTGTAAGAATGGCTACTCAAATATTTGGGCATCACTACATGCGATCTCCTTATGTCCCGCTTGAAACGACCTACGTGAGGCCAGAAACTCTAAATGGAAATGTGAAGAGCCCTTTGGAGTGTCCAAGTGTTTGATATCTTGTCTCCCGGCACCTGGCATGGTGGGAGGAAGGAGGATCAGGGTGAGGATTATGTGGTCCATAATCACAGATACGGAGACTAGACTGTGTTGAAGACAGGGTGGTGCTGGCAAAGGGACTGGAAACATTATCTGCCATCCATCTAAAAACCTTTGCATACTAGTCTGGCATCAAGAGTGGTGTTCCACACCTCCCTAAAACGTGGGACAGGAAGCTATGTCGACATGATGTGTGTATTTGTTGTGCTCCCACAGCAAGCACAGTATCATCTTACCCACGGCATTGTTTTCTGCGTTCACCATTAGTATCACGTCCACTTCCCTGTCCCTTACCACTAGTGTTGAGCGATACCGTCCGATACTTGAGAGTATCGGTATCGGATAGTATCGGCCGATACCCGAAAAGTATCGGATATCGCCGATACCCGATACCAATACAAGTCAATGGGACACCAAGTATCGGAAGGTATCCTGATGGTTCCCAGGGTCTGAAGGAGAGGAAACTCTCCTTCAGGCCCTGGGATCCATATTAATGTGTAAAATAAAGAATTAAAATAAAAAATATTGATATACTCACCTCTCCGGAGGCCCCTGCACCTCACCGCTGTTAACGGGCAGCCTTCTTTGCTTAAAATGAGCGCGTTCAGCACCTTCCATGACGTCACGGCTTCTGATTGGTCGCGTGCCGCTCATGTGACCGCCAGGCGACCAATCACAAGCCGTGACGTCATTCTCAGGTCCTAAATTCCTAGAATTAGGAATTTAGGACCTGAGAATCACGTCACGGCTTGTGATTGGTCGCCTGGCGGTCACATGAGCGACACGCGACCAATCAGAAGCCGTGACGTCATGGAAGATGCTGAACGCGCTCATTTTAAGCAAAGCAGGCTGCCGGTTACTACCAGGGCGCGTCAGAGGGTGAGTATATCCCTATTTTTTATTTTAATTCTTTATTTTTTACATGGATATGGATCCCAGGGCCTGAAGGAGAGTTTCCTCTCCTTCAGACCCTGGGAACCATACACTGGGAACTTCCGATTCCGATTCCCGATACCACAAAAGTATCGGATCTCGGTATTGGAATTCCGATACCGCAAGTATCGGCCGATACCCAATACTTGCGGTATCGGAATGCTCAACACTACTTACCACACATCTTGCCCATCTTAAATTACATATGATATATCCCTGTTGAGAAAACACTGTAGGATTAGTATCAAAAGAAAATTTGCCCACCTCAGATGGACTTGTTACACTGCAGTAGCAATATATATCAATGCTATTGCAAACGACCAAATCTGTCTGTATGCTTTTGATGCACAATTGGCACAGTATAAATGGCGTATAATATTTCTCTGCTGAAAAAACATTGCAGAATTAGTATCAGAGTTAAATTTTCCCACCTTAGATGGACTTGTTACATTGCAGTAGCAATATAGAGATGCTATTGCAACCAACCATGTCTGGCTGTATGCTTTTGATGCACAACTGTCGCAGTATAAATGGTCTATAATATTTCCTTGCTCAGAACATTTTGCAGGATTAAGAGCAAAAAGAATATTAATATCCCTAAGGAGTGAATTTGGTATGAGTTGCAGTTGAAAGGACATTCAATTAACCATATCCTGTCCTACACCATCTCCCCCTAAGAGCAGTATTAATATTGATTATAATTAGCCCAAATAAGAGCTGTTATTGCAGTTGAAAGAAATATAAATGGTCACTAACTCGTGTCTACACGCAGTTAAAACTCTGTCCCTAGTTCAGCAGCACCACTTCCTGCTCTGTCTATTTCTGTTGGAAACTCAGTGGGTCTTATATAAACTCTAAGCGGCCGGCCAATAACAGTAATGCCACTACCAACATATCTACCCCATTACAGTGACTGGCAGGCAATCCCCATATGTCTAATAAGCGCCAAGCATGCGGGGCGGTGACTCAAGCTTGCACGCATTAAAAAATATTCGCTGAGTAACAAGCATCTCGAGCACCCTGATGCTCGATCGACTAACAAGCAGTGACAAGCACACTCGCTCATCACTAATCATTATCCATTTGTAGAGGCCATCCTCTTTTCAATTTAATTTTTTTGCACAAGGTGTTATGTTTGCATCAAAAATTTGTTGAAATGTCATTGAATCCATTCTTCCTTCTACCTGTGAAGTATTCCTCGTGCCATTGCCTGCAACACAACCCCAAAGTATAATTGACACACCCCCATGCTTAAGGTTGGTGAGATGTTCTTTTCCTAGAATTATCTGCCCTTTTTCTCCACACATACCTTTCATTTTTGTTGTCAAAGAGTTTTATTTTAACCTCATCCGTCCACAACACTTGTTTCCAAAATGCATCAGGCTTGTTTAGATGTTATTTTGCATATTTCTGACTCTGAATTTTATGGTGAGGACACAGAGAGATTTTTTTCAGATGACTCTTTCATGAAGGTCATCTTTGTGCAGATGTCTCTGAACAGTAGAACAATATACCACACCTCCGAAGTCTGCTAAACTTTCTGAAGGTCTTTTGCAGTCAAGGGGGCATTCTGATTTGCCTCTCTAGCAATCCTACGAGCAGCTCTCAATGATAATTTGCTTGGTCTTCCAGACTTTATCTTGACATCCACTGTTCTGGTTAACTGCCATTTCTTAATTATATTTCAAACTGAGGAAAGAACAACTTGAAAATGCTTTGCTATCTTCTTATAGCTTTCTCCTGCTCAGGTACTGCAGTAGCTCCTATTGGTCCTCTAGGAAGGTCCTGAAGTTGCTCAGTTACTGTAGCAGTTCTCATTGGTCTTCTAGGAAGGTCCTGAACTTGCTGCAGCTATAAAAGGTTCGCATGGTCGCACGGCCATGCGCTAGTATACACTTGTTTATGTGTGTGTAGTGAGTGAAAGTCACTCTTTAATCATCCCCTCCCTTTTGTTTGAATGCTCGCGTAAGGAGGATGATTGTAATCTAGCGCCTGACTTGTTACCAACACAAGTACACAAACAGCGTCTATTGCTGTGACCGCCAGTGCGGCGCCGTGCGCTATCACCGCGCTTTCCAAACCCAAGTGTGGGTGGTTAGTGGCGTCCGCCAGTGCGGCACCGCATGCACTTTCATGCTACTTTATTATTTCTGTTACGTGCGGCCCTATGACGCAACAGGGTTCGCCTCTTTCACACAGGGTGAAGCTAACCCGTGTGTATCCTCATTGTACCGCCATATAGTCCATCATTGCTTAGCCGCAGGTTCCATCTCTGCATGGTGGACCCCGGGCTGCGAACGCACCTTATTCCTTTTCTCTAATTATTTGGTGCGTTCCGCTAGCCCTAACAATATATGAATTTATATATTTTGTCTAAAATACAAAGGATATGTGCCATCTTTAACTTTAGGCCTTTTAGAAATCATTTAATCTTCTACTTGCTTAACTGTTCACAATAACAGTAACTTTGACCAGGGGTGCCCAAACTTTTACATGCCACTGTACCTCTGCCTTTTACCATGGGGGCCTGCTGCTTTCTGCAATATACTAGTATTGTGACCAAGTATTGGTAAGAATTGCCTTTATTTACTTGTAATGTTTATGGCATTTGATGTCCTTTTCAATGAATTGCCCTCAAAAGTTGCAGTAAACTTTTATTATGGTGTGGTGTATCACAATGATAGACCACACAATAATAAAATTTCTTATAACATGTAAGCTGCAAGAATTGAAGAAAACCAAATCTTCTGGCGTTTCTTTTTCAACTTGCATGTTGTGGGTACATAAGCTTTAATTATGATGCAATTCTGCATATGGATCCTGAGATCTTTGGCCATGAAAGATGTTGAGTGGTTGAAGTCACTTTATAGTCTATATCAGTGTTCCAACTCCAGTCCTCAAGAGCCACCAACAGGTCAGGTTTTCAGGATTTCCTTAGTATTGCCCAGGTGATGGACTTGTTGCCTGTGCAGGTTCTACAATTATCACCCGAGCAATACTAAGGAAATCCTGAAAACCTGACCTGTTGGTGGCTCTTGAGGACTGGAGTTGGGGAACACTGGTCTATATTATCCTGAATATTGTGATATATTTTCTACCTCACATTTGGGTTATGGTCTTAAACAGATAATACTCTTGGCTACCTGATACATTGTGCTACAGCAAACTAAACCAAAAGCAGTGATACAAAATACAAGGGTTCTATCTTTGGCACTTTTGTGAGTCCGCTCTACCATGTGTCATACCCTCAGGTCTTGTACTAGGCTTCAGAAATTTTCCAACAAGAGGTTTTTTTGTTAGCTTCCCTTATCCATAAGTTAAAGGTCTCCTTCCTATTCATTTTTCCCAGGAGTCTGGGAAGAACTGGATATCAAGTGTTAAAGGGAACATGTCATGGGAAAAACCCTATTAACCTGCAGATATGGGGTTAATCTGCATGTTAATAGCATTGTGAAGCTGCCCAGTGCCAGCAGTTAGACCCCCGCCATTGGGAGGAAATTAACTTTATTCTTCCTGGTAGCATTGCGTTTCAGTAACGGGGGTGATGTGGGTTCAGTCTCCGCTCTGTGTTTAGAGATCGGTGTCTGTAACCTCGTCCCCGGCACTGACTGACAGCCAGCCCTAATTAAGTTAATTTCCTCAGGTTCAGGATACTATTAACCTGCAGAGTAACCTCATATCTGCAGGTTAATAGTGTTATTTCATGTGACAGGTTCCCTTTAAAGAGCAACTGTCACCAGGGCAAAATAATTGTCTAATGTTCACCTTGTGATAGGACCTCCTTAAGTAATGTACAGCACCAGCACAAGGTTTAATGAAATAGTATTATTACATGCTTGCCTGTCACCATTCCTGTGTCGTCTGCCTCTGCTGTCCGGTGTAACTGCCTGACAAACTGAGTAATGCTGATGGTAGATGGGGCAATTCTGGCATCATCAATGGGTGGATGTCTTTCTAATAAATGAATGAAGGGTCTATCCTTCTGCTAAGCTGCATCATGCATGATGGCTGCCCTGGCATAGTCAGTATTTTATTTTCAGATTCTGGGGCCAATATATATGCACGGTGCCCTAATTAAGCTTTGCAGTGCCATTTGTCGCTTGCATGATAATGTCCTTCATAGGCTAGATTCATGCTAGGTTCCGCGGTGCTGTTATGTTTTCTAGCTGTGAAAGCAGATTTCAGATATGCCCTTGATGAAGCCAGAACTTAATTCAAATGGACTCCATTTTCACTCTATTGCAGCAATGTCCATCTATTTAATTTTTGCAGTGCCATTTGGCCCTTGGTTGACATTGTGCTTCCCAGGCTGGATTCACGCTAGGTTCACCTGTGCTATCATGTCTTCTGGCTGTGAGTGCAGGCTTCAGATGTGCTCCTGATGAAGCCAAAGCCTAGTTCACATAGACTATTTGCGCGCTTTTGCAGCAGGGTCCATCTTTTCAGACACGCACATGATCGTAATTGATTATGTCGGAATAAAAAGTAGAAAATTATTTTTGCCAAGATGAGTTGTATCTAAAGATATGCCAAGTGTATCAAAAGTTACATAGCACTTTTATAAATTTGGTACAAATTATGGCAATGCAGCCACAGGCAAAATGAATGAATTCACCCTGAAGCGGTTTGGATCTTCAGTATGTAGCTGTATCCTCAGCAGTCTCTGAAGGCTCACAGTTCCCAATGTTTGATTTTTATTTGTAATAAAATTGTAATCTCTTGATATTGAATTCTGGATGTATTGTTCTACATGTCTGATGCTTTTTCAGCATGCTTAAACACTAACAGTCTGGTAAAATCCCCAATTGCATTGCTTCTGAGCATAGGAAAAATACAACTTTTCCTCATAGCAAAGGAAGTTGTGAGTAATTTGGCAGCTTAAAATAGATTTCAGTTTAATCAAAAACCATTATGGATAAGAAAACAAATTGCAAAGTGATGGGAATTAGAAATATCATCCACTTTTTTTCCATTGAGATACATAAAAAACTGATGCACTCACATTCCTTTCCTATGGAATTTGTGACATAATCTGTGTTATTTCCTGAGATACAGATACAGGTGTACAGATAAACACAAAAACATATTTCTTTTTCAAAAATTATTATTTTTTATTCTATACATGTTTATGTTTTCTTACTATAAAAAATCCATGTTAAACTATAGTTTTATACAAACTAATATAGCAAAACATCGCAATTCCAATTTGAAAAAAATCCTTCTAAATCGACCTTGAGCAGGATCCCTGAAGATTTTCTTTTTAAAGATATCAATATAATGTCTGTAGATATTGTAATATAATTTCAAGTTAGTTGCAGTGTTCACATTAATCTAATGGCCTCCATGCTGTGGGTACACCTGATGGACCAGCTAAGCACGGACACAGGATTTAATAAAGGGATAGTCATGGACTCAGATATAGATAGGTTATCAATATCAGATCAACGTGGGTCTCATCGCCCCCACCAATCAGTTTTTACCTGAAGAAATGTATGCTGTGTTCTGGTTGATCTTGTGTACTGCAGCTTAGATTCTACTGGCAATGAGGCAGTGTAGAGAGCTGTTATTATGGCTCCATGCACTATGTAGTTCTGGCAGACACAGCTATTAGTCGATTGACTTAACAAGTGTGTAGCACCTACTGGTCAGATATTGATGATCTATCCTAGAGATGGATCATCAATGACTTAATCTTGCCATACACATTAGATGGCTGGCAGCCAACCGATAGATCGGCTAATCATTTGGCTGGCTCTTACACACAAGAACACTCATTCGGCAGAGTGCTCCTGTGTTCTTTATAAATGTTCTGTCCAAGAGAACAAAAGGATGCGACATTGGACATACTGGATTCTTAATTAATTGTCTAAGGTTCTCAGACACATTAGGCTGTCGCTGAACCCGTTGATATTGGTGGGTTTGGCTGACATTAGTCCAATGTGTACAGGGAATTTAGTCTTCGATGACCCTTTTAACCTAATAAAGAATGAAAGAAAGTCCATTTGGGCAACATCAGGGTGGTACATTTCACCCTACGGCCAAGGCAAGGTGGAACATGGAACAGTATAATTTAGGGTATTCAATGAAAATTTAATACTGCATGTTGCACCATTTTATATTGGGTCCCTATCATTGATGTAGCCTACTGTATCCACATACAGTAGGCTACATCACACTCCTCCACGGGAGGGATATGTTGGTGTCTGCTCGGCATATACAACAGTTGGAGGCCATTAACTTGATGTGACCAGTGATGAATAAAAGCGGAGGCAAAGTTAGACATATACTATACAATATTGCCTTAATAAAGAAATATATACAAAGAAAACCAATAACAGAATGTATTCAATGGCGTTTTGACTAATCAGAGATTTTACAGTACGTGAAGATTGTCTTGACATATATGTGAGAGGATGCTTGAAACCATTATAAGAGGTATTTTCTGAGTACAAGTGTCATATAACATGGCTGTACAGTTATATAAGAGATAATAAGGTCCAGTATATCAGTGAAATTAGTTCATGTTGGAGTTTTCAGAGCATTTACAAAGATGAATAATATCTGGGCAGATGATACCAGTTGGGATGGACATGAGATACAGTTTTTGAACAGTAAACTGAGCCTGAAGAAGAACGTGCCCCGCTTACTACTGCTTCTACATGTGGGACGTACAGCCTCTGATATCAGAGGGAAATCGCATTTAAAGCACAATCTGACTTTTAAACTGTGCTTGGGCATGAATAAGAGACATCATGACTGCATGCAAAGATATGAGCATTTAGTAACAACTTATCTTAGAAACATTGGAGCAATAAAAAAAATGAGGCATAATCTAGATTAAAAAATATTCTATTTTGTGTATGTGTGACTGTAGAATTAGACCACACAGGTTTTGTTTGTAGGAAAACCAACCTATTCCTATACTTGGAACATTATCTGATTCCACAGTTTCTACAAAAATGAAAACCACGTTTCCCACATTGTTATACATGACTTCTAGTGAGTACAACAACTTATTTTAGACCATCATGCAAATGAGTTCCTCGAAGGAGGGCTGGCTCTCTAGTGCCATCTATTGGTGGAAGCTATTCTGATCCATTAACAAACAATCCTGACTAAAGCTGGCCATACACATGGGACCACTGTCGGCCACACGTTAGTTCAGCAAACAGCTTTCTCTCCCCTGTACACACGAACGTTTGGCTTGTGTGAGCATTCATTTGTTTTTAACAGTGAAAGAGGATAAATATGCTTACTTTCCCTGAAAATAAAAGGATCGATCACTGAAATTGCAATAGCCAGATACTTCTTTCTCAGGACAGGTGATGAGAGAATCGGGAGGCCCTCGTGTACATTAGATGGTTGGCCAGTCCCACAAGAATCGGTTTGGCCAACTTTCATTTAATGTGTATGGGGACCTTAAAGATGGGATCACTTTAAACGTCATACTGTGGCACTGAAATCAATCTATTGTATATGACTGTCTGCGAACTTCAGATAAAAGAACCATACAGTACAGAAATACTGCAGAATAGAAAGTTTACCAGCGTCCCATGATATGTGAAGGGCATGGGGCACTGCTTGCTGAAAATAATACTGCTTTATTTTACTGCTATGTACAAGATGATTTCACAACAAAAATGCACTTTATTATGAAATGCAATGGATCTGTAGTTTCTGTAAATTGGTGAAATACTCCTTAATGCACTGTAATTAAGCTTAGCACAATTAACGCATATAATAAAAGCTTATCTTCAGCATATTAACATAATATTTAGACTAAAAATCTCAAAGTATACGCATATATTTATATTCATCAAAAATAATTCTTCTCATTGTTTCTTTTACCAAATATTGTACTTTTGTTTGCTATAAGATAGATATAAAGCCTAAAGAAGTCCTTTTTAGCGGATTGGAAATGCTATGTACTTGCTAGGTTGTGCATCCATTTCATAAAAGGATTTCTAGAAATATAATGCTTTTACAGCTTAGAATGAATATAGAGCATGAAGAGTTGAATCAGAATACATCATCTTCTGATCGTTCTATCCTAAGTGCTCCTTATACTTCTCATTCAGTCATTCTGGAAGACGTGGCCATACACTGAAGGGGCATTGATCAGAGATAAATAAGTACAAACTAAACCCCAAGCACCAAAGATTAGAGCACTATTCAATAAAGACACAGAATATGGATCCTGCTTGGAACGGTGGTAAATCAATGGGACCACGTGTATCAGTACTATTCCAATGGACTGCTGTATACATGAAGGTGCATGCTTTACCTAATCTATATTTTAAGTACCTTCTAAAATAAAGCACTGTAGCTGCTGTTAAAGCATTGTCTAAAGTGTCGAATGCTAATTTCAGAGAACATTACACATGTTGGGTAATAGAAGTTATAGTAAGATCAATAGGACTTGTACATTTTGCTGGCTTAAGAAATATTAGTGTTTAAAAACGAGACTATCACTGAGACAGACTCCTTTAACAAGTGTCACATTGCCTTCAGCTCCTACATTGTTGTCTCCATTGGGGGGTTCTGTTTGAATCCTCAAAAAACTGGACACAGATAGAAATCAGATAGACAGATAAAGTATGAAAATGTGGACTCCATTTGTACTCCTTTCTAGCAGTCTCTATCTTTTGAGACATATGGGAAAAAATACGGCACTCCTGTTCTGTGCAGTGGTGCCCAAGTAGGGTTCCAACCTGTCGGTAAATACTTGGCGCTCAAAAGGGTTGCTGTTCACTGCAAACCTTTTGAGTGCCAAGTATTTATCTACAATATCTTTTCAGATAGGCACAAGAACTCAGTCTAAACAATGGCTCTGTTGGGGATTTCAACTGAATAATGTTTTTCAGGGATTCATATGGGACTAAAACCAGCAACATATAGGCTACATGCAATGCGAACACACCCTAAAACTTCAAGCATTAAAGGAAATCTGACAACAGCACTACATGTAGGGGCAGAGACCCTGATTCCTGTTTTATCTGCTGCAGATCTATCAGTTCTCCGAATACTGAGCCCTGTTTAACCCCACCTACACCTCTAATTGGCAGCTTTCTCTGTACAATGTGCATAGGCAGAAATCTGCCAATCAGTGGTGGGGACATGGTTAGACTTCATGGCAGATGGTTTAATAGTCCTCTTATGATTATCTCCTGCTGATAAAACCATGATTTAACTGGAATCAAGGTCTCTGCCCCCACATTACGCTGCTCTCAGATTATGCAGCAGAAACCTGGTGAAAGATTCCATTTAAAGTGTGTTTTAGTTTAACCACAACATCTTCAGTAGAAAGGTATGCTATATTGAAATTAGAGTGTTACTGTTTAGACTCTTAATTATTTTTAATGAGATATTTCAAATATGCTGAAATATCATCTGATAACCCATCCCATATACATAATGTATTATATATATCATCTGATAACCCATCCCATATACTTTATATATTATATATCATCTGATAACGGATCTCATCTACATTATATATTATATATCATCTGATAACCCATCCCATATACTTTATATATTATATATCATCTGATAACCGATCCCATCTACATTATGTATTATATATCATCTGATAACCCATTCCATATAATGTATTATACATATCATCTGATAGCCCATCCCATATACATTATGCATTATATATCATCTGATAACCGATCCCATCTACAATATGTATTTTATATCATCCGATAACCCATTCCATCTACATCATGCATTAGGTATCATCTGATAACCCATCCCATCTACATTATAAGATGATGTTTTTTGACCATAGGTGCTGGTTACATATGTAATGTTCCCCAAAATGGCCGGCATATAAGTTACCAAAACTCGTCCCCAAATTGATACCTCAAGTTTGTACACATACTGCCTCAAAAACGTTGATCTCCTGCTGATAAAGCAGTGAATTTATCAAAAATACAGAAAGCAACCCAGTAAGTGACAGAGCGCTGGATTTAGGCTCTCTGCCTCTACATTGTGCTGCTCTCAGGTGGCGAAAACCTGACTACAGATTCCCTTTAAATATTTTATGGCTTCCTCTCCCAATCGCTATTACTAAACTGTGAGCTGTGATGTCACTAGCCAGATTCTCCTTGAAAATGACTGCTGCATTTCCTGCTTCTGCTTTTATACAGGGTATGATAGTCCTTGCTGATTGGCTCTGCTATACCATGTGATGTGATAGCTACAAGGCATTATTAGGAAGCCCACCCAGCTTATATATTTTACAGCGACATAACCTCCATCATTTGGGTACAAGACCCCAAATATTCTTCATATATGCAGAGTTCATTAATGAGATGCTTGCAGCAAACGCAGTGAAGTATAAAACAATACTGTTTACTGTAAATATAATAATCTGAATAATGAAAATGTTTGCAGTAACCCCCCCCTACTCAGAGGTGGGTGCAGTTAGTGACACTTTAACTATTAACTCCATTTTCATGCAGAGCATTTGAACTTGTGTACCTCACACAGAACAGAGGTCTGATTGCTATTAAGGGTGTAGTATACCATTCTGATCAGTTTGATCTAAAAATACCATAGTGTTTAAAGGTGAACATTCACTTTGCAAAAATACTAGCATTGGGACGAATTGTTTATTAATGAAGCATGACTAATTGTGTGCTCATTATTCTTATTTAAAGGAATAATCTCCAAAAAACAAGTTATCCCATATGCACAGCTATCCTGAGATTGGGGCTCTGCAGTCCCATATTGAATGGAGTGGAGATGCTCTGAAGACCCTTCTTGAGTGGAGAGACCTCCAATTCCATTCATAGTATACAGGGCTGCCAGAGAGAGCAAAGTCCTATACTCAGTCATTTCCGTAAGTCCCATTGATAGTGATTGGAGCAGAGGCAAAGAATGTACACCTCCATTTCATTCAAGATGGGTCTACATAGCTGCATTGTTACAGAACCAACATCTCTAGATCGTTGGTGGGTGACCTATGCGGACTTCCAGCAATCAGCAATTTGTCCCCTATCTTACGGTTAGAATTGGAGGTAACTTGTCTTTTTCAATAACCCTTTAAGGTATAATGTCACACTTTGGTAATATTTTGCATTATGCATGTCTGAAAAATGTAAAGAACATGGTAGAGTTTAGTATAGGAAAGGAGTGTCTCTTGAGTAATGGCGCCTGTCAAGGCTTAAGGAGTTTTCCCACTTTGGAAAAAATTGGTTCCCAACTCTTCTACACATGTAAAATAACACAAGCAGCAGGTACTCTCACACCCTGGGTCGTGTGCTCTCTTCTGTTGCTCCGATTTTGTGTATTGATTGCAGCAGTGATGTCAACACTACAGTGCACCTCAACACTGCAGCCAATCACTGAGCGCAGTGGCTCTGCTGATGTAGGCTGGCATGAGACACTGAGCCCTGTGATTGGCTGCAGTGGGGATGTGCGCTTATGACATGACACCACCTCTGCAGCCAATACACCAAGACTGGAGCAGCGGCAGAGAGCCAGTGTTGGACCCAGAGAGTCTGAGCGAGCTGTGCTTGTTATATTACATATATAAAAGCATTTGGGAGCCAGTTTTGTCAAAGAGGAAAACTCCTTAGATACTCCTACTGTAAGTAAAGTTTTGATTTACCGGATTATCTACTATGGAAAGGATACAGTATTACAGCTATCTAAGCCTAAAGGTTCTACAATCAAAAAAGTGTACAAAATCCATTACACTAATTTCCCAAAGTCCATACATTCTAAATAACACAGTATGAATGCAGTTATGGCACGTTCAGTCCAGTCAGAGAACACCTACTCGATTTTAAGATTTCCAATATCAACACTTGTATGAGATAACGCATAAATAATAAAGCCTAGTAAAAAAGTTCTATATTCCATATGTTGGTACCAGCAACAGTCTTTGGATTGATCAAGCTTCTTGTCTTCCAGGCATCCACACTGGCATCCGGCTAACCGCTGACATAGAGCACCCCTTGAGCCTCCCAAGGGTTAATGGTGCTTGGAGGAGGGTGGGTTGTGGATCCAGTCCGATATAATAAGCGACATGCTGCCGATCATGAATATAAAACCGACCACAAGAAAAACAAAAGCCTGTGGGGTTAAATACTTACATGTCACAATTCATTTAAAATCATCATTTACCATAGGCTTTTCCTGTCCAGGTATAAACTGCAATGCTTGGCTGTAGAATATTCTGGCACTATACTGATCAAGTAGAGTAACATATACAGAACTATAAGTAATAAGATAGAATAGCCATATAGTGCTATCCTTGGCCGTAGAATATTCTGGCACTATATTAATAAGGTACAGTAACATATATAAAACTATCAGTAATAATATAGAATGGCCATATAGTGCTATCCTTGGCCGTAGAATATTCTGGCACTATATTAATAAGGTACAATAACATATACAGAACTATAAGCAATAATATAGAATAGCCATATAGTGCTATCATTGGCCGTAGAATATTCTGGCACTATATTAATAAGGTACAATAACATATATAGAACTATAAGTAATAATATATAATAGCCATATAGTGCTATCCTTGGCTGTAGAACATTCTGGCACTATATTAATAAGGTACAGTAACATATACAGTACTATAAGTAATAATATACAATAGCCATATAGTGCTATCCTTGGCTGTAGAATATTTTAGTACCATATTAATGAAGCACAATAATATACACGGAACTATCAGAATATATATGGACTTCACATATAATAACATTGTTGAACCCCAGCGCCCTCTATTGTGTAGATTCACATGAACACAAAACATTTTCTCCAAGTTCCAGGAGTAATGACTAATCCCTGTTAGGCCGTCTGTACATTCCTTGGGTGTGTATTACAATATGAACAAGTTTGAACACTGTAACTGGCATGAGAAAAGCCTGATAAGACATTGTACATTTGTGCAGATGTTATGAAATCGGAAGTCATATCACTGGAAAGAACAAGTTTATCAGCCAATGTTTATCGTGTGCCATAATTTTGTTGGAAAGGAACCATGTGGTGAGGGTACAGGGAGACATCACTATCTACTCTGGGGCACCATGTGGTGAGGGTACAGGGAGACATCACTACCTACTCTAGGGGCACCATGTGGTTAGGATACAGGGATACATCACTATCTACTCTGGGGGCACCATGTGGTGAGGGTACAGGGAGACATCACTACCTACTCTAGGGGCACCATGTGGTTAGAATATAGGGATACATCACTATCTACTATGAGGGAAACGTGGTGAGGATACATGAGACATCACTATCTACTCTAGGAGCACCATGTGGTGAGGATACAGGGATACATCACTATCTACTCTAGGGGAACCATGTGGTGAGGGTACAGAGAGACATCTGGAGCGCCCCGTCAGGGCTGTGGGGTACTCGGAACCGGGTCCTGCGGTTCACAGGGGGATGTCACGGTGGCTGACCCAGTCCATGGCCCTGGGATGTCCGTATAAAAGGGGAAAGGTCTTTGAAGGGATAAAGTTTATGTTCGTGACGCCACCTGTGGTATTCGGTCAGGGTGACCGATGCTGCTTTAAGGGGTCCGCTGGGGTGATGTTATGGCAGCTAGATGGTATACCTTCCCACAGGTGAAGTATATCCCCAGGGCTTCCCAGTGTGAAGATGGTGGTATGGTGAGAGGCGCAGAGAAGAACAAGGACACAAGGTTGCAGTCTCTTTACCTTGTTTACTGTTTGTTTCAGCAGCCACAGTCCAGGGCACCAGATCACAGGGCAGGAAGGGTCCGGCCGGTTTGGAGGCAAGTCCAGAGTTCCCTTGTCCAGGTGGAAATCAATAGCCTTCCCTTGCACTGTAGTGGTGTAGTCTCTTACTGCTAAGCCTCTCGTAAGGTCCTCACAGATGTGGTGTTTCTCTCTCTCTCTGTCCCCCGTATAGGATAGGACAAAACCCGTATGACTGGTGACTTGAGCCTGTTTATAGGGTCTCTTAGATAACCCGGCGTCACCGTGCCTCCTGGGTGTAGGTGGGGACAGGTAACATGCAATTAGCTGTCCTGCCTGTCTCTGAAGTAAGGCGTACAGGTCCTTACTACCTCGGTGCTTCGGCTACCAGTTTTCTTCGCCTCAGAAGGAGGCAGCCTGTTCGGGGCTGGTCCCCTTCTGGTATCCTCTCCTTTGCTTCAACTTCCTTCACGCTCGCTGCAATACAGTTCTGCCTTCCAATGTCTCTTTCTGGGAGCTGCAGCTCTGAGGGCATGCACAGCTCCGTTAACCTTCTGTCCTCCTCAGACGGCTGTCTGGAACTAACTGAGCTGATGTTCTTTCCTTCTCCATTTCCTCTTGCTGCCAGGAGCTGCAGACCCCCACGTCTGCTCAGCTAATCTCCTATTATACCAGCTCCGCCTAGCTGATGTTCCTCGACAAGCTCCCTTCTGGAAATCTCTCTCTCTAGCACATCTTTCTGCTTCCTTCTCCTCTGTCTCTCTGGCAGGAACTGAACTCACTTTCCCTCCAAACTACCTTATATATGGGGAGTCACCTAGTTAATAGGATTAAAAGCTCCCCCTGGTGGCCTGGAGTGTGAATGTGTTGCATGTTTGTGATACCTGGATGCAGTTATCCTTTCTTGCCTCCAAATGTAGCATCACTCTCCTCGGGAGGAAAGCAATACCACTGTGATGACCAGGACCCTGGGGCACCACACATCACTATCTACTCTAGGGGCACCATGTGGTGAGGGAACAGGGAGACATCACTATCTACTCTGGGGGCACCATGTGGTGAGTGTACAAGGAGACATCACTATCTACTTTAGGGGCACCATGTGGTGACGGTACAGGGAGACATCATTATCTACTCTAGGGGTACCATGTGGTGAGGGTACAGGGACACATCACTATCTACTCTAGAAACACTAAGTGGTGAGGGTACAGGGAGACATCACTATCTACTCTAGGGGCACTATGTGGTGAGGGAACATGGAGACATCACTATCTACTCTAGGGGTACCATGTGGTGAGGGTACAGGGAGACATCACTATCTACTCTAGGGGCACCATGTTGTGAGGGAACAGGGAGACATCACTATCTACTCTGGGGGCACCATGTGGTGAGTGTACAAGGAGACATCACTATCTACTCTAGGGGTACCATGTGGTGAGGGTACAGGGAGACAACACTATCTACTCTAGGGGCACCATGTGGTGAGGGAACAGGGATACATCACTATCTACTCTGGGGGCACCATGTGGTGAGTGTACAAGGAGACATCACTATGTACTTTAGGGGCACCATGTGGTGAGGGTACAGGAAGACATCACTATCTACTCTGGGGGCACCATGTGGTGAGGGTACAGGGAGACATCACTACCTACTCTAGGGGCACCATGTGGTTAGGATTTAGGGATACATCACTATCTACTGTGGGGGAAACAACTGTGAGGATACATGGAGACATCACTATCTACTCTAGGGGCACCATGTGGTTAGGACACAGGGATACATCACTATCTTCTCTGGGGGCAACATGTGATGAGGGTACAGGGAGACATCACTATCTACTCTAGGAGCACCATGTGGTGAGGATACAGGGATGCATCACTATCTACTCTAGGGGAACCATGTGGTGAGGGTACAGAGAGACATCACTATCTACTCTAGGGGCATCATGTGGTGAGGGAACAGGGAGACATCACTATCTACTCTGGGGGCACCATGTGGTGAGTGTACAGGGAGACATTACTATCTACTCTAGGGGCACCATGTGGTGAGGGTACAGGGAGACATCACTATCTACTCTAGGGGCACCATGTGGTTAGGATACAGGGATAAATCACTATCTACTCTAGGGGCACCATGTGGTGAGTGTGCAGGGAGACATCATTATCCACTCTAGGGACACCATGTGGTGAGGGTACAGGGAGACATTACTATCTACTCTAGGGGCACCATGTGGTTGGGATACAGGGATACATCACTATCTACTCTAGGGGCACCATGTGGTGAGGGAACAGGGAGACATCACTATCTACTCTGGGGGCACCATGTGGTGAGTGTGCAGGGAGACATCATTTTCCACTCTAGGGGCACCATGTGGGGAGGGTACAGGGAGACATTACTATCTACTCTAGGGGCACCATGTGGTTAGGATACAGGGATACATCACTATCTACTCTAGGGGCACCATGTGGTTAGGATACAGGGAGACATCACTATCTACTCTAGGGGCACTATGTGGTGAGGGAACAGGGAGACATCACTATCTACTCTGGGGGCACCATGTGGTGAGTGTTCAGGGAGACATCACTATCTACTCTGGGGGCAACATGTGATGAGGGTACAGGGAGACATCACTATCTACTCTAGGAGCACCATGTGGTGAGGATACAGGGATGCATCACTATCTACTCTAGGGGAACCATGTGGTGAGGGTACAGAGAGACATCACTATCTACTCTAGGGGCATCATGTGGTGAGGGAACAGGGAGACATCACTATCTACTCTGGGGGCACCATGTGGTGAGTGTACAGGGAGACATTACTATCTACTCTAGGGGCACCATGTGGTGAGGGTACAGGGAGACATCACTATCTACTCTAGGGGCACCATGTGGTTAGGATACAGGGATAAATCACTATCTACTCTGGGGGCACCATGTGGTGAGTGTGCAGGGAGACATCATTATCCACTCTAGGGACACCATGTGGTGAGGGTACAGGGAGACATTACTATCTACTCTAGGGGCACCATGTGGTTGGGATACAGGGATACATCACTATCTACTCTAGGGGCACCATGTGGTGAGGGAACAGGGAGACATCACTATCTACTCTGGGGGCACCATGTGGTGAGTGTGCAGGGAGACATCATTTTCCACTCTAGGGGCACCATGTGGGGAGGGTACAGGGAGACATTACTATCTACTCTAGGGGCACCATGTGGTTAGGATACAGGGATACATCACTATCTACTCTAGGGGCACCATGTGGTTAGGATACAGGGAGACATCACTATCTACTCTAGGGGCACTATGTGGTGAGGGAACAGGGAGACATCACTATCTACTCTGGGGGCACCATGTGGTGAGTGTTCAGGGAGACATCACTATCTACTCTGGGGGCAACATGTGATGAGGGTACAGGGAGACATCACTATCTACTCTAGGAGCACCATGCGGTGAGGATACAGGAATACATCACTATCTACTCTAGGGGCACCATGTGGTGAGGGTACAGGGAGACATCACTATCTACTCTGGGGGCACCATGTGGTGAGAGTACAGGGAGACATCACTATCTTCTCTAGGGCCACCATTTGGTGAGGGGACAGGGAGACATCACTATCTTCTCTAGGGCCACCATGTGGTGAGGGTACAGGGAGACATCACTCTATCTAATGTAGGGGCACCTTGTTCCATGCAAATTAATCAAGTAGAAGTTTTATACAAACAATATATCATGTGACAAAGAGTATAGTTTGTATGATACACTTAAAGATGTCACTTTAGTCGGTGGAGATTTCCCCAGACCTTGCGCCTGAAGGGGTCTATTGGGCCATCTTTCACATAAAAAACACTAATATTAGTGTGTCCCATGGTATGTTGAGGGTTCTGCTATGATTTTACATCACCATTCTGGACACACTTATCGCTATTGTTTCCAAACTACCAGAATGATTTCCATTGAAAAACCATAGATCTGAATCGCAATAAATGTTCAGACTTTTTTCACTTTGTAAGTAATAATGCTCCCTCTACTGTTCATAAAGAAGTGTTACAACCTGCAGTCTATGATTATGTGATGTCTGTATAATAACTGGATATCATACTACCAATGATTCAATATTAAGGAATGATGAACTGATCTATTAGTCTTACCCCAATTTTTTGTGGCGATCGAAAAGGTTCTTTTTTCACTATTCGTAAATAAAAAGCGGCAGGTAGAATGAAGATCAACAAGGTTGCTGCTGACGCACCTATGGCAAAGAAAATAAATAGTTCTGCATTCATTGGTTTATTGCAATAGTTGATAATTAATCATGGCTGACTTTACTGATAAAATAAACAGGATACTGGAACATTTTATTTTGAATTAATGACTTAGGTTTAGAAGATATTCTTTAGTTTATTGGCCTTTCAATAAACTCTTAAAAGGTTAGCTTCCTTATAGTCCTTTTGCCACATAATAAAACAGCATTATTAACAGATTTTGCTTTCAGTCCACGAGTCTTTAAGGGGTGTTCCCATAATAACAGATTATACCCTACTCATAGGATCAGGACAATTTGATGACTGGTGGGACCCTCAGTGATCCCGATAATGGGGCTCTGGAGCTCAGAGAATGGAGTTCTGCAGAGCCCCATCTGAATGGAGTGGAGATCGAGCATGCAAACTTGTAGTCCACTTGCTGTCTAAAGAGCTGCCTGAGAAAGCCAAGTACAGCGCTTGGCTTTTTATGGCAGTCCCATAGATAATGAATGGAGCTGACGTTGAGCATGCACACCTCCACTTCATTGTAAATAGTGCTGATAAGTCCCATACACTGGGGTCTCAACTGTCAGACCACTAGTGATCTGTAAGTTATCCGCTTTACTATGGGTAGGGGGTAGATTGTTATTTGAAAAACAGTTCTTCATGTTATACCTGTGAATTTTGAATTCCTCTGATTATAACATGTTCCATTAATCTGTCATTTTGTACTACCCTTGCACTATTAGGGTACGTTCACACAGGACTTTTTTGCTGCTTTTTTTTGCTGCTTTTTTTAATGCTAATTTAGGTGCGTTATTTTGGTGCGTTTTTGGTGCGTTTTTTGTGTACGTTCACACGTTCAAACAAAAAACCAACGTGTGTGCATGAGATTTCTGAAATCTCATAGGCTTTACTGGTACTGTAAAAAGCAGCTGAAAATTAGCATAAAAAAAAGCAGCAAAAAAAAGCAGCAAAAAAGTCCTGTGTGAACGTACCCTTAAGCTCTACATTTTTTACTCAGCAATACTCAGAGTACCCCCCATATATCTTGAGAACATGGCTTGGTCTCACACCGCTGGGAATAGAGAGGTGGTTGTGTATAAAAGCCTCACCCAATTCATTTGTATAGGATTTTCTAAAGTTGCTGAGTAAACATCTATAATGTAATAATGCAAAGAAAAAACACAAAAATTGAACTTAACTTAAGTTGGCACACATGCAGCACATAAACGCATGTTCACATTGGCCACAAAACATATAAAACCTACAAGAGAAAAAATGAGGAAAAAGAAAAACCCTGCTGTAAATAAGTAAAAAGCAAAAAGTGCATCTAAATAACACAGAGTTCTTAGTAATACTGTTTTTGATCAAAAATAGCATAAAGGCCATCCCACCATGTCACAGTAACTCTGATCAGGGCGGTCCTACACTGTCTAATATTAAAAACCTTACCATGTGTCAATGTTGCCCTCAGTGTGACTAAGGGTACTGTCACACAGTACCATTTTGATCGCTACGACGGCACGATCCGTGACGTCGCAGCGATCGTATGATTATCGCTCCAGCGTCGTAGACTGCGGTCACACGTTGCAATCACGGCGCTGGAGCGATGCCGAAGTCCCCGGTAACCAGGGTAAACATCGGGTAACTAAGCGCAGGGCCGCGCTTAGTAACCCGATGTTTACCGTGGTTACCAGCGTAAACGTTAAAAAAACAAACAGTACATACTTACATTCCGGTGTCTGTCCTCCGGCGTTCTGCTTCTCTCCACTGTGTAAGCGCCATGGCCGGAAAGCACAGCGGTGACGTCAGACGTCACCGCTGTGCTCGCTTTCCGGCTGGCAGACGCTCACACAGTGGAGAGAAGCTGAGACGCTGGAGGACAGACACCGGAATGTAAGTATGTACTGTTTGTTTTTTTAACGTTTACGCTGGTAACCACGGTAAACATCGGGTTACTAAGCGCGGCCCTGCGCTTAGTTACCCGATGTTTACCCTGGTTACAAGCGAACACATCGCTGGATCGCTGTCACACACAACGATCCAGCGATGTCAGCGGGTGATCAAGCGACGAAAGAAAGTTCCACACGATCTGCTACGACGTACGATTCTCAGCAGGATCCCTGATCGCTGCTGCGTGTCAGACACTGCGATATCGTAACGATATCGCTAGAACGTCACGAATCGTACCGTCGTAGCGATCAAAATGGTACTGTGTGACAGTACCCTAAGGGCAGACAACAGGACTGGGCACAACCAGTAGACCACCAGCCTGGGGGAGCTTTATATACAATCTCCAGCTCAGAAAAGGGAGGCCACACACTGGCTTGCATAGAATGCAATAATACAAAGAAAAAACACAAAAATTGAGCTGAACTTAAGTTGGTACACATGCAGCACATAAACTCTGTGTTATTTAGATGCATTTTTTGCTTTTTACTTATTTACCGCAGGGTTTTTACTCATTTTTTCTCTTGTAGGTTTTATATGCTTTTTGGCCAATGTGAACATGCGTTTATGTGCTGCATGTATACCAACTTAAGTTACGCTCAATTTTTTGTGTTTTTTCTTCGTATTATTTGGATTCAGCCAGCCCTGTGAACGGTACTCTGGACTGTGGACGCTGAAGTCTTCAGTAAAAGGTAAAGAGACTGCAACCTTTGTGTCCTCGTTATTCATCACACCTTACAACATCCACCACTACCACCTACTCATCAAGGGAAGCCCTGGGGACATACTTCACCTGTGGGAAGGTGTACCATCTAGCTGCCATTCCATCACCCCAGCGGACCCCTAGCAGCGTCGGTCACTCTGACCGAATACCACAGATGGCTTCACGAACACTTGACAAACTATCACCTTTAATTGGGCGCCCCTTAGCAGGGCCACGGACCGTTTCGGGCCACCGTGACATTCCCCGAACCGAGACAGAGGGACCCGGTACCGAGTACCCCACTGCCCTGCGCCTGGGGGCGATCCACTGTTGTCTGCCCTTATTCACACTGAGATCATCATTGACACATGGTAAGGTTTTAATATTATAAAGTAGGACCGTCCCGATCAGAGTTACCGTGACATGGTAGGATGGCTTTTATGCTATTTTTGATCAATAACAGTATTACTAGAAACTCTGTGTTATTTAGATGCACTTTTTGCTTTTTACTTATTTACAGCAGGGTTTTTGTTCATTTTTTCTCCTGTAGGTTTTAAACATCTATAATGTCCCTTCAATGCCTAAAATGTTAGCCCTATACTTTACGAAAATTCATAGCAAAAAGCATGTAAACTATTACACATGCAATAACTAACCTATGAATCCAAAGATATCCTTAATAGTAGGCACAAAAATAACCAGAGTATTGTTAAAGGCAAGGAGAACAAATGCTATCAGGAAGTGCCGAAGTAAGCTGAATGGTCTTCCAGGAAACAGCAGTGCGGTTAATGAAGTACGGACCTGAAAAACAAAGAGGAATTGTTTAATGGCAGTCTCACATGTGAATGATGGCTGAATTAGAAGGAATCACATATAAAAAAAATCCGTAGACTAATAGGGAAGGAGAAGAGGGGGGAAAAAGTGTGTTAATAGAATTTAAAATGAACCTTTATTACTAATTAGTGCTAAAAAACATAGAATGTAATACATTCATTTGGATGTATATAAGATAACAGCAATAGAGATTGTAATCATTAAGGGCCCTTAGAAAAAAAACAGCATACTGGGAAACGCGCGTCAGGGACACATGTCCTAATCTAATGCTAGGCGTATTGAGATAGGGTTCCCAATATTGAGACAGTGGAGTCAATGTGAATCGCTACAATAATGCGGCATAATTAAGGTCATGACAGACTGCAGGGCTATGTACTTAATGAGACCGTGCCTGCAGCGATCAGCTGTTGTGTCCTTACGTGATTGCTCACGCTAGCCGCACATGTACTGATGAGGCTTGCGTGGTGGTATAACAGCCTTGATGTCTATCTGAGCAGCATTGATATCAATGTATGTGCAATGAGTCTGACCAACTGATAGTCCGCCTGTAATAGCACACTTTTCACAATCCATGCTGACACGGCTTTCTAATTAGTGGGACCGTGCCTGCAACGATCAGCTGTTGTACTCATGTGTAATTGCTCACGCTGACCACATATACATTGATGTTGCTTAGGAGGTGGATTAACAACTGTAATGTTCACTTGAGTGGTGCTATTAACAATGTACAATGTACTGCATATATTCATAGTGATCTGGTGTGCTAGCCCATATGTACTGGGTACTATCCATCTGCTGGATTTATCCACGGCGTGCATTTTGATCCTATAGCAGTGTAGCTGCGCTCTGGTAAATTATTCTATGTACCCTACATCAGCCCTGTATCAACCAGACATGACTTATTTGATCTGATGAGTTATGACATGAAAATGTATAATGGCTGGGATTGTATATGGGATACAGAATACATCTGCACCTTACAGTATATGGTACCCACTTAATTTGGGATAAATAGATATACCATATATTACATGAGATTCTTACTATTTGTTAACCCTCATTTATATGGAAGTATAATAGCCTGATTTATTATTTTTTAGGTATTATGGTCTGGAATCCAACCTAAGAATTTATATTATTCTCATACCCAAGAATAAATTGGGATCTAGTGGATCACAGCTGTGATTACAATCTCTATAGCTGTGATCTTATATATGTCCAAACAGATTTCTTAAATTCAATTTTTTTAGCATTAATTAGAAATAAAGGTTACATCTTAAATTCTATTCACACTCTCCCCCCCCCTCCCTTCCCTTTCCCTATTAGTCTACAGTATTACTGGTGGTGTACACCCATGTGAATAAAGGTCCAATGAGACCTAAGTTTATTATTATATAAATAAATCCATATTAGCATACAATGGCCATGTGCTGCCCATGTAATCCTGACATTGCACAGCGCCAGTAGGAACAGAGTACAGGCTGTGTTACCATCCAGGAGAAGCCATATGACTGGTGGTGAGTTTACTCCATACCGCCATGAAAAATACAGTTGCTATATGGTGTGTAAATCTAGCCTTAGCCAAATACGTTATGGACCAGTCCAATGATCTGTCAGTGACCGCCTTTGTATAATACTGTACGCAGCAAGGGAAATAAACACAAGTACAGTGCTCTGCACAGTGCTATTCAACGAAGGTCATTGAAGGACCGGTGTGGTGACTTGTCTCTCCAGATGTAAATAACCATAACAATATCAATTACAGAACGTGTCCTATTGTCTTCCACATGATAATATTAGCTTTAATGAACTGAATTGACCCTGGTGCTGTTGTTGGTGGAGTATTTCAGCATTTGTAGCCCTACTTTGAATTTTGCCAAAGGCCACAATTTGTCTAAAACTGGCCTGTTTGCCATGAAGTAAGAGGGAAGGAACAGCATAACATTTCAGTGATGAGCCTTTCAGGGCTGAGTAGTCCTGCAGGATACTGGATCACTTTCAAGGTTTGGGACACAATTATGTGGAACTGCCAAAATTCAATTACCTAATGTATCTTGAACAAAAGCTTCAAATATTAAAGAGGTTATCCACTACTTTGTCATTGATGACGTATCCTTAGGATAGGTTATCAATGTCTGATCGGTCGGTGTCCAACACCTGGAACCCCAACTATTATCTATTCCTGACATCAGCAGCGGCCACCGGCTGGAGATGCTCAATTATGGAGCTACTCCATCTTCTGATAGTGTCCATGGCTGGATACTGCACATCCACATCCTACTCAAGTCAATAGGAGTAGGATCCACAGCCACTATCAGAAGACAGAACAGCTCCACAGTTGAGCATTTCTAGCCGGTGGCCGCTGACACTGGTGCCAGGAGTCGAACCCTGACCGATTGGACTTTGATGACCTTTCCTAAGGATAGGTCATCAATGATAAAGTAGTGGAGAACCTCTTTAATCATATAGAAACCATTGTTCCCTGGAAGCTAAAGGTACCTTCACACTAAACGATATCGCTAGCGATCCGTGACGTTGCAGCGTCCTGGCTAGCGATATCGTTTAGTTTGACATGCAGCAGCGATCAGGATCCTGCTGTGATATCGCTGGTCGTTGCTGAAAGTTCAGAACTTTATTTGGTCGTCAGACCGGCGTGTATCGTCGTGTTTGACACCAAAAGCAACGATACCAGCGATGTTTTACACTGGTAACCAGGGTAAACATCGGGTTACTAAGCACAGGGCCGCGCTTAGTAACCCGATGTTTATCCTGGTTACCAGTGTAAAATGTAAAAAAAACAAACTACATACTCACCTTCGCGTCCCCCGGCGTCCGCTTCCCACACTGACTGAGCGCCGTAAAGTGAAAGTGAAAGCACAGCACAGCGGTGACGTCACCGCTCTGCTGTTAGGGCCGGCGCTCAGTCAGTGCAGGAAGCGGACGCCGGGGGACGCGAATGTAAGTATGTACTGTTTGTTTTTTTTACATTTTACGCTGGTAACCAGGGTAAACATCGGGTTACTAAGCGCGGCCCTGCGCTTAGTAACCCGATGTTTACCCTGGTTACCCAGGGACCTCGGCATCGTTGGTCGCTGGAGAGCGGTCTGTTTGACAGCTCTCCAGTGATCAAACAGCGACGCTGCAGCGATCTGCATCGTCGCTATCGCTGCAGCGTCGCTTAATGTGAAGGTACCTTAAGCAAGTTGGAGTTCAAGGAGACCGAGTACAGATATACCTGTCTGCTAAGTGTGGTATTGTTTTTAACACTGTCATTTCTATTGCACATACCTTGAGAGAACAAAGCTAGAAGGGTTTGTAAAAAATAAAAAAATAAAAAAGTCAAAGGAAAACCACCTCACCAACCACCAAGGTAATAAATATGGAGTATAAATATGAATATGCCCAACGGAGCCATCTAAAATAGGACAGTGTGTTAAAGTCATTTTGTATGTACCTCTGTGTGTAAAATAGCAACAGCATATTCTCCACAATATTTCCCAAGCACACGTAACATTCTTATCCAAATCTCCACAATGAATGTACTAGATGACCTGAGCAAGATGTGCTGTAATGGCTGAGGAAGTGGGTGAGAGTTCACAATTGGCGTGTGGTAAATGTCTCTGAACAAAATGTTATGGGTGCGGACAGGAAGATGTTGTTACCTGCAAACTCTAATTAATTTCCACTGTATTATTACGAGAAACCCTGTATGTGTAGCGTGCTATTTATTCATGGAACTAAAGAAACCTGTTTGTAATGGAAATCCTGAAAGTGTAAGTGCATTTGGCAAACTTGCTCCTATGTGTAATACATAGTAGTGATGAAAATCTTAATGAACTTTCATGGTTTGTCACACGCTGCGCCTTTGCGCTTTGAAAAAAAAGTAAATAAAAACGCAGTGTTTTCCAATACCAGCATAGTGAATGAGATTTCTGAAATGCCATGCATAAGTTGCTTATTTTTTCTTAGCAGATTTGAACCATCAGAGTTTTTTTTTTTTAAATCTGCAGCATGACAGTTTTTTCAGCATTTTTCACCCATACAAATGAATGGGAAAAACCGCAAGTCAGAAAGCATCAAAAACAAAAATGTGGCAAAATATGTGTGTATTTTACGCAGCGTTTTTAATGCCAACACTCTGATTTTTGCTGCGGAAAAATCTGCTGCAAATACTCTTCGTGTGCACATACCTAGAGTTCTTTTTAACAGTGAATGTTATGTAAAATGACATTCCTGCAGCCTGTTAGCCGAACACAGAGTAGCGCTCTTATAGGCAGTGGGCAGGAGATTTCATTTCCTACCACTGACCGCTTATATTCCGGGGGTCTCTTCATCTACAGAGCAATCCTAATAATAATGTGTACCCTAGCTAAAGCCTCATTCAGACGGACCTGTTCTATCTGTTTCTAATGGATACTCTATGCTACTATACTTTGTGGGCATGTTCGCATGTCTGGGGTTTTCTTGAGGACCAGTTGTTTTATGTTCATTGGTCAAAATTGCTCTTTCAAGTGAATGGGTCTTGAGGAAGGGTAGCATTTGAAGTGCTGATTTTTATGCTATTTGAATGGGTAGGAGAAACATGTAATTTTTTGGGGGGATAGGAAGAAAACAGATGTCACTATTAGTGATGAGCGAATATACTCGTTACTCGAGATTTCTCGAGCATGCTCGGGGGTCCTCCGAGTATTTTTTAGTGCTCGGAGATTTAGTTTTTATTGCCGCAGCTGAATTATTTACATCTTAGCCAACTTGATTACATGTGGGGATTCTCTAGCAACCAGGCAACCTCCACATGTACTTATGCTGGCTAACAGATGTAAATCATTCAGCTGCGGCAAGAAAAACTAAATCTCCGAGCACTGAAAAATACTCGGAGGACCCCCGAGCGTGCTCGGGAAATCTCGAGTAACGAGTATATTCGCTCATTACTAGTCACTATACAATTTGGGCAATTCTTTTTTCCTTACGCCCATTACTGGAGATCCCTGGGAAGCCTTTTTCCATCTTAATCATCCACGCTCACTCAGTCTTAATACAGACTCCCTACTTTTTTGTGGCATATGTGATAGATTTGTCATATTTTCTCAAACTTACATCACCTATAGGTTAACATGTGCCAACAAATGTTATTAATATGTTTAATGGATTTTAGAGTTCCACTTAACCTCCCCTTTTTTTTCCCAAAATTTTTGTCCAAATTTTGACTCTGGCATACATCTGCCCCAATGCATTCTAGCTCCTTGACGAGGAGCATTGTGTTTAAAATGAAGAACATAGCTGTACAATAAAGATGAAGTATTCATCAACATGCATTGTTAATGCTTCATTAATACATGCACATTACTATTAGAATAACATATTAGGTAGCTGTGCCATTAGCGATAATGTGGGCACTGATGGGTTATGCTAAACCAGGTAATAGTATAATAAAAATAACATGGTCATAAATTACTATCACTAATGTTAATGTTATTAACACAATGTGAAATTGTTTTCTGTTTGTCTGACAGATCCTTTCCGTTCTCTACAGAAAATATAATTTCAGGATGTTCCATAAAACTGTGTTTCCTCGAAAATAAGACCTACTCTGAAAATAAGCCCTAGCATGATTTCTCAAGATTTTTGCAGTATGCTTGAAATATAAGTCCTACTCTAAAAATAAGGCTTAGTTACAATTAGGACCTGCATTAGGGGGAGAGGAACCTGTCAATTGCCCAGGGCCCACACTCTCATAGGGGTCCCCAGCATTTCTTTTCTGAGGTTAAAATTGCTTAAGGACGTTTGGTGACCTCACAGTTATGTGACCATGATGTCACCAAAAGTCCATTAACTGCAGACGTCTAGGGGAACTGAAGAGTATACTGGCTAGTATGTATGTGTGTATATACGTACATGTGTATAGTCAGAGCATGTTTGTGTATACATGTGTATGTGCAGTGTGTGATGACATGATTATATTTGTATTGACATATTATATTTTTTAATTCAAGAATAAATGTGTATTGTTCTTCATGGAAAAAATAAGTCATCCTCTGAAAACAAGCCTTAACCCATCTTTCGGAGCAAAAAAATAATGTAAGACCCTGTTTTATTTTCGTAGAAACACAGTATAGTCACCACTAATCATCAAGATTTCACTAGAATTCTAAAAAAACCTTATAATCAATTTAGATAATATTTAACTACACAAACTATATGAAACAGTTTTCTAGAACTCACTTATGCAATCATTATGTAACTGGTTTAACAAGTGATCATGGGACATGTGGAGGAGACCTTTAGGCAGCAAAGTGCGAGTCCAGGGCTGAAGTCAAATCAATAAATGTAGATACAAAATATCTGTACACATTAAAATTTGGATACCAATTAACATGAAGAAATGTATACATACATATATAGTCATACACACAGATTGATACACTCACATACAATCAGACTTGGACTGGCCCACAGGAAAACAGGAAAACACCCTCTTATTTAAGCAGTACTTGGTACAATATACATGAATCAATATGTACATATAAAGGCAGCATCTTATTCATTTAACAATTTACCCAGTTCATGGTTATATACAGTGGGTACTAAAGTATTCAGACCCCTTTAAATTTTTCACTCTTTGCTTCATTGCAGCCATTTGGTAAATTCAAAAAAGTTCATTTTTTTCTCATTAATGTACACTCTGCACCCCATCTTGACTGAAAAAAACAGAAATGTAGAAAGTTTGGCAAATTTATTAAAAAAGAAAAACTGAAGAATCACATGGTCATAAGTATTCAGACCCTTTGCTCAGACACTCATATTTAAGTCACGTGCTGTCCATTTCCTTGTGATCCTCCTTGAGTTGGTTCTTCTCCTTCATTGTAGTCCAGCTGTGTTTAACTAAACTGATTGGACTTGATTTGGAAAGACACACACTTGTCTTTATAAGATCTCACAGCTCACAGTGCATGTCAGACCAAATGAGAATCATGAGGTTAATGCAACTGGCCAAGGAGCTCAGAGACTGAATTGTGACAAGGCACAGATCTGGCCAAGGTTACAAAAACATTTCTGAAGTACTCAAGGTTCCTAAGAGCACAGTGGCCTAATCCTTAAATGGAAGAAGTTTGGGACCACCAGAAGTCTTCCGAGACCTGGCAGTCCAGCCAAACTGAGCAATCGTGGGAGAAGAGCCTTGGTGAGAGACGTTAAGAAGAACCCCAAGATCACTGTGGCTGAGCTCCAGAGATGCAGTAGGGAGATGGGAAAAAGTTCCACAAAGTCAACTATCACTGAAGCCCTCCACCTGTCGGGCCTTTATGGCAGAGTGGCCATCTCCTCAGTGCAAGACCTATGAAAGCCCGCATAGAGCTTGCTAAAAAAACACATGAAAGACTCCCAGACTATGATAAATAAGCTGCTCTGGTCTGAAGAGACAGTGATAGACCTTTTTGGTGATAATTCTAAGCGGTATTTGTGGAGAAAACCAGGCACTGCATATCATTTGCCCAAGACAATCCCAACAGTGAAACATGGTGGTGGCAGCATATGGGGGTGTTTTTTAGCTGCAGGGACAGGGCGACTGGTTGTCATTGAAGGAAACATGAATGCGGCCAAGTACAAAGATATCCTGGATGAAAACCTCTTCCAGAGTGCTCTGGACCTCAGACTTGGCTGAAGGTTCGCCTTCCAACAAGACAATGACCCTAAGCACACAACTAAAATAACAAAGGAGTGGCTTCAGAACAACTCTGTGACCATTCTTGACTGGCCCAGCCAGAGCCCTGACCTAAACTCAATTGAGCGTCTCTGGAGAGACCTGAAAATGGCTGTCCACCAACGTTCACGATCCAATCTGATGGAACTGGAGAGGTTCTGCAAGGAAGAATGGCAGAAGATTCCCAAATCTAGGTGTGTAAAACTTGTTGCATCATTCCCAAGAAGACTCATGGCTGTACTAGCTCAAAAGGGTGCTTCTACTCAATACTGTGCAAAGGGTCTGAATACTTATGAGCATGTGATACTTCAGTTTTTCTTTATTAATAAATATGCAAAAATTTCTACATTTCTGTTTTTCAGTCAAGATGGGATGCAGAATGTACATTAATGAAAAAAAAAGAACTTTTTTGAATTTACCAAATGGCTGCAATGAAACAAAGAGTGAAAAATGTAAAGGGGTCTGAATACTTTCCGTACCCACTGTAAATTTGTGATTGACGACAATGTCTCATTTGCTTGTAGCTGAAAAGTAAGGCCCTTGGTTTGGTTACTGTTGGGCCATAGGCACTCCAGTTTGACACTGCATGCAACACACAAACAGTAATGATACATAAACAGTATATTGAGGAGAAATATATGGCACTCCTGGTATGTGGATAGGTGCTCAAGTAGGTTTCCAATATATAATATAGTAGACAAAACTTGGCATTGGAAGGCTGTGGTGAAGTGATAACTTGCTTAATAGGCTATCTTTATGTTAACGTTTCGGTCCTACATTTGGACCTTCATCAGAACTGATTGCCAAAGATTACCAGAGTGATAGACTGCTTATGGTAGCGCTAGGTACGGCGTACATGCCTTTTTGCGCTTTGTTCCAGTGATCGGTATCGGGAAATGAGTGATCATAGGAATTATTGACTACAAAAATCATTTAGTGTAAATGGGCCTTAAATAGTACTTCTCACCATTCTGGGTCTGTCTTTTTTATAAAACAGTGGCCAGCCTCAGGTTGGGGATTTTTTTTAAATACCACATAATAAGAAACTATTTATAAGGATCCTCTTTAGAAAAGACGGGTGTGAACTTCCGGGTTGTAGGATCCTGGCGTGCAAGGCAGTGTCAAACAACCCTCTTCTGCACTTTCCGCTAATCCAGCACTGCTGCCTACTTTCTTCAGCTGTTACTGAACAGTGACCTCATTACAGAGGTTACCATTTAGCAACAGTTAATAAAGTACAGGGCAGTATTGGATTAGTGGACAGAGTAAGATATAAATCTTTGCATGCATAGACCTTACTTTCTTGGTACTGTGGAGTAAGGAGGACCAGTTGTACCATTCAGAGGAGTGCTGACTGATCTGGTCTCTCTGATAGAGCACTTATATTACACTTGATGTATTTAAAGATATTCAACCTATAAAATAAAAAAAACTTGCACCTTTATAGAATGACAGCTTGCTGTACATAATATTTCCCCAACTCCTAGCAAGTCCCAAGATAAGTTCATGTGGACAGTTTTTTCAGTCCAGGAAATCCTCTTTATTGTTAATATTCTCCCTCTGTCAGAAGACAACACTTCTGGGGTTCCCATGACCTTGACCATTATTTTTATGGTCTCAGCAAAAAAAATTGTTGGAAATCCTTATACTATGTATCTTGGTAAAGTGCAGAAATTTGATATTACTATAATAATGTTATGCTGGCGACTGATATAGCTGAAAGGAAGAGTATAGTAAACCATAGTGTTGTTAGTGCATGCTGTTATTATCTCTCCCTAGACTGCGGCAACATCCTTATCTATGACCTTACACCTTGCAGTGTTGCACCTCTCCAATCAGTCTTTAACTCTGCTGTCCGGATAACACCCCTTACTCTTCTGCTTCTTCACTTGGCATTCCCTTTACCGGCTACTCATTACCCTGATCATTCAGTTTAAATTACTAATGATGACTTACAGGACTGTCCATAACCTGTCCCCTGCATACATCTCTAAACTAATCTCCAGCCACCACCTCACATATAATTTCAGTTCCCCATAAGACCTCATTCTGCCCTCTACTCCTCTCTATTCATCACACAATCATCTCCAAGAACTCCCCCGTGCATGCTCTGTACTATGAAACTCGTTACATCAATCAGACTCTCCCCATTTTTTAAAAACCCACCTCTGTCAAGGCCTACAACCGACAACAACACTGAGGCCACCACATTACCAAAGCTGCAGTTTCTACCCCCACCTGCTGTCTTCTTCCCCTCCCCTGCAGATTGTGAGCCCGCGTGGGCAGAGTCTTGTACAGTGCTGTGTAACTAAGCAATCTATAAATTAATAATAATAGTAATAATAATGCATTCAGGATCACAACCATTATTACCTGAGCACCAATCAAAAGGATGAAGTGACATATTGTTTCTGTACAAAGGAGATCCCAAATAGAGGAGCTAACATAACAACATAACATAACAAAAAAAGTGACACCATATTGTTCTTTGCTAGATCTCACCCCTTAGTGCCATCGGCGTCTGGACCCGTAATACATACAGTATGTATTGTATATAGTGAAATCTTTGAGATGACCATCCAAAAATCCAAACTCAAAGAAGAGGCCAATATTCACAGGGGAATACTAGGAAATCCATATTTTACCGCATTCCCAGCTAGGTATTCATGAGGAGGTGACATATGACCTTGGTGAGCGGAGATTGATAACTGCAGGGTCTGAGGCTTGGAAAAAGATTCTCATTTTCTGCCCCAGGCAGAATAAACAAGTAAGATTGCCCAAAACTGAATGTCAGAATGTACATTGGAGCTCTATTTGGGGAATTGGTGGCTTACGGTTCTCCTCTTTATCCTAGCTTTTAGTCTATGGAAGTAATAGAAGCTCTATTAATTAGTATTTCTGTAGCCACAATCCCCCACCTTGGAATGTGCACGCCTAAATGTATTTTGTGAACTGCCTTGGAGCGATTTGACATTCTTTAGCGTTAGTGTCTCCTACTTGCTGACATGAATGATTCCGAGTGACAGGTAAAACATGTTCTCTCGCATTTATTAGCCTGAACGTCAGGTCGCTTTAAAGGCTTCGGTTACAGTTATGCATTTGACTCCAACAAATTCTTAACGATAAATAATAAATGACATAATTAATATAATAGCATTTGTAATTAATTAGTGTGACACACAGCTCCGCAACTAAGACGTTAGAGCAGTGTCTCCGAGAAAACATTTTTAACATTTTGTAAGAAGATTATATTTAGAGCACATGGAAAGTAATACTGCCATAAGAAGCCAACAGCTGCCCTAAATCTTCACAGCCAAGTGTCGGGTGAAATCTACTGCTAAGAATATTCACCTTCGTTCTCTAGCTTTTACAACATGAAAACTGAACTACGGACAGGACACTAGAGGGCGCTATAGATAAGGGTGCTTATACTAGAGATTTCCTAATTACATTCTATACCTGATCGCTTACATTGAGATTTTTATTCTTTTAAAATGGCAATGTTCATTTCGAATGTAACTTTCAAGAAGGTTTAGTCTTTCCACATCATGTTCTACTTTAGCTTACAATTTTATTTTATGCATTTTAGCTTTTCTCCTCCCCAACAATGTCAGGACCATTCTCCTAAAATTGTGTTATATTATTTCATTTTGTTTCACAATATGTACAAGTAATTAAATCGATAACGTGGGAGCAAATGCCGGGCATTCTGAGCAGCTGCCATACAGATACATCATTATATACCACAGCCCACCTATGTCTTGAACATAAAGACCCCTAAGTGCCCCTCCATACATAAAGTTGTCAATTAATACAATTACTTTCTGTTGAATTAACAGTATTTGGAGAACAGTCTGTGAAAATTTCTGGCACTTATTGCTCAAGGCTGCAGGTGCCAGTCAATCAATCAACTACATTTCTTCCCATGGATTCCAAAAAACTAAATCTGCGGACGACCAGTCATTATTATTTATGTTACTCACTAATATAACACCATTAATTCAACAGCGATTTACAGACATCATCATCGCTGTCCCCGATGGGGCTCACAATCTAGATTCCCTATCAGTTTGTCTTTGGAGTGTGGGAGGAAACCAGAAGACCCGGAGGAAAACCACGCAAACATAAGGGAGAACATACAAACTCCTTGTAGATGTTGTCCGAGGTGAACCCCAGCGCTGCAAAACAACACTGTGAACCACTGAGCTGTAACACTGACTCTGGGGAGGTCACTTTTCAGCTACATGCAGATATTAAAATACCCTCATTCACAAATTTATCTCTGCTTTTATATAATAATATGCTAAGCAGTTTGTTGAATTAAAGAGGTGGTCTTCTACTTTTACAGTAATGACCTATCCTTAGAATAGGTCATCAATGTCTGAAAGGTCAGGAGCCGACACCCCCGCCAATCAGCTGTTAGCGATTACGGTGGCCGCTGGCCAAAAATATTCCCTTGCAGAGCTGCTCCATCTTCTGACAGTGGTTGCCACATGGTACTGCACATTCGCCTCCTATTCAAATCAATAGGAGGTGGTTTTGTAGTAGCCAACGGCAGCCACTATCAGAAGATGACCAGTTCCTCAAGTGCGTACTTACAGCCGACGGCCACCGCTGTCATCACTGATGGTGTCGGACCATGATTGATCAGACATTTATGACCTATTCTAAAGATAAGTCATTCATTTAAAAGTAGTGGACAACCTCTTTAATGAATGAATGATGAGTTGCTGCTTTTAAAGAATCAACTACTGCTCATGTTGAGGAGTAAGTGGCTCCCTCTTGCACAGGGGCCTACCGGGGGATTTACCTGTTCCCCTGTGGGCCAGTCCGAGCCTGCATGCTCAGTTCGCAAAAAATTCTGCCACTTGTTACTCTAGGTCCAAACTGGTGGCACCCACAGGCACAATCCCGATATACCCCTACATATATTTACAACACATAACATAATAAGAACCTTAAAAAACTTTATGTGTAAAGCTATACTTACAGGAAATAATACAATTGGCACTGTCAAGGTTACAGCCACAAGTACAGCCACGCGAACACAAAGAAGAAGGGTATCAAATTTGTACACTTTTGTGTAAGTGTGAAGCAATTCATCTTGAACTTCACCTGCAAGATTTTATGGAAACACAAAAAAGGTTATTAGATAACTAATTGACTTTTAGTGTTTTTTTTCCACTATGGAAGATGATTTATATAAGATTTAATGTACCTTAATCCTTGTCTATTTTTAGGGGCCGAATATCAGATAAAATGTTTTCTGAGTTATTTGCTTATTACTACTAAAAGAGTAGAAAAAAAGACAGCGATGTTTACCTGCCCAGGCCTCCAAACACATGCACTATAAGGATGCAGTGGACCCAGGTAGTTAAGATGGCGGTAACAAAAATACCAATGAGGCAACCGCTCATGGCCTACCAATCCATGGAGGGGGTGGTTGCTTGGTATATTAATGCACAATAGAGGCTTGTATGGGGCGCTGTTCACATACAGGCGATGCACAGCATCCAGGTTAACAGCCTATTAGTGACACCTATCCTATTCAATCAGGTGGGCTGTTCAGCGCTATCCAAATGCATCCCATGTGAACAGACACCACAGTTTACAAGACTGAATGGGCCCAGCTGCACCCTGAAAAATAAAGTGCAGAAAATACTTATAAAAATGTGTGAGGTATTAGTCAATATTTTGGCCAAGATATGCAAGCTCACAACCCACGTCAAGGGTCCTCACGTTTGCGAGTCCTAACACTAAACAACAAAAGCACAGAAAGAGGAGCATTGCATGGTGAATAAGCCTCCTTACCTTGACAAGCCAGAGTTGGTATGTCACTCTCCACAAGGAGAAACGTTACCCCTTAGACCCCAGTCCAGAGCCCCTCACCTAGCCAACATAGTTCTCATGCTTCGTACTGACGAGGGCCAACAGCCTGAAACACCGTGTCTGTTAATCGAGATACTGATTTGGCTTTTATCCTAAGTCATATTGCACGACTCGTTAAAGGATTGATTAAGGGGGCACAAGCGACTTGCCCTGCCCTAGTGCTGTGCTGCTGGGAACCCACCACCATGTAGAGCTGCTATACTGAAGAATAGCTGCTTTATTGAGCAATGATATGTTGAAATTTCTGTGTCCTGAAGTGACTAGCTGCTGCTACACTGAACCAACAGTAGAGTGGAAAGTGATCCATTCCTCTGCCAGGTATTGGAAGAGCTCTATTACCTATTAAACTAGGCCTGGACACTTTGACTCCGCAACGTTACATTCCTGTTTAATAATTAATAACACTGCAGGCTTATTGTACAAAATATACCAATATTTCTGTTAGAGAGAATGATCAATGGTGAAATGCAGTGTATATGTATGTGACATTTATTCCTCAGATTGTTGAATTGGAAAGTGCTCCCTCTAAATTGGAAAATGCTGCGGAATATGTTGGTGCTATATTAATAGTGATCATTTTTATTAAATTGTACATAAATTGATATTAAAATATTAGGTTTGTCGGAGTTTTGTATTTTGTCTACTGCTTAGCTTCCAGGCTCTTTTCTTTGTATGAAAAAGTCCACCTTTTGGAAGTAAGAATCTTAAAAGTCAATATCGACCCTTTATCGAGCCTTGTTATATGATTTAGGGTAAAAGCAAAACAGAATTTCATTTTGCAGGCAGTGTTTCAGGGTATAGCCCGTTGTCAGACTTTGCTCTATCTATCTATCTATCTATCTATCTATCTATCTATCTATCTATCTATCTATCTATCTATCTATCCATCTATCTATCCATCCCATATCTATCTATCTATCTATCTATCTATCTATCTATCTATCTATCTATCTATCTATCTATCTATCTATCTATCCCATATCTATCTATCTATCTATCTATATCTATCTATCTATCTATCTATCTATCTATCTATCTATCTATCTATCTATGCAGTTTGGAAAGAGATTATTTTTTTACAATTAACTTAGTAAGGAATTTAAGTTTTTTCCATCTGCTCTTTTAGTGTCTCCAATAAAAAAGCAAAACAACAAGCAAAAGCAGAACTATTCACCATACTAATCCCCTAGCACTCTGGTGCTGACTCTTCCTTGTCCTTTACCACTCTCTGTTCACACACGACTTGTATGCTGCAGCCAATCACTAGTTATAGAGGTGACATGTCGACACAACTGCTGCTGTCAGTGACTGGTTGCAATGGTCACATGTTGTGGGTAAGCGGAGACCGGCGGGGCACAAGAAAAGCATTTGTACAATTGAACTCATTTTGTTATGCTATACTACTTACTGGAAACCGATTGCAAATAAATTCGAGGATTGGAATAACGCTTTACATATAATGTTTGATTACTGAATGTAATTAAGTAACAGATTAGCTTTTCTACTTACCATAAAATGTAAGATAGCCAAAAAGTGCAGCGAAGAGATACATTGCCAGCATTGCAGCTATTGACAAATTGGAAACATTCTGCATTTTCCTTCGGGAACGGCTACAAGGAGGTAATTAAAATGCATGTCAGGATAACATGAGATGTTACTGGAAAAAGCTAATAAGAAAATGTCTATCATTCACTAGGATACTCTTATCCTACCCTGTACACTCTATTGCTTTCTGTGTACTCAGTATACTATATATCGGCTTCTATGTAATAATATTCATTTGTGTTTCCTAATTTATAATACTTGATATTCACTTTTATACTTTTCCCATTGTACTACTACATCTTATACCAACAGCCTGGTAATTTACGGTATATTAATATATTCTCTTCCATCTTCTAGATTTAAAATTTCTGTCTAATACTTAAAGGGAACCTAAATGGGGATTCAAGAAGGAGCTGGAACTGTTAGGCCACGTTCACACTAGCAGTATTTGGTCAGTATTTTACCTCAGTATTTGTAAGCCAAAACCAGGAGTGGGTGATAAATACAGAAGTGGTGACATGTTTCTATTATACTTTACCTCAGATTATTCCACTCCTGGTTTTGGCTTACAGATTCTGAGGTAAAAAACTGACCAAATACTGAATGTATGAATGTAGCCTAAATCAGAGTCTGGCTCTGCTCTGTCATTTACCACAGAAAAGTTTTACTCCAAAACACTGTACATTTCAGAGAAAACTACATTTTAAGACTGTCTGGGGAATCCCCTGTTCAGGTGATCAGTCCAAGAGTCGGTCTGCAACTGCTTCTCCCCACCCCACTTTCCCAGAGTGACAGGTCTACCTACAAGTGTGTACAGGGGGAAACCTGCCAGTAACCACACTATTTCAGATAGGTACACAATACAAACACCGTAAAAAAAATCTTTATTGCACACTAAAACTGACTTCCTGATGTCTTAGGGAATGTTCACATGCAGCTTTTTTTATATTTTTTTTCTGCATGAAAAAATACAGGCTATTTCTAGGAAACACAGTGGAAATCACATATGTTTAGATACATTTACATGCTTTTCTATGACATTTTTCAATGGGAAAACACTGCAGTAAAACCTCTGGAAGAATTGACATGCTGTGTTTTTTTACTTAGTTCACTGGGTGGAGCAGCTATGATGGAGTCACAGTTTCCTGTGCTGCAGCAGCAGAGCTCAGTTATTGAGCTGGGTATAACTCCATTCACACCATAGCTTTATGTGTACATTGTATAATGACAGAGAGCTGCTAATCAGTGCTGGGGGCCTGGTTGGACTAGCATGCATGAGGCCAGTTGTCCCCTAGTGGTAATCTCCAGCTCTTAAAACACTGATTGTGCTGAGACAGCAAAACACAGTCCAGTAAGTGACACATCACTGTAATCAGGGTCTTTGCTCCTACATTATGGTGCTCTCAGATTACATAGCAAAAACTGGGAAGCAAATTCCCTTTAATGCAGAATAATGAGGGTTTTTTTTAAATTCCTTGCAGTTCTTATTTTCAACCCACATGCATTAGACCTAATATTCATCACAATGTTTGTTTTCTTACATTTTAACCTCTTGTCAACCGCCTACCTTTTGAGCTCACTGTAGATGGGTAAGACCTCTGGATGGCACACAAAAGCAAAGGCCAATATTGGAATAGCATAAGCTGTCTGAAAGATATAAAGCCAGCCGGTTATTTTCCCGAAGCAAAATGCTCAAATGTTTAAATAATTCAGCAAGTATCATAATCTCACAATGTAAATGCAATGGCATTTCAATCAGCTGGCTGAAAAATAGATTTTATTAGATAGGAAAAATGGATTTTTTAAGAGGTTCATTATTACTGTATGGGAATATGTCTTCTTCAAGAGAGCTAAATGTGTCTAAGATGGTAACATAATCCAAGTCAAATATGAAGCTCATCTCAAGGTCCATGGCTATGGCAGGATGTCTATGTTTGTTTACAACGGCTGCATAGCATGCTATAAAGACAGTATATGTATATATATATATATATATATATATATATATATATATATATATATATATATATATATATATATATATATATATATATATATATATATATAGATAGAATCACTGCATCTATATAGCAAATATATGTATTTCAGTGTGAAAACAAATAGAGCCCCTGGGGTTATGGTCTTCTAAATCCTCTTGTTGACACTTTGGCATACCTAGAGAATGTTTAGTGCACTGCTAAAATACATATGGTACTGTGTATATACACACACGTGTAGATATGTATAGATGCAGTTCTGGCAAAAATTAAGAGGCCACTGCAAAATGTTCCGTTTGTCTGATTTTTCTCTTTATAGGTATATTTTTGAGTAAAATGTAAATTGTTCTTTTATTCTATAAACTTCTAACAATGTGTCTCCGAATTTCCAAGCAATAACTTTTGTAATTTTTTTCTGACAAAGAAAAATGGTCAAAATAAAAAAAAAACAACAGCGCTTTCAGACCTCAAATAATGCAAAGAAAAAAAGTTCATAATCATTTAGAAACAACAATACTAATGTTTTAACTGTGGAAGAGTTCAGAAATCAATATTTTGTGGAATAACCATGATATTTAATCACAGCTTTCATGCGTCTTGGCATGCTTTCCAACAGTCTTTCACACTGCTTCTGGTGCTAAAATGTAAGCAGTTCTTCTTTGTTTGATGGCTTGTGACTATCCATCATCCTCTTGATTACATTCCAGAGATTTTCAATAAGGTTCAGGTCTGGAGATTGGTCTGGCCATGACAGGGTTTTGATGTGGTGGTCTTAATTTTTGCCAGAGCTGTATATATATACTGTACATACATACAAATATATACATATATGTATATGGTATTTAACATTGTGTCAATTAAAAAAAAAAACTATTAATACTTTTATTTTTTAAAGCATTGTAACTGTGTGTTTTTTCCCTTACCTGACTACATTTTTTTGGATGGTACAGTGAATATATAGTACTGAGTTACTTTGTATTAAAAGTACCATATTTTATAGCTAATCCTTTAGTGCTAAAAATAATAGTTTATTTTTCTCAGTTAACAAAATTCAAAGTAAATGAGCAAAAGAGAAATCTGAAATCTTGATTTGGTGTGACCACACAGTGCCTTCAAAAGAGCATCAATCCTAGATACCAGTGTACACAGTTTTTAAAGGAACTCAGTAGAGTCTTGGAGAACAGTGACCACCGATCTTCTGTGGATGTAGGATTTTACAGATTCTTCTGTTTCTTCATGTAATACCAAACAGACTTGATGATATTAAGATCAGGACTCTGTGGGGGGCAAATCATCACTTCCAGGACTCCTTGTTCTTCTTTACACTGAAGATAGTTCTTAATGACTTTGGCTGCGTGTTTGGAGTCTTTGTCCTGCTGCAGAGTAAATTTGGAGACAGTGAGACACCTCCATGATGCTGTTGCATGATGATAAGTATCTACCTGTATTTCTTACAATCTAGGACACCATTAACCTTGATGAAATCCCCAACTCCTTTTGCTGAAATGCATCTACAAATTTGTAAGGAAGCTCCACAATGTTTCAGTGTTGTCTGCAGGCACTCATTTTATTGTTCTGCTCTCCAGCCCTTTGGTGAACATGGTGACTTATGTTACAGCCAAATATTGCACATTTTGAATCATCGGTCCAGAACAACTGCTGTCATTTTTCTGTATCTCAGTTCCTGTTTTCGAGCATAGCTGAGTTGCTTGTCCTTGTATGTTTTTTTGGCTGTAATTCTTCCATAAAGACCACTTCTGGACAGAATTCTCTTACCATTAAATGGGTGTAATTGTTCCACTGGTTGCTGTGAGTACTAAGTTGATGGCACTGCTGGACATATTCTGATTTCCAAGGGAAGTAACCTTGATGTGCCATTTATCTGTGTCACTATGTTTCCTTGGCTGACCACTCAGTCTACAGTCTTTGATGCTTCCCATTTCTTGGTATTCTCAATTCTCAAGAAACACAGCCAGATACTAATCCATCATGTAGTACCATCAGAGAGACATCTAATTGGCTCCAAATATATTCTGTAGCAGGACAACGACCCCAATCATACAGCCAGTGTCTTTAATAACGATCTTCAGTGTAGTGAAGAAAAGGAGTCCTAGAAGTGATGATATGGTCTCAATAGAGGCTCTTAATACCTTTGAGTCTGTATGAAATTATGTGAAGAGACAAGGATTTTCACAAGCCTACATCCGGAGAAAATCTTTCCATTTTGTTAACTGATAAAAACCAACTATTAACACTTCTATTTTGAAAAGCATTCCTACTCTACAGTATTTTTTCCACAATTGAATAAAACTTTTGCACAGGATTCCATCAGTGTTGGAGTCAGTATGTGTGGAGGGGCTCATGAGATGATCTTCCTCCATATGGAGTAAATGCCGGCTCCTGTTACATAGCCAGCATATGTCTATAACAACAGCGGAAAAAATAAAATATGTGTATGTATATATATATATATATATATATATATATATATATATATATATATATATAAAACTTTATATATAAATATGTGACTCACCATCTTTTACACCATTATCAAAATATAAAATTAATTTCTTTTCTTACTGTGTATGGAGTAATTGGGTGAGACAGCTGTTGGTCAAACTATAGTTTGGCCTACAGCTCCAGTATCTACTGTGTATGATCATCTTAACAGCTGTTCTTGTTATTTTAGAAACATACAAACCTGTGCTTGTATATAGATTTATCCTGGAAAACCTCTTTAGGCCCTAAGTCATTGAATTATAACTTTCAAAGATGCAGTTACTTGAATATATGATCTAAGCTCTGTAATTTACCTGTGAATTGAACACAAAATATTTGGCCTGGCATTTGTCATCTGTGTGGGCTTCAAACTCCACTCCACTTCCCTGGTTATTATCTTTGGGCTCATACAGTCCTGCCCCTTCTTGATTATAATCCATCATAAAGTTCACACCAGAGCTAAGCGTGTAGTTATGCATCATAACAGGGGGTAAGTGATAAGTGCTATTAGTTACATTTCCAGAGTGCTGGTCCAACATCGGTAATGGGCAGGGAATCTGAGTCTTTTTATAGATGACCTACAATAAACAATTAGATAAAAGTTAATGACTTCAGGAGTATTATTGGACTTAAATGTTAATACTTTGCATAGCATTTCACGCAATAATTACATGTAACTACAAATTGTGGCATTCTGTGAATTACACGGAAGTGGCACAGCAGCACCCCTCATTAAAGGGGTTGTATGGCCTAAGGCTCTGTGTGACTGCAGACTTGTGAATCCTCACATTGCGTGCACTGCGCGCCTTGAGGATTCTCTGGTGTCTGCTTCGGGAATGGGCAGTTATGTGATATGTGATTTGCATAATTCCAGTCACATTCCGACTAGATTGTGTCTGGCCGTGCTCAATTCATTTGCATTGATCAAAGCCATGCCCACCTAGTTGGCAAGTGACTACATGTGTGAAAATCGCAAATGGAAAATCCTCACGATGCGCATAGTGACTGCATACTTGTAGCCTAAGGTAAGACAACCCCTTGAAGATGACAGTTTTTTTACATACAAATTATATCTATATTTTCCAATTACAGAACACATATCCATCATAAACTATGGGGTTGTTCACAAAAACATGGAGACATGTTCGATTTTAATCCAAGACATGAATCAAACTCATCAATGCAAGTCGATGAGTCTGTGAAAAAAGGACAACACTCAGGTGCCATCTGTTTGCTGTCTGTTTTTTTTACGGTTTGCTAGGAGAAGCTTGAGAAACCTCCAACAATTTTTTTTTTTTTGTATAGTTGCAAAAGTGATAAAACCATTGCGGGAAAATCTGGTCGCACTGACCAAACACTGATGAAAATCTGGTCAAAAATACTGATGACAGTCAGTTTTTTTTGTGTGCTTTACATCAGACAAGCATAGATACTTAGTATAAGGCTTCCTTCACATGTCTATGTTTAAACATGTATGTAAAAAAACAGTACTGGGCTTCTATCAGTGATCTCCGTCAGTGTGTCCACTTTTACCATCCGTGTGTCATCTGTGTGTCTGTTTTACCATCAGTGTGTCATCTGTGTTTTTCCGGTATGGATAAAGAAAGAATTAAATTACAAAGCTATATTTCACAATGTTAAACAGACAGCAGACAGACTATACACTGATGCCATCAGTGTGCTATACGTGTTCTTCATGGACCTATAGACTTGTATTGGCCCTTGTCATCACTGTTGCCGGAAAAAAATGGGAATTTTTCCATGTAAAAAAAACCGGATGTCACATATACTGGAAGATTTCAAAAGAAGCCATTAATGCAGATGGGAACAGATTCTAAGTGAAGAGAACCATTCCAGGCAGATCTGATACACAGTGTTATGCTGAAGCATCTCATTAATGTTCATTGACTCATATAGACATAATGACATACTCAATTACTTGCTCCTTCCAATCCCACCCTAGAGAGGAGGAAGAGGAGGAAGAGAATTTCAGCCATGCCCCAGCTGTATATGTGTAGTCTAATGGTGCATTTAGACATGACAATTTTGGCTCGTGAAATACACCTTAACAAACACTGATTGAGAAACATGAATCATTGCTCATTTAGCAGGTTGTTTACACGGGCTGATGAGCGATGTCGGGGCAGAATGATCGCTAATGCAATAATTACTACTGTTCTCGTAGGATATCATGTTATTAGCGGCACATCCACATAGTCGTGGGACAATATAAAATAACAGTGAGATTTCTTCTGGCATGTTGATTTTTCCTCAGATGACTATCGGTATATTTACTATGGCGGATAATCGTGAATGAGCATTTCTAGTAATACTTGGTCACTGGTTACCTACTAACCCTATGGTTATTTTAAAACCTAACTCTGTTTTATCCAGAGACTCAGGTTGCTGTTCTGTCCCTTGTAATTTACACCAAAGCTCTGCTGGTTCAGTCCCAGTCCCAACCAGTCCGACTGTTATAAACTGCAAACTACAACAGTGAGTAGTTACTAAACATCTACTATACATAGACCATTTGACTTTTTCGTAAGGGAAAATTCTGGAGCTTTCCTAATGTATGCTTAGATGCTACTTTGTTTTGTTACAGTGAGCTTTAGTGAATGTAAAAAATGTGGTAGGCTTTAAGAATTATACAGATTTGGGTAAGTTACCAAATATATTTATTATACTCTGTACAACTAAATGTCAGAACTTTATGCAAAACTTGAATACAAATTCTTACCACACAGACGAAGAAGACCATGCAAGACAAAGAAAATCCACTTGTGTACCCAAGATAACCTGTTGTAGTAATAATAATACATTTAATGAATTACAGGATAAAAGTAATATTAGATAAGGCTAGGCACACCACTTAGTCCTAAACCATTGATTACTTTGTACAGTATGCTATGCATTCTATATATTGGGAGAGAAAACTTTTAAATTACCTAAATTCTTCAGAAGAGACAAAGGAAGAATAATTCCAATAGACACAAATATCACCAGATAGTTGCCATTCAGGTACCATTCCCTGCACAGGGAAAATATAATTTATCAGTAAGAAATGAGTACTGTATTATAAACTATAGCACGCACCTTACTATACGAAGCAAAACAGCTTAGATAGCGGAGAATAGGAAAAACATATTCCTTACTACGGTAATTAAAACTTTTTGTTGGATAGAGAAGCGAGTCGATATTACTAATTTTAATGCCCTAGATCTAGAATAGGTAATAGATCTATTGTGGGCATTTCTCTTCATTATTCTTATTGTACATATATAGTATTTGAGCATACACAATAGGTACACCCTCTGAAGCGCACATATACTGTATATACAACACATCTACAAAATACACACCTCCAGCTCTCCTATACACATACAACTGTCCTACATACACACACAATTCTGCTACATGCACAGCTCTGCTACATAAGCATACAGAGCTCTGCTACAGCAAACGCAGACACATGCCTCTGCTTCACACCCTGTACACACTATCATGTGAAGTAACTTCCAGGCATGTGACTTATCACCCGCCCTTAAAGGTCCTTCACTTATTCGTGCAGCTTTGATGATGCGCAGGATCTGGTAGTTTTTTCTCCTGCCCTGCACCGATCAGACAGCTCAGTGTTGGGCTAGTGGAGAGACAGATGTGCTGCTGCATAGTTTACTTAGTGATCGGAAAGGGCATTGTGTCACAATTCTCCTCATTCATCGGCAGCTTTCTACAGACTATAACATGTACATTTATTAGCAAGACTTTTTCTTTATAAAACAAAAAATACGATAGTTCACAATACAAGCTCAGCACAATAAAAGAGTATAGTAACCATGGTCACATACCCAGAATTTTCTTCCAGTTTCATGAAAGTTCTTATAACTTCTGGGAGTTCATATTTAACTATAAATAAATAACTTGACATTGCTGAAGAAAAAAGTAAAACAAGGATGAAATAAGCAAGCTGTTATATCATCTATAGTCCTTCCATAGTTACTATCTTAAAGGGGTTGCTCGGTCTATTGCTGAAAGTCTGCAGTCACTATGTGTGACTGCAGACGTCTGAATAATCCGTGTGCATGGTGAGTACTACTTAGTTTTTAGCAGAAGAAAGGACAAATCTTCTAAAGGAGACTTATCAACAGGGTATAATCTCTTTAGAACAGATGTGCATGCTCTAATTTATTATGCAGAACTATTGGGAATCTTTAATATTTTTTTTCCAAAGCAGATAGGGGATAACTTGCTGATCATCAGTGGGGTCTGATCTCAGCAATCTTGAGATCAGTGATCTGGAACCCTGAGAATAAAGCTCGGCAGTCCTGTCTTGAATGGAGCAGAGGTGGTCATACTCAGCCTCCTCCCCATTGTGATGCATTTTGCAACGTTTAATATTTCTGCCATATCGATTTACATGTCATCACTCAATTCAGAGGAAATGCTTGTCCACTTCTGCAACATTCCAAGGCCATGCATTCCAATTTCCATAATTGGTGGAAACCCTGAGATCAGATCCTCACCGTTCAAGTTTGTCTGGATAATTTCATTGATATGCCATATATGTTATTAATAAAAAAAAAACCTGTTTCACTTTTCAGAATTAGAAAAACATGCTGTTTTCTTCTAAAGACCGCGACACTTGTACCCATAGGATTTGCTTCATATAGCAATCTACATGCAGATGTTGCTGGATGTGATATCAAACACAACAAGTGAATAGGTATTACACTGCTATGGAAGAAAGCAGCCATGTTTTTTTCAATCCTAGACAACTCCTTTAAAGGGACTTTGTGCAGGCATGTACTACGGAGGACAGAGAATGAACTTCAATCCCATAGTGCAGCCAGCATGCAGCCAGCGGGTAAGGAAAGGGTGAATCAAACACCCGAAAACCCCGCCCCTATGACGGAAAATTGTTCCCTCCAAATTCAGGTGACAGAGTCCCTTTAAATGCATGAATAGCTCAATAGCTAGCAAGTCACATGTTGGTGTGCATAAATGTTAACAATTGTCTATAAAATATTATAACAATTAACCAAATATTACGAGCAATGTAGCATTTAGCATCTGTTGATGTCAATTTTATGAAAGCCAGAAGTCAACAAAGAAATTGCAGATAAACTCATATAATCACATACAATATCGTAAAGTCTATTATTTCATCTTTCTTTTACATTTTTGTGGTTAATTTATATTACTTTAAGGGTAAGTTCACAATGGGCTTTTTTTCTGCAGCAAGACCAGATCTCTTGGCAGTAAAGAAGCTACAGAAAAAAGCAGGTTTTCCATGTTTTTTTTGGCTGTGTTTTATTCCAAAGAATAAGGTTTTGGCACAAAAAACGCTGCAAAAAAATGATACCTGTACTTTTGGTGCATTTTTTCAGTGTATTTCCACCACCCATTTTAGTCAATGGGTGAAAAACACTGAAAAAAACTCTGAAAAAAAATGCTGAACGAAACGACATGCTCTATGTCCAAAAAAACATTCAAAACACAAAATACTGATGACAAAAAAAAAACAATATGTGCATGAGATTTTTGAAATCTCATAGGCATAGCTGGCACTGTAAAACATGGCTGAAAATTAGCATAAAAAAGTAGCGAAAAAAGCAGCAAGAAAGCCCAGTGTGAACTTAGCCTAGAGACAAGACAATTAAATCGCAAGTGTGAAAAATTGTCTGTGCCTCTGAGGAAAAATCCAAGTAAAGAAAGGTGATGAAGAATTTATGAGAAATGTCTTTAGGAGAAATTTAATAGACTTGATTCATGCTTATCTTTCTTTACTGTGATGTTACCCTTTTCTGAGCATTCGCAAATTTCCCATGAGGTCAGGTTGCTATAAGCTTAGGATTTACCACATAAGGAGTTGTATGCTGTGTTTACTTTAAAGCAGAGGAAAAAATTAGTATCTGACTAGGAAGAGATAGTTTAGGTTTTTGTCCTGTGATAGAAAAGATAAATGAATTATGCCGAGAATCTAAAAATAAGAACTGACAGATGTGTCAGTAAATGAGAGTGTCTTCTGCATGAAAAATGTATGCATTATAAGTAAAAGCTTGACACTAAGTGATAGAACATCTAATTCTTTAGATGAGTCACTATACAACTTAAACTATTAATCTGTTAAGGAGACATCCAGGCTTGGGGTACAAGTCTGCAGTCACTCTATGTGACTGCAGACCTGTGAATCCTCACCTCACGCTGTGCTCACTCTGTCAGGAGTGGACAGGTGTGTGGCAGGAAGTACACAATTGGCATGCAAGCAGTCATGTACCGACTAGACATGTGTCGCATCCCTCAATAGAAGTGTATTGAGAAATCAGACACGTCTAGTTGAAATGTGGCCAGAAGTATGAAAACCGCATACTTGCGGACACATGCCTCCCTGCTCCCAGCGCCAGCATCGGAGAATCTTGACACGGGGTACAGGTCTGCACTCACTTTACACAACCCCTCTAATGTCAATGGGAGATGAATATTTTGAGAGATGATCCATAAGAGATAGAGAGGAGGTAGTCTACAGCTAGCCATTCAGGATGCCCCCACTCAAAAGTAAAAGACCTGCGCCAAGAGACATTTTAATATTGCTGCCTTCTTATGTTAAAAAGTAGAAACAAAAAAAGGAACAGACTAGGCCAATAATGGTATGCACACCCACAAATGCTATAAACATATCAAACAATTTTATACCTCAGAACAAGACATGTACAGATAAACCAATTAAAAAGGTCTAGATACACGACCACATACCATCACCCTCGCTGCCTCACCCCTGCACCTGCCTCCTGTCCTTCCCGGACACTGCTCTCTATGATATATTTTTGCTGACCACTGACCACTGACCATATAGGTATACCGCTGGGATATGACCTTTATTATTATCATTATTATTGATTATTATTACTTTTCCTTTTGTCCGACTGGGTGCCCATTTCCAATACCCCAGGGATAGTACTCTCTATCTGTTTTTCTTGCATTATTGCGTTTATGGTATCACCATTCTCATGCATGAGTATTACTCAAATTGACATGATCACTAGGGGGGAACTATTGGTATGACCATTGGTCATTTGGTATGTCGGGGTTAGTTTACCTGTTTCAATTGAGCATACGTTATTGTATATACCCTGTTGTTATCTGAGGGAATATTTTGTGTACAGGAGGCACTGCATATATATATTTATACATTTTGTATTTATGTATTTACATTTCTTCATGTACTAGGCTTATTTATGCCATATATCTAGGGGTGATGGTATGTGGTCGTGTATCTAGACCTTTTTAATTGGTTTTATCTGTACATGTCTTGTTCTGAGGTATAAAATTGTTTGATATGTTTATAGCATTTGTGGGTGTGCATACCATTATTGGCCTAGTCTGTTCCTTTTTTTGTTTCTACTATTTGTTCACTGGCCAGGTTTTGCACCCTGCTTTCTCTTGATTCATGCAGGGGTGCACCACTTATATTTAGTATTCTTATGTTAAAAAAGCATTTTAGAACTCATAGGTAAAAACAGGCAGGTATCTATGAACTTCCTGCAGCCTTGGACCTTGCAATCAGAATGGTTTTTGCATCAATAAATGTATTTGGACATACTCCAAGAATCCAAGGCACCGGGTATCTTCCTTCCACAAATCTTATTTTTATTAACACCAGGAAAAAAAGCAAAGTTTCGGCCATGCAAGGCCAAGAAAAGAAAGAGCACATTAAAATAACACAAGACAGGAAGTGTTTATAATATAGCAATACTTCCAGTCTTGTGTTATTTCACTAGGCACTTTCTTTTCTTGACTTGAAAAAGGCCCTGCACGGCTGAAACTTTACTATTTTTCTTGTGTGCACACTGGTGTCAATAAAAATAATCTTTGTGGAAGGAAGATACCCGGTGCCTTGGATTCTTGGATTACAGGCAATTTTTACAACCTAGTGGAGCGGCTGTACCAAATCTGCAGGGGACACAGAGTGGTGCATGGGCAACAATTACTACTTGCATCAAAATAATATAATATTAGCAGATCTTTGGGACACACATGGATTGTTTGAATGGGGAAAAAGGGACTTTTAAAAAATAATAGCATTTCATTCTTGCATCTAGTGAGAAATAATAATTGGGTTTTCCTAGATTCTTTCTTTACGTTATGCCTATCAGTGGTCCACCTGTGAACCAGAATTACAGAATTCTCATTGATACATTTTGAAACAACCTCAGGAGCTTTTTGCCTTTTATCTCTAAGGGAAAATATAAGCGTAAAATACATTTATCACTGAGAAATGTGATTATGAACTCACCCCCTATGTTCTGCATTGTGATGGATATGAAAGCAGCAAGTTTTCCAGGCCATCCAAAAGCTTTTTCACCCAATTTTTCATAAATTAATGAACCTGTTAAAAAAAAATATTTACCTTTTTTGAGACTATGAACCTGTGAGACCACAAATGGGCACTAATGCAATGTTGAATTACAGCAGGTGAAAAAAGTATTGAACATGTCACCAATAAATATACAGCTCTGGCAAAAAATGTAGAGACTGCTGCTAAATGTTCAGTTTGTCTGATTTTTCTCTTTCTAGGTATATTTTTGAGTAAAATGTAAATTGTTCATTTATTCTATAAACTTCTGACAACATGTCTCCAGTGCTTTCAGACCTCAAATAATGCAAAGAAAACAAGTTCATAATCATTTAGAAACAACAACACTAATGTTTTCACTCAGGAAGAGCTCAGAAATCAATATTTTGTGGAATAACCATGATTTCTAATCAAAGCTTTCAGGTGTCTTGGCATGCTTTCCACCAGTCTTTCACACTGCTTCTGGTGCAAAAATGTAAGCAGTTCTTCTTTGTTTGATGACTTGTGACTATCCATCATCCTCTTGATTACATTCCAGAGGTTTTCAATGGGGTTCAGGTCTAGAAATTGGGCTGCCCATGACAGAATTTTGATGTGGAGGTCTCTTAATTTTTGCCAGTGCTGTATTTCTAAAGGTGCTACTAACATGAAATTCTCAGCAGTTGTTGGAAACAACCCATCCAATCCACACAGGCAAAAATAAATCAAATCAAAGATGTCCATAAATTACGTTATGTGTAATAATGAGAAATGAGACAGAGAAAAAGTATTGAACACACGAAGAAAGAGAGGTACAAAAAGAGGAGCAAAGTCATGACACAATCTTAAATGTATTAGTATTTAGAAAACAATCCTGCCACTTAGTAAAAAAAAGTCAGTTAGTTCAACTGATTGCCTATAAAAAGGTGTCTGGTTACCAAGGTGCCACATAAAAAACATCTCATGATGGGTAAAGCCAGTGTTGCATGTTCCTTATTGTTGCAAAACATACTGGTGGCATTGGTTACAGAAGAATTTCAAAACTACTGAAGGCTCCAGTGAGCATTGTTGAGGCCATAATCCGGAAGTAGAAAGAACATCATTTTACCATAAAACAGCCTTAAACAGATGCTGCCCACAAGATTTCAGACAGGAGTGAAAAGAATTATCAGAAGAGTTGTCCAAGAGCCAAAGGCCATGTGCGGAGAGCTACACAAAAACCTAGAATCAGCAGGGACAATTGTTTTAAAGAAAACTACAGTATAAGTAAGACACTCCACCTCCATGGGCTGTATGCACGCTCACCACGCAAGACTAAAGGTACCTTCACACGAAGCGACGCTGCAGCGATAGCGACAACGATGCCGATCGCTGCAGCGTCGCTGTTTGATCGCTGGAGAGCTGTCACACAGACCGCTCTCCAGCGACCAACGATGCCGAGGTCCCCGGGTAACCAGGGTAAACATCGGGTTGCTAAGCGCAGGGCCGCGCTTAGTAACCCGATGTTTACCCTGGTTACCAGCGTAAAAGTAAAAAAAACAAACAGCACATACTTACATGCGTCCCCCAGCGTCTGCTTCCTGACACTGACTGAGCTCCGGCCCTAACAGCACAGCGGTGACGTCACCGCTGTGCTTTCACTTTCACTTTAGGGCCGGCGCTCAGTAAGTGTCAGGAAGCAGACGCTGGGGGACGCATGTAAGTATGTGCTGTTTGTTTTTTTTACTTTTACGCTGGTAACCAGGGTAAACATCGGGTTGCTAAGCGCGGCCCTGCGCTTGGTAACCCGATGTTTACCCTGGTTACCAGTGTAAAACATCGCTGGTATCGTTGCTTTTGCTTTCAAACACAACGATACACAGCGATCGGACAACCAAATAAAGTTCTGGACTTTATTCAGCGACCAGCGACATCACAGCAGGATCCTGATCGCTGCTGCGTGTCAAACGAAACGATATCGCTAGCCAGGACGCTGCAACGTCACGGATCGCTAGCGATGTCGTTTCGTGTGAAGGTACCTTTAGTTGCTGATCATAAAGCATGTTCAGGTGTGTTTAAAGTTTTCTCAACAACATTTAGACAAGCCTGTGAAATACTGGGAGAATACAGTCTGGTCAGATGAGACCAAAATTGAACTCTTTGGATGCCATAATGCACACCATATTTAGAGGCCAAAATGCAATGCATTTCACCCCCCAAAACACCATACCAGGGTAGTGAAGTTTGGACGTGGGAACATAAGGGTGTGGGGCTGTTTTTCAGCATAAGGCACTGGCAAACTTCATGTAATTGAAGGAAGGATGAATGGACAAATGTACCAAGACATTCTTGATAAAAATTTTGCTGCCATATACCAGGATGTTGAAGATTAAATGAAGATTAAATTAGGGTGGATTTTTCAGCAAAACAATGATCCCAAACACACAGCCAGGGAAACTATTGGTTTCAAATAAAGGAAATAAAGCTGCTAGAATGGCCCGGCCAATCACCTGACCTGAATCCAATAGAAAGCTTATGGAAGGAACTAAAGCTCAGAGTTCATGGAAGAAGCAAACGGAATCTTCAGGATTTGCTAAGTATTTTTGTGGAAGAATGGGCCAAAAATACCACCTTGGAAGCAACTAGTTTCTCCAAACGGGAGGTGTCTTGAAGCTGTGATCACCAACAAAGGATTTTGTACAAAGTATTAAATACACTCACCGGCCACTTTATTAGGTACACCATGCTAGTAACGGGTTGGACCCCCTTTTGCCTTCAGAACTGCCTCAATTCTTCGTGGCATAGATTCAACAAGGTGCTGGAAGCATTCCTCAGAGATTTTGGTCCATATTGACATGATGGCATCACACAGTTGCCGCAGATTTGTCGGCTGCACATCCCAAAGATGCTCCATACAAGGCAGGATGGATCCATGCTTTCATGTTGTTTACGCCAAATTCTGACCCTACCATCCGAATGTCGCAGCAGAAATCGAGACTCATCAGACCAAGCAACGTTTTTCCAATCTTCTACTGTCCAATTTCGATGAGCTTGTACAAATTGTAGCCTCAGTTTCCTGTTCTTAGCTGAAAGGAGTGGTACCCGGTGTGGTCTTCTGCTGCTGTAGCCCATCTGCCTCAAAGTTCGACGCACTGTGCGTTCAGAGATGCTCTTAGGCCTACCTTGGTTGTAACGGGTGGCGATTTGAGTCACTGTTGCCTTTCTATCAGCTCGAACCAGTCTGCCCATTCTCCTCTGACCTCTGGCATCAACAAGGCATTTCCGCCCACAGAACTGCCGCTCACTGGATTTTTTTTCTTTTTCGGACCATTCTCTGTAAACCCTAGAGATGGTTGTGCGCGAAAATCCCAGTAGATCAGCAGTTTCTGAAATACTCAGACCAGCCCTTCTGGCACCAACAACCATGCCACGTTCAAAGGCACTCAAATCACCTTTCTTCCCCATACTGATGCTCGGTTTGAACTGCAGGAGATTGTCTTGACCATGTCTACATGCCTAAATGCACTGAGTTGCCGCCATGTGATTGGCTGATTAGAAATTAAGTGTTAACAAGAAGTTGGACAGGTGTACCTAATAAAGTGGCCAGTGAGTGTACATTTTAGTAAGCGCATTCAATACTTTTTTACTGTGTCATTTCTCATTATCACACATAACTTATTTCATGGACATCTATGACTTGATTTCTTGCCTGCGTGGATTGGATGGGTTGTTATCGACATGAGGTGAGAATTTCATGTCAATACTGTATATTTCCTTGGAAAATTGGTGATGTGTTCAATACTTGTTTCATCTGCTGTATATTTCCACTATTATTTTAGAGAAATTGGTATACAGTCTCAATTCTGAATAAAATATGTTGATAAACACATGAATATATTGGAGGTATCATGGCAGGAACACAAGAAATAAACTACCCCAACTTGGAGTAGGTGTAAAATTACATTACAATTGAATTCTTTCATTAGATAGCTGTACAAATATAAATGGCCTTACCTCCTTCCTTTGCTGTCTTTAATAAAAGATGTACAGAATACAGTGATAAAATGGCAACAGCGAGCAGAAGAACCCTAAAGATAACAGAACGCATGTTTTGTTTGTCACGTTTTATGTAAGATTTAACATTTTAGAAGCTTTAAAGAAAAAAAATAATAATGTAAAGAAATGTACCATGTCTGCTCTGTGTTGACAAGTGCCAGCATTGTTTTATCCAACTGAATGGCATTTTACAGAAATCCATAGACAGGCTGCAGAAACAAGCCAATTCAGGTGGATGAAAATGAATGTGCCACAAATATGCCACACGTGTCCTTGCTTGATTGCACAAAATTCAACTTAAAAAGGGTATTACAATTTTAAACTTTTGTTGCATCTCCACAGTATTAAAGTTTACACTAAAGCAGGTGTTATCTGATGCCTGCCCTATCTGGTATGGTGGCTGTTGTCTGGTAAATTGAGGTGGACAGTAAAAGAGAAGGTGGCCATGCATGTGTGGTGCTCTCGTAATTTACCTGATGTAATAAACAAGCATGCTTGCTTGGCTCACTCCCATATGCAGTGATTGGTAGCTCTTCCTGTGACAAAACGATATAGTCTTGACCTCAGTATCTATCCTCTGTGATAGTCCTCAGGAGTACAGATGGGGGAGAGCAGGGCATGTGCCCTTGGAGGTAGGTACCAGGAATCATCTTTGCTTGTAAATACCTTTCCTGGTCAGGTTCTTTAGATACAGGGCCAGGTCAGTGTACTCAACATTTGCCTCAGGTGAGGGAAAACATATCTCTCAATGGTCCAAAAGAGATGTTCTCCAGCACCAAAGGAAAGTAGTTAAAACCTAGCCTTTAATCATACAGGATAAAACAGTGGGAGAATGTACCTACATTAAAAAAGAAACCTCACAATGCTAATGCGTTTTGGGTAAAAAACCCTTAATCATAGCTATGATCAGCTATAATTAAGGGTTTTTCTACTTGAAATGCGTTAGCATTATGGGTTTTCTTTTTAAATATGTCTACATTATCCCAATTTTTTTAATCTTATATCATTAAAGGCTAAGTTTTAACTACTTTCCTTTGGTGCTGGAGAACATCCCTTTTGGATCACTGATAACTATTTGACCTGGAAGCCAGACCAGCGCATACTCCATGCACCACACCCAGACCACAGATTGTCTCTCCTGAAAGTTTCCTGGGATACTTATCACTAAGGCTACTTTCACACAACCGTTTTTTTGCCGTCAGGCAGGATCCGGCGAATTTTTGAAAAAACGGATCCGTTGCAAATAGTAAAAAACTGATGCAACGGATCCTTTTTTTGCTGGATCATTCTTTTTTTTTTAAACCCGGGGATTGAGTTTGAACTTCCTGTTCAAGGGAGAGAGAGAGAGAGAGAGAGAGAGAACCATTTCTGGGCATGTGCAGTTGAAAAAAAACATAATCCAATGCCGGAATCCGTCATTGACGGATTTCTGCACCATAAGCTTCCATTATAGGAAAAGCTAGACAGCGCTGCATCCGGTGCTGTCCGGTTTTTCGTCAGACACAAAAAACGTTCATCTGTCTGTTTTGTCTGGCCGCCAGATCCACAATTTTTGGTAAAAAATGGACGAAACGGAAGGCGATCTGGCGCAATCTGGTGCTAATACAGGTCTATGGGAAAAAAACGGATCCGGCGGCGTCATTCACCGGTTCCGTTTTTTTTCAAATTCGCCGGATTGTGCCTGACGGCAAAAAACGGATGTGTGAAAGTAGCCTAACACAGGAGTGGTGAGCTAAATTGACACGTTTTATACATATCTGTGGCAAAAGGCTAGCTTTGGCAGACTTCATAGGTTTACCTTAACACAACAAATGGAATGCATGTCAATCTTCAGCTGGACATAATCGTCCATGGGCACCAAGTCAGCGATATGGACTGTCATTATTGTATGTATACCACTGACAAGAGTTTTCTCATAATATGAAATATCATTGGAACATACCAATAATGATAATATTTATGTTAGAAGTGAAAGATAGATGGAGTTCTTTCTTCTCCAAACACATACATTGCAATCAATCATTCTTATGTGTACATTACAGACATGAATTATATGAATTATAAAAATTATCTTTGTTCAAACACGACTCTGTTCAGCCAAACATCTGAATGCATAAAAGTCAGTTTGAGCCTAATGAGCCAGCAGCATTGTGCAATGCTACTTCTTGTAGAACATTTTGCCCATAGTGTGTTCCTTCTTGTAAGTGCATGGGTTGCCTGATGACAGCTAATATATTTACCTTGAGTTCACTGGGTTTGAAGCATGTATAGAGAATAATTTTAGCAAGTTTTTTACATGACATTCCCAGAGGAGCTAGAGAATCAACCACAAGCGGATTCTCAAATCCAAAATCTGTGAAATTCTGGACGTAATGGCTCTAAGTTTCTGCCATGATCTTTTCTACCATGTAAGTGTGTGCTCGCAGATTGGTGTAAAACTAGCATGTGTAATTACCCAGTTGGCAAAACACATTCTCTGGTCTATTGGATGCCTCTGGTCTATTGGATTGATATATCCAAACAGGTGTAGCATAAATGTATCAACGTCTAATATGTTACACTGTTGCTCTTACGTTGATTCATTTTAGTATTTTGATTTGATAGATAGCAGTACTTACACAAACAACACGATGCCTGTATTGGCCATGGCATATGAAAGGCCAAGAATTCCACTGCCCATGATGGCGTTGCCTAGGTTGAACACTGACATTCCAAAGGACGTGGTTCCAGGATGCTTTTGGGAAAAGTAAAGATATATTTTATTTATTTTTTTAGTTACCAGAATTTCAATTTTGTAAACTTATTTTCTTCTTAGAGGTCATGGATTTCTCAATCGTCCGATGATTTTTTTCCATGATGTGTGGAGAACCATTGTGCAGGCATAAGTTAATAATTATACACAATTCAAATTTATTGACTCAGCCTTCCATTGACTTGCTGTGTCAAAGCAACACAGATGATAAGGTCGTGGGGTTAAGGACGATGTTTCACAAGAGAAATAGGAGAATGAAAGTTTAGATCTAGATTTGTGTTAGTTAAATGATATATGGAGATAGTTAGAAAGTGCTAGATTATTTGAGACCAGGCAAATGGCAGTAGAATAAAAGGTCTATTACATAATGCTAATATACAAAAATAATGCCAAATAGAAGGATTCAGATGTTTTATTTAAGTCCAAAGAAATACAATACTTACATGCTCTTCTGTGTAGTCATCTAATTTCTTATTTCCACTCATTCCATTAGTTAGAAACTTCTGACTTTCGGCATCGTCTTCATTTACATATTGGCTGTTTTAAAAATGGTGATATATAACCATATTGACTTGCTTATGAGTATTACACAGATTATTAAAAATCTTAAATGCATGATGATAATGATCATTATTTCTAAGCCAATTACAAATGTCTATGTCTGAATATCTATACATGGACACTGAAAAATAAAACTATGAAAATTGAGTATTTTTCAGGTTCATATTTATAGGACTAGTAAATTAGTGTTTTTTTTAGATAAGATAAGGAGAAGGTTAATACCCAAGTATAAATATATAAATATGTGTTATACTATACACAGTTCAACCAGACATCACAGAATATCAAATAAATAAATTACTTGTACAAAAAAAGTAAATAGCAAATATTAATTCCATATAACAAATATTATTCCATTTAAGACACCAATTAGGACAGGACTGATTAAAAGACAGAAAGTGATAAGGCATGATAAAAAATTATATTCAAAACATTTGATTAAAAACGAGTGGAGTAGGCCAGCGCATACACCAATGATATATAAGCCGTATATCATATATATATATAAAAAATGGAGAATTTCACTCATAGTACTGACAATAAATAATATGCAGTTTCAAACAGTAAAGTGCAGTGCATAAAAATATGACGATAGTCATCTGAATGTTTTCAGAAAAGTTCATAATAATGTACATCAGTGTCTATTATGTGCTACATTGCCATCAATATATGTATATATTAAGGTATAAACAAGGGTGTGTCTCCCTAGGAGTAAGGTAAGGTAAGGTAAGTTTACTATCCGGAGTTCATGCTGCTCCCTGACGAAACGCGCGTTGGAGTGTGGGGCAGCAGAGGCAGCACATGCAGCATGATCTCCGGTTAGTAAACTTACCTTACCTTATTTGATAAATCAGTTCTGTGTGGCTGATTAAGATATTGGAGCATACTGCTGCTTAAAATACTAAACCACTATATTCTCAAAGCAGCAAACCTTCTGGCAAATTTCTGAAGCTTGATAGTGTACATGATTTGTTGCCTAAGCCAATCCCCGATCCATCCAGTTATCGCTCTACTTGTTATATCATGTTACTAAGAACATGTTGAAGCTTATCTAAATGTTTTACCATATAATGCAAAACAATATCGCAAATGTAATCTAGTTCTTGCCAGTGAAAACAAGTTCCCTTTAGCTACATTGGTTTATTACACCCAATCTTTAATACCTTTATATATTCATTCATGAGAACAACCCCAGTGATCAGGAATACACTGGAATTGAAAAGACCACTAGAGAAATACTGCAAATATACTGAGGCGCATAAGCCTTAGCAAAAAGCATAGAGGGTCAATTATACAGTGGTTTTATGCTATACATCTGCAAAATTGCATATTATCGACACATGACTTTAAAGAGTTAATGAGACAACTAGACATCAATGATTAGCTTAAACCATATTCTCACTTGTGACAGTTATTGAATATTGGAATATTATTCTCCTAAAACTGTTAAGACCTGTGAATGGTTTAGGCAGAGGTCTCAAACTGCATTACTCAATTGCCGCAAACAGGACATGTTTTCAGGATTCCCTTGTATTGCCCACGTGATAATTTAATCACCTGCACAGAATGATTCCAGCACCTTGTGCAATGAGAAGGAAATCTGGAAAACACGCATGGTCTGAGGCCCTCGAGGACCCCCTGGTTTAGGCTTAATGCTTCCCACAGCCTACCTGTTTATAGTAACTTTCTCAGCATCCATGTCTTTGCAATATCCATCTTCAATGCTCTCTCCACTGTTGCTGTCATCATCAGGATCAGTGTTGACTCTTTGCAGTTCCATGCGGTCCATTTCAAGCAGTCAGCACTTAATGAAGTGATGCTCACTGATCTTCAAAGCAAACACTATTGTTCTTATTATGCGTTCTCACACAGTGTGTCACTTCCCAGAACACGTTGTACTGCAAGTAAAACATAAAGAACCATTAGAAATCCCTCAGATAAGCATCGATTACTAATTGAACGCGCTTTCTCTTATCGAACCTGAAAGCTTTTCCAGCTCTTCTTTGACTTTTCACCTGAATTGAAAGAATTATCTATCTATCTATCTATCTATCTATCTATCTATCTATCTATCTATCTATCTATCTATCTATCTCTATTATCTATCTATCTATCTATTCTATATCTATCTCATATATAATCTATCTCTCATATCTATCTATCTCTTTCTCTCATATCTATCTCTCTCATATCTATCTATCTAATATATATCTACTATCTATCTATCTATCTATCTATCTATCTATCTATCTCATATATATCTATTATCTATCTATCTATTCTATATCTATCTCATATCTATCTATCATATTTATCTATCTCATATCTATCTATCTAATATCTATCTATTATCTATCTATCTATCTCATATATATATCTATTATCTATCTATCTATCTATCTCTCTCATATATATCTATTATCTATCTATCTATCTATCTATCTATCTATCTATTCTATATTTATCTCATATATAATCTATCTCTCATATCTATCTATCTTTCTCTCATATCTATCTATCTATCTATCTATCTATTATATCTACTATCTATCTATTCTATATCTATCTCATATCTATCTATCTCATATATATCTATTATCTATCTATCTATTCTATATCTATCTCATATCTATCTATCTCTCATATCTATCTATCTCTCTCATATCTATCTATCTAGTATCTATCTATCTATCTATCTATCTATCTATCCCATATCTATCTATCTATCTATCTATCTATCTATCTATCTATCTATCTATTATCTATCTATCTATCTATCTATCTATCTATCTCATATTTATCTATTATCTCTCTTTCTCTCATATCTATCTATCTATCTATCTATCTATCTATCTATCTATCTATCTATCTAGCTCACATCTATCTATCTATCATCTATCTATCTATCTATCTATCTATCTATCATCTATCTATCTATCTATCTATCTATCTATCTATCTATCTATCTATTTATCTTTCATTATTTTATATAAAGACATTTGGCTGACCATCACCAGAAAAGCAGCTTTCCACTATTACATTCCATGTAAGGGTCTGATGAAACTCCCTGCATCCTACTATTGCTGGCATAGTGCAGAAACAGTACTATGATGTGCTATTGAAAAGCAAGAGGGCATTATGCTTCATGCGCTGGGACTTGTGCCGCCTGCATCAGGCCATGCCTTTAAGGTTATATTCAAATTATATTTGTGGCACGTTTTGCATACATGCAGAAAGTTGTGATGCGTGCGTCTAGCGTGTCCATAGATTTGAAAAAATCTCTCCCTTTCATGGCATATATTTGGCTGGATGTGGTATGAATCCATTTTGGATAACTGGTTATATACTATCCAGTGAATAGGAAAGTTAGCAGCGCTCTCTATTTTAAATCTTCCTTAAAGCCTTCTCTGTGGCAGAGGGAGCGGCGAGAGGGGGAGTGCGGCCGGTGCAGCAGCATCACACACGTCAGGCTTTGGATGTCAGACCAAGTTCACACAGAAGATTCCCATTTTTATTATATGATAGTGCTGAGTCAGTTCCTCTTTTTGTGTCTTTGTGGTTATATAATGAGTCTACATGAGGTGGACCTTGTAGATCCATGGCCGAATTGCTGGATTGGTACATATTAAATACATTGTGACATTAATCGATAATTACCGTTACCTAAGAAATTATTGAATGGGCCTGACAAAATGTAACTATGCAGGTAAATAACAAAAAAGTATTTCAGTTCTTCCAGTGGAAATAAATGGGATTTATTCACCCATAGCATATAACATTTCAGCTCCACAATACAACACTTTCCGAAAGACTCTATTGGACAATTGTTTCCTATATTTGATGATTTATAAAAATACAATAGTTCATGTATGTCATTGCATTAGGACACACACCGTAAGTAATTCCAATTATATATGGAAACGGAACAAGATGCTTCTGTAGTCTAATTTACTAAACTAATCCCTGAGAATTATTTGTATATATATATATATATATATATATATATATATATATATATATATATATATATATATATATAAATATTGTTTTCTAATATATATATTTATGTATATATTCTAATATAGATATACATATATTAATATTTTTATATGTACATATATATATGTCTAGTTATCTATGGTACTAATGATTACAAAATTACAGCATATTTGAGTTCAAATTCATGGTGAGAAGAAAATCAAAGCTACATATACAGATATTTATCTATATAACTAACCAACTTACACAACGTTCTAACAATGAAATTAATAAATCTAATTTCCTGTAAGTATCAATTTTAAAACAAGATCTTACATTGCATTTGAAAAGGCAGAATTAAATACTTAGTATTGAGAATGCTCCAAAAAATGTAAACTGCTTTTCAAGTAAATCCAAATTGTGAAATAAATTAGTATAAAATATACTTCAATAGTGTTCTTCAATAGTGTTAAAATATAGCAGATAACTAAACTAAAAATCAGTGAAATGCAATCAAAATAAAAATTTTACCTTAAAGTCAACTTTGCACGTTTTCTATGGAACCGATTTTGAAAATCTTTTATTTGGCCAGTTACAATCATGAAGACTTTTCCTGTGTCATACAGCTGTGTAATATTTAAAGACAAGAGGGAGTGTAAGTTCTAAACCAATCAAACCTAACATGAAGGACCAAACCTTTCCAAGTTGCGTCAGATTCTGTAGATAAAACCTGATTACGCCAGACAATGTGTACTCAATGACTTTGGCTGTGTACATCTTCTTAAAAAAAAACTGGATCTGTGTCCTGAAGCAGAAAGTGATAACCGGTAGCAAACCAGTCTACATTACTGTGCAATTATTAATCTACTCATATCCAAGATGATTTATAAAGGGACTTAATAGTCTTGCTCTGGAAAGAAGCAAAACGTGAAGTTTAAGTCCATCATAACAAAAAGCAATTGAAAGAAACTTTATTTCCATTATGATTTTGACTACCTCTCCAATTTTATCAATGTTTTTTGTTTCACTCTGTATATTATGTACAGTGCCTAATGAAAGTTTATGAACTCTTAAGAATTTTCCTTATTTCTCCATAAACTTGACATTAATGTACATTACATTTTACCATAAATCCTAGTAGTAGATGCAAGGAAGCAAATATGATTAATGAGTCAAAATATTGACTCATTCCAATAAATGGAAAATTACATGAACCTTTGCTTTCACTATCTTGTGTGACCCCTGATGTGCAACTATAACTGCATATAAACTTTTCTGGTAATTGTTGATTAGTCCTGTTCCTGCAAATAGACTTGGAGGAATTTTAGTCCATTCCTCCCAATAAAACAGCTTCAATTCTATTATGTTCTTTGGTTTTCCCACATGAACTGCTCTCTTTAGGTCCTTCGACAACATTTCCATAAGATTATGGGCAGGACTTTGACTTGGGCATTTAAAAACTTTGACTCTATTCTTCTTAAACAATTCTTTTGTAGAAGGACTTGTGTGCTTTGGGTCATCGCAGTGCTTCATGACAAACGTTCTCCTGAGATTCAGATCATGGACAGATGTCATGACATTTTCCTTTAGAACTTGTTAATATCATTCAGAATTCATTGTTCCATCAAGGATGGTAAGCTGTCCTGGCCCATATGCAGCTAAGTAGGAATAAGCCATGACACTACCACCACTGTGTTTCCAAATTGGTATGAGGTTATATACTGTAATGCAGTGTTATTCTTTCTCCAAACATAGCTCATCTCATTTAAACCAAAAAGCTATATTTTTCTCATCACTCCATAAAATATTGTTACGCTATCCATCTAATCTTTAGTAAATCTTTAGTAAACTGCAGATAGGTAACAATGTTCTTTTGGAGAGTAGTGGCTTTCTTCTTGCAATCCTGCCATACACACCATTGTTGATTATTGTATTTCTGATGCTGAGATTCATGAAGTCATGTACTGTCATGTCGGACACTGTTCAGACCAGGTCGTCTGACAGACAGCGGTAATTCCGCGTTTGACCACTGTTTGCTCATTGGCGTCAGCTAGTTTTCGTCTGGCTGCTCCGGGGTTAATTTATCTGATCCTCGGATTGGAAGCTGGGCCATGCCCATTTCCTTTAAATGGTTCTCCTGATCTTTGGGCGTCGCCGATTATAGCTTCTGTCTTATCCGTAGTTATCTCGGTCCGGAGTGGAGAGCTGGTTGTTGGAGAATCGTTGCTGGTGGTGTATTTTCCTTTGTCTTATTTACTCCTTCCTATATTTGTATTTATTTTGCCCTGCACCTTTATAGTGTATTCCTGATTGACTGTGGCGTGGTGTATAATTTCCTTTATCCTTGTTTGTTATAATTGTGGGTATTGGTCTATTGCATTCACTGGGTGGTGGGCGGTGGTGTTCAGTCTAGGGCTGAATCAGGAATCAGGGTGAGGGTGGAGGCCTGAACATGCACACCTTCAGTGTAAACTTCAGGTAAAGGGTCAGACAGGGTTACCCTAGTCTGAGGGAAATTGCAGGGGCCCGGGTTATTAGCTCTTGCCCTCCTTGTATCCTCGTGACATGAACATTAGCTAATGTGAAAGAGGCCTGTACTGTATTTGCTTATAGGCTACATTTGTTTTCATTGTGACCTTGCAGACTGTTATATGCCTTTTGAAGTGGTCTATGTTGGTCGGCCACTCTTGGGGAGTATAACAATGTTCTTAAATTTCCTCCATTTGTACACAATCTGTCTAACTGTGGAGTGATAGAGTCCAAACACTTCATAGAAGGTCTTGTAACTTTTTTCAGCCTACTGACCATCAATATTTCTTCTGAGGCCCTTAGAAATCTCCTTTGTTTGTGCCGTGATATACTTCCACAAATATGTTGTGAAGATCAAATGATGATGGTTCCCCATTTTTTTATTAAAACAAGTTCAATCGATTGAAAACACCAACTCTAATTTGGTCTTCAAATTATCTGCTTATCCTTACCATACCTTGACATACTTTTGCCATTCACAAAAGTGAGTCTTGCAACATTTTAATACTTTTGAAAAAAGAAGAAGTCAAATATTTTTGATTCTTTTGATTTTCTTTTTCTACTTTTACAATTTGTGTGAATACCTGATGTAGTTTTAGCTCAAATTTATGCAGAAATATGGAAAATTCTAAAGAGTTAGCTTCATAGCTAAAAATGGTTAAAACACATGAATAAGTATTTGCAGCACATTCATTCCTAGCTATAATCTAATTGTATACTGTATTAAAAGAACACAATAGTTTTTAACAAGTCTAATGAATTACTCTAATAAATCATTACCTATGACTGTACTCTGGAATGAATGTACATATCTAAATCAAAATGATACTTTGTTGCAAGAATACATTTCTACTAAAGCAACATTCCATCATTGTTTTTATTTCACCGATGGAGTGGTATCACTAATGTCAGTTCCCGGACCAGAATAAAATACTTACCAGTTACTATCTTCTGTTTCTCCCAGTGCCACTTTGGTTCCACTCTTCCATCTTGAGACCTCAGCTCCTGACTGGTCAGAAGTCAGAACTAAAGGTGACAAGTTCTCAGTGTAAATAATGCAATGGCGGCTGACAGCACTGCTGCATAAAGTGGTTGCTCGTCCTAACTCCACAGGACCCAGATGGAGGAGTACATACCAAAGATTCGAAGTGAAGGACAGCATCCAATCCAGGTGAAAACAAAAAACACTTTATTGTGCCATAAGTGCAACGTTTCAACCTCAGAGGGTCTTTATCAAGCATACATGACAATCAACATGACGGCCTTAAATAGGAAGTGGATAACCACCACCTATTAGGTCCGCCCACAAAATTTACATACATAATATCTGGTGATCATAATAACAATAAAAAAATATATAAACAGTGAAACTTTTACAATTATGGAGCCGGCGGACATGTGCAATAGGTTGGGGACCTTTCCTTTATGCGGGGAGCCAGGTGAGCCTCTGATGTAATGGATGGCGGGTTATGTAATTATCCTGGGAGGCAGTTCGTTGGATGCAGGTATGGAGCCTGGATTGGCTCCACTGCATGTTGCTGGCCAAGTATTGATGCCCCTGATTGGATTCCTATTACAGGAACGGATTGGTGGATTTTGAGAGATGTGATACAAGCTCAGTTATAGGCAGCTCGCATACATAATGGCCCCCAAGAGTGTTTTGATAGGCTTAGATGTGACAGGCAGCGTTGTTTGTTTACGTTCCAAGTTTTTACATGTGTTTACTACTATGATCATGAGCAGCATTGTCCACAACGGGGGATTTCAGTGACATTGTGATGAGGTTTTAATTGTATATGTCTCACTGTTTATATATTTTTTTATTGTTATTATGATCACCAGATATTATGTATGTAAATTTTGTGGGCGGACCTAATAGGTGGTGGTTATCCACTTCCTATTTAAGGCCGTCATGTTGATTGTCATGTATGCTTGATAAAGACCCTCTGAGGTTGAAACGTTGCACTTATGGCACAATAAAGAGTTTTTTTGTCTTCACCTGGATTGGATGATGTCCTTCACTTTGAATCTTTGGTAAGTTCTCAGTGTAAGTCTATGAGATCCTCTTTCTGGCTTTTTTACATTTACATTGAGAAGTAACTTCCAGTCTGCCCAGAAAACACTGGAGCGATTGGGAAGGTCACAACTAGCAGGACAGGATTGGAGCAACATCAAGAACAGCAGAAGACAGTGTCTGGTAAGTGCTACTTACCAGTAACCAGAGGGTGTCTGGTAAGTACAGGCAGTGAGCATACATTTGTGATACCATTTAAGGCATGAAATAAAATAAACAGAGTAGTGTTTTAAGACTAACTTCTCTCTTGACAGTCTAAAAAAAAGTGGTGAGTTTTGCATCAAATTTATTAAAAATAATAGAAAAAAATAGAAAATATGTACTCCAAAATCTTCACCATTTTCTGGCGTTAACCCCTTAATGACCACCGATATGCCTTTTAACAGTGGCAGTTAAGGGTACTTATTCCTCAGCACCGAGAAATAAGGTTGTAGCGCCCCAGCGTCGGAAATTCTCCGGGGTCTCAGGGGGTAGCTGAGACCCCAGAAAAAATGATTTGGGTTGGTTTTTACTTACCCCAATGTTGTGATCACCATTATTCATGGAATCACGGCGGCCGCAAAAAAAGTCCCATTTCTCATTTAATTTCTCTCTGATATGATCTAGCACATCAGAGGAGAGAGAATGGCGTCCCTCGAGCCCCTGTGGTACCTATAGTGTCCCTGGACCCTCCTGCGTCCCCTGGTCCTGTCCCCCGGCCATCTGCGTCCTTTTCTGGGAAGGAAATGGCGGGCACATGCACAGTGTGTCGGCCAAGATCTGTCGGTCGGTACCCGGCAATAATAGGAAATTATTCCTATTGCTTCATTTTGATCACTGTTGTGAAGGAACAAATTATGAAAGGTTCTCCATTTTGTGCTAGATTCTCCATTTTTGTGTTTTTGACTCCATTTTCTTGTTGCTTAAAGATAAATTCTGTTATTTAATTAGGTAAAAGGTTACAGCTGCCATGAAGTAATTTTATCTTGTTGTTCACAAGCCTGGTATGCAACTAGGCTATGGTTCATAATTGGTATAAAGACCTTGTGTCTTCTGACTCGAGCCAGATAATAGATTCGGGGGTGTATCACTATACAAGACTGAGGCATCTGTTAGAAAAACACATACTATGCCAAAAAGACATGACCATATCTGTAGTTTCCATTTTTCCTGTATTCTCATGAGTTAAGTTTTTCCTGTATTCTTATAGGTTAAGAACTGTGAGCGTGTTCTTATGCTGATTGGTTGAAGTATAATTTCTATGACTATGAAAACTCATACCGAATAAAACGGGGGCCAGAGATCTGCTCGATCCCCCATACAGAGGCACACGTCTCCGTCTGGTCATTTTCAGTTGCCGGCAACGTCCTGTAGATTAATTTGGAAATCACTGAGTTAACCGTGAAGGATCAATTTAGATCCTCCCTCAACAGTTGGCGCCCGAGAACGTGGGGCCCCAAGCAGGAACGCCTCTGCCCCCCGGAGGACAACAAGACAAAGGACCCTCGGACTGGACACAGGTACTGGAAAATTGGGACTGATCATCCCCCACAACAACCACGGTAAGATGGCAGTTATACTGTCCAGACTGACCATTTGGTGTGGTTTTCCTGTGTTTGTTGCTGCAAAGAGGATCTGAGGTTTGTCCCCGAAGGTGGGATGATTTTTGGGTGGAATCATATAGAGGTGTAGTTCCGTTGGGAGCCCAGTGCTCGAACCGTACCTCATAAGGGACAGACACCCCGGATTGACCAGTGATGTAATTCTCTTTACAGTCAAAATATCCTGAATTCCTGATCACTGTTAGAATTAGGCACGGTGAGGTGATCGAAGATTGGGTAGGATACGTAACTCAGGTATATATTGATTTAAATATATCCAGAGGTGTCCGGAGGGAAGTCTAAGACGCCCTCCTCCTTTCACTGAGTACCGCGTTTTTGGGTTGTCCCAGCGGGGGACAGAGAGACCCAGTGGAATAAAACCGTAAGGCCGTCGGTATTATGCACGACTAAGTAAGGATATTTAGCTCTAAAGGAGAATCAGTTTCCGTGGAAGAAGAAGAAGATTTTGAATTTGTGTGATGAAGATTTGATATTGTTAGCCCAAAGATGGGGAAAGAAATCTGTCAGGAATGCAGGGAAAATATTCTCAATCTGGCATGTGAATTGTGTGATGAAGATTTTGTAGAAATTAATTAAGTCTGAGAACTGCTGTATTCCGTTTCTGTGTTTATCTCTAAAATATCCGATGGGAGGGGTCGAGCAGCTGCGCTGTTGCTTTCTCCCTTCTGCGCTGAGGAATGCTGTGATTTTCTTATCTATGCTGTGTTTCTGGTGTGGAGGGGGCACGCACGTGGCTGCGCTCTTGAGTTTCACTGTATTTTCTTGGTGTAGTACGCGCTGGTAGATCTGTGTTTTGTTTAAGGCGACAATATTGTTTTGAAGTACAAAGAAATATTGTAAATTGAAAGTGAAATCTAGTGTCTAGTTTTAGAAGGAAATTTGTAAGTGATTGTTTGATTATCAGTGTAATTGAAAGATTGGTAAAGGATTTACCTGTTTCAAGTTGAGTGGTTAATATATATTAAATTGAGGATCAACAGAGGAAGTGAATTCTGATTGTTTTGTCACGTTGAAAAAGGGAAGTTGTCTATTACTATGACAAAAACTGGATGTTTTGTGGTGCAGGAAGGAATTGAGAAAGTGATTGAGGGTAATGTGTTAGAAAGACAAATAATTAAAAATAATAATCTGAAACAGGGGGGCTCCCTGTTAGATGATATGGTCCCTCCCCAGGAAATCAAGCCTCTCCTCCCGACTGTAAGCTCCGTGCCCCTCAATCCCAAAGCACCAATATATACTGGGTTGCCAAAACTTAGTGCGCCCCCACCCTATGATCCTGCCGGGTGGATTTGTGATGTATGCGGAGTTACTAATTCTCAGTGTAGAGAGGTCTGTTACAATTGTGGAGCGAGGAGATCCAGGGTTGTAGCCCCCACCTTTCCCTTGCTAAACGCTGACGGCATCTATTATCGGCCACCGCCAGCACCAGCTCCTGTTATGCCTAGTATTGCTAGTGGTTATGAGTATCCGCCCCCACCTACCTTAGTTATTTGGTCAGAGACAGGATATACAGAGGAGATAGAAGATTTCCAGGAAATGTATTCTAATGTTATTCCTGGACCCCACCGTCCTGATGTGCTCTTTAGGATAGGGACAGGGGATCTCACAAAACAACACGTTGGGGCCATAGCAAATGCCGCAAATAATCAACTCCACCATGCTGGAGGACTGGCTGCAGTGATTTCACAGAAAGGTGGACCCATGATACAGGAAGGATGCCGCCATGGTTATAGTATCAGCAATAGAGCGCTGTATACAGGAAAACCCCATAAAATTGGAGGAGGTCCGATTTGTCTTTGATAGCCGCCTAACGGCCCATTAAGCAATACAATCTCTAACTGTAACAGAGCCTTCTGCCCCGCTTCCGCAGCAGATGCCTCTTGTACCGCCACCTCCTCCCGCCCCCGAGTCAGTAATATCAGAATTTGAAGATGATGTGAAAGCTACTCCTGAAAGGCCAAAGTATACCCCCTTTTCTCCATCCCAGATAGACAACCTTTGTAACCAGTTACCCGATCCAGAAACCTCCCCCATGGTTTTCTATAGATAAATAGCAGCAAATCGAGAGATTTATTCCACTCCCCGGAGAGATCTGTTACACTTACTCCAAGTGAAGGCTGGGAAGGGGTATTTTCCAATTATTGAGGGTGGCATAATGTATAATGTGAACCTGGATGGGGGAACATATGAGAGTGGTGTTGATTTCTGTAATGCTTTAAAAGTTTGGGCACAAGATAGATTAGCGGACCAAGCTAAAGGCAAGGGTTAAACCAGAAGCCACAGCAATTCCCCGCTCCAAATACAGCCCCCCCTCACAGCTGCAAGGACGCAGCTCCATTCCTTATCAGTGGCCCATGTAACAGACTCCAGCTCTGCCCTCTTCCCATCATACACAAGTCCAGTCTCACATTCCAATATTCTTTTTTAACCCTATGTATGGGAATCTCCCTCCCAAGCCCTGTTATGTCAATTCTCAGATCAAGAGCTTGTTTTAATTGGAGTAGATGGCAGGCCCAATAAATATACTCTTACAAAGCCCATCCCTGTGGGACCCTTCCCTGAAGTCATGGCTCAGTTCCTAATCTCTCCCTCATGTCCAGTGTCATGATTCCCAATGGCAGGGAATTTGTCAACAAAACACGGGCAAAAACAGGACGAGCTCTAGGGTGATGGAACCTGAGCTGACCGCGATCCTGAACCTCAACACTCAACTAACAGTAGCCGGGGGACGTTCCTGGGGAGCCCCTAGACGTCTCGCCCCAGCCGGAGAACTAGCTTCCCCTATCAGAAGAATAACAGACCTCACTTGCCTCCAGAGAAATATTCCCACAGAGATAGCAGCCTCCCACATATAATGACGGTGAAATGAGAGGAAGGCACAAACGTAGTTATGAAAACAGATTCAGCAAAATGAGGCCCGCTTAAGCTAGATAGCAGAGGATACAAAAGGTGAACTGCGCGGTCAGCTGAAAAACCCTTCAAAATACTATCCTGAAATTACTTGAACTCATGTGCCAACTCATGGTACATGAGTGGTAATTTCAGCCCACTAGAGCAACCAGCAGCAGAGAATTACATATCTGCAAGCTGGACTAAAAAACATGAAAGCAATCATGAAACAGGGAAATACAGACTTAGCTTGTCTTGAAGGCCTAGGAGCAGGTAACAGAGACACACACTGATACATTGATAGCCGGCAAGGGAATGACAGGAAAGCCAGGTTAAATAGGAAACACCCAGCCACTGATGGACAGGTGGAAACCAGAGACCGCAACCCACCAAAGTCACCCAGTACCAGTTGTAACCACCAGAGGGAGCCCAAAAACAGAATCCACAACAGTCCAGTAAATTTACTGGGGGCAGATTTATTATCACAGTTCCGCTCCAGAATACAATTCCAAGATGATGGTCAGCTGGTACTTACGTTATATAACCCCTATGCAGATGAATATAATGTGGCTGATCTTTTGTGTGTGCACAAACAGAGCAGGAAGCCATTGCTGCCACTGTTAGTCTTCTCAAGTATCTGGCAGATCTGAACTGTTGGGTTTCGGCCTCGAAACTTCCGTTCTGCCTTGGTCAAGTGATATTTTAGGGTGTCAGACACCTCTCAAAAGAAAGGAAAATAGCCATCAGCTCCCTTCCTTTTCCAAAAGATGAGACTGAACTCCAGCGTTTTCTTGGACTATGTACTTATTGTCGTCAGTGGATACCGGACGTATCCCGCATAATGCAATTTCTCTATAATGCCCTGAAAGACGGTTCAAGATATGCTGATGATTTTGGCAGATTCCACCCTGATACGCTGTTACTACGGAAGATACTGTAGTGCACGGAGCTGCACTCCCTCCCTCACTGTCAGCACAAGAAGCAGAACTTCAGGCTCTGTCTACTGCATGTGTTCTGACCAAAGACAGGCGGGCTAATATTTACACGGACTCACAGTATGCATTTGGTATTGCTCATGATTTCGGAGCCCTATGGGCCAATCGAGGGTTTATTACTACCGCCGGGACTCCAGTGAAGAATGCTGAAGCTGTTAAAACCCTCATGGACTCAATCAAATTGCCTACCCAGGTGGCCATTATCAAAGTTAAGGCGCACGGTCCTGGGAACAGTCCACACACTGTTGGTAACGTCTTTGTGGATATGCAAGCAAAAGCTGCTGCTCTCCTACACGGTGAACTGACCATACCAGCTATGGTGACCACACGCTCTCAGCATAAACAGTTACAAGAAACACTGACTCACTGACTCTACAGGAAGCTGATGATCCACGCCAGACTGAGGTTTTCTGTCGGACACCGCGAGACGCTGCAGAGAATGTCCCCAAAGGAAGAGGTGAAGCAGTGGAAGGCTGATGGAGCACGTATGGACAATCGTCTCTGGAAAAAGGACCAACTTTTGTGTCTCCCTAAGCGGATGTACCCTGCTATTGCCATGTGGGCACATTGGCCCACACATCGAGGAAAAAACCAGGCCATAGCCCTAGTACAAAAATTCTACTGGGCTCCAGGTATTTCTCCAGTCCTGACAGCACACAACCGTGCATGTAATATCTGTCAGACCTGCAATCCCAGTCAACTTCAACATGTACCCCCAAAGCATCTTGCTAAGCCCGACTATCTGTTCCAAAGGCTCCAGGTGAACCATATCACGTTGCCTAAGTCTGGAAGGTATGAATATTGTCTGGTGGTTGTCGACATGTTCTCCAGTTGGCCGGAAGCATTCCCGGTTACCAACATGACTGCAAAGACTACAGCGAAGAAACTGGTGATGGAAGTTATATGCAGATATGGTGTTCCAGAAGTCATTGAAAGTGACCAAGTCCTATGTGTATCAGGAGGTTTTGACAATGTTTGGATCCACTGTAGCCCTCCATACTATCCATAATCCAGTGGGAAAGTTGAGAGGCTGAATGGCACACTGAAGGGACAATTGACCAAAAAAATGCGGGAGACTACGGCTCCATGGCCAGAGCTCCTACCCATTGTACTGTACCACATTCGTACTACCCCTAAGGCAAAACATGGCCTGTCCCCATATGAGATATTGTTTGGTGCTAGGCCCCCAGTTGTAAATTTCCAGCCTCAGTAGTTATCAGAGGAAACTGGCCGTGCTGTTCAATATGTTATTCAGCTTAGTAAAAATCTTGCTAACACCCATGTTTTAGTTTCTTCTTCCCTTCCAGATTAAGCAGAAACCGACATTTGTTACAACTTAAAGTTTGGTGGTTTTGTGGTCATGAAAAGCCATGTCAGAAAACACGGACTAGAACCCTTGTATGACGGTCCCTACCAAGTCCTCAGTATCACTCCTATGTCAGTAAAGCTGGAAGGAAGGCCGACGTGGATCTACGTATCGCACTGCAAGCTGGTCAAACAGACTAGTAGCAAATAAGGGGACATAATGTTTTGTTTTTTCGTATTTCCATATAATAATATTGGTAACCGCATGGGACAGCCTAAATTCCCCAATATCCTTGAATAATAAGTTTGTACAATATCATGAAAGATTAGTAGTACAGATGGGTATAGCCAATAAAATTGTCAGTTCTATTTTCATTTACCCTATGATTACACAAATGTGGGATACATTGGTTAGGGCCACAGACTATCTAGATGATCAAATTTGGGATATATTGGATATACTTAATACTACTGTTGTTGTCCAAAACCAACTTATCATAGTCACTAATCAATATACTATATTACTTAACAGCAGCACAGGGTGGTATGTGTCAGGTTATTGGACCCGCTTGCTGTTATTATATAGATCCCAATAGCACAATGAAGTTAAACTTAGAGGATATTCAAAGACTCAGATATTAATATAATAAAGACAATGACCGTAATAAGGACAGTTGGTGGGCAGACACCTTCTGCTTTCTTAATCCAGCAAATTGATTTGAGGGACTTGGGGGCTGGATAGCTGGAATCTTGCAAAGTTAGTTATATATTGTTGCCTTTATCCTTGTTATATATGTAATACTAAAACTTGTTTTTTGGTGTATTTCTGTATGTATTAGGAAATTCTGCACAAAGACAATTAATGATGGAACCAAAAGCGTTGCCACCCCTGCTCTTCTCTACACCGATTTCACAAAGTTACCTGATGAAGATGTTGAAGCCAAGTGCATGGCTATCTTCAAAAGATCCCCACTACTGTTATCAATAATTGTTATTCGTAAATTCTAGTATACAGGGGGGACGGGTATGCCGCAACAGCCATGGCTGGTAACATGGCACCAGTCATGTGAAGACCAGTACCCCTCGAGCTTAGAGCTTGGGATAGTACCTCTGATGCTGGACATTAATTAACAAAATTTATCTAGGGGGGAATGTGAAGGAACAAATTATGAAAGGTTCTCCATTTTGTGCTAGATTCTCCATTTTTGTGTTTTTGACTCCATTTTCTTGTTGCTTAAAGATAAATTCTGTTATTTAATTAGGTAAAAGGTTACAGCTGCCATGAAGTAATTTTATCTTGTTGATCACAAGCCTGGTATGCAACTAGGCTATGGTTCATAATTGGTATAAAGACCTTGAGTCTTCTGACTCGAGCCAGATAATAGATTCGGGGGTGTATCACTATACAAGACTGAGGCATCTGTTAGAAAAACACATACTATGCCAAAAAGACATGACCATATCTGTAGTTTCCATTTTTCCTGTATTCTCATGGGTTAAGTTTTTCCTGTATTCTTATAGGTTAAGAACTGTGAGCGTGTTCTTATGCTGATTGGTTGAAGTATAATTTCTATGACTATGAAAACTCATACACAATAAAACGGGGGCCAGAGATCTGCTCGATCCCCCATACAGAGGCACACGTCTCCGTCTGGTCGTTTTCAGTTGCCGGCAACGCCCTGTAGATTAATTTGGAAATCAGAGTTAACCGTGAAGGATCAATTTAGATCCTCCCTCAACACTGTGATGCACCCTATCACAGTGATCAAAATAAAAAAAATTGTAAATCAAACCCCCTTTATCACCTTCTTAGTTAGGTAAAAATAACAAAAGAAAAAAATTGATCTATTTTCATTTTTCCATTACAGTTAGAGTTGGGCTAGGGTTAGGATTGGGCTAGGGTTAGGGTTGGACTAGCGTTTGGGTTGGGCTATGTTTAGGGTTGCAGCTAGGGTTAGGGTTGGGGCTAGAGCTTGGGTTAGGGTTGGGCTAGTTTTAGGGTTGGGCTAGAGTTGTGGCTAGGGTTAGGGTTGGGGTTAGGTTTGTGTTGGGGTTTGGGTTGTGGTTATGGTTGGGATTATGGTCATGGTTGGGATTAGGGTTAGGGGTGTGTTACAGTTAGGGTTGGGATTAGGGTTAGGGGTATCTTGGGGTTAGGGTCAGAGGTAGAATTGGGGGGTTCCACTGTTTAGGTACATCAGGGGGTCTCCAAATGCGACATGGCGCCCACCATTGATTTCAGCCAATTTTATGTTCAAAAAGTCAAACACTGGCTTTACCCCTCATACAGGGTATCAGTGTAATCAGGAGAAATTGCGCAACAAATTTTGTGGTCTATTTTCTCCTGATACCCTTGTGAAAATAAAAAAATTTTGGTTCCAAAGTAAATTTTTGGGGAAAAAAGTAAAATGTTAATTTTTTTTCTTCCACATTGCTTTAGTTCTCGTGAAGCACCTGAAGGGTTAATAAACTTCATGAATGTGGTTTTGGGCACCTTGAGGGGTGCAGTTTTTTGAATTGTCACTTTTGGGTATTTTCTGTTATATTGGCCCCCGAAATGTGTACAAAAGAATATAAAAATAAAAAGAATACCGGATGTCAAAAATATTTTGATCAACGTTCTCATTCAGTTCACCAAAGGTAATGAGTCAAACAGGGGTCTATGACATAATTCTTGCTGATTTTATCACATTTGTTTGCATACACCAAACAAAAAAAAATCTAAAAATATCAACTGCAATTTAAATTTAAACTTAATTTTGTCACCAAGGCTTCAGAGGACCTCTCGGGTCTCCTGACTTGTCTTCAGCAAATATTTGTATTTCCCATGAAATAACAACTGTGGAGAATCTCTTCCTAGATCTCTGCCTTGTACCGATTATCTGTTTTCGACTTGGAAATGTTTGCATAAATTAACAGCTGGGTGTTACCATTCTGTTTATCAATGGGTCGTGTCCTTACACACTCAGCTTTGATTGGTTGGTGTCAGACTATAAAAGTACATACCATATTGATAAAGGAGTTGGTAAAACCGAATTTGGCCACCTATTTGTACATCTATAGGATGAATGCCAGATATAACACGATGCAGAACTCTAAGTAAAGATGTCCCAGAATTGGTATTTTAAGGGTAATATAAGTATTCTCTAAATTAAAACTTATAAACATCATACCTTATGTGTTCATTTCCTTTAGCACTTTTATACATATTCCAAATATTTTACATGATTTTCCAAATACTAGACTATAGCAGACCTAAAATAAGATTTTAATAACTTGCTTTACTTGCAGTCAATTTGTCATATAAGGAATCGGCAGTTCTTTAATATATTACAATTGCATACAGTACTGGTCCCATGTGCAGTCTTCTCACATCCGAGATATGGTTTACATGGACACTTGCGTAGTCTTTGCACACAGAATAACAGAATTATATTTGCTGTTCTAGTACATCAATGCCAGTACTGTGAATTGTTAGTTCAATGTGATATCCAGTAGGTACTGTTGGCAGACTTCACAAATTAGTCAGCAATAAGAAAAAAATCATTGTGTCTTTTTGCTGCTCTTCTACATGTTTCTATGGAAATATTTCTAACAAATAGAACATTTAGCTCTTTACAGCAACACCAGCAGTGAATAAAACCTTTTAGAAACAGGAGGCTTTTCCCCTAATGAACGTTGGACACCTTACAACTCAGCATCAATATATGTAATATAGTATATATAATACAGCAGTCAAATAAACCTATGCCGACAACATTAATAATAATTATAAATACATTATAAGTGGAAGCAGAAAGTAGACTTGTAGAAAATGCTTATCTTGTATTAACTGCAATTCATTAAGCAAATGTTATTTTATTAAACAGTGTATAAAAATTATTTATATACAAATGATAAAAACAGGTAAGGAACCACATTATAAATAAAGTAAGGGTCTTAAAAGACAAGGGGCAAAAAGAAAATCCCTAAAATACTATGTAGAAAACATAGTAAATATACCTATGGTGAAGTAGTAAGAGTATGAAAATAATAATAATGCAATGTAATCAAAGTGCTAGTGAATATACTGTATGTACTTAAAAAATACATGAGAGAGGATGCCAATGATTACCAAGAAAAATTAAAAATAGCAACAAAATACACCATGAGGATAAGACATACCTAATAGGGAGAGCCCCCCACTCCGACGTACGTTTCACACAGAGCTTACTAAAGGAGTGAGAAATGTATTCTTATTTAATAAAATAAAATTGACTTAGTTAATTATAGTGGATATATTTTCTATAGTCAAATAAACCTATAAAAAGAAATGGCGATTACCACTATAAACATTAGAAGTTTCAGTAACTCAATTCTATATGTAGATTATATCTCTATATAAGCTGTATAGTCTTGCTTAAAGAGGTTTCTAAATACTTGGACAACACATTCTAAATTGTTATAATCCCTCATGTAAAATAACAACAGCCTATACTTGCCTCAGGTAGCAGTGCCATTCCAGCGACATCGACCATTGTGTCTCCCATGACGTTATTATGACATGTGAGCCATACAGTATGTTGGCCACTTCACTCTCATGTTCTTCTGATGAAACTGACAGACCCAAATAAGTGAGAGCATGCTGTTTCTATCTGACTTCCTCTGAATGTCAGTTATGTCCAAAGGTAGAGAGAATGATGTGGCTGCTGTTTGGCAAAGACTCTGGCTTACCAGGAAGGAAAGGAGCCTCCCATTGCATGACTCCTCTCTCTCACAACCTCCGATCCATGTGGACAGCCTGAGTCATGGCCTTTTCCAAGGAGCTGGGGGGAAGATGGAGAGCCAGAGCGTCCTTTAAATGTTCAGACAGTCCCCTCTGGAACCAACACCTGAGAGCCGAGTTGCTCCAGGAAACCTCTGAAGACCACCACCGGAACTCCGAACAGTACCACTCAGCTGAGAGCTTACCCTCAGAGAGCCCCATAATAGTGTCCTCTGCCAGTCTAACACGATCCGGTTCATCATATATCAGTCCGAGAGCATCAAAGAATCTATTGACAGACATTCTTTCAGGGGTGGTCAGAGGTAAGGAAAAAGCCCACGACTGTGGACCCTCCCTAAGAAAAAATATATCAATCCCCACCCGCTGATTCTCATTCCCTGAAGATCAGGGTCTAAGGGAAAATAATAGTTTGCAACTCTCCTTAAATGCGTGGAGTTTTACCTTCTCAAAAGGGAAGGTAATAACCACAAAAAGGCCTGCAAAATATTAAACAGGCCAAATAATGCTTTGCTTTAAGACAAATATTTTTATTTATATCAAAAAGGATAAAACCTTAATTCAAATACACAAACAATTATAAAAATGCCTCCAATCCAATACAAATCACGTGTGGAAACACTGGTAACAATATAATATGACCCTGTGGCAATTGTAATGCTTCTATTACCAAAACATCCCAGGACAATATCCCTGGCGCATAGCCTATAAAGAAAACCTGCAAAAGTGCTTTAGTGCATGTCCTTGGCTAATTATATAATAAGACTCTAATGGCATTCATGCAGATACTACGGTATTATACACAGTTAGTATCCCGGTTAAATAACCTAATCAAAGTGCAAGGTGCATATGTCAATTATAGATTCGTATAGCCACCGCAAATAAGATCTAGTCATAGTTACCTCCGTGGCACCACACGAGATATGCCCAAACCCCTACGCGCGTTTCAATAGATTCTTCTTCCGGGGGCGTGTGAATACAGAGGGAGATGGGAGTGTATTTAACCACACCTCCAGCCAATCAGCGCTGCCCTAGTGCCTATTATTACCATACGTCCATCAAGCTCAAATCCGCACTGAACGCAATGCGCAGCACCATAAGAATCTGGCATATCTCCGATCTGCACAAAGACTCAACCCTCAACAGGCCAATGGTCCCTATTTTTTGCTCGTTTTGATTTTGATCTTCACATCCGGCCGGGCAACAGGAATGTCAAGGTGGATGTGCTGTCTAGGTCATTTCAGTCTGGAGACATAGAGAAGGAACCAGCGCATATAATGGACTCCTCTAACGTCATCACTGTGGCTCATTTAAGTCTGACCTTTCCACTGCCTGGTAAGACGTTCATTGCTGAGGGCGACAGGAGGAGAGTATTATTCTGGGGACATTCATTCAAATTGGCCGGGCACACCGGAATAAAGAAGACATTTCTCCTCATATCTCGGCACTATTGTTGGCCCATGCTGTATCTAGATATCAAGGAGTTTGTTGCCTCATGTCAATCCTGTGCCAAGAACAAGGTTCCTAGACAACTACCTCACAGAACCCTGCTTCCTCTTCCAATTCCATCAGCTCCTTGGCAGCATATTGCCATGGACTTCATTACCGACCTACCGAGTTCTTCTGGTTGTACTGTTTTCTTTGTGGTAGTGGATTAGTTCTCTAAGATGGCTCATTTTGTTACTTTGCCTGGCTTGCCCTCAGCTCCTGAGTTGGCAAAGATTTTCATTGGTCACATCTTCAGACTTCACGCTTTTCCACGGCACATCGTATCCGACAGAGGGGTTCAATTTACTTCCCACTTCTGGAGGGCCCTTTGCAAGCTCATGAAGGTGACTTTGGATGTTTCCTCGGCCTACCCCAGACCAACGGCCAAGTAGAGTGGACTAATCAGATCTTAGCTTCCTATCTCTAGCACTTTACCAATTCTCATCAAGATGATTGGGTCTGTCTGCTTCCTTGGGCAGAATTTGCCTACAATAATCACTCAAACGAGTTTTCTGCCAAGACACCTTTCTTCATCATCTTCGGACAACATCCGGGGATGCCTCTTCCAGTATCTCTAGTCTCAGGGGTACCAGCAGCTGACTCTCTGACTCAGGAATTCTTTAAGTTCTGGGAGGACGTTAAGGAGACGCTCGACAAAGCGTGTGGTAGGATGAAGAGTCACGCCGATAAAAGGTATCTGGATTCTCCTCCTTTCAGCCCCGGAGATAAAGTTTTACTGTCCTCGAAGTACATCAGACTCAAGATGCCATCTTACAAATTAGGTCCGCGCTACATAGGTCCCTTCGAGATCCTGAAGCAAGTCAACAAAGTTGCCTACAAGCTGAGAATCCCAACACCTTCCATGTGTCTCTTCTTAAACCTGCATCTTTATCCGCTGCCATCCCTCATCGGGTGCTACCTCCCAACCTGTTTGTGCCAAAAACATCTTTGAGGTGAGAGATATTTTAGCCACAAAAAAGGTTTGAGGAAGAACTTTTTTCTTGATTGACTGGAAGGGTTTTGGTCCTGAGGAGAGATCTTGGGAGCCTTTAGAGAACATCAATGCACCGCATATCCTAAACAGGTTTCTCTCCAGTCATAGTAGGAGGGGTTGTAAGGAGGAGGTACTGTTACCACTGCCATGTCCGCTGCTGCTCTTCGGTCCCCTACCTGGACTGTTGTCACTGCCCCCGTTGCTCGGTCTCCCGCCACTGCCACTTGTTTCTCCATTGCTGCTCTCCTCACATGGTCCCGCCGTGCTTCTCCTCGGCTTCTGGTCACATATCCTGCAGCTGACTAAATACTTTTTTTCCCCACTGTAAAGGGCAAGTGCTTCTAATCAGTACAAGAGTACATGAAATCAGATTCTGTAGTCTTCTGGCCCCTATCTGTCGTAAACCTTTACATGTTTATGAATCATAAGAAATAGAAGGAAATGCAACACTCACCCAATCCTGTATGAACTTGTGGTTTATTCCATTAAGTAGAAACATGGTTGCATGCGGTGGTGCAGGTGTCAGGGGAGTAATTCAAAAGAAAGAGACCTGACGGACTACGGCCGTTTCACGCCTTTCTGGCGCTTCTATGGGTCCATACATGTTTATTTTTGCTCAGTTATGATTAGGTTATGTCTTGGTTAGGTGCATGTGGAACTGAGCGATGTATTTACTGGTCAGTCATAAAGCTGCATGAGCTGGTCATCAGTTAGTATCTGTCTAAGTACAGTTATCAAGTGAGTGCTATTGGATGCATATAGGATGTGGTGACAGATAAATAAGAGGGACTAAATTCTGAGGAAAAATTAAAATGAAGGACAGGGGAGAGTTAGATTGGTGAAATGAGGTGATAAGCCTGTCTACAGAGATGTGTTTTTAAATTGCTCCTAAAAATGTGGGGAATAGGTATTAATTGGATATTTTGGAGTAGTGCATTCCGAAAAAACTTGTGCTGCACGAGAGAAGTCTTGGAAATGGAAGGTTTGGATTATATAATATATTTTACAATAAAGGCATCTAGGGCCTCCCTGAACTTTTTTTTTGTGAATTAACCATCACAACAGTATGATTCAGAGAGTTCCATAGTCTTTGCCTTTACAATCAGACCCTTACAGTAAAGAATCGAAAATAATCAAACCTTTACAGTAAGGAATTGTCTGAGATTTTCAGCGTTGTAGGTTTAGTTCCAAAACATTGTAAAGGTCTCTGTCCATTCATTGTTACACTGTAACAAAATTGCCCCTAATTCTTTGTTTTCCAAACTGAATAACCCCAACTTTGATAACCTGTCTGCAGAACACCCATTCCCATAACAACCTTGCTTGTTTTTCTATGGAACTGCTTTAAGTCAGCTATGTCCTTCTTATACACTGGAGCCAAAAATTGTACACAGCATTGTAAGTGTGGCAGCACTAGTAACACGCACAGAAACAAAACTATATCTTTATACTTATTTGCCTTGGCAGCAGCTGCCTGGCAGTAAGGGCACAAATATGCCCACATTACAGTAGAAGTTTTACCTACTGCTTTACCATTTAGTACATAATTATACATTTTGTTGTTCTTGAACCAAGTGCATGACCTTACATTTATCTACGTTATTCTTCAACTGCTATTTTTTGAACTCAAGCCTCTAGTTCTAAATCTGCTCCATAATAATAAATTATCTTAAATATTTATATGAACAATAGAAAAATGGCAGAAGAAAAAACAGTATTTAAAATGTTTTAGCAAAAATGGTTTTATTAAACAATAAGGTTGAAAGAAAATACTTCTTCCTATCAAGGTCGCTCTGTGACCCTACAAACTATTTTGCCAAAACACTTTTTAAATGAAATTAGTGGTCTTCTACACATGTGTTCATTTCTTTCCTGAACTTTGATGTTTGACTTTTGAAGGTGTGTACGCCACTGTGCCATAGTACATATTTGTCTGGAATCACCTATTCCAGCCTGTTTTTCAAACATGTTGACGTACAGCGACCTGTTTTGCATTTCTCCTTTTATAATGACAAAATAAAAGACGGAGACAAAATAGTCTTTTGAACTTATAAATATTGTGAGCTTCATATTTATCATAGTTCTTCTAAGTTTAGCTTTTATCCACAGGCTTATATTTGACATTAACACACTGTTCACAGATACTTATACATGTTGTCATCTGAAAACTATCTGCAGTTGTGCAAAAAAGGTATACCTATGTAAAGTGATTGAGGGTGGTAGCCTTGGGCAAGCTGCTGCTCAATAATGCCCTGGCACTTTACAGGAAAATCGTGCACCAGTCCCAATGTGCTGTCAGGTGTGCGGTGCATAACACTCACTTGTAGGTGCAGATCTCCGATATCTCCAGGCATCCATATTCAGAATCCGTCACACATAACTCGGGGGATTTGTTTAAAAAAATTAAAGTTTACTGGACAGTTCAAGTTCATCAGATCATAGCACGGAGTTTCAGACACAACACTTCTTATTCCTTGTCTCCTTAATATAGTACATGTCCAGTATTAATATCCACTCCTTCTGGACTATCCCTAGGTTTACTGTCTCTGTCAGCCCCATGGATTTCTAGTCCAGTTCCGCAATACACCGAAGATCTGTTACCTTCCCTACACACAGTCCACATCCCCTACACACAGTCCACGTCCATTGTCCCCTGTATACCAGAGGATAAGGCCCTTTTCGTAGTACCTTTATTGAGCCTTGAGCTTCGGACGTTGCAGGAATTTCCGCAAGGGATTCCAGTAAGGCCTGCCACTGCCCCAAACGATAGATTCTTGCTGGCAACTTGACCTTGGTTACTGTACTTCCCTATTTGAACATCCATCAGGAAGCAGTCCCTTTTTACAGAGGCATTCCCCCTCCCACTATGGGCTTGTCCCAACTTTAACTATATCTGTCTCTACTATATGCAACTGGGCAGATCACCCTCACAATACCATGTATTATATCGCTTATCTTATACTTCACATTCCCTATATTCCTACTGCAAACTGTACCTATGTATCAAATAAATGACATAATTTACATAATGCAATTGTTGTCTTCAGGGGCAGGAATGTGACAATACAATCCACCACTCTTACAGGTATGTAGAGTTCTAAAACAGTACATAGGAAATAAATATATTACACTTTTTGTATTTTGGTTTGTAATTTTTCCCGATTGAATGCATACAGTATATGCATGTAGGGTTTGGCCAATAACTACATTTGACATGTCTATATTAGATAATACTAAACATATACTTTCTCATATAAGGACTTCCACCTAATGAGTCAGCTGGTCCCACCACTTGGATCCTCATGTATATGAGCAATAAAGCGACTCCGGTACTGAATGCATAAGAAGTACAAAAAAATCAAAAGTGCACCATGGGCACCACATACAAATATGACTGTATGTTAGCATATTTAGGCTATTTCAATGAAAAATGTTTTGCAGGATCCAACTAAGAAATGCACTTTTTTTATTCATAGGATAACATTTTAAGTGCAGGATGCTGTATAAGGGGGTGTATTTCTAAGACTCATACATGCCCTTTACAAGGTTTTTTCCTGTATAAGCTGCTGAAGGAGATGTTAAATGGGGTTATTGTTCATGGTCCATGTATATTTCTGGGGTTTCAGGTGCATTTATATGAGCCGACGTGCTTTCCTCTAAATAGTATTTATACAGTGAGAGGTCTGAAATGTTTAACAAGGCAGTGGGCGCTAATTCGGTGATTCGTACAAATCGAATTTCAAATTGTTTGAGATCGTGTAACCTATGAATATCCTAAAAATTGAGTTGATTTCTATTTGCATCAAATTCACTTGATTATCTTTGCTTCTTACAATAGTGTAATAATTCACTGTTTTATCTATTGCAACTTTTAGTCTTCTCAGTGATGAAGGCTATGTGCACACGCTGCGGCTTTTGCTGCGGATCCGCAGCAGTTTTCCATGAGTGTGCACATAGCCGAACTCTGTCTAACTCCACTAGACTGTGCATAGGCAGCAAGCGGGAATCACTGGATCTCATCAACATTATGGATTATATGGCAGGAGCTCATCATTGAGAGGACTAGCAGAGGTAAAGCAGATACAAGTGTTTTATTAAAAGTACAGCAAGACGTCCAGTAAGGGACTCAGCATTAGAATGAGAGTTTCCACTTTTATCTTTTGCTGCTCAGATGAGACAGCATAAACCTGGTGTCAAAAATGGAAGCTCCATTTAGGCGGGCTGTGCTGTGGGATTGAAAGCCTTGATGTTCCAAAATGGTTTTTATTAATACCAATGTGTTTCTGCGCTGGACCAGCACCTTTCTCAAGGTATAAAAACCAAGTAACCTTTCTCAAGGTTTTTATATGAGAAAGGTGCCAGTTTGGTGCTGAAACGTGTTGGTATTAATTAAATAAAGGAAAGCTATATATTAATTAAATTAATTAAAAACGTTTTGGAGTCTAAAGGCTTTTCATTCCCACAGTGCAGCCTGCCTATACGTGCCAGCTTACATTTTTGCCACTATACATCTTATAGAACCATTTCCTCAAGCCACGGGGCAGCAGCGACTTTCCATGCTTCTATAAGGGTTGTGCCTGCACACAATACCTCTAGGTGAGTATTACCAATACCATCGCATATACCTTTCCTTTTCCTGATGTATTGCTGTATTTTGTGAGCACTTCTGTCCCTCTCCAGAGCTTCTCAGCATGAACCTGGTGACAGATTCTCTTTAAATGGAACAGACAAGAAGAGGTAAGAACAGTGTCCCATCCAGGTGTAGTAGTTGAAGAAAAGCTTTATTCCGCCATGATAAAATATGACTTTTCGACCAGCAATAGGTCTTTGACAAGTAGAAATAGCAATGCACAGGGCTGGCTTAAGTAGTGTGGGACCACAGCAAGCACCAATCACCACTAAGGCACAGCCCTCAAATTTCAATCACATAGATTATTTACAAAAAAAAATCACAAATAACATACCACAGATACATATAGGGTCCTTATCCATTACAACTAGTATTAACAAAATGCACATCTTTATCCATAAAGCTATAGCTAGTGATGAGCGAATATACTCGTTACTCGAGATTTCTCGAGCATGCTCGAGGGTCCTCCGAGTATTTTTTAGTGCTCGGAGATCTAGTTTTTATTGCCGCAGCTGAATGATTTACATCTATTAGCCAGCATAAGTACATGTGGGGGTTGCCTGGTTGCTAGGGAATCCCCACATGTACTTTTGCTGGCTAATAGATGTAAATCATTCAGCTGCGGCCAGAAAAACTAAAAATCCGAGCACTAAAAGATACTCGGAGGACCCCCGAGCATGCTCGAGAAATCTCGAGTAATGAGTATATTCGCTCATCACTAGCTATAATCCCTTTGCATATATAATATATTGTGATAGCATAAATAGCAAAATGCATCCCCATCTCCATCGAAACCACTGTTGAATCACTGAGACCGGATGTTTCCATATGTATTAAACCCCATGATAACCATCCAATCATGGTCACTTACAAAAAAGGCACCAACCTGATCCTAGGTTTAATGGACCATCAATTCACGGCTGTCTTCCAGCGTTCTCATGTCGGAATTTCACTGCCTGCCAACCCCGTATCAGCTCTCAACTCTCTGCGGCAGTGCAGCGCATGCATGACCCGCCGGCATCACCAGGCACCAGTCACCTGACCAAGTCACGTGACTTACCCATAGTGCACCGTCCAAGTGCGCAGGCGCGCCCAGCGCTAAGAGAGGCATCGCTCCAGAGGAGGAGTGGTATGAGCCATGTACATGGCAATGAAACCAAACACAAGGCATATCACAACAAAAAAGAAGGAAATATATATATATACAGCTCTGGCAAAAATTAAGAGACCACTGCAAAATGTTCTGTTTGTCTGTGTTTTCTCTTTATAGGTGTATTTTGGAGTAAAATGTAAATTGTTATTTTATTTTATAAACTTCTGACAACATGTCTCTGAATTTCCAAGCAATACATTTTGTATTTTTTTTCTGAAAAGGAGAAATGGTCAAAATTAAACAAACAAACAGCGCTTTCAGACCTCAAATAATGCAAAGAAAACAAGTTCATAATCATTTAGAAACAACAATACTAATGTTTTAACTCAGGAAGAGTTCAGAAATCAATATTTTGTGGAATAACCATGATTTTTAATCACAGCTTTCATGCGTCTTGGCATGCTTTCCACCAGTCTTTCACACTGTTCCTGGCACAGAAATGTAAGCAGTTCTTCTTACTTTAATGGCTTGTGACTATCCATCAACCTCTTGATTACATTCCAGAGGTTTTCAGTGGGGTTCAGGTCTGGAGAATGGGCTGTCCATGACAGGGATTTGATGTGGTGGACTCTTAATTTTTGCCAGAGCTGTATATCGTATCATGGCAACCAAGAAAATTAAATATCAACCACATCCATGGCAATGAGAGTAAAAGTTCCCAAACATATCCATGACCTCAAATCCACTATATTGCAAAAATGTATTAACCCCTTAGATGATATTATTTAGATAATGTTACGATGGGCAGTCACAAAACATGTACATAATCATCACATTCTCATGTTGAATAAAATAAAGGAGTAACAAAGGAAGGAAAAGCACACACAAAAAAGAAAAAGTGGAGAACATAAAATGGATGGAAGAAGGAACAATATAAATGGGGGAGGAGACAAAATGTGCATTTAACAATTCCAAGAAAAGGGAAAGAAAGCAGTCAGAGGGCAGGGAGAGAGAGAGACCAAGCACATGTTAAACCATTTGTGTGTATTTTGCCTTATACTGTAATTCTCCATCCATCTCATTCCCGATGTATTCTGACAGCCATCATCATCAATATGACCCCATAGAAAAATAAGGAAAAATAACAAAGTGTCAATGATAAAAATAAATCGACAATAAAAACCCCAAAAGAGAGCAAGAGGATAGCCTGCAATAAACAAGTATGCAGATTAAATTCTATATTAAGACCCCTGCGTTGTAAAGTACCCAGTGTATAAATCCACCTCAATTGCTTTTTCTTTAATATTTTAAGCCTATCCCCACCTCTCCTTTGTACCGGAACACTGTCAATCACTCTAGATCTTAGTTGATTTACCGAATGTTTATTATAAAGAAAATGTTTAGAAACTGACAATTCCGTTAACCCAGTACTAATAATACTCTTGTGCTTACTGATACGGGCCCTAACCTCCATTGTAGTCTCCCCTACATATACCAACACACATGGGCATACAATCATGTACACCACATAGCTAGAAGCACAAGTGTATCTTTCAACACATTTTTTTATCCATATGTGTATGATAAAATACATCACCCTTTAGCATGTTGTTACAACATGCCCAACCCAGACAAGGAAAATTCAAATGTCTGGGGGTACATAAATTTTGTTGTATTGAGATTTTTGACTTGCCAAAGTCAGATTTTACCAACCTATCCCTTAGATTTCGACCTCTCCTAAAAGACAATATCGGTTGTACCGCAAGTTCTGGGATGGATGGCAGGCCTGTTGTGAACTCCGTTTTCAGGCTCCCTCTTGTGGTCACAGATGGTATTGTGTGACTTTGGTTTTTTGGCTCCCCCTGGTGGTTTGGTTTATTATCCTGCGGGTCTGGCTGGATCAGCTGCCTCGTTATTCACCAGGGAGGCTCCTATTTAGCTCTGCTTCACTTCCACTTGTTGCCGGCTGTCAATGTATTCAGTGCTATTCTGATTACTCCTGATTATCTCGTTTTCTGCCTCTTCAGGATAAGCTAAGTTCTGTTTGAATATTTTTTGCTCATCTGCCTGCAATATGATTTCTGTGTATGATGAGTCTAGTCCAGGTTGCTAATATGTGATTTCTTTTTTCTGGTAAGCTCTGGGGTACGGAGTTGCTTCCCCCGCACCGTTAGTTGGTGCGGGGGCTCGAGCAATCTCTGCGTGGATATTTTGAATAGGGTTTTTTTATTGACCGCACAGTTCCCTTCCTATTTTCTGCTATCTAGTATTAGCGGGCCTCATTTGCTAAATCTGATTTCATCTCTGCGTTTGTGCTTTCCCCTTAACTCACCGTTAATATTTGTGGGGGGCTATTCTATATCTTTGGGGTCATTCCACTGAGGCAAGAGAGGACTTTTTTTCCCTCCAGGAATAGTCAGTTTCTCAGGCCGTGAAGAGACGTCTAGGATTTTAGGTAACGTTCCACGGCTGCCTATAGTTGTTTGCGGATAGGATCAGGTTGCGGTCAATCTAGTTACCACTTCCCCAGAGCTAGTAGTCTGTTCAGTTACTTAGCTAGTCCGACCTGCGATCCTTGCCACTAGGATCATAACACAGGCCTTGGTGTAATAAGGACCAATGTTTCTCAAAATCCTCTCGATCTGTTTGCTCGCAGGGCTATATGTAGACACAAATAGAATACATCTAGATATCTGTCCTGTATGTAATTTATTACAAGGTTCCTCACGTGTTAGATTTAAGGCCTTGTTCTTATAATAATAATAATAATAATAATTTTATTTATATAGCGCCAACATATTCCGCAGCGCTTTACAAATTATAGAGGGGACTTGTACGGACAATAGACATTACAGCATAACAGAAATCACAGTTCAAAACAGATACCAGGAGGAATGAGGGCCCTGCTCGCAAGCTTACAAACTATGAGGAAGAGGGGAGACACGAGAGGTGGATGGTAACAATTGCTTTAGTTATTCAGAGCAGCCATAGTGTAAGGCTCGGGTGTTCATGTAAAGCTGCATGAACCAGTTAACTGCCTAAGTGTGTAGCAGTACAGACACAGAGGGCTATTAACTGCATAAAGTGTATGAGAACATGATGAGAGGAACCTGATTATGGTTCTTTTTTTTTCCGAATGGGCCACTGTTGTGAATTAGACTTTTTGGCTCCCTCTTGTGGTTACTAGTGATATGACTCTGGGATTGTCTTTCCTCAGTTTGGCACCCACCTGGGTCGTTAGTCCAGGGGTGTTGCTATATAAACTTCCTGGATCCTTAGTCCAGTGCCTGGCATCGTTGTAATCAGATCCTTTCTGTTTGCTCCTGTCTGCTGGTCCTGGTTCGTGCAAAATTAAGCTAAGTCCTGCTTCTTTGTTTTTTGGTTATTTGCTTTGCTCTTATTTTTGTCCAGCTTGTACTAAATGTGATTCCTGACTTTGCTGGAAGCTCTAGGGGGCTGGTGTTCTCCCCCCGGGCCGTTAGACGGTTCGGGGGTTCTTGAATATCCAGCGTGGATATTTTGATAGGGTTTTGGCTGACCATATAAGTCATCTTACTATATTCTGCTATTAGCTAGTGGGCCTCTCTTTGCTAAATACCTAGCTCATTCTTACGTTTGTCTTTTCCTCTTACCTCACCGTTATTATTTGTTGGGGGCTTGTATCCAACTTTTGGGGTCTTTTCTCTGGAGGCAAGAAAGGTCTTTCTTTTCCCTTCTAGGGTTAGTTAGTTCTCCGGCTGGCGCGAGACGTCTAGAACCAACGTAGGCACGTTCCCCGGCTGCTGCTATTTGTGGTGCTAGGATTAGATATATGGTCAGCTCAGTTACCACTGCCCTATGAGCTGGTTTTTTGTGTTTGCAGACTTAGTAATTATTTCTGAGACCCTCTGCCATTGGGGTCATAACAGTATGCCAGGCCGCCAACATTGAATGTTTAATGCATTGCAGAAGTGGGATAATAAGAAAGGAAATTCTGATTTTTTTTTTTTTCTTCCTCTCTTTCTTCCTCCCCTTTACCTCTGAGTGGCTTGAGCTTGCTGCAGACATGAATGTCCAGACCTTGATTACAAGTGTGGACCAGCTTGCTGCTCGTGTGCAGGGCATACAAGATTTTGTTACCAGTAGTCCTATGTCTGAACCTAAAATACCTATTCCTGAACTGTTTTCTGGAGACCGATTTAAGTTTAGGAATTTCAGGATTAATTGTAAATTGTTTCTATCTCTGAGACCCCGTTCATCTGGAGATTCAGCTCAGCAAGTTAAAATTGTTATCTCTTTTTTACGGGGCGACCCTCAGGATTGGGCTTTCTCGCTAGCGCCAGGAGATCCGGCATTGGCAAATATTGATGCGTTTTTTCTGGCGCTCGGATTGCTTTACGAGGAACCCAATCTTGAAGTTCAGGCAGAAAAAGCCTTGCTGGCTATTTCTCAGGGCCAGGATGAAGCTGAAGTGTATTGCCAAAAATTTCGGAAATGGTCCGTTCTTACTCAGAGGAATGAGTGTGCTCTGGCCGCAAATTTCAGAAATGGCCTTTCTGAAGCCATTAAGAATGTGATGGTGGGTTTCCCCATTCCTACAAGTCTGAATGATTCCATGGCGCTGGCTATTCAAATTGACCGGCGTTTGCGGGAGCGCAAAACCGCTAATCCTCTGGTGGTGTTGTCTGAACAAATACCTGATTTAATGCAATGTGATAGAATTCAGACTAGAAATGAGCGGAAAAATCATAGACGTCAGAATTGGTTGTGTTTTTACTGTGGTGATTCTACACATGTTATATCAGCATGCTCTAAACGCCTAACAAGGGTTGTTAGTCCTGTCGCCATTGGTAATTTGCAACCTAAATTTATTTTGTCTGTGACTTTAATTTGCTCATTGTCTTCTTACCCTGTTATGGCGTTTGTGGATTCAGGTGCTGCCCTGAGTCTTATGGATCTGTCATTTGCCAAGCGCTGTGGTTTTGTTCTTGAACCGTTGGTAAATCCTATCCCTCTTAGAGGTATTGATGCTACGCCATTGGCGGAATACAAACCACAGTTTTGGACACAGGTAACCATGTGCATGACTCCTGAACATCGGGAGGTGATTCGTTTTCTTGTTCTGCATAAAATGCATGATTTGGTCGTTTTGGGGCTGCCATGGTTACAGACCCACAATCCAGTCTTGGATTGGAAGGCAATGTCTGTGTCAAGTTGGGGCGGTCAGGGAATTCATGCTGATTCCCCGCCGGTGTCTATTGCTTCCTCTACTCCTTCGGAAGTTCCTGAGTATTTGTCTGATTATCAGGATGTATTCAGCGAGTCCAGGTCCAGTGCTCTGCCTCCTCATAGGGACTGTGACTGCGCCATAGATTTGATTCCAGGTAGTAAATTTCCTAAGGGAAGACTATTTAATCTGTCTGTACCTGAGCATGCCGCAATGCGTTCGTATATCAAGGAGTCTCTGGAGAAGGGGCATATCCGTCCATCCTCTTCCCCTCTTGGTGCGGGATTCTTTTTTGTGGCCAAGAAGGACGGATCTTTGAGACCTTGTATTGACTATCGGCTTCTGAATAAAATCACTGTTAAATTTCAGTATCCTTTGCCTCTGTTGTCGGACTTGTTTGCCCGGATTAAAGGTGCCAAGTGGTTCACCAAGATAGATCTTCGTGGTGCGTACAACCTTGTGCGCATTAAGCAAGGAGATGAATGGAAGACAGCATTTAATACGCCCGAAGGTCATTTTGAGTACTTGGTGATGCCTTTTGGGCTCTCTAATGCTCCCTCAGTGTTTCAGTCCTTTATGCATGATATTTTCCGGAAGTATCTGGATAAATTTATGATTGTTTATCTGGATGATATTCTGGTTTTCTCTGAAGATTGGGACTCACATGTGGAGCAGGTCAGGATGGTGTTTCAGGTTTTGCGTGAGAATGCTTTGTTTGTTAAGGGCTCAAAGTGTCTCTTTGGAGTACAGAAGGTTCCCTTTTTGGGGTTTATTTTTTCCCCTTCTGCTGTGGAGATGGACCCAGTCAAGGTCCGAGCTATTCATGATTGGACTCAACCCACATCAGTTAAGAGTCTTCAGAAGTTCTTGGGTTTTGCTAACTTCTACCGTCGTTTTATCGCTAATTTTTCTAGCGTTGTTAAACCTTTGACGGATATGACCAAGAAAGGTTCTGATGTTGCTAACTGGGCTCCTGCAGCCATGGAGGCGTTCCAAGAGTTGAAGCGCCGGTTTACTTCGGCGCCTGTTTTGTGCCAGCCTGATGTCTCACTTCCCTTTCAGGTCGAAGTGGATGCTTCTGAGATTGGGGCAGGGGCCTGTTGTGAATTTGGATTCTGGGCTCCCCCGGTGGCCGCTTGTGGAATTGGACTTGTCATCCTCTTTCCTGTTTCACCTGATTCCATCAGTAGTGGGTGTCGCTATTTAAGCTCATTTCTCTGGTGGTTTCTTGCCGGTCAACAATGTTATCTGATGCCTCTCAGTGCTTGTTCCTGCTTCTAGACAACTACTGATAAGTTGGACTTTTGTCCATGTTTTGTTTTGCCTATTTGTTCCAGTTCGCAGCTGAAGTTTTGTTACTGTGTCTGGAAAGCTCTCGTCGATCAGGGATTGCTACTCTGGCGTTATGAGTTAATGCCAGAGTTTAAGGTAATCTCTGGATTGTGTTTTGTTAGTATTTTTCTGCTGACCATGAAAGTATACTATCTGTCTTCTGCTATCTAGTAAGCGGACCTCAAATTTGCTAAGACTATTTTCCTGCTGCGTTTGTTGTTTCATCTGAACTCACCGTCATTATATGTGGGGGGCTACTGTCTTCTTTGGAATATTTCTCTAGAGGTGAGCCAGGTCTTATATTTCCCTCTGCTAGCTATTTAGGTCTTAGGCCAGAGCTGGGCATCTAGCTATAAATAGGAAATGCTACCTGGCTATTTCTAGTTGCGCGGCAGGCTTAGTTCATGGTCAGTATAGTTCCATCTTCCGAGAGCTTGTCCCTCTATAGGCTTGCTATGATCTCTGCCTGCAGTGATCATGACAGTTTGACCGGCCCATTAAAGTGTTAAAGACCCAGGTTGAGAAAGGAGAGTTATAAGAAGTCTGCTGGAATTTTTTTTTTTTTTTTTTTTTTTTTCCTCCAGTCTGCCTTGCTGCAGTCTTTTTTCTCTCTCTCCTCCTAATCTCTGTATGCTCTGTGTGCACCTGACAATAATGGATCTCCAGAGTGTAACTGCGGGTTTGAATAATCTCATCACGAAAGTACAAAATTTACAAGATTTTGTAGTACATGCTCCGGTATCTGAGCCGAGAATTCCTTTGCCGGAGTTCTTCACAGGGAATAGAGCTAGCTTCCAGAATTTCCGAAATAATTGTAAGCTTTATTTGTCCCTGAAGTCTCGTTCAGCTGGAGACCCTGCTCAGCAGGTTAGGATTGTGATTTCCTTGCTCAGGGGTGACCCTCAAGATTGGGCCTTCTCATTGCCAGCAGGGGATCCTGCGTTACGCGATGTGGATGCGTTTTTTCTGGCCTTGGGCTTGCTTTATGAGGAACCTCATTTGGAACTTCAGGCAGAAAAAACTTTGATGGCACTATCTCAGGGGCAAGACGAAGCTGAAGTTTTCTGCCAAAAATTCCGTAAATGGTCTGTGCTTACTCAGTGGAATGAGTGCGCCTTGGCGGCAACTTTCAGAGAAGGTCTCTCTGATGCCGTTAAGGATGTTATGGTGGGGTTCCCTTTGCCTGCAGGTCTGAATGAGTCCATGACAATGGCTATTCAGATTGATAGGCGTCTGCGGGAGCGCAAACCGATGCACCATCTGGCGGTGTCTATGGAAAAGACGCCAGAAAGTATGCAGTGTGATAGAATTCTGTCCAGGAGTGAGCGACAGAATTTTAGACGGAAGAATGGATTGTGTTTCTATTGTGGGGATTCTACTCATGTTATATCGGCATGCTCTAGGCGTACAAAGAAGCTTGATAAGTCTGTTTCCATTGGCACCATTCAGTCTAAGTTTATTTTGTCTGTAACCCTGATTTGCTCTTTGTCATCCATTGCCACGGACGCCTATATTGACTCTGGCGCCGCTCTGAGTCTTATGGATTGGTCCTTTGCCAATCGTTGTGGTTTTGATTTAGAGCCTTTGGAGACTCTTATTCCTCTGAAGGGGATTGACTCCACCCCATTGGCTAATAATAAACCACAATACTGGACACAAGTAACCATGCGTATCAATCCGGATCACCAGGAGATTATTCGTTTCCTGGTGCTGTATAATTTACATGACGATTTGGTACTGGGATTGCCATGGTTGCAGTCTCACAACCCAGTCTTGGACTGGAGAGCTATGTCTGTGTTGAGCTGGGGATGTAAGGGTATTCATGGGGACGTACCTTTGGTTTCTATTTCGTCGTCCATTCCCTCTGAAGTCCCTGAGTTCCTCTCTGATTATCAAGACGTCTTTGACGAACCCAAGCTTGGGTCGTTACCTCCGCACCGTGAGTGCGATTGTGCCATAGATTTGATACCGGGTTGTAAATATCCAAAGGGTCGTTTGTTTAATTTGTCTGTGCCGGAACATGCTGCTATGCGGGAATATATAAAGGAGTCTTTGGAAAAGGGACATATTCGTCCATCTTCTTCTCCCTTGGGAGCTGGGTTTTTCTTTGTCTCAAAAAAAGACGGCTCTTTGAGACCATGTATTGATTATCGGCTTCTGAATAAGATCACTGTTAAGTATCAATACCCATTGCCATTGCTTACTGATTTGTTTGCTCGTATAGAGGGTGCTAAGTGGTTCTCTAAAATTGATCTTCGTGGGGCGTATAATTTGGTGCGGATCAGGCAGGGGGATGAGTGGAAGACCGCATTTAATACGCCCGAGGGCCACTTTGAGTATTTGGTCATGCCTTTTGGTCTTTCTAATGCCCCTTCAGTTTTCCAGTCTTTTATGCATGATATTTTCCGCGATTTTCTGGATAAATTTATGATAATATATCTGGATGATATTCTGATTTTTTCTGATGACTGGGACTCTCATGTCCAGCAGGTCAGGAGAGTTTTTCAGGTTCTGCGGTCTAATTCTTTATGTGTGAAGGGGTCTAAGTGCGTTTTTGGGGTCCAGAAAATTTCCTTTTTGGGGTATATTTTTTCTCCCTCTTCCATTGAGATGGATCCCGTCAAGGTGCAAGCTATTTGTGACTGGACTCAGCCCTCCTCTCTTAAGGGTCTTCAGAGATTTTTGGGCTTTGCCAACTTTTACCGCCGATTTATTGCTGGTTTTTCGGATGTCGTTAAACCACTGACTGATTTGACCAGACAAGGCGCTGATGTTGCTAATTGGTCCCCTCATGCTGTAGAGGCCTTTCAGGAGCTTAAGCGCCGTTTTGCCTCTGCCCCTGTGTTGCGTCAGCCTGATGTGAATCTGCCTTTTCAGGTTGAGGTTGACGCTTCGGAGATCGGAGCTGGGGCAGTGTTGTCGCAGAAAGGTTCCGACTGCTCCGTCATTAGGCCTTGTGCCTTCTTTTCTCGCAAATTTTCGCCCGCAGAGCGGAATTATGATGTTGGGAATCGGGAGCTTTTGGCCATGAAGTGGGCGTTTGAGGAGTGGCGCCATTGGCTCGAGGGGGCTAGGCATCAGGTGGTGGTATTGACTGACCACAAAAATTTGATTTATCTTGAGACTGCCAGACGCCTGAATCCTAGACAGGCGCGCTGGTCTTTATTTTTTTCTCGCTTTAATTTTGTGGTGTCATACCTACCGGGTTCTAAGAATGTTAAGGCAGATGCCCTTTCTAGGAGTTTTGACCCGGACTCTCCTGGTAATTCTGAACCCACAGGTATCCTTAGGGAGGGAGTAATTTTGTCGGCCGTTTCTCCTGATCTGCGGCGGTCCTTGCAAGAGTTTCAGGCGGATAGACCGGATCGTTGTCCGCCTGATAGACTGTTTGTTCCGGATGATTGGACCAGCAGAGTCATCTCTGAGGTACATTCTTCTGCATTGGCAGGTCATCCCGGAATTTTTGGTACCAGGGATTTGGTGGCAAGATCCTTCTGGTGGCCTTCTCTGTCACGAGATGTGCGAGTCTTTGTGCAGTCATGTGACGTTTGTGCTCGGGCCAAGTCTTGTAGTTCTCGGGCTAGCGGACTGCTGTTGCCCTTGCCTATTCCTAAGAGGCCTTGGACACACATCTCGATGGATTTTATTTCAGATCTGCCTGTTTCCCAGAAGATGTCTGTCATCTGGGTGGTCTGTGACCGTTTCTCTAAAATGGTCCATTTGGTTCCTCTGCCCAAGTTGCCTTCTTCTTCTGAGTTGGTTCCTCTGTTTTTTCAGAATGTTGTCCGATTGCACGGTATTCCTGAGAATATTGTTTCTGACAGAGGTACCCAATTTGTGTCTAGATTTTGGCGGGCATTCTGTGCTAGGATGGGCATAGATTTGTCTTTTTCATCTGCTTTTCACCCTCAGACTAATGGCCAGACCGAGCGGACTAATCAGACCCTTGAGACATATCTGAGGTGTTTTGTCTCTGCTGACCAGGATGATTGGGTTGCTTTTTTGCCATTGGCAGAGTTCGCCCTCAATAATCGGGCCAGTTCTTCCACCTTGGTGTCCCCGTTTTTCTGTAATTCGGGGTTTCACCCTCGATTTTCCTCCGGTCAGGTGGAATCCTCGGATTGTCCTGGAGTGGATGCGGTGGTGGAGAGATTGCATCACATCTGGGGGCAGGTTATGGACAATTTGAAGTTGTCACAGGAGAAGACTCAGCGTTTTGCCAACCGTCATCGTCGTGTTGGTTCTCGGCTTTGTGTTGGAGATTTAGTGTGGTTGTCTTCTCGTTTTGTCCCTATGAGGGTCTCTTCTCCTAAGTTTAAACCTCGGTTCATCGGCCCTTATAGAATATTGGAGATTCTTAATCCTGTTTCTTTCCGTTTGGACCTCCCTGCGTCCTTTTCCATTCATAACGTTTTTCATCGGTCGTTATTGCGCAGGTATGAGGTACCTGTTGTACCTTCTCTTGAGCCTCCTGCTCCGGTGTTGGTTGAGGGTGAGTTGGAGTACGTTGTGGAGAAAATTTTGGACTCTCGTGTTTCCAGACGGAAACTCCAGTATCTGGTCAACTGGAAGGGTTACGGCCAGGAGGATAATTCTTGGGTCAATGCATCTGATGTTCATGCTTCTGATCTTGTTCGTGCCTTCCATAGGGCTCATCCTGGTCGCCCTGGTGGATCTGGTGAGGGTTCGGTGCCCCCTCCTTGAGGGGGGGGTACTGTTGTGAATTTGGATTCTGGGCTCCCCCGGTGGCCGCTTGTGGAATTGGACTTGTCATCCTCTTTCCTGTTTCACCTGATTCCATCAGTAGTGGGTGTCGCTATTTAAGCTCATTTCTCTGGTGGTTTCTTGCCGGTCAACAATGTTATCTGATGCCTCTCAGTGCTTGTTCCTGCTTCTAGACAACTACTGATAAGTTGGACTTTTGTCCATGTTTTGTTTTGCCTATTTGTTCCAGTTCGCAGCTGAAGTTTTGTTACTGTGTCTGGAAAGCTCTCGTCGATCAGGGATTGCTACTCTGGCGTTATGAGTTAATGCCAGAGTTTAAGGTAATCTCTGGATTGTGTTTTGTTAGTATTTTTCTGCTGACCATGAAAGTATACTATCTGTCTTCTGCTATCTAGTAAGCGGACCTCAAATTTGCTAAGACTATTTTCCTGCTGCGTTTGTTGTTTCATCTGAACTCACCGTCATTATATGTGGGGGGCTACTGTCTTCTTTGGAATATTTCTCTAGAGGTGAGCCAGGTCTTATATTTCCCTCTGCTAGCTATTTAGGTCTTAGGCCAGAGCTGGGCATCTAGCTATAAATAGGAAATGCTACCTGGCTATTTCTAGTTGCGCGGCAGGCTTAGTTCATGGTCAGTATAGTTCCATCTTCCGAGAGCTTGTCCCTCTATAGGCTTGCTATGATCTCTGCCTGCAGTGATCATGACAGGGGCCGTTTTGTCGCAGAGAGGCCCTGGTTGCTCTGTAATGAGACCATGAGCTTTCTTCTCTAGGAAGTTTTCGCCTGCTGAGTGGAATTATGATGTTGGCAATCGGGAGTTGCTGGCCATGAAGTGGGCATTTGAGGAGTGGCGTCATTGGCTCGAGGGTGCTAAGCATCGTGTGGTGGTCTTGACTGATCACAAAAATCTAATGTATCTCGAGTCTGCTAAACGTCTGAATCCTAGACAGGCCCGCTGGTCATTGTTTTTCTCCCGTTTTGACTTTGTGGTCTCGTATTTACCAGGTTCAAAGAATGTGAAGGCTGATGCTCTTTCAAGGAGCTTTGTGCCTGACTCTCCTGGAGTCGCAGAACCAGTTGGTATTCTTAAAGAGGGAGTTATCTTGTCGGCCATTTCTCCTGATTTGCGACGTGTGTTGCAGAGATTTCAGGCTGGTAGACCTGACTCTTGTCCACCTGACAGACTGTTTGTTCCTGATAAGTGGACCAGCAGAGTCATTTCCGAGGTTCATTCCTCGGTGTTGGCAGGGCATCCGGGAATTTTTGGCACCAGAGATCTGGTGGCTAGGTCCTTTTGGTGGCCTTCCTTGTCACGGGATGTGCGGTCATTTGTGCAGTCCTGTGGGACTTGTGCTCGAGCTAAGCCTTGCTGTTCTCGTGCCAGCGGGTTGCTCTTGCTCTTGCCTGTCCCGAAGAGGCCTTGGACACACATTTCCATGGATTTCATTTCAGATCTCCCGGTGTCTCAGGGCATGTCTGTCATCTGGGTGGTATGTGATCCCTTTTCTAAAATGGTCCATTTGGTGCCTTTGCCTAAGCTGCCTTCCTCTTCCGATCTGGTTCCTGTGTTCTTTCAGAATGTGGTTCGTTTACACGGCATTCCTGAGAATATTGTGTCTGACAGAGGATCCCAGTTTGTTTCCAGGTTCTGGCGATCCTTTTGTGCTAGGATGGGCATTGATTTGTCGTTTTCGTCTGCCTTTCATCCTCAGATTAATGGACAAACGGAGCGAACTAATCAGACTCTGGAGGCTTATTTGAGGTGTTTTGTTTCGGCAGATCAGGATGATTGGGTGACCTTCTTGCCGTTGGCTGAGTTTGCCCTTAATAATCGGGCTAGTTCCGCTACTTTGGTTTTGCCATTTTTCTGCAACTCTGGTTTCCATCCTCGTTTTTCCTCGGGACATGTGGAGCCTTCTGACTGTCCTGGGGTAGATTCTGTGGTGGATAGGTTGCAGCAGATCTGGAATCATGTGGTGGACAACTTAAAGTTGTCACAGGAGAAGGCTCAGCGTTTTGCCAGCCGCCGCCGCGGTGTGGGTCCCCGACTTCGCGTTGGGGATTTGGTATGGCTGTCTTCTCGATTTGTTCCTATGAAGGTCTCCTCTCCTAAATTTAAGCCTCGCTTCATCGGTCCTTACAAGATATTGGAAATCCTTAATCCTGTGTCCTTTCGCTTGGATCTTCCGGTGTCGTTTGCCATTCACAACGGGTTCCATAGGTCTTTGTTGCGGCGGTACGTTATACCTGTGGTTCCTTCTGTTGAGCCTCCTGCTCCGGTGTTGGTTGAGGGCGAGTTGGAGTACGTGGTGGAGAAGATCTTGGATTCTCGTCTCTCCAGACGGAGGCTTCAGTATCTGGTCAAGTGGAAGGGCTATGGTCAGGAGGATAATTCCTGGGTGGTTGCTTCTGATGTGCATGCGGCCGATTTAGTTCGTGCCTTTCACGCTGCTCATCCTGATCGCCCTGGTGGTCTTGGTGAGGGTTCGGTGACCCCTCCTTAAGGGGGGGGTACTGTTGTGAATTAGACTTTTTGGCTCCCTCTTGTGGTTACTAGTGATATGACTCTGGGATTGTCTTTCCTCAGTTTGGCACCCACCTGGGTCGTTAGTCCAGGGGTGTTGCTATATAAACTTCCTGGATCCTTAGTCCAGTGCCTGGCATCGTTGTAATCAGATCCTTTCTGTTTGCTCCTGTCTGCTGGTCCTGGTTCGTGCAAAATGAAGCTAAGTCCTGCTTCTTTGTTTTTTTGGTTATTTGCTTTGCTCTTATTTTTGTCTAGCTTGTACTAAATGTGATTCCTGACTTTGCTGGAAGCTCTAGGGGGCTGGTGTTCTCCCCCCGGGCCGTTAGACGGTTCGGGGGTTCTTGAATATCCAGCGTGGATATTTTGATAGGGTTTTGGCTGACCATATAAGTCATCTTACTATATTCTGCTATTAGCTAGTGGGCCTCTCTTTGCTAAATACCTAGCTCATTCTTACGTTTGTCTTTTCCTCTTACCTCACCGTTATTATTTGTTGGGGGCTTGTATCCAACTTTTGGGGTCTTTTCTCTGGAGGCAAGAAAGGTCTTTCTTTTCCCTTCTAGGGTTAGTTAGTTCTCCGGCTGGCGCGAGACGTCTAGAACCAACGTAGGCACGTTCCCCGGCTGCTGCTATTTGTGGTGCTAGGATTAGATATATGGTCAGCTCAGTTACCACTGCCCTATGAGCTGGTTTTTTGTGTTTGCAGACTTAGTAATTATTTCTGAGACCCTCTGCCATTGGGGTCATAACAGGCCACACAGGGATGGTTAGGTTAATGCATTGAGGCGGTAGGCCAGTTTGAACAAATGAGTTTTTAGGGCACGCTTAAAACTGTGGGGATTGGGGATTAATCGTATTAACCTGGGTAGTGCATTCCAAAGAATCAGCGCAGCACGTGTAAAGTCTTGGAGACGGGAGTGGGAGGTTCTGATTATTGAAGATGCTATCCTGAGGTCATTAGCGGAGCAGAGGGCACGGGTAGGGTGGTAGACTGAGACCAGGGAGGAGATGTAGGGTGGTGCTGAGCCATGGAGTGCTTTGTGGATGAGGGTAGTAGTTTTGTACTGGATTCTGGAGTGCATGGGTAGCCAGTGTAATGACTGGCACAAGGTAGAGGCATCGGTGTAACGGTTGGTGAGGAATATGATCCTGGCAGCAGCATTCAGGACAGATTGGAGCGGGGAGAGTTTGGTAAGAGGGAGGCCGATTAGTAGAGAGTTACAATAGTCCAGACGAGAATTAATAAGTGAGACAGTAAGAGTTTTTGCAGAGTCGAAAGTAAGAAAAGTGGGAATTCTAGAAATGTTTTTGAGATGCAGATAAGAAGAGCGAGCCAGTGATCGGATGTGGGGGGTGAATGAAAGCTCGGAATCAAGGATGACCCCAAGGCAGCGGGCATGTTGCTTGGGAGTAATGGTGGAACCACACACGGAGATGGCAATGTCAGGCAAAGGTAGGTTAGTAGAGGGAGAGAACACTAGGAGTTCAGTTTTTGACAGGTTCAGTTTCAGATAGAGGGAGGACATGATGTTAGAGACAGTGGTAAGACAATCACTGGTGTTTTCTAAAAAGGTCGGCGTGATAGCAGGAGAAGAGGTGTATAATTGGGTGTCGTCAGCATAGAGATGGTACTGGAAACCAAATCTACTGATTGTTTCTCCAATAGGGGCGGTATACAAAGAGAAGAGGAGGGGGTCTAGGACTGATCCTTGAGGAACCCCAACAGTAAGGGGAAGGTGAGAGGAGGAGGAACCAGCAAAACATAAAGTGTGTAAAGAGTGTAAAGAGCGGAAGCCAGATTGAAGAGGGTCAAGAAGAGAGTTATCTGAGAAACAGCGGGTAAGACGGGAGTGGACCAGGCGTTCAAGGAGTTTAGAGATGAAGGGAAGATTAGAGACAGGTCTATAATTAGCATCACAATTTTGGTCGAGGGAGGGTTTTTTAAGTAATGGATGTATGATGGCATGCTTAAATGAGGAGGGAAAAATACCGGAAGTGAGGGAAAGGTTGAATATTTTTGTTATGTGAGAGGTGACAGCCGGGGAAAGGAACTGGAGGAGATGTGATGGAATGGGGTCACTGGTGCAAGTGTTCGGGCGAGAAGATGCAAGGAGCTGCTTACTTCTTCTTCTGTAACTGGTTCAAAGTCAGAGAGTGAACTAGATGCAGTGGGGGAGGGAGGACCGTGCATGGTATGAAGAGATTGGGAGATGATTTCCTGTCGAATGTGGTCAATTTTTTCTTTGAAGTAATTGGCCAGATCGTCAGTGCGGAGATCTGTGGTTGGGGCCTGCTCTCTTGGGTTGAGTAGGGACTAGAAAGTGTAAAAGAGATGTTTAGGGTTATTTGACAGTGAGGTGATGAGGGTGTTGAAATAGGTTTGTTTGGAGAGGTGAAGGGCAGAGTTGTATGTTTTTAGCATGAACTTATAATGGATGAAATCTTCGGGTAGATTAGATTTTCTCCACAGACTTTCGGCGCACCTGGAGCACCGCTGCAGGAAACGTGTTTGCAGCATGTGCCATGGTTGTCGCCGTCTGTGCCGAGTTGTTCTATGTATAGGAGGTGCCGCTTCATCCAGGGCACTTTGCAGGGTTTCATTGTAATGCTTCAGAGCAGAATCAGGACATGAGATGGAGAAGATTGGGGCCAATGAGGACTGCAAGTTCTTCATAAGTTTCTGGGTGTTAATGGCCTGTATGTTTCTGTAAGTGTGGAAAGTGGGGGTGACCTGAGCGGGGTGGCAGTTCTTGATAGAGAATGAAAGAAGGTTGTGGTCAGAGAGCGGGAGAGGGGAGTTTGTGAAATCATCCACTGAACAAAGTCGGGCGAAGACTAAGTCAAGGGAGTTTCCATCTTCATGCGTTGGAGAGTTAGTATGCTGCAAGAGGCCGAAAGAGGAGGTTAGAGATAAAAGGTGAGAAGCAGATGGGGAGAGGGGAGAAGCAATGGGGATGTTGAAATCACCCATGATAAGGGTGGGGGTGTCACAGGAGAGAAAGTGTGGAAGCCAGGTGGAAAAGTGATCCAGGAACTGATGAGAGGGGCCGGGAGGACGATACACCACCACCACTCGCATGGAGAAGGGGACGTAGAGTCTGACAGCATGGACCTCAAAGGACGGGAATACAAGTGTTATTTCTTAACACTTCATTTTTTGGCTAACCCCTTGATATGAACTTATGACACATCTTAAATCGATATTCTCCTCACATGATACAATTCTTTGTACTCTAGCTGTCTGGCTCCAAGGTAAATAGCTCACCATCTTTCTTGGATGATTACTATCAAAATATAGCAAACTATTCCTGTCTGCAGTCTTCACATATAGATCAGTATTCGGTCTCTTACCATCTTTATACACCAAAGTGTCTAAGAACTGTATCTGACTCATTGATTGTGTCATAGTAAATTGTAGTTCTGGATATACCTGATTTAACTCCAACTGAAAAGCAAAAAGCTCTTCGGGGTTACCATCCCAAATCCGAAAGATGTCACCAGGCTCAGACATGGTGCCAGAAGATGGAATTGTACATGTACATGTCCTCAAATATTGCCATATAGATCCTTGCATATGTGGGGGCCACATTGGACCCCATGGCAGTACCCCGTAACTGCAGGAAGTAATCATCCCCAAAAAGGGGAGTCTGACACAGAAAACTTACATTATGAAGTAAGCATATCTCAAATTAGGATGGTTTTCCTTGTAAAGAAACATTTCTGTAATTACAAAATCTGTGGGCTACTTTTCCAGAAAATGGTCATTGAAGTACCATTAAAATAGTATCAGGGAAAAAGAAATATGCCAAAAGAAAAGATCACCTATAAATACAGTAATTATTTCAAATGTAAGCCAAAAATACAATTAAAAAAGTTCAAAGGCTATGAAAGTCTAACCAGACAAGCCCATATTAGAGCTGTAACCTTCTCTATCTAGTAACATGAAGCACAGGTTAGCAATAGTAAATTCATTGGAATATGCCACCACTGCAATATAAAGATTACAAGGATTGAGGAGGAGGTAGGGAAAAAACAAATAGTCAAATGCAAGTAAAGGCCAACATTGTATACAGCAATCTCAACCTGAAGACAGTCCTAGCAAACTATTAATTAGAAAGAGACATAATATCCTGTGTATTTACTGCTGAGAAGATAGAAGAACCCACCAACATCAGCCCTGCATATCACCACCAAAAGTGTGGCTTGCTCGGGGACATAGTTTTTAATTTAATTAAGTGGTGAAAAAAAATCAGAAATTTGGAAGTAAAAAATTTGCTTGTGTGTCTAAAGCTGTAACGTTTTCAATTCTTGAGGTATGGGGCTGTGTGAGAACTTGATTTTTGTGCCTCGAGAAGATGTTTTTATTGATATCACTTTAGGGTACATAACATGTTTGATCGCATCTTATTACTTTTTTTGTGATGTTGCGGTGGCCAGAAAACTGCAATTCTGGCATTTTGATTTTTTTTCTCTTTATTCCATTTACTGATCAATTTGTTTTATATTTTGATAGATAGGAATTTTTAGGAATGCAGCGATGCCAAATATATGAATTTGTTTATTTATTTGTTTCTATTTTTTTTATATTTTTTACTGTGTTTGTTAGTCCCAGTAGCGTAGCTACCGAGGGAGGCAAAGGGGGCGGTCACCCTGGCCCTGCGCTCTGAGGGCTACGCTACTGTAACTGTATAGTGGATATATGTGGAGAATCAATCTCCCTGTTCTGCCATCTGGCCACTATGGGGCCCATTAACAAGTGGGGGGCCCGATACTGGCAGTGGGCCTTCCGTCCATCATCCCAACATTAATGAGAGAAGGAATGTTACGCTCCCTCTACCATCATCCCCCTCTCAGCGTCTAACGTCACTGATGCAGACACTGACAGCGGGCGCAATTACGTCATTAACCCCTTTCTGCCATTGGACGTACTATTCCGTCCATGTGGGGTGGGCCCTAATTCCCAAGGACGGAATAGTACGTCCAGCACGATCGGCCGCGCTCACGGGGGGAGTGCGGCCGATCGCGGCCGGGTGTCAGCTGCCTATCGCAGCTGACATCCGGCACTATGTGCCAGGAGCGGTCACGGACCGCCCCCGGCACATTAACCCCCGGCACACCGCGATCAAACATGATCGCGGTGTGCCGGCGGTACAGGGAAGCATCGCGGAGGGAGGGGGATGTGATCGCGTTGCTGCGAGGGTCTCCTACCTCCTATCCCTGCAGGCCCCGGATCCAAAATGGCCACGGGGCTGCATCCGGGTCCTGCAGGGATTACTTCCGGGTGCCGTGCAGGTGCTTGTAAGCCTGCACGACTGTAAGTGAGATCGGTGATCTGACAGAGTGCTGTGCACACAGTCAGATCACCGATCTGTAATGTCCCCCCCTGGGACAAAGTAAAAAAGTTTAAAAAAAAAATTCCCACATGTGTAAAAAAAAAAAGAAAAAAAAATTCCTAAATAAAGAAAAAAATATATATATTATTCCCATAAATACATTCCTTTATCTAAATAAAAAAAAAATTAAACAATAAAAGTATGCATATTTAGTATCGCCGCGTCTGTAACGACCCCACCTATAAAACTATATCACTAGTTAACCCCTTCAGTGAACACCGTAAAAAAAAAAAAAAAAAAAACGAGGCTAAAAACAACGCTTTATTCTCATACCGCCAAACAAAAAGTAGAATAACACGCAATCAAAAAGACAGATATAAATAACCATGGTACCGCTGCAAACGTCATCTTGTCCTGCAAAAAACGAGCTGCCATAAAGCATCATCAGCGAAAAAATAAAAAAGTTATAGTCCTCAGAATAAAGCGATGCCAAAATAATTATTTTTTCTATAAAATAGTTTTTATCGTATAAAAGCGCCAAAACATAAAAAAAAGATATAAATGAGGTATCGCTGTAATCGTACTGACCCGAAGAATAAAACTGCTTTATCAATTTTACCAAACGCGGAATGGTATAAACGCCTCCCCCAAAAAGAAATTCATGAATAGCTGGTTTTTGGTCATTCTGCCTCACAAAAATCGGAATAAAAAGCGATCAAAAAATCTCCCGTGCCCGAGCATGTTACCAATAAAAACGTCAACTCGTTCCGCAAAACACAAGACCTCATATGACTCTGTGGACTCAAATATGGAAAAATTATAGCTCTCAAAATGTGGTAACGCAAAAAATAATTTTTGCAATAAAAAGCTTCTTTCAGTGTGTGACAGCTGCCAATCATAAAAATCCGCTAAAAAAAACGCTATAAAAGTAAATCAAACCCCCCTTCATCACCCTTTTAGTTAGGGAAAAATAAAAAAATTTAAAAAATGTATTTATTTCCATTTTACCATTAGGGTTAGGGCTAGGGTTAGGGCTAGAGCTAGGGTTAGGGCTAGGGTTAGGGTTAGGGCTAGGGTTAGGGTTAGGGTTGGGGCTAGGGTTAGGGCTAGGGTTAGGGCTAGGATTGGGGCTAGGGTTAGGGTTGGGGCTAGGGTTGGGGCTAGGGTTAGGTTGGGGCTAGGGTTAGGGTTGGGGCTAGGGTTAGGGCTAGGGTTAGGGTTAAGGCTACAGTTAGGGTTGGGGCTAAAGTTAGGGTTAGGGTTGGGGCTAAAGTTAGGGTTAGGGTTTGGATTACATCTACAGTTGGGAATAGGGTTGGGATTAGGTTTAGGGGTGTGTCTGGGTTAGAGGTGTGGTTAGGGTTACCGTTGGGATTAGGGTTAGGGGTGTGTTTGGATTAGGGTTTCAGTTATAATTGGGGGGTTTCCACTGTTTAGGCACATCAGGGGCTCTCCAAACGACGCGACATGGAGTCCGATCTCAATTTCAGCCAATTCTGCATTGAAAAAGTAAAACAGTGCTCCTTCCCTTCCGAGCTCTCCTGTGCGCCCAAACAGGGGTTTACCCCAACATATGGGGTATCAGCGTACTCGGAACACATTGGAGAACAACTTTTGGGGTCCAATTTCTCCTGTTACCCTTGGGAAAATACAAAACTGGGGGCTAAAAAATAATTTTTGTGGAAAAAAAAATATTTTTTATTTGCATGGCTCTGCATTATAAACTGTAGTGAAACAATTGGGTGTTCAAAGCTCTCACAACAAATCTAAATGAGTTCCTTAGGGGGTCTACTTTCCAAAATGGTGTCACTTGTGGGGGGTTTCTACTGTTTAGGTACATTAGGGCCTCTGCAAACGCAATGTGACGCCTGCAGACCATTCCATCTAAGTCTGCATTCAAAATGGCGCTCCTTCCCTTCCGAGCCCTCCCATGCGCCCAAACGGTGGTTCCCCTCCACATATGGGGTATCAGCGTACTCAAGACAAATTGGACAACAACTTTTGGGGTCCAATTTCTCCTGTTACCCTTGGGAAAATACAAAACTGGGGGCTAAAAAATAATTTTGGGGGAAATTTTTTTTTTTAATTTTCACGGCTATGCGTTATAAACTGTAGTAAAACACTTGAGGGTTCAAAACTCTCACAACACATCTAGATGAGTTGCTTAGGGGGACTACTTTCCAAAATGGTGTCACTTGTGTTTTTTTTTACTGTTTAGGTACATTAGGGCTCTGCAAACGCAATGTGACGCCTGCAGACCATTCCATCTAAGTCGGCATTCAAAATGGCGCTCCTTCCCTTCCGAGCCCTCCCATGCGCCCAAACGGTGGTTCCCCTCCACATATGGGGTATCAGCGTACTCAGGACAAATTGGACAACAACTTTTGGGGTCCAATTTCTCCTGTTACCCTCGGGAAAATACAAAACTGGGGGCTAAAAAATAATTTTTGTGGGAAAAAAATGTTTGTTTTATTTTTACGGCTCTGCATTATAAACTTCTGTGATATGCAAATTGCCTCTGCTGAAAAAAAGAGGACTTAACTCTATAGCGCCACCTATTGGAAGTAGCAATCCTACAAGTCACAATCAACCCTTTAACGAGTCGTGCAATATGACTTAGGATAAAAGCCAAATCAGTATCTCAATTCGCAGACACGGTGTTTCGGGCTGTTGGCCCTCGTCAGTGCGAAGTCAGTGGCGAATAAGCCTCCTTACCTTGACAAGCCAGCTGGTATGTCACTCTCCATAAGGAGAAACGTTACCCCTTAGACCAAACTTCTGTGAAGCAGTTGGTGGGTCAAAGTGCTCACTACACCTCTAGATAAGTTCCTTAGGGGGTCTACTTTCCAAAATGGTGTCACTTGTGGGGGGGTTTCAATGTTTAGGCACATCAGTGGCTCTCCAAACGCAACATGGCGTCCCATCTCAATTCCTGTCAATTTTGAAGTGAAAAGTCAAACGGCGCTCCTTCCCTTCCGAGCTCTCCCATGCACCCAAACAGTGGTTTACCCCCACATTTGGGGTATCAGTGTACTCAGGACAAATTGTACAACAACTTTTGGGGTCCAATTTCTTCTCTTACCCTTGGGAAAATAAAAAATTGGGGGTGAAAAGATAATTTTTGTGAAAAAACATGATTTTTTATTTTTACGGTTCTGCATTATAAACTTCTGTGAAGCACTTGGTGGGTCAAAGTGCTCACCACACCTCTAGATAAGTTCCTTTGGGGGTCTACTTTCCAAAATGGTGTCACTTGTGGGGGGTTTCAATGTTTAGACACATTAGTGGCTCTTCAATCGCAACATGGCGTCCCACCTCAATTCCTGTCAATTTTGCATTGAAAAGTCAAACGGCGCTGCTTCCCTTCCAAGCTCTCCCATGCGCCCAAACAGTGGTTTACCCCCACATATGGGGTATCAGCGTACTCAGGACAAATTGTGCAACAACTTTTGGGGTCCAATTTCTTCTCTTACCCTTGGGAAAATAAAAAATTGGGGGCGAAAAGATCATTTTTGTGAAAAAATATGATTTTTTATTTTTACGGTTCTGCATTATAAACTTCTGTGAAGCACTTGGTGAGTCAAAGTGCTCACCACACCTCTAGATAAGCTCCTTAGGGGGTCTACTTTCCAAAATGGTGTCACTTGTGGGGGGTTTCAATGTTTAGGCATATCAGGGGCTCTCCAAACGCAACATGGCGTCCCATCTCAATTCCAGTCAATTTTGCATTGAAAAGTCAAATGGCGCTCCTTCGCTTCCGAGCTCTGTCATGCACCCAAACAGTGGTTTACCCCCACATATGGGGTATCGGCGTACTCAGGAAAAATTGTACAACATCTTTTGGGGTCCAATTTTCTCCTGTTACCCTTGGTAAAATAAAACAAATTGGAGCAGAAGTAAATTTTGTGTGAAAAAAAAGTTAACTGCTCATTTTTATTTAAACATTCCAAAAATTCCTGTGAAACACCTTAAGGGTTAATAAACTTCTTGAATGTGGTTTTGAGCACCTTTAGGGGTGCAGTTTTTAGAATGGTGTCACACTTGGGTATTTTCTATCATATAGACCCCTCAAAATGACTTCAAATGAGATGCGGTCCCTAAAAAAAAATGGTGTTGTGAAAATAAGAAATTGCTGGTCAAATTTTAACCCTTATAACTCCCTAACAAAAAAAATTTTGGTTCCAAAATTGTGCTGATGTAAAGTAGACATGTGGGAAATGTTACTTATTAAGTATTTTGTGTGACATATCACTGTGATTTAATTGCATAAAAATTCAAAGTTGGAAAATTGCAAAATTTTCCAAATTTTCGCCAAATTTCCGTTTTTTTCACAAATAAACGCAGGTAATATCAAAGAAATTTTACCACTATCATGAAGTACAATATGTCACGAGAAAACAGTGTCAGAATTACTGGGATCCGTTGAATCGTTCCAGAGTTATAACCTCATAAATGGACAGTGGTCAGAATTGTAAAAATTGGCCCGGTCCATAACGTGCAAACCACCCTTGGGGGTGAAGGGGTTAATCGGCGTCTGTGGTCCGGAGATGTGTGGGCGCTCAGAGCAGCGGAGGAACGAGGAGGAAGAGAGAAGAGTATTGCTATATATATTATGCTATAGAGTCTGCCTATGGGGGTGCATTATATTAGAGACAGCGTATTTGGGGCTGCATTATACTATAGAATCTGCCTATGGGTGGTGCATTATACTATAGAATTTGTCTATGGGAGGGTACATTAGACTATAGAATCTGCCTCTGGGGGTGCCTTATACTATGAAGAGTCTGCCTTTGGGGGGTACATTATACTGTAGAGTCTACCTATGGGGGTGCATTATACTATATAGAGTCCAAGTATCAATATGGATATGGACTATATAGAGTTTGCCTATGGGGAGTGCATTATACTATAGAGTCTGCCAAGGGGGTGCATTATATTATATTGTCTATCTATGGGGAGTGCATTATACTATATAGAGTCTGACTATGGGGAGTGCATTATACTATATGGAGGCATATGAGAAGTGCATTATACTATATGGAGGCCTATGGGGAGTGCATTATTAATATATTGAGCACTATATTGAGGACTGCCTGGTGCATTATGCTATATGGAGGCTATTTGGGGGGCCAGCATACAGTGGATATTACAGTGGTGGAGCCATCAAACAGTTTGTGGGATACTAACGGGTCAGTATATATACAGTGAGGGGCATTAGACTGTGTATAAGAAAGCATCATACTGTGTATTGGGGAGCTGTACAGGGGGAGAATTAGGGCATAATTAAATGTAAAGTGGGCACTTATTGTTATAGGGGAGCTTGAGTTACTGTGACTGTCAAAGGGGCACACGGGGCATTATTACTCTCCAGGGGACAAAAAGTGGGCACTGTTTTCTAGGGCACTTGCACCCAGCATTACTATATTCTAGAAGGGTGCTTTAGAATTTACAAGGCACAGAGAACCACACTGTAAGTGCAGTAATAGGGACACATATGGCAGCAGCAGCTCAGCATTGGGATATCAGCAGGATGAGGAGTTTCTGCAGGTTTGGAATAGTCCCATTGGGGATGGTACTGAAAATGTGAGAAGTGAAATGAGAAGTGAGATTTGTTGTTATCTCTACAGCCGAGTCCTGGCTGGAAGAAGTTGTCATGTTGGTCTGGGCCAGAAGAAAATATGTAAAATGTGAACGACTCCATCAGAAAGAACGTCAGCTGTAAGTCACCATCTATAACAGTACTGTAATCTCTAATGTTCTGTAGGACTAGTATTTACCACTGGCCTTATGGCAGTAATATCAATGTTGGTATTTATATAGAGGTTATTTTCAGTAACAGCGCGGTCATCAGCTGGGGTTCTCCTCCATTATTAGTTGTAATCAGTGTTAACTGGTTAGGGGCCCACTCAGAAGTTTCTCCCCCCCAGAAACAAAATCCTAGCTACGCCGCTGGTTAGTCCCCTTAGGGGACTTGAAGCTGGGATCATCAGATCGCTAGTGCTATATATAGCAATGCTGAGTCATTGCTATATATAGCAGAAATCACAGTCTGTTTTGAAAGCCAGCCAAGCTGGTTTTCACAGAAGTACCATTATGACAAGAACAGGGGTCCTCAGCAGACTCCCGGTTGTCACAGCAACCCATTTCCACCCAGTGATCACGTTATGGGTGCATTGATCGGTGTGTGGAATGGTGTGCCACCCTAGTGCTTTATGTTAAATGAATCTGTCAGAGATTGACAGCAGCATTTAACTCCATCCGCTGCTGTAAGAGGCAGATGATGGTTGAATACTTCAACCATCATCAACTGGAAAAGATGCCGGCTCAGCATGTGAGCCTGCTTCAAAGTCAGAAACCTGGCATTGGATTTACCGGTGCGTCTTCTGTCAGTAAAGATTTAAACAAAGTCATGTATATTTGCTTCAACAGTTCTACTGTTCTCCTTTACATGAGGCTGTGCCAACCAAATGCGGAAGAAAAATAGATGTGGGCAACAGAGTGCACAATAGGGTGGTACCCTAGGGAACGAGAGTGGGTAAGTGCTTGGTTAACACTCACCTGGAGAACTTGTGACATAAATATTATATAGGCATGAAGAAAAATAGTTGCTGCCATGTGGCTGGTGGATAGATTCTCCAGGAAATATTTTATCAAGTTGGCTGAAGCACACTAAGTGGGCTGCACTGCTGGAGTAAATCAATTGTTCAACAATGATAATAATATCGTATTTTTAATCACAACTATCAATGAGCGAATAGCTTCGGATAACTCCATATCCGAGTAGCTATAGCGATACTGAACAGCTGCATCTGTAACCTGGATACATATAGCGCTCCCGATAATCAGCTGTTCGGCACTGCAGCTCCATATGTCGCGGCTGTGTAACAGTCACAACACATGCATGGAGAGCCCAACAAACAGGTTCTCCATGCATGTGTTGTGATTGTCTCACAGTCACGACACATGCAGCTGCGGCATCGAATAGCTGATGATTGTGAGCGCTTCAGGTATCCAGGATACCAAGGTAGCTATTTGGGAAGCGCTATAGCTATTTGGATAAGCTCTTATCTGAAGCTATTTGCTCATCCCTATTCATAACTCATTTCAATGCCATACCAATGTCTTTGTCAAGTGAAAAACATTTCAGCCTTGTATTGGCAGTTGTCATGGAGCCTAGGGGTTAGTAATGGAAAGGCATCTATTAAACACCCTCATTACTAGCGCCATATTCAAATATTCTCTTTTCTGGGTGACCTGGGCATTGGGGATTAGCCATTAAGGTGAGTACATGTGTTTCTTTTTTGTTTTTTTTAATTCTTTACAAGAGACGAGGGCTTCAGGAAATAGGTAAAAGTGAATATACTGTGTTTTTTTATTTTTATTTCAATATTTATTTCTTTATTTAAATTTTTTTCCTCTACTTTGAGTACAGGCACCGGCTGATTACTGTGCACATCAGTGGCTCCTGCTCTCGCTGTTATCAGCTACAGCAGGTGTAGGCTAATGGGAGTAGTAGTAGTCTCTCATCAGCCAGCGCCTGTGACAGACAATAAGCTTTTTACACAGTCACGGTTACAACTGCTGGGTCACAATGACATCTGTAACAATTTTACCACTGATCAGAGTCGCCGGTGTTTCTCTCGCTGTCACACAGATGACAGAGCGGAAAACACCATAGGAAGTCAGTAAAACTGCATGCAAAAACTCAGCAAATTCACAGCAAACATGCAAACATTTTATACCTGCGTTTTTGCTGCGTATTTGGCAAACTTAAGCCGGCGTCACACTAGCGAGTTTTACGGATGTATGAGAGGTGCAGAAAATACGGATTGCACATGGTACAATGATTCTCTATGTCCCAGCTCCTATCTGCCATATTTTACTGATCCATATTATATGGTCTTGTACGGCCGTAGAAAATCGCAGCATGCTGCGTTTATCACCGTATTGCGCAAAAAAATTGCCAATGAAAGTCTATGGGGGCGAGAAAAATACGGATTACACACGGACCAGCAGTGTGACTTGCGAGAAATACGCAGCAGTGTTCTATAGAAAAGCCGGTAATTCAATTACCGGCTTTTTCCTTCTCCTTCACAAACCCGACATGATATGAGACATGGTTTACATACAGTAAACCATCTCATATCCCTTTTTTTTGCATATTCCACACTACTAATGTTAGTAGTGTGTATGTGCAAAATTTGGGCGCTGTAGCTTGTAAAATAAAGGGTTAAATCGCGGAAAAAAGGTAACATAAAAAAATCAACAATATTCCATACCTTCCGGCATTCTGGCAGTCCCACGATGTAAATCCATCTGAAGGGGTTAAATCATTTTACAGCCAGGAGCTCTGCTAATGCAATGCTCATGGCTGTAAAACCCCGGGGAATGAATGGAGTGCAGGGGAATGTCCTGTAGTTACCTTGAGTAGCGGTGATGCGCCCTCTGCTGGATGTTCTCATATGAACTCGGCACAGCAGGGCGCGGGAGCGCCGCTTTACACATTGCTACCAGCAGGCACTGCTATATAGCGACATTTAGCCAGTACCTGGACGCTGTATACAACGACGATAGCGAATCTACTCAATGCATGTTCTTTTCCCGGCTGGGATAGTTTCATTATACTACATATCAGTTTAAGCGAGATATGATTAAGAACCCGGTGGGTTCGAAACGTCATATTGACAAACGCTTTCTATCACATATACTTGCATTTTGTTTCTGATGTGTATGTACACAATAAATTGTTATATGATTTTTTGCAACTTATTCCATCCGTGAGTGCGGTGTATTTTCTTATTGCTCTCATATGAACTCGAGCCTGGAAAAAAATCCCACGCTCGAGTTCATATGAGGATATCCAGCAGGGGGCGCATCACCGCGACTCAAGGTAACTACAGGACATTCCCCTGCACTCCATTCATTCCCAGGGGTTTTACAGTCAGGAGCACTGCATTTGCACAGCTCCTGGCTGTAAAATGATTTAACCCCTTCAGATGGATTTACATCGTGGGACTGACCGAACGACGGAAGGTATGGGATATTGTTGATTTTTTATGTTACCTTTTTTACAGGATGAGGGTCTTCAGGTGGATTACCAGTATAATCAAATATTACAACACCCTGTGTCTTTATTTCATTAAAATACTTTTAAATAATGTGTGTGTGTTTTATTAACCATTTCATACTATTGGATTAATAATGGATAGGTGTCTCCATTATTAATCTGGCTAATGTCACCTTACAATAGCAAGGTGACATTAACCCTTCATTACCCCATATCCCACCGCTACACGGGAGTGGGAAGAGAGTGGCCAAGTGCCAGAATAGGCGCATCTTCCACATGTGCCTTTTCTGGGGTGGCTGGGGGCAGATGTTTGTAGCCGGGGGGGGGGGCAATAACCATGGACCCTCTCTAGGCTACTAATATCTGCCCTCAGTCACTGGCTTTACCACTCTGGTGGAGAAAATTGCACGGGAGCCCACGCCAATTTTTTCTGTGATTTAACCCTTTATTTTACAAGCTACAGCGCCCAAATTTTGCACATACACACTACTAACATTAGTAGTGTGGAATATGCAAAAAAAAGGGATATGAGATGGTTTACCGTATGCAAACCATGTCTCATATCATGTCGGGTTTGTGAAGGAGAAAGAAAAAGCCGGCAATTGAATTACCGGCTTTTCACATATCTCGCGCTGAATTAAATATAAATACAGTATATATATATATATATATATATATACTGTATATGTGTTTTAACAAACATTTGAGCACATAAATCCATTAGATGTCGGTTTTGCAAGCCTGCGAGAAAATATCGCAGTACGGATGCCATACGGATTACATACGGAGGATGCCATGCGCAAAATACGCTGACACACCCTGCCTACGGATGACATACAGATCACTATTTTGGGTACATTTCTGCATATTACGGCAGTAAAAAACGGACCGTATTTTCATACGCTGAGTGTGACGCCGGCCTTAATTGAAGCCAATGGGTGAAAAATACTGATCATGCACACAGCAATTCAGAATTCTCATTGATTTTGCTGGCATAGGAATCTCTAGCGTTTTTTGGGCCGATTCCGAGTGGAAAAAACACAGCAAAGGTGCACCAAAAATGCATTGTGTGCATACAGCCTAAGGGTTTCCATCATAGGAAAAAAATAGTAAAATTTACCAATATTTTGTGTATTAATTGTGCATTCTTAGGCAATGCACTACAAAGCATTTGTAATAAATGTAAGAATATCAACTAATTTTAGAGTATTTTATGTTAAAGCTTTGATCAAAATGCAATTAATGTAATAAAACAATGTATGTTGCTGCCTGTCTTCCTTTTTCCTAGTGCAGGGAGACATATGGTGTTTTCCTCCTCAGATTTTTTTTTCTGCAGCACAAGCACAAAGTAGATAGCGGTGCACTAACCTGAAAATAACTTTTAGCTGATAAGGCTATCACACAATATCCATTTCTACTGTATAGCTCAAGTATCAAGGAATTGATCTACAACTTTCTAACACACAATATGTTTGTTTCCTCACTATTGGACAACACCAAACTGTTACATATAATTGTATCGACTTGTAAGGTAAAAACTCAGACAAGTTATCTATTTATCTGGCTTCTGAATGACGCATATCTTGAAAAAGTTGAGGAATTGATAAACACAAAGTGTATTTTTGGATAAAACCATATATACTTTTTCAATTATGTACATATATTACATGAAGTGTAATGAAATGGGTTTTCATGTCTGAGCAGCTGCCCACATAGTCAATATGGACAATGCCAAACATTGCCTGAAGTGTAAAACCACCACCACTAGACTCTAGAGCAGTGGAAATATTCACTAGAAAGATGAAGCACATTCTACTATCTAATGGTCTGATGTATAAATCTAGGATTGGTAGATGACCAGAGAACACAGCCTACTGTATCTGACTTCCAGTTCCTAGTGGAACATTAAGAGTAGATGTTATCTAATATCTAGGTATGCCGCTGATTTCACTGGTTAACAAAAATATATTTTTTTTCTTTCACAAAAACAAAACTTATCTGGACAGAAATATACTCTTCATGCTGAATTCCAATATGCTTTCAGATTTTTTCGGGTTTTTTTGAGACATACAAAATACCTAGAAAATTTTTGATGAAAATTTACGGAAATATTTTGCTTCCAGGATGTCTCTGTTCTTGGTCCAGCAATAGTCAACCAGCATACTGGGGCTCCACTTGCCTTAGTACCTTCACCCCACTGTAGAAATCTGCTGATTAAATCACTCCCCATGCTGGTCACTGACAGCACCAAAATTTTCTGGAAAGAAGTACAGGTGGGAGTCCAAGAAATGAAGTTTTAAAGGGAACCGGTCACCCTGTTTTTTCAGTATGAGATAAAAATGCCATTAAATAGGGCCTGAGCTGTGCTGGACAATAGTGTATTTTGTGTACCCTGATTCCCCACCTATGCTGCCAAAATACCTTACCAAAGTCGCCGTTTTCGCCTGTCAATCAAGGTGGTCTGGTCAAATGGGCATGGTGAAATCTCTTCTTCTCCCCCAGATCTTGCTTATCTTTCCGTTGGTGGCGTAGTGGTTTGTGCATGCCCAACAGTGGAATGCACTGCGCAGCTGAAGAAAAAGAGCGCGATCTGCGCTATTCACCGCTTTATCGCTGGCGGCGGCCATCTTCCTGAGGCCGCGTGTGCGCAGATGGAGATTGCGGTGGCCATTTTCCTGAAGCCGAGTTCTCATATCGGCTTCAGGAAAATGTCCGCCGCGATCTCCATCTGCGCACGCGCGGCATCCCGCGGCCATTTTCCTGAAGCCCCGGGCAGCAGAGCGCTCCATCTGCGCATGCGCGGCCTCAGGAAGATGCCGCCGCCAGCGATAAAGCGGTGAATAGCGCAGATCGCGCTCTTTTTCTTCAGCTGCGCAGTGCATTCCGCTGTTGGGCATGCGAAAACCACTACGCCACCAACAGAAAGATAAGCAAGATCTGGGGGGAGAAGAAGTGATTTCACCATGCCCATTTGACCAGACCACCTTGATTGACAGGCGAAAACGGCGACTTTGGTAAGGTATTTCGGCAGCATAGGTGGGGAATCAGGGTACACAAAATACACTATTGTAAAGCACAGCTCATGCCCTATTTAATGGTATTTTTATCTCATACTGAAAAAACGAGGTGACAGGTTCCCTTTAAGGACCTGATGCATCCGATAGCTTTGTATGATTTCACAAGATCACTCATTATGTCACTATAGATTTCTGCTTTATGATTTCCAATAAAAGATGAGACATTTTTGAAGGACAGCAAGGCTGCTTTTTGCAATGGATTTAATAATTCCTGAAATTGTTCATAGTCCTTCACTAATCTTATTTGCGACCCTATAAAAATGCCTTCTTGCTGTTTTGCATCACTAACTTAGGGAAATTTAGATTTCAAATGTATAAATGCAGCAGAATTTTAATCAAGTCCTTTTGTGAATTGTTTCATAAATCCTACTGGAATACACAGTGGAGGTAAATGTACTTTTTCAGGATTCACTAAAGGTTCATTGCAAGGTTAATTGCAGATGTTAAATTGGAGTAATTAACTGTATATTTTTGATTTGATTCCTTTAATGTTTCTTAAGCAGAAATAGCAATCTGATAAATGGTCCTTCTGTTCCCTCTAAACCAGGGGTGTCAAACTGCATTCCTCAAGGGCTGCAAACAGGTCATGTTTTCAGGATTTCCTTGTATTGCACAGGTGATAATTTAATCACCTGCACAGAATGATTCCAGCACCTTGTGCAATGAGAAGGAAATCTTGAAAACACGCATGGTTTGAGGCCCTCGAGGAATGCAGTTTGACACCCCTGATCTAGAACGTCTGTTCACCACACATATAACAGACATTTTTTGGATGATTTAAAACACTTTCTTGGCACTATTGATTAATGTATAGCAACTAATACAACGAATAAATGATGAGAGATAAGCAAAACACTTTAGATCAACTGAAGAATAAATGTGCATAATATTTAGTTTTTTAACTAGTGATGAGCGAGTACATTCAGCACTATTCGTTACCTGCACGAATAGTACTGTATTCGGGCTATTCGTTACTAGGCAAGTAATTTGCTCTTTGACTCGGTATATTCGACCCACCCAGCATGTTTGGCACTTTATTTGTAGCCAATGAACATGATGGGCTTGCTTGCCAATCACAGAAATGCTGGCACCATCTTTTGTGTGGTATTACTCTGATTGGCTGCCCGAATACCGGGTGTTTGTCGCGCTGTCATGTGCGTGACAGCGCAGCAAACACTGCTTCTGATCTGCGGTGAAATCATCACTGGCGGTCAGAGAGCCGTGGTTCCCACACTGTGAAAAGACAGCGTGAGTGCACAGCTGTGATCGGAGGTATAAAGTTCACCTCCGGTCACTGGTATAAGCTGATGGACCTACAGTTCCCATCAGCTGATGCCTGCTGCCGCTAAAAACAGTGAGAGCAGGAGCGGCTGATGAGAGTATGAGAGTATTCATCAGCTGGATCCTGCACTGTAAATAAATAATTTAAAAAAAACAGCGTGGGTTCCCCCATAGTTTTGATAACCACCCAGACAAAACTCACAGCTGAGGGCTTTAAAACTCTGCTGTCAGTGTTAGCAAGTTTGGTTATCAAGAATAGATAGGTACCCGCGCCGTATTTTTTAAATGTTTAACCCCTTCATGACCCAGCCTATTTTGACCTTAATGACCAGGCCATTTTTTGCAATTCTGACCAGTGTCCATTTATGAGGTAATAACTCAGGAATGCTTCAACGGATCCTAGCGATTCTGAGACTGTTTTTTTGTGACATATTGGGCTTCATGTTAGTAGTAAATTTAGGTCGATAATTTTTGCGTTTATTTGTGAAAAAATCGGAAATTTGGCAAAAATTTTGAAAATTTTGCAATTTTCAAAATTTGAATTTTTATTCTGTTAAACCAGAGAGTTATGCGACACAAAATAGTAAATAAATAACATTACCCACATATCTTCTTTACATCAGCAGAATTTTGGATACAAAATTTTTTTTGCTAGGAAGTTATAAGGGTTAAAATTTGACCAGCGATTTCTCATTTTTGCAACAAAATTTACAAAACCATTTTTTTAGGGACCACCTCACATTTGAAGTTAGTTTGAGGGGTCTATATGGCTGAAAATACCCAAAAGTGACACCATTCTAAAAACTGCACCCCTCAAGGTGCTTAAAACCACATACAATAAGTTTATTAACCCTTCAGGTGCTTCACAGCAGCAAAAGCAACATGGAAGGAAAAAATGAACATTTGACTTTTTAGTCACAAAAATGATATTTTAGCAACATTTTTTTTATTTTCTCATGGGTAAAAGGGTAAAAGGAGAAACTGGACCCCAAAAGTTATTGTACAATTTGTCCTGAGTACGCCGATACCCCATATGTGGGGGGGGAGCCACTGTTTGGGCGCACGACAGGGCTCGGAAGGGAAGGAGCGCCATTTGACTTTTAAATGAAAAATTAGCTCCAATCGTTAGCGGGCACCATGTTGGGTTTGGAGAGCCCCTGTGTGCCTAAACATTGGAGCTCCCTCACAGGTGACCCCATTTTGGAGACTAGACCTCCCAAGGAACTAATCTAGATGTGTGATTAGCACTTTGAACCCCCAAGTGCTTCATAGAAGTTTATAACGCAGAGCCATGAAAATAAAAAAATCATTTTTCTTTCCTCAAAAATTATTTTTAAGCCTGCAATTTTTTATTTTCACAAGGGTAACAGGAGAAAATGGATGCCAAAAGTTGTTGTCCGGTTTGTCCTGAGTGCGCTGATACCCCATATGTGGGGATAAACTACTGTTTGGGCACACGTCAGGGCTTGGAAGGGAAGTAGTGATGTTTTGAAATGCAGACTTTGATGGAATGGTCTGCGGGTGTGACTTTGCGTTTGCAGAGCCCCTGATGTGCCTAAACAGTAGAACCTGCACACAAGTTGCCTCATATTGGAAACTAGACCCCCCAAGGAACTTATCTAGATGTGTGATGAGCACTTTGAACCCCCAAGTGCTTCACAGAAATTTATAACGCAGAGCCGTGAAAATAAAAAATAATTTTTTTCCCACAAAAATAAGTTTTTAGCCCCCATTTTGTTATTTTCCCAAAAGTAACAGGAGAAATTAGACCCCCAAAGTTGCTGTGCAATTTTTCCTAAGTACGCTTATGTCCCATATGTTTGGGTAAACCACTGTTTGGGCGCACGTCGGGGCTCAGAAGGGAGGGAGCCCCATTTGACTTTTTGAATGCAAGATTGGCTGGAATCAACGGTGGCGCCATGTCGCGTTTGGAGACCCCTGATGTGCCTAAACAGTGGAAACTCCTCAATTCTAAGTCCAACACTCACCCCAACACACCCCTAACCCTAATCCCAACTCTAGGCATAACCCTAATCACAACCTTAACCCCAACACACCCCTAACCACAACCGTAACCCCAACACACCCCTAACCCTAATCTCAACCCTAACCCCAACACACCCCTAACCCTAATCCCAACCCTAACCATAACCCTAACCACAAGCCTAATCCAAACCCCAACACACCCCCTAATCTTAACCCTATTTCCAACCCTAACCCTAATTCCAACCCTAACTCTAATTCCAGCCCTATCCCTAAGGCTATGTGCCCACGTTGCGGATTCGTGTGAGGATTTTTCCGCACAGTTTTTGAAAAATCCGCAGGTAAAAAGCACTGCGTTTTACCTGCAGATTTACCGTGGATTTCCAGTGTTTTTTGTGTGGATTTCATCTGCGGATTACTATTGAGGAACAGGTGTAAAACGCTGCGGAATCCGCACAAAGAATTGACATGCTGCGGAAAATACAATGCGTTTCCGCGCGGTATTTTCTGCACCATGGGCACAGCGGATTTGGTTTTCCATACGTTTACTAATTCTAATTCTAACCCTAATTGCAACCCTAACCATAGTTCTAACCCTAACCCTAGTTCTAACCCTATTTCTAACCCTAACCCTAGTTCTAACCCTAACCCTAGTTCTAACCCTAACCCTAGTGGAAAAATAAAAGTAAATATATTTTCTTTATTTTATTATTGTCCCTACCTATGGGGGTGATAAAGGGGGGGGTTGTTTATTATTTTTTTATTTTGATCGCTGTGATAGAACCTATCACAGCGATCAAAATGTACCTAGAATGAATCTGCCAGCTGGCAGACTCGGCGGGCGCACTGCACATGCACCCGCCATTTTGAAAGATGGCGGCACCCATGCAGAAGACGGACACCGGGAGGGACACCGGAAGTCGTTAAGTATGCGGGGGTGGGATCGGACAGTGAGGGGTGAGATCGGACTGCAGGGGGTGCGGACAGGAGGATGGAGGGGAGCAGAGCACAGGACAGGACGGAGGATGGGGGCGGTGGATCGGTGGCAGTGGCGGGGTCAGATCGCGGTCTCCAGCCATGGCTGATGATATTGCAGCATTGGCCATGGCTGGATTGTAATATTTCACCAATTTTTATTGGTGAAATATTATGATTGCTCCTGCACTGTAAATAAATAATTTAAAAAAAACAGCGTGGGTTCCCCCATAGTTTTGATAACCACCCAGACAAAACTCACAGCTGAGGGCTTTAAAACTCTGCTGTCAGTGTTAGCAAGTTTGGTTATCAAGAATAGATAGGTACCCGCGCCGTATTTTTTAAATGTTTAACCCCTTCATGACCCAGCCTATTTTGACCTTAATGACCAGGCCATTTTTTGCAATTCTGACCAGTGTCCATTTATGAGGTAATAACTCAGGAATGCTTCAACGGATCCTAGCGATTCTGAGACTGTTTTTTTGTGACATATTGGGCTTCATGTTAGTAGTAAATTTAGGTCGATAATTTTTGCGTTTATTTGTGAAAAAATCAGAAATTTGGCAAAAATTTTGAAAATTTTGCAATTTTCAAAATTTGAATTTTTATTCTGTTAAACCAGAGAGTTATGCGACACAAAATAGTAAATAAATAACATTACCCACATATCTTCTTTACATCAGCAGAATTTTGGATACAAAATTTTTTTTGCTAGGAAGTTATAAGGGTTAAAATTTGACCAGCGATTTCTCATTTTTGCAACAAAATTTACAAAACCATTTTTTTAGGGACCACCTCACATTTGAAGTTAGTTTGAGGGGTCTATATGGCTGAAAATACCCAAAAGTGACACCATTCTAAAAACTGCACCCCTCAAGGTGCTTAAAACCACATACAATAAGTTTATTAACCCTTCAGGTGCTTCACAGCAGCAAAAGCAACATGGAAGGAAAAAATGAACATTTGACTTTTTAGTCACAAAAATGATATTTTAGCAACATTTTTTTTATTTTCTCATGGGTAAAAGGGTAAAAGGAGAAACTGGACCCCAAAAGTTATTGTACAATTTGTCCTGAGTACGCCGATACCCCATATGTGGGGGGGGAGCCACTGTTTGGGCGCACGACAGGGCTCGGAAGGGAAGGAGCGCCATTTGACTTTTAAATGAAAAATTAGCTCCAATCGTTAGCGGGCACCATGTTGGGTTTGGAGAGCCCCTGTGTGCCTAAACATTGGAGCTCCCTCACAGGTGACCCCATTTTGGAGACTAGACCTCCCAAGGAACTAATCTAGATGTGTGATTAGCACTTTGAACCCCCAAGTGCTTCATAGAAGTTTATAACGCAGAGCCGTGAAAATAAAAAAATCATTTTTCTTTCCTCAAAAATTATTTTTAAGCCTGCAATTTTTTATTTTCACAAGGGTAACAGGAGAAAATGGATGCCAAAAGTTGTTGTCCGGTTTGTCCTGAGTGCGCTGATACCCCATATGTGGGGATAAACTACTGTTTGGGCACACGTCAGGGCTTGGAAGGGAAGTAGTGATGTTTTGAAATGCAGACTTTGATGGAATGGTCTGCGGGTGTGACTTTGCGTTTGCAGAGCCCCTGATGTGCCTAAACAGTAGAACCTGCACACAAGTTGCCTCATATTGGAAACTAGACCCCCCAAGGAACTTATCTAGATGTGTGATGAGCACTTTGAACCCCCAAGTGCTTCACAGAAATTTATAACGCAGAGCCGTGAAAATAAAAAATAATTTTTTTCCCACAAAAATAAGTTTTTAGCCCCCATTTTGTTATTTTCCCAAAAGTAACAGGAGAAATTAGACCCCCAAAGTTGCTGTGCAATTTTTCCTAAGTACGCTTATGTTCCATATGTTTGGGTAAACCACTGTTTGGGCGCACGTCGGGGCTCAGAAGGGAGGGAGCCCCATTTGACTTTTTGAATGCAAGATTGGCTGGAATCAACGGTGGCGCCATGTCGCGTTTGGAGACCCCTGATGTGCCTAAACAGTGGAAACTCCTCAATTCTAAGTCCAACACTCACCCCAACACACCCCTAACCCTAATCCCAACTCTAGGCATAACCCTAATCACAACCTTAACCCCAACACACCCCTAACCACAACCGTAACCCCAACACACCCCTAACCCTAATCTCAACCCTAACCCCAACACACCCCTAACCCTAATCCCAACCCTAACCATAACCCTAACCACAAGCCTAACCCAAACCCCAACACACCCCCTAATCTTAACCCTATTTCCAACCCTAACCCTAATTCCAACCCTAACTCTAATTCCAGCCCTATCCCTAAGGCTATGTGCCCACGTTGCGGATTCGTGTGAGGATTTTTCCGCACAGTTTTTGAAAAATCCGCAGGTAAAAAGCACTGCGTTTTACCTGCAGATTTACCGTGGATTTCCAGTGTTTTTTGTGTGGATTTCACCTGCGGATTACTATTGAGGAACAGGTGTAAAACGCTGCGGAATCCGCTCAAAGAATTGACATGCTGCGGAAAATACAATGCGTTTCCGCGCGGTATTTTCTGCACCATGGGCACAGCGGATTTGGTTTTCCATACGTTTACTAATTCTAATTCTAACCCTAATTGCAACCCTAACCATAGTTCTAACCCTAACCCTAGTTCTAACCCTATTTCTAACCATAACCCTAGTTCTAACCCTAACCCTAGTTCTAACCCTAACCCTAGTGGAAAAATAAAAGTAAATATATTTTCTTTATTTTATTATTGTCCCTACCTATGGGGGTGATAAAGGGGGGGGTTGTTTATTATTTTTTTATTTTGATCGCTGTGATAGAACCTATCACAGCGATCAAAATGTACCTAGAATGAATCTGCCAGCTGGCAGACTCGGCGGGCGCACTGCACATGCACCCGCCATTTTGAAAGATGGCGGCACCCATGCAGAAGACGGACACCGGGAGGGACACCGGAAGTCGTTAAGTATGCGGGGGTGGGATCGGACAGTGAGGGGTGAGATCGGACTGCAGGGGGTGCGGACAGGAGGACGGAGGGGAGCAGAGCACAGGACAGGACGGAGGATGGGGGCGGTGGATCGGTGGCAGTGGCGGGGTCAGATCGCGGTCTCCAGCCATGGCTGATGATATTGCAGCATTGGCCATGGCTGGATTGTAATATTTCACCAATTTTTATTGGTGAAATATTATGATTGCTCTGACTGAAAGTGAAGCGTCACTTTCAACAGCCAATCAGAGCGATCGTAGCCACGAGAATACCAGCCCCAAGATGTCTGGCTTAGCAAGGCTGGTTGTCAAACATTTGGGGGATCCCACGCATTTTTTAAAATTATTTACTTAAATAATTAAAAAATATGGCTTGGGGACCACTCTATTCTTGATAACCAGCCTTGATAACATTGACAGCTGAGGGTTGCAGCCCCCAGCTGTCAGTTTTGGCTGGCTGGTTATAGAAAATATAGCGCAGGTGGTGGATGAGGAATACTCCCATCAGGCGCTCTCGCTGTTACTGTTATTAGCGGCAGCAGGTGTAGACTGATGGGAGTAATGGTCCAAAAAGTTGCCGCATGCTGTCATTGTTCTCACTTGAATACAACTCTCATCATTCTCCCTTACTCATGCTGATCGCCGTCAGAGCAGGGGAGAATGATGAGAATCATCTTCAGCACCAGGCACTGGGGAATAGTGCTTTCTGCACCGCTGCTTCCCTGGTATCCGCCATGTGGTACTGATGAAGCAAATGGGTGGCATATGGTTGCCACACATGTGCCACAAATATTACACACATGGACACTGCCATCTCCAGTACCAATTTGACGTTGGGAAAATTTCTATTGGCACTCACGCTCACATCAGATAAGTTAAGTGAGTTAATGGACTGCAAACTCCCAGGACCTTCTGATGGCACCGGAAGTGCCATCATTGGACATTGGGCAGTGATAGCACACATTGCTCAGTGTCTCTGCTTGATAGCAGGCTGTATGGTGGCATCATGCAAACATGCAGGCTGCCATCTAGATGTAGCAGAGCTAGACCCATCACTGGACAAATGGATAATCATCTTTGTGGAAAGGTGAGGATTATTGTTGTTTTTTTATTTTAACTCTTTTGCAGAAGACACTGGCATCGGTGGAAAGCGCGATGTCATAAGTATGGTTTAATTAAGATTTATTAAAGGAGCCTTCGTCATTCTATCAATTAAAGGACTTTTTTCTGGGTGTCTGTCTTTTTATACAATATGACTGTGGGGTTAGCAATGGGGCCTTTCTATTGACACCTCTCCATTACTAACTTCTTGGCTTGATGTCACCTGACAATACAAAGATGACAACATCCCCCCAACTATCACCACACTTGCCACCAGTACATGGCAAGTGGGAAGAGTGAGGCTAAGTGCCAGAATTAGCACATCTTATAGATGTGCCTTTTCTGAGGTGGCTGAGAACTGATGTTTGTAGCCTGGGGGGGGGGGGGCATTATCCATGGCCCCTTCCTAGGCTATTAATATCAATCCACAGCTGTCTGCATAGCCTTTGCTGGTTTTTAATTATAGGGGACCCTATGTCATTTCTTTGGGGGTCCCCATTTTAATAGCCAGTAAAGGCTAAGTAAACAGCTGTGAGCTGATATTACTAGCCTGGAAAGCTCCATAGGAATTACCCCCTTCCCAGGCTATAAACATCTCCCCCAACCGTCGGCTTTCCCTCTGCTGGTTAAGAAAATTACGGAGGAGCCCAAGCAATTTTTTTCAGAGAAATAATCTTTCAATAATTAAATACATGTACAGTAAGCTGCACATACACTGTACTAATTGTATTTGTCACTGACATTTGTATATCTATCTATTCTGTGTATATACTGTGCGTAATCCATCTATTTCATGCTGTTGGCTCCTCATGTGATTTTACATTAAGTGGCTGCTGAATTGCGGCCTTTTTTTAGATAGATAAATAAATAGATAGATAATAATAATTTTATATCTATAGAGCCAACATATTCCGCAGCACTTTACATTTTAGAGGGAACTTGTACATACAATAGACATTACAGCATAACAATAAACACATAGATCAAAACAGATGCCAAGAGGAATGAGGGCACTGCTCGCAAGCTTACAATCTATGAGCAAAAAGGGGAGACACAAAAGGTGGATAGTAACAAGTGCTTTTGTTGTCCAGACCAGCCAAAGTGTAAGAATCGGGTGTTCATGTAATGCTGCACAAGAAGTTCAGTTTTTGACAGGTTCAGTTTCAGATAGAGGGAGGACATGATAGAGACAGCGGTAAGACAATTACTGGTGTTTTCTAAAAAGACAGGCGTGATATCAGGAGAAGAAGTGTATGATTGGGTGTCATCAGCATAGAGATGGTACTGGAAACCAAATCTACTGACTGTTTGACCAATAGGGGCAGTATACAAAGAGAAGAGGAGGGGGCCTAGAATCGATCCTTGAGGAACCCCAACAGTAAGGGGAAGAGGAGAGGAGGAGGAGCCAGCAAAAGATACAGTGAAGGAGCGGTCAGAGAGATAGGAGGAGAACCAGGTGAGAACGGTGTCCTTGAGGCAGATGGAGCAGAGCATAGTGAGGAGAAACTGATGATCCACAGTGTCAAATTGTTAGGGCTAGCGGAACGCACCAAATAATTAGAGAAAAGGAATAAGGTGCGTTCGCAGCCCGGGGTCCACCATGTAGAGATAGAACCTGCTGCTAAGCAATGACGGACTATATGGCGGTACAATGTGGATACACACAAGTTAGCTTCACCCTGTGTGAAATAGGCGAACCCTGTTGCGTCACAGGGCCACAGTACCGCACGTAACAAAACTAATAATTTAATGCATGAGAGTGCATGCGATGCCGCACTGGCGGACGCCACTAACCACTCAGACTTGGGTTTGGAAAGCGCGGTGATAGCGCACGTCGCCGCACTGGCGGTCACAGCAATAGACGCTGTTTGTGTACCAGTGTTGGTTACAAGTCGGGCGCTAGATTACAATCATCCTCCTTACGCGAGCATTCAAGCACAAGGGAGGGGATGATTAATGAGCGACTTTCACTCACAACACACACACATAAACAAGCGTACACTAGCACATGGCCATGCGGCCATGCAAACCTTTTATAGCTGCAGCATATACAGGACCTTCCCAGAAGGACCAATAGGAGGCTGCCACAGAAGTTGAGCACCCTCAGGACCTTCCTGGAGGACCAATGGGATCTGCTACAGTATCTGAGCATGTGACCCTCGATCTCCAATGGGAGATCTTGCCCTGGGCATGCTCAGAAGGGGAAAAGCAGGACTTAGTCCCAAAAGCGTCTTCTCGCCGCTGCCCAGCACTGGCTTCAATGGCAGAAGCTGGAAAAGCAGCAGACACCCTTTGCTCAGATTGAGACTGAGCAAGACGCTGGGACCGATGTCTCCACTGAGCAGGCTCCACTGCGGCCGATGCAGAATGAGAGACCACAGCAGGCATGGTTCGAGATTCCCCCTGTGCAGCAGTGGGAACTCGACTCCTAACATTACCCCCCTCCTAGCCCCCCCCCCCTTGGGCCTCGCCATGCCCAAAGGCTGCAATGAGCAGCGGAGCCCGAATGTGCTCTACAGGTTCCCAGGTTCTGTCCTCAGGGCTGTGGCCCTTCCAGTCCACCAGATAGTATTTTTTGCCACGTACTACCTTGCACCCCACGATAGCATTCACCTCGTACTCATCCGTGGACGAACTCGATGTCCCGGTAGATGACTCAGAAAACCGGGACATATAGATGGGCTTTAAGAGGGAAACGTGGAAGGTGTCGGTGATACCAAGGCGCGGAAGAATAGCCAAATGGTATACCACAGGGTTAACCTGTTCCAGAACCTTGAAAGGACCAATGTAGCAAGGCGCAAACTTAGTGGACTCAACTCGCAGCCTGATGTTACGGGCGGAGAGCCACACTAAGTCGCCAGGAGCGAAGGTCGGAGCGGGGCGCCGGTGAGCATCGGCAGAAACCCTCATTCTCTCCTTGGAAGCCCGAATGGCATCCTGTGTGCGGTCCCAAATGTCACGTGCCTCCACTGCCCAGTCTGCCACCCTGGAATCAGTGGATGACACGGGCATGGGCAGAGAGACATGCGGATGCTGGCCGTAATTAAGGAGAAAAGGAGTCTGCCCAGTGGAATCGGCTACGGCATTGTTCAGAGCAAATTCTGCCCAAGGTAGCAAAGATGCCCAGTCATCCTGCCTAGCAGAGACAAAATGTCGCAAATATATCACCAGAGTCTGGTTGGCCCTCTCTACCAACCCATTCGTCTCGGGATGATATGCAGAGGAGAGATTTAGTTCTGTGCTGAGTTAACGTCAGAGCTCTCTCCAAAACCGAGACGCGAACTGGGGACCCCGGTCACTGAAAATTTTATCAGGCATGCCATGTAAACGGAAAATATATTTAATGAATAACTCCGCCAAGGCCCGTGCAGAAGGTAACCGTGGAAGCGGCACCAAGTGCACCATCTTAGAGAAATGATCGGTGACAACCCAGATAATGGTGCAGTTACGAGACTTGGGTATGCCCACCACGAATTCCATCCCGACCATCTCCCAGGGCCTGTCTGCCACTGGCAGGGGGTAAAGTTGCCCAGCAGGCCGTTGCCAAGGAGACCGATTCTTGGCGCAGGAGACACATGCCCGAATATAGTCCCCGATGTCACGGGCCATATGCGGCCACCAGTACGTCCTCACCAAAAGCTCAGATGTCCTCTTGGTCCCAAAATGTCCACCCACCCTGGACGAATGAGCCCAAGAGAGAACCTCCGGTCACAAATTAGATGGAACGAAAGTCTTTCCTGGGGGCACAGACTCTAGCGAAACTGGAGCCACAGTTCTCAGGCTCTCAGAAGGGACAATAAACCGAGGCTCCTCCTCCTCAGATGACACTACGGAGCGAGAGAGAGCGTCGGCACGAATGTTCTAGAAAATGGAGAGTAAAATGGAACCGGGAGAAGAACAGGGACCATCTAGCCTGGCGAGAATTCAGCCGCTGGGCCGTCTGTAAGTACACCAAGTTCTTGTGGTCTGTGAACACTTGGAAGGGAAAGCGAGCTCCCTCCAAGAGGTGTCTCCACTCTGAGAAAGCCAACTTCATGGCTAGCAACTCTCTGTCCCCGATGGAATAATTCCTCTCTGCTGGTGAAAAGGTCTTGGAGAAGAAGAAGCAAGGATACTTCCGACCTTGAGCATCCTTTTGGAAGAGGACTGCTCCAACACCAACGGATGAGGCATCCACCTCCATAATAAATGGCTTATCTACATCGGGGCGATGTAGGATGGGAGCACTAGCGAAGTGTGACTTAATCAAGAGAAAGGCCTTGGAGACCTCCTCCGACCACAACTTGGGATTTGCTCCCTTCTTGGTGAGGGCAACCAAGGGAGCTACCAAAGTTGAGAAGTGTGGGATGAACTGGCGATAGTAATTAATGAACCCCATAAAGCACTGCACCGCTTTAAGAGAATGGGGTTCTTTCCAGTGCATCACAGCCTGTAGCTTGGCAGGATCCATAGCCAATCCCTGGGCAGAGATGATATAGCCAAGGAAAGGCAAGGACTCCTGCTCAAACACACACTTCTCCAACTTGGCGCAGGGGGAGTTTGCCCATAAGAGGTCAAAAACTTTGCGAACATCTCTCCGATGGGAGTCAATATCTGGAGAGTAGATGAGAATATCATCCAGATAGACTACGACCGAGGTGGTGAGCATCTCCTGGAAGATGTCATTCACAAAGTCTTGGAAAAAGGCTGGGGCATTACAGAGCCCGAAGGGCATCACCAGATATTCCTAGTGCCCATCCCTGGTGTTAAAAGCCGTCTTCCATTCATCCCCCTCATGGATGCGAATCAGGTTATAAGCACCCCACAGATCTAACTTAGTAAATACCCTTGCTCCCCGTAGCCTATCAAAAACTCAGATATCAGGGGTAGTGGGTATTTATTCTTAACGGTGATGGCGTTAAGACCCCTGTAGTCTATGCATGGACGTAGTTCTCCATTCTTCTTCTGCACGAAGAAGAACCCAGCCCCTGCAGGTGACACTGACTTCCTAATGAATCCTCTTGCCAGATTCTCTTGAATGTACTGGGACATTACCTCCGTCTCCGGGAGAAATAACGGATAGACTCGACCCCGGAGAGGCTCTGCACCAGGCAGGAGGTCAATAGGACAGTCATAGGGGCGGTGAGGAGGAAGGGTCTCCGCAGCCCTTTTGGAGAACACGTCCGCATAGGACCAAAAGTGCTTGGGGAGAGAGGAAAGATCTGCGGGTACCTCTGTAGAAGTAACCTGAACGTGCAGCGCCGCAGGGCCGAGGGGTACCCGGTACCGGGCCTCTGAGTCTCTGCTCTGGGGTTGTCACGGTGGCTAGACCCGGTCCGTGACCCTGCTGAGGGGCGCCCAATAATAGGTGTGGATGGTGGTGGTAGTGCGGTGCAGTAAATAACGAGGACTTCAGGTTGCAGTCTCTTTACCTCTTTACTGAAGGCTTCAGGGTCCTCAATCCGGAATACGGTTAACCGGGCTGCGCAAGCCTGACCGGTCCGATGGCACCTCCAGAGTTCCCTTTGCAGGTGGAAATCTGTGCCTACCTTCTAGCGCTTGTGTGTTGTGGTCCTCCCCTGCTGTGCTTACGGGATAGTCCCCACAACCGTTGTGTCTGTTTCTCGTGTTCCCTCACAACTCGATTCTGATGTTCTTCCACGTCCCCCAGATCTTATGGATAGGACGCACCCGTATGACGGGGAGGCTCGGAGCTCTTCCGGGACTCTAGCGTCGCCCCACTCCTGTTGTTACCCCCCTGTGTCTTCCTAGGTCAATTGGGTGAGACAGCCCGCCTATAACTGACTGTCCTGCCGTAGGTTTGAAGTTTGGCCTGGAGCTCTATACTTCCTCGGCGTTCCGGCCACCGGTTATGCGCCTCGATAGGATGTTGCCTCGTCTTACAGCACGACTCGTACTGGTATTCTCCTTGTTGCGTTGATCTCGTTTCTAACTCAGCACAATAAACCTCGCTTCTTGTCCTTTCTTGGGGTACCGCCGCTATATCGTGCAGGCGCGGTCCCGTAACGTTCTCTCTGGTTGCTAGGCCTCTGTCAGGATCCCACCCCTGACAGGGACCCCTCCGAATCTTCCCCTACAACACCCTCTGCCACAAGGTGTTGCCTGGTTCCAACCCAGTCAGCTTTCTGATCTAACTTCCTGCCTAACCCCCAGTTTTACCAGATTGTGAGGAGTGGCCTAATACATAGTACCCTTAGCTCCCCCTGGAGGCCAGATTGTAAAATGTATTGGTGTCTGTGATACCTGGTCAGATGAACTCCTTCAGTGCCATCAGACGTACCATAGCCCCCCTTAGCGGCGGAGCAACAGTACTGCAATGACCAGGACTCTGGGGCGCTGCACTCCCCCCCGGTTAAATCCAGTACTCCTGGACTGGGAAGAAAACAACAATACATGTCAGCAAAAAGACATACAATTTTGAAAATGCAAGTACAAGTAAACTTTTTTTTTTTTTTTAACAGGACTTCCCTTTATGGGAGGTGAGGACGCTTGAACGTTACAAACATGGTTAAATATTCTAAATAACTTACTATAAATAACTTCTTGTACCCAACCAGGTATTCTACTAAGTGCAAATTTCTTGAACAATAATTTAACTTTGCCTTTAAGGACGTACTCGCTGAATCCACTAAAGACCTTCTTATAAAACATTATAAGGCTAATTAACTTTTCTGCATTCTCCTTCTTTACATCTGCAGGACCGCCTGTCCTATCCGCTCCAGGCCTACTGCCTCTCCTTTCTGTTACAGGACCGCCCCTTTCTGCCCGGGCCTACTGCCTTTCTACTACTATACATGGTATAGAACTTATCATCCATCTTTCAGTTCAGGATTACTGAGCCAGCTCTGTATGGCTCCTAGGAGGACTCACTGACTAACCCCGTACGGGTTCACTTTCTGTCCTCATTCTTCTATCAACATCATTAAACATTTCTCACAATCAACTAGTTAGCTACATTTAACTTCTTCTTTCAAGACATTATTGCCATTTAACCATCTTAAGGCAACACTGTTCATAAGTGCAATATGTGAACATTCCCTTTAAGAGGGGACCAAGTCTCTATGAGGTAGTGCAACTTCTCAAGCTGCAAGTCTGTTCGCAGTAAGGACTCCGGTGCTGGTTCCAAGACCAGTGTCTTCGCAAAAGTCCTTTCCTTGTGTAAAACCAGTAGAGAGCACCTTTAAGAAGGTGCAAACTATGTACAAAAAGTTTGTAATCATGCATTGTTCATGATTCAGCAGTTCTTTCAATGATGAATAAACAGGAAACAAAAACAAAAAGTAGAAGAAGGGATCCCGGGTAAACGAAGGGATCCCTTTAAGAATAACCCTAGTCGGGTTTAAAGCAGCAAAGTTCAGGGAAACAAACAGTTAACTATTTACATATCCATGGCATCGAGGTTTACTCTCGCTCTGGCGGCCGTAGCTCCGCATAGACTTCGCTCGGCAAGGTGATCGGCGAGATCGGGGCCTTTAAGAAGTGCTCCATACCCGTGGCCCGATCCCAGGGTGTAAGGCGCCGGAGTCTATAGGTCCCAGGGAGAGGGGGTGCCGTGACGGGGCCTATCAGCAGGTCCTCTGCTGGCGGGGCAGGGTCGTTCTTCATACCTGCTTCAGATGCGGTCCCTCCGGTGCCGATTTGCTGCGTCTCCGCTAGGATCGGGAACGCTGGTTGCAGGGCTTTGCGCTGCGGCGTTGTCATCTCCGTTTGCAGCACCTCACTTCCCGGCAGAGCCTTGCTTTCTGGCTTCAGAGCGCTGGAACTTCTTTCTTGCTCCGGACCAGACGAGGCTGCCGACAGACGTCTGGTGAGGCTCCCGATGAAGGTCTTCTTCCACCCGGCCTCAGTGGTCAGCTGCGTCCGCAGGAGTTGGTCGCTGAGCTCATCCACTCCGGATGGCAGGAAGTCAGTATCAGCCGTGGAGGCCTGGTCACGGTGTCCCTCCGGGTAGCTGGGGGAGTCCTTTGCTCCGACCCCACACTCCGGTTCCGGGCAGCTCGCCATGGCGTCCTCCACGTGGTTCGCTTCTTCTTCCTCGTCCTTTTCCCGCTCTCTCCTTCGTGGGCGGTTTCGTTTTCTCTGTCTCCGCCCACCATTGAGAATCAGGAGGCGGATCTCGGCTGCTGACGGACACGTCCTCACAGTGCAGAAATATTTAGACTGGGCGGCCATTGTCTTTCGCGCTCTCCAGCTTGTCTACGCCCACTCCACGCCCCTCTTCTTCTCCTGCGCTCTCCTTAGCGCTGTAATGGCGGCGGTTTTGGCGGAAAATGGCAATGCACAGTCTTTGCAATAAGTCACAGTCCAAGTACAATAAATCACAGTTCCAAGGCACACATGACCTGATTCTTCAGGCTTAAGTAGATCCTGTTCGTGACGCCAAAATGCAGCGCCCCCACTGCCGCAGGGCCGAGGGGTACCCGGTACCGGGCCTCTGAGTCTCTGCTCTGGGGTTGTCACGGTGGCTAGACCCGGTCCGTGACCCTGCTGAGGGGCGCCCAATAATAGGTGTGGATGGTGGTGGTAGTGCGGTGCAGTAAATAACGAGGACACCAGGTTGCAGTCTCTTTACCTCTTTACTGAAGGCTTCAGGGTCCTCAATCCGGAATACGGTTAACCGGGCTGCGCAAGCCTGACCGGTCCGATGGCACCTCCAGAGTTCCCTTTGCAGGTGGAAATCTGTGCCTACCTTCTAGCGCTTGTGTGTTGTGGTCCTCCCCTGCTGTGCTTACGGGATAGTCCCCACAACCGTTGTGTCTGTTTCTCGTGTTCCCTCACAACTCGATTCTGATGTTCTTCCACGTCCCCCAGATCTTATGGATAGGACGCACCCATATGACGGGGAGGCTCGGAGCTCTTCCGGGACTCTAGCGTCGCCCCACTCCTGTTGTTACCCCCCTTGTGTCTTCCTAGGTCAATTGGGTGAGACAGCCCGCCTATAACTGACTGTCCTGCCGTAGGTTTGAAGTTTGGCATGGAGCTCTATACTTCCTCGGCATTCCGGCCACCAGTTATGCGCCTCAATAGGATGTTGCCTCGTCTTACAGCACGACTCCTACTGGTATTCTCCTTGTTGCGTTGATCTCATTTCTCACTCAGCACAATAAACCTCGCTTCTTGTCCTTTCTTGGGGTACCGCCGCTATATCATGCAGGCGCGGTCCTGTAACGTTCTCTCTGGTTGCTAGGCCTCTGTCAGGATCCCACCCCTGACAGGGACCCCTCCAAATCTTCCCCTACAACACCCTCTGCCACAAGGTGTTGCCTGGTTCCAACCCAGTCAGCTTTCTGATCTAACTTCCTGCCTAACCCCCAGTTTTACCAGATTGTGAGGAGTGGCCTAATACATAGTACCCTTAGCTCCCCCTGGAGGCCAGATTGTGAAATGTATTGGTGTCTGTGATACCTGGTCAGATGAACTCCTTCAGTGCCATCAGACGTACCATAGCCCCCCTTAGCGGCGGAGCAACAGTACTGCAACGACCAGGACTCTGGGGCGCTGCAAACGCACTCCCTCTGACATCTACCCTCACATGATTTACTCCATCCCCAAATTTTCCCTGAGGACCACTATATATGAGGAGAATGATAGCGAAGCCATGGTATCCCCAACAGGACCTCATCAATTCCCTCAGGAATGAATAATAGGGAGATAATCTCCTGATGTGATGGAGACATAGAAAGAGTGAATGAAATAGTCTGATGTGTAATCTGTGAGGGTAGTGTCGACCCATTTACCACTCGTACGGTCACAGGTTTGGCGAGCATCACCAGGGGTATTGCGTGATGCTGGGCAAAAGCAGATGACATGAAATTGCCTTCCGCCCCGGAGTCCAGGCAAAGCTCTACCATAAGAGTGGATGGGCCTATGGTTATTGTCCCCTTGAAGGACAATTTAGAGGAAAACGTCTCTGTGTCTAGTGTACCTGCTCCAACTACCACTAGACGCTGACGTTCCCCCGACCACTGAGAACACTTCGAGGCAAGATGTCCTGACTGCCGGCAAACATGACAGACCATAGGTGCACGAGCGGACCGGGACTTAGATCCCGCACGCAACACCTCTATGGCGTCATGTGACTCGGATGCCTGGACTGGAGATTCCTGAGGTTTGGCGAAGGTGGGAGCCAGACAAAACCTCTGCCTACACTGAGCTTGTCCAACCTTCGCTCGTGAAAACGAAGGTCGATGCGGGTTGATATAGCTATGAGCTCCTCCAGTGTGGCGGGAATCTCCCTAGTCGCCAAAGGGTCCTTCACATGGTCAGCCAGCCCTCTCCAAAATACCGGGATAAGGGCCTTATCCAACCATTCCAGCTCAGACGCTAATGTCCGGAAGTGGACGGCAAAATGGCTGACCATGGACGAACCCTGAGTCAATGCCAGCAGCTGGAGCGCCGTATCATGGGTGACTTGGGGTCCTAAAAAGACCTGTTTCAGAGTGCTCAGAAACCGAGGAGCACTCTGTACCACATGATCGTCGCGCTCCCACAGCGGCGTAGCCCACTCCAATGCCCTGTCCGACAGCAGAGAAATTATGAATCCCACCTTTGCCCGCTCTGTGGGAAAACGTGCGGCCAGGAGCTCGAGGTGTATACCGCACTGGCTCACGAAACCCCTACAGGATTTACTGTCACCAGAGTATTTCTCTGGCAGCGGGAGGTGAGATAAGGTCGGAACAGAGATGGCAGTGGGTAAAGCTGCCGCAGCCACGCTAGCAGCCTGAACAGCTATTGCGGTAACATCCACCGCTGAGGTTGCACGCTCGAGAGCCGCCAACCTGCCCTCCAGCAGCTGGATGCACCCCTGCAATCGCTGTTCGTCCGTCATTACTTAGCCAGACCCTGGCGCTAGTATAATGTTAGGGCTATCGGAATGCACCAAATAATTAGAGAAAAGGAATAAGGTGCGTTCGCAGCCCGGGGTCCACCGTGCAGAGATGGAACCTGCTGCTAAGCAATGACGGACTATATGGTGGTACAATGTGGATACAAACGAGTTAGCTTCACCCTGTGTGAAATAGGCGAACCCTGTTGCGTCACAGGGCCGCAGTACCGCACGTAACAAAACTAATAATGTAATAGCACGAGAGTGCATGTGATGCCGCACTGGCGGACGCCACTAACCTCCCAGACTTGGGTTTGGAAAGCGCAGTGATAGCGCACGGCGCCGCACTGGCGGTCACAGCAATAGACGCTGTTTGTGTACCAGTGTTGGTTACAAGTCGGGCGCTAGATTACAATCATCCTCCTTACGCGAGAATTCAAACACAAGGGAGGGGATGATTAATGAGCGATTTTCACTCACAACACACACACATAAACAAGAGTATACTAGCGCAAGGCCGTGCGGCCATGCAAACCTTTTATAGCTGCAGCATGTACAGGACCTTCCCAGAAGGACCAATGGGAGGCTGCCACAGAAGTTGAGCACCCTCAGGACCTTCCTGGAGGACCAATGGGATCTGCTACAGTATCTGAGCATGTGACCCTCGATCTCCAATGGGAGATCTTGCCCTGGGCATGCTCAGAAGGGGAAAAGCAGGACTTAGTCCCAAAAGTGTCTGCTCGCCGCTGCCCAGCACTGGCTTCAATGGCAGAAGCTGGAAAAGCAGCAGTAACCCTTTGCACAGATTGAGACTGAGCAAGATGCTGGGACCGACGTCTCCACCGAGCAGACTCCACTGCAGCTGATGCAGAATGAGAGACCGCAGCAGACATGGTTCGAGATTCCCCCTGTGCTGCAGTGGGAACTCAACTCCTAACAGAAATGCTGCAGAGAGATCCAAGAGAATTAGCAGGGAGCAGTGACCATTAGACTTAGCTGTTAGTAGATCATTAGAGACTTTAGTAAGGGCAGTTTCTATTCTAACCTGTCACCCTGTGATTTTACTGTATGTGGCAAATGAATTACTGGCTTTTCATCTATATCTATCTATCTATCTATCTATCTATCTATCTATCTATCTATCTATGTATTCCATCCATTTCAGCTTTTTTTTCTCATGCCCCCAGACCTGTTTGTTGGGTCCAGCAGAAAAATATTTGGCTTTCCAATTGACTTGCATTGGATCCATTATACGAATACGCGGATATTACAAAGCATTTGTGCCGATTTTCAATAATCTGAGTATTTCACTATTCGCTCATCACTACTTTTAACATAACAGAAGACCTCATTCCTACGATTTCATACTTATTAGAACAATAAGTAATTTAGTTATATCATCCAATGGCAAATCAGAATAAAACCATAACAAATTCTAAAATTAAAAAAACATGGAAAAAGTTGTGCCTAATGAAAAAACTCTAACAACATATTTTAATTCAGGAGGTGAATTCTGACTAGAATCGACAAAAAAAGTTCTTGTGAAAATAGTGATGTTGTCAGTGCTTTCAGTATTTGGACTTAGCCCCTTATTTCCAGTGAAGATTAATAATAATATTACATTATACAAGAACATTCGAGACAATTTTCAGCACCCTGCTTTGTGGCAACGATTTCGGGAAGGCACTTTTCTATTCTAGCATATATGTGCCCCCTGCATACAAAGCAAGGTCCATAAAGGCATGATTTGTTGAGCTTGTGTATAGTTCAATAAATGGCCAGAGCAGGGCCTGGACGCCAACACCAACAAACACCTTTGGCAAGTATTGGAATTACTGTGTATACTGAGATAGCTATAAGTCACTTTTAGGACCACCCAGTGGACTAAAAGTTCCAGAAAGGGCTATATTAAATCTTTTCACACAAAACTACCGTATTTTCCGGCGTATAAGACGACTTTTTAACCCCTGAAAATCTTCTTAAAAGTCGGGGGTCGTCTTATACGCCGGGAATCGCCTTGTACGCCGGGTGTATATGGTGGGTGGGGAGGGGAGTGGTCCTGATGACGATGAGGGGGCGTCTCACAGGAAAGTGAGTATCCCCCATTACCTTATCGTAGCGCTGCAGCGTGGGGTCTCTGTGCTGGGAGCGGCGGCTGCTGTGCTGTGGGGCGGCGGCTCCTCTTCTGGAGTGTGGGGCCTCTGGTGCTGTGGGGCGGCGGCGGCGTATCTTCATGCAGTCGGGGCTCCTCCGGCATCTCCTTAAAGCCTGGAGGCCCCGCCGGCAACTCCATCTGTGCCTCCGGGAAAATGGCCGCTGCTCAGATTCAGATCTCGTGTCCCGAGATTTCGGGACGAGATCTGAATCTGAGCATGTGCAGCCCCCAGCGGCCATTTTCCCGGAGGCCACCGCATCGCACCTATTGAGCTGCCTCCGGGAAAATGGCCGCTGCTCAGATTCAGATCTCGTCTCCCGAGATCTCGGGACGAGATCTGAATCTGAGCAGCGGCCATTTTCCCGGAGGCCCCCGCATTGCACCGATGGAGTTGCCGGCGGGGCCTCCAGGCTTTAAGCAGATGCCGGAGGAGCCCCGACTGCATAAAGATACGCCGCCGCCGCCGCCACCCCACAGCACAGAAGCCCCACACTGCAGAAGAGGAGCCGCCGCACCACAGCACAGCAGCCGCCGCTCCGAGCACAGAGACCCCACGCTGCAGCGCTACGATAAGGTAATGGGGGATACTCACTTTCCTGTGAGACGCCCCCTCGTCGTCATCAGGATCACTCCCCCCCACCAAAAGGCACATATTCACCGGCCCTATAAGACGACATACGGTGTATAAGAAGACCCCCGACTTTTAAGAAGATTTTATATTTTAACTGGTAAAGTTGGGGGGTCGTCTTATACGCCCAGTCGTCTTATACGCCAGAAAATACGGTATATATCACTATGCTTAGCTACCTCTGATCTATAACATGCTGCCTGCAGATTGTAATGTAGTTTCATTGTGACTGGTTCCCATTAAGTTCTTAGCAGAAACTTTATGGTGACTGATTTTTATAGTAAGGTTCAGTACACAATATGGGGTTATATTTTATAGAGATGCTAAAAGCTAATAATTGCCACTAATTGCAACTGGTACAACTAGTTGAAAGGATATTTACCTTTACATGTGATAATTACCTTTTCGTGTGTATGCTTTATATTATCGTTTCATCATATTTTTCCCATGAGTCTCATCATTTTGCAATATGCATTATATAATCTCTTATTCTGAGTACATATTTCCCAACTTTGAAAGACAGGAATAAGGGACACAAACTGCAGAGTCTATTTTTTGTCACATCACTTCTATAACCTCAATCAATTCTTTATATGCACCCACACAGAAATAAGCACCAGATGGAGACATATTACTAATATTACCTTGGATGGAGGAAAGAAAGATTTACTACAAGACCAATATTTCTAATGATACCCGTGGCCTGCTGGGGTAAGTGACGGAGTCAGTGACTTTGTTCTCCATTGCAATGCTTAACATTATGGGTTTCTTGAAAACAGATTCTGCTAACAATATAGCAGACAAAGCAGCCCACAACCAGACAGGCCCTTCTGGCATTTGCCAAAATTGCCCAATGGCCAGTCTGGCCCTGCAGTTTGGTACAGCTTTCATGACCTGATCACAAAATACAATGCCTTCACTGTACATTCCCGCATACCTACTATTATGTCCCCACAGTGCATACCTCCACACAGTATGATGCCCCCATAGTACATTCCCCCACACACAGTATGATGTTCCCACAGTGCATTCCCCCACACATAGAATGATGTTCCCACAGTAAACTCCCACATGCACAATATGATGCTCCCACAGTACATTCCTCCACATACAGTATAATTTTACAAAGAGTCAAAAGTGAAAAATCAGCAACCCAAATGCAAATCTATTAGTTCACTAAACTATATTCACAATGAACTGGACTAGATATATTAGACTCTATATTTCAGGCTCACAAAAGATTTGCATAGATATGGTACAAGTATAAAGTTTCCTATATAGATACAATACCAGAATTTAGCTTCCTGCATAGATACAGGAAAGGAATCAAACTTATTATACTGTATATGGACAGGAACAGAAATGAGCTTACTTCATAGATAGATACGAAACCAGGAAAAGTATATGGCATGGAGATTTCATAATCTAAGAATTTCAGATTCCTATAATTTTGCTTTACTCGTCAAACACCATGTTGTGTTGACAAAAACGGAACACTATGCAAAAAGTACTTTTGCATACTACCATATTTTATAAAAACTTTGTAAAATGTATTATTTCTCCAAAAATAGATTTTGATAATAGTTTCAAGGACACTGTTGATATTCAGCTGTTTTCACACTCTCTGAGCTTTTCTGGTCATTTGATTGTCTGTATGCAAATCTCACACAGAACAGTCGTGATACAAGTGCCCGGAGTATGAAAACAGCCAAATCATAACAGTACGTTACACAATGTTACCTGCCTGTTAGTGCTTAGGTACATTTTTTTGTTTTTTAGAAAGTCCAAAATAACCCTCTTAAGTTACTTCCCTAACCTTGCCCAGCTCTTTATATTCACTCACACAGAAATAATGCTCCCCCTGAAGCCCATTAGTGTTCCCATACTATACGGTACAGCTTTCATGACCTTACAAAATTCAATGCCTTCACTGTACATTCCCCCACAGTACATCCCCAAACAGTATAATATTTCTACAGCAAATTCTTCCACTGAAATCCTATAAATGTATCAGAGAACACCTTTAAAATTCAGTAGGATTGTGTACAGTAACCTGCACATAGTGTCAGGTTGGCACCGTTATACTGTTTAAAACATTCCGAAAGTTGCCGAACATGTTTGATGAAGGGTTCCACGAAGGTACAGTACAGTCCAAAAGTTTGGACACATTTTCTCATTTAAACATTTTTCTGTATTTTCATGAATATGAAAATTTTACATTCACACTGAAGGCATTAAAACTATGAATTAACACTTGTGGAATTATATACTTAACAAAAAAGTGTGAAACAACTGAAATTATTTCTTATATTCTAGGTTCTTCAAAGTAGCCACCTTTTGCTTAGATGAATGCTTTGCACACTCTTGGCATTCTCTTGATGAGCTTCAAGAGGTAATCACCGGAAAAAGGTTTTCCAACAATCTTGAAGGAGTTCCCAGAGATGCTTAGCACTTGTTGGCCCTTTTGCCTTCACTCTGCGGTCCAGCTCACCCCAAACCATCTCGATTGGGTTCAGATCTGGTGACTGTGGAGACCAGGTCATCTGGTGTAGCACCCCATCACTCTCCTTCTTTTGAAAATAGCCCTTACACAGCCTGGAGGTGTGCTTGAGGTCATTGTCCTGTTGAAAAATAAATGATGGTACAACTAAACGCAAACCGGATGAAATAGCATGCCGCTGCAAGATGCTGTGGTAGCCATGCTGGTTCAGTATGCCTTCAATTTTGAATAAATCCCCAACAGTGTCACCAGCAAAGCACCCCCACACCATCATATCTCCTCCTCCATGCTTCACGGTGGGAACCAGGCATGTAGAGTCCATCCGTTCACCTTTTCTGCGACACGGTGGTTGGAACCAAAGATCTCAAATTTGTACTTATCTGTTGTGAACTCTGTGTTCAGGCTCCCTCTTGTGGTCACTGGTGGTATGGTGTGACTTTTGCTTTGGGCTCCCCCTGGTGGCTTTGTCTGTTATCCTGCTGATCTCTGGCTATCAGCTGGTTCGTTATCCTCTGGGAGGTACCTATATAGCTCTGTTTTACTTTCACTTGTTGCTGGCTGTCGATGTAATCAGTGCTACTCAGATTCCTTCTGACTACCTTGCTCCCAGTCCATCCAAGATAAGCTAAGTTTTGTTTGCTCATTTTTTGATCAGCAGTGTTTATCATGTTTTCTGTTCCAGCTTGCTAAAATGTAATTCCCTCGCTTGCTGGTTGCTCTAGTGGGCTGAGTTTCTCCCCACACACCGTTAGTTGGTGTGTGGGTTCTTGAAATCTCAGGATGGATATTTTGTAAGGGTTTTTTATTGATCGCATAGACCCCTGCTCTATTTTCTGCTTTCTAGTACTAGTGGGCCTCTTTTGCTGAATCTGATTTCATCCCTATGTATGTGCCTTCTTCTTACTTCACCGTTAATATTTGTTGGGGGCTTCTATATCTTTGGGGATTATTTCTCTGGAGGCAAGCGAGGTCTTTCTTTCTCTTTAGGGGTAGCTAGTTCCTCAGGCTGGCTCGGGACGTCTAGGAATTTTTTAGGCACGTTCACCGGCTACCTCTAGTTGTTTTGGATAGGTTCAGATTTGCGATCAGTCCAGTTACCATCTCCCTAGAGCTCGTCCTTAGTTTAATCACTTGCTGATCTATTTGTGATCCTCAGCCACTAGGGATCATAACAGTACAGCCGGCCTGCAAAGTGTTAATTGCATGGCAGAAGCAGGAGAAAAGAAGCCTTGAGAATTGTTTTTTTTTTTTCTTGTTGTTGCCGTGTGTCTAGCTGCTTGCTAGCTTCTCTCCTCCTCTTAATCTTGGTGTGGCTCTGAGTTCAGCTGCTGACATGGATGTCCAGAGCTTGGCTTCCAGTCTGGATCATCTTGCTGCTAGAGTTCAAAGTATTCAGGATTTTGTTGTTCACAGTCCTATGTCTGAACCTAGGATACCTATTCCGGAGTTGTTTTCTGGAGATAGATCTAGGTTCCTGAATTTTAAGAACAATTGTAAGTTGTTTCTTTCTTTGAAACCTCGTTCCTCTGGTGATGCCGTTCAGCAAGTTAAGATTATTATTTCCTTTTTGCGTGGCGACCCTCAAGATTGGGCCTTCGCATTGGCGCCAGGGGATCCTGCATTGCTCAGTGTGGATGCGTTTTTTCTGGCCCTTGGATTGCTCTATGAGGAACCTAATCTTGAGAACCAGGCTGAAAAAGGGTTATTGGCCCTCTCGCAGGGGCAAGATGAAGCAGAGGTGTACTGCCAGAAATTTCGGAAATGGTCGGTGCTTACTCAGTGGAATGAGTGTGCCCTGGCTGCAAATTTCAGAGAAGGTCTTTTTGAAGCCATTAAGAATGTCATGGTGGGGTTCCCTACGCCTGCAGGTCTGAATGAGTCAATGACTCTGGCCATTCAGATTGATCGGCGGTTGCGGGAGCGCAAACCTGTGCACCATTTGGCGGTGTCTTCTGAACAGACACCTGAATCTATGCAATGTGACAGAATTCTGACCAGAAGTGAACGGCAAAGTTATAGATGGCAAAATGGGTTGTGCTTTTACTGTGGTGACTCAGCTCATGTTATCTCAGCATGCTCTAAGCGCACAAGAAAGATTGATAAATCTGTCACCATCGGTACTTTACAGCCTAAGTTCATTTTGTCTGTTACCCTGATTTGTTCCCTGTCATCTTACCCGGTTAATGCCTTTGTAGATTCAGGTGCTGCCCTGAGTCTGATGGATTGGTCATTTGCCAGGCGCTGTGGTTTTGATTTGGGAGCCTTTAAAATTCCCTATTCCACTAAGGGGAATTGACTCTACGCCATTGGCTACGAATAGACCTCAGTACTGGACACAAGTGACCATGTGCATGGCTCCTGTTCATCAGGAGGTGATTCGCTTTCTTGTATTGCATAATTTGCATGATGTTGTCGTGTTGGGTCTACCATGGTTGCAGACTCATAATCCAGTCCTGGATTGGAAAGCTATGTCTGTGTCAAGTTGGGGTTGTCAGGGAATTCATGGTGACGCTCCTGTGGTGTCAATTGCTTCGTCCACTCCTTCTGAAGTCCCTACGTTTTTGTCAGACTACCAGGATGTATTTGAGGAGCCCAAACTCAATTCTCTACCTCCTCATAGGGACTGTGATTGTGCTATAAATTTGATTCCTGGTAGTAAGTTTCCTAAGGGACGACTTTTCAATTTATCTGTGCCGGAGCATGCTGCCATGCGGAGTTATATAAAGGAGTCTTTGGAGAAGGGACATATTCGCCCGTCCTCTTCCCCTCTTGGTGCGGGATTCTTTTTTGTGGCTAAGAAGGATGGTTCCTTGAGACCTTGTATTGATTATCGCCTTTTGAATAAAATCACGGTCAAATTTCAGTATCCTTTGCCATTGTTAACTGATTTGTTTGCTCGCATTAGGGGGTCTAGTTGGTTCACCAAGATAGATCTTCGTGGTGCGTATAACCTTGTACGTATAAAACAGGGTGATGAATGGAAAACTGCATTTAATACGCCTGAAGGCCATTTTGAGTACCTGGTGATGCCTTTTGGACTTTCTAATGCTCCTTCAGTCTTTCAGTCCTTTATGCACGACATCTTCCGTGAATATCTGGATAAGTTTATGATTGTGTATCTGGATGATATTCTGGTTTTTTCGGATGATTGGGAGTCTCATGTTAAGCAGGTCAGGATGGTCTTTCAGGTCCTGCGTGACAATGCTTTATTTGTGAAGGGCTCAAAATGTCTTTTTGGAGTCCAGAAGATTTCTTTTTTGGGTTTCATTTTTTCTCCTTCTACTATTGAGATGGACCCAGTCAAGGTTCAGGCTATTCATGACTGGACGCAGCCTACATCGGTTAAGAGTCTTCAGAAGTTCTTGGGTTTTGCTAATTTTTACCGTCGCTTCATAGCTAATTTTTCTGGTGTTGTTAAGCCTTTGACGGATTTGACCAAGAAAGGTTCTGATGTGACTAATTGGTCCTCTGCGTCTGTGGAGGCCTTTCGGGAGCTCAAGCGCCGGTTTTCTTCGGCTCCGGTCTTATGTCAGCCAGATGTCTCACTTCCCTTCCAGGTGGAGGTTGATGCTTCCGAGATTGGAGCGGGGGCTGTTTTGTCGCAGAGAAGCTCCGATGACTCTGTGATGAAGCCATGTGCTTTCTTTTCAAGAAAGTTTTCGCCTGCCGAGCGGAATTATGATGTCGGTAATCGGGAGTTGCTGGCTATGAAGTGGGCATTTGAGGAGTGGCGACATTGGCTCGAGGGAGCTAAGCATCGTGTGGTGGTCTTGACTGACCACAAGAATTTGATTTATCTCGAGTCGGCCAAGCGGCTGAATCCCAGACAGGCTCGTTGGTCGTTGTTTTTCTCTCGTTTTGATTTCATGGTCTCGTACCTGCCGGGTTCGAAGAATGTGAAGGCTGATGCTCTTTCTAGGAGTTTTGTGCCTGACTCTCCAGGAGATTCAGAGCCGGCTGGTATTCTTAGAGAAGGGGTGATTTTGTCTGCCATCTCCCCAGATTTGCGACGTGTGCTGCAAGAGTTTCAGGCGGATAGACCTGATCGCTGTCCACCGGAGAGACTGTTTGTCCCGGATAGATGGACCAACAGAGTCATCTCCGAGGTTCATTCTTCGGTGTTGGCGGGCCATCCTGGAATATTTGGTACCAGAGACTTGGTGGCCAGGTCTTTTTGGTGGCCTTCCTTGTCGCGGGATGTGCGTTCCTTTGTGCAGTCTTGTGGAATTTGTGCTCGGGATAAGCCTTGCTGTTCTCGAGCCAGTGGTTTGCTGTTACCTTTGCCTGTCCCGAAGAGGCCTTGGACGCACATTTCCATGGATTTTATTTCAGATCTCCCTGTCTCTCAGAGAATGTCTGTCATCTGGGTGGTGTGTGATCGTTTTTCTAAGATGGTCCATTTGGTGCCCTTGCCTAAGTTGCCTTCCTCCTCCGAGTTGGTTCCGCTGTTTTTTAAAAATGTGGTTCGCTTGCATGGGATCCCTGAAAATATTGTTTGTGTCTAGATTTTGGCGGACCTTTTGTGCTAAATTGGGCATTGATTTGTCTTTTTCGTCGGCCTTCCATCCTCAGACGAATGGCCAAACCGAGCGAACTAATCAGACCTTGGAGACTTATTTAAGATGTTTTGTTTCTGCTGATCAGGACGACTGGGTTACTTTTTTGCCGTTGGCCGAGTTTGCCCTTAATAATCGGGCTAGTTCTGCTACTTTGGTTTCCCCTTTCTTTTGTAATTCGGGGTTTCATCCTCATTTTTCCTCGGGTCAGGTGGAGCCTTCTGACTGTCCTGGAGTGGATGTTATGGTTGATAGGTTGTATCAGATTTGGAATCATGTGGTGGACAATTTGAAGCTGTCTCAAGAGAAGGCTCAGCTCTTTGCCAACCGCCGTCGCTGTGTGGGTCCCTGACTTCGCGTTGGGGACTTGGTGTGGTTGTCTTCTCGCTTCGTTCCTATGAAGGTCTCCTCTCCTAAGTTCAAGCCTCGGTTTATCGGTCCTTATAAGATTCTGGAAGTCCTTGGCCCTGTGTCATTTCGTCTGGACCTCCCAGCATCATTTGCTATTCATAATGTGTTCCATCGCTCGTTGTTGAGGAGGTATGTGGTGCCTGTGGTTCCTCCGGTTGAGCCTCCTGCCCCGGTGCTGGTTGAGGGAGAATTGGAATACATGGTGGAGAAGATCTTGGATTCTCGTATTTCTAGACGGAGGCTCCAGTATTTGGTTAAATGGAAGGGCTATGGTCAGGAGGATAATTCTTGGGTTGTCGCCTCTGATGTTCATGCAGCCGATTTGGTTCGTGCCTTCCATGTGGCTCATCCTGATCGCCCTGGTGGTTTTCATGAGGGTTCGGTGACCCCTCCTCAAGGGGGGGGTACTGTTGTGAACTCTGTGTTCAGGCTCCCTCTTGTGGTCACTGGTGGTATGGTGTGACTTTTGCTTTGGGCTCCCCCTGGTGGCTTTGTCTGTTATCCTGCTGATCTCTGGCTATCAGCTGGTTCGTTATCCTCTGGGAGGTTCCTATATAGCTCTGTTTTACTTTCACTTGTTGCCGGCTGTCGATGTAATCAGTGCTACTCAGATTCCTTCTGACTACCTTGCTCCCAGTCCATCCAGGATAAGCTAAGTTTTGTTTGCTCATTTTTTGATCAGCAGTGTTTATCATGTTTTCTGTTCCAGCTTGCTAAAATGTAATTCCCTCGCTTGCTGGTTGCTCTAGTGGGCTGAGTTTCTCCTCACACCGTTAGTTGGTGTGTGGGTTCTTGAAATCTCAGGATGGATATTTTGTAAGGGTTTTTTATTGATCGCATAGACCCCTGCTCTATTTTCTGCTTTCTAGTACTAGTGGGCCTCTTTTGCTGAATCTGATTTCATCCCTATGTATGTGCCTTCTTCTTACTTCACCGTTAATATTTGTTGGGGGCTTCTATATCTTTGGGGATTATTTCTCTGGAGGCAAGCGAGGTCTTTCTTTCTCTTTAGGGGTAGCTAGTTCCTCAGGCTGGCTCGGGACGTCTAGGAATTTTTTAGGCACGTTCACCGGCTACCTCTAGTTGTTTTGGATAGGTTCAGATTTGCGATCAGTCCAGTTACCATCTCCCTAGAGCTCGTCCTTAGTTTAATCACTTGCTGATCTATTTGTGATCCTCAGCCACTAGGGACCATAACACTTATCAGAATAAAGCATAGATTTCCACTGGTCTGGTCCATTCCTTGTGTTCTTTAGCCCAAACAAGTCTCTTCTGCTTGTTCCCTGTCCTTAGCAGTGGTTTCCTAGCAGCTATTTTACCATGAAGGCCTGCTGCACAAAGTCTCCTCTTAACAGTTGTTGTAGAGATGTGTCTGCTGCTAGAACTCAGTGTGGCATTGACCTGGTCTCTAATCTGAGCCGCTGTTAACCTGCGATTTCTGAGGCTGGTGACTTGGATAAACTTTCCCTCAGAAGTAGAGGTGACTCTTGGTCTTCCTTTCCTGGGGCAGTCCTCATGTGAGCCAGTTTCTTTGTAGCGCTTGATGGTTTTTGCCACTGCACTTGGGGACACTTTCAAAGTTTTCCCAATTTTTCAGACTAACTAACCTTCATTTCTTAAAGTAATGATGGACACTCATTTTTCTTTACTTAGATGCTTTTTTTCTTGCCATAATACAAATTCTAACATTCTATTCAGTAGGACTATCAGCTGTGTATTTACCAGTAGTGTTGAGCATTCCGATACCGCAAGTATCGGCTATCGGCCGATATTTGCGGTATCGGAATTCCGATACCGAGATCCGATACTTGCCGCATATCGGATACCGGAATCGGAAGTTCTCAATTCAAACAGCATGAATTCAGCCAATGAGGACTGATTACAAGTGTGAGGACATCCTGTTCAGCATGGTGGGCATGAAACTACTGGCAAGGCTGTGATTGGCTGCTGAAATGATGTCATGCTGCAGTTTAAAAGTCGCTGGCGCCATTTTGGGCTCACTCTGCTGTGAATTCAGTTAGGCATAGGACACTGTGTTCTGTCTGAGGGCCAGTTGAGATAGCGATTTGCTTCTTTGTTTTTTTCCCAGGCTAATTTAGCAACCGCTGTGTGTTCACCTTGCTTTTGCCTTGCAGCGCTGTTTTCACAGCGATCTGCAAGGTCTCTGTGTGTGTGTGTGTGAGTGAGTGCAGCCCACTCTGTAGTCTGTGTGCAGCCATAGCTGGTTGTATCCAGCTCAGGGTGGTTCACTGACTCATACAGTTCTATCCATTCCATTGTCCTTTTTTGCAAATAGTGCAGGCTGCTGCACATTTTTTCAAATAATTCCTATTAGTGGCTTTCCACCCATATCCAGCTAAATTATGGAAAAACACTACATAGGATAAAGTAGAGGAGGTTTTTGGGGCCTTGCAGCGTCGTTTATGGCTGTCTGCATGGTCTCTGTGTGAGTGCAGCTCGCCCTGTAGTCTGTGTGCAGCCACAGCTGGTTGTATCCAGCTCAGGGTGGTTCACTGACTCATACAGTTCTATCCATTCCATTGTCCTTTTTTGCAAATAGTGCAGCCTGCTGTTTGGGGCCTTGCAGCGCCATTTACGGCTGTCTGCTCGGTCTCCGTGTGACTGCAGCTCGCCCTGTAGTCTGTGTGCAGCCACAGCCGGTTGTATCCAGCTCAGGGTGGTTCACTGACTCATACAGTTCTATCCATTCCATTGTCCTTTTTTGCAAATAGTGCAGCCCGCTGCACATTTTTTCAAATAATTCCTATTAGTGGTTTTCCACCCGTATCCAGCTAAATTGTGGAAAAACACTACATAGGATAACGTAGAGGAGGTTTTTGGGGCCTTGCAGCGCCGTTTACGGCTGTCTGCACGGTCTCCGTGTGAGTGCAGCTCGCCCTGTTGTCAGTTCAGCCCCCCAAAAATAAATAAATAATAAAGTTCACCAAACACACCACTTTACAGTTGTGTAGGCCACATTAGCTCTTATTAAAGTCTAGTCCACACTTTAGAAAATTAGTGTTTCTTATACCTGTTAGGAGCTGTTCAGGAATAAGCACACTAAGCCGTTAGTACTTTTCTGCTTATCTTTATCAGTCAACCAAGATGAAGAAGGCAGGGAGTAAGGCATGTGGGCGTGGGCGCGGAGCAGGGAGAGGATGTGGGGATTCTGTGCCTGCTGCGGGCACCGGTGACTCATCATCACCTAGTTTCAGCAGGGAACAGTCCTTCATGCGCAGCTTTGTCGGAGAGTGCCGTCCACCGCTGCTGCGTGAAGACCAAATTGAAGCCGTTGTTGGATGAATGGCAGCTAACGCATCGACTTCAATTAGTGCCACATCCTCTCAGACACAGAGCACTGGAGAGCACCCATCTGTCTCTTCGCCACCTGCCATATTGCCCAGGCAGACAGAGAGCCCAGGACAGGAGCCATCTCTACTTCTGTTCTCTGAATCTCTTGGCTTGGAAACAGGGGGCCAGCCAAGCAGCATTGGAGAAATGGAAGAAGAGGCAGTGTGCAGTGATGCCCAACAGCTTTTTCTCTCTGAGTCTGAAGAGGCGGGTGGGCCAGTGCCTCCGGTCACCACACCGCAGAACGCATCCGCTGATGACACTCAGGTGCCACTTTCTGGTGCGTGCTGTGCTGCTGAGACTACCCAGGAGGAGCAGTTGGTGGCAGAGGGTAGTGTAGATGATGAGGTCCTTGACCCATCATGGTGTGAGGGACAGGAAGGTCGTGGGAGCAGCTCTGAGGAAGAGATTCCCCGAACGGGCCAAAGAGGGAGAGGGAGGGGGAAGACTACGGATCCTGTAGCCTCCACTTTGGCACCCGTTAGGAGCATGTCTCTTCCAAAAGCCAAAAAAGGCGCTCCCAAGACTTGCAGTGCCTGGTCCTTTTTTGACACAGTTGCAGATGACATTTGCTATGTCACATGCAAGGTGTGTCTTCATAAAATCAAAAGAGGGAAAAATGTCAGCAACCTCAATACCTCCAACAAGTGGAAACATGTGCGGACCAGGCACGCGGCAGAGTTACAAAAACACACTGAAGACCTAGGCCAACCAACAGCGGCAGCTACCACCTCTTCAGCTCGTGTTGCCTCTTCCACCAGCTCACACACAGCTGGTTCGGCTTCCTCCCAGGATCGCCATGGAAGAACCTCTGGCACTGTTGTCCAGAGACCCACTGTAATTCCACCCGCAGCACCACGTTCCCAGTCATCCTCACACTCCCAGCCCAGTCTACAGCCATCGGTAGTACAGGCATGGGAGAAAAGGCGGCCTTTCTCGGCAAACCACCCACGAGCACAGGCTCTGACTGCAGGCATTGCCAAACTTCTGTCACTGGAAATGCTGTCATTCAGGCTGGTGGAGACTGACAGCTTCCGTGACTTGATGTCATTGGCAGTCCCACAGTACAATGTGCCCAGCCACTTTTATTTCAGCAGGCAAGCCGTCCCTGCCCTGCACAAGCATGTGGAGGGACACATAAAACACGCGCTACTGATCGCCGTCAGTAGCAAGGTCCACCTCACCACCGATGCGTGGACCAGTCACCATGGACAGGGGCGATACCTTTCCCTCACTGCCCATTGGGTTAATGTTGTTGAGCTGGGTACAGATCGTGCGAGTGGCGCAGAACGTGTCCTGCCCACTCCAAGGATTGCAGGAATCCAGTCTGTACGCATTGACTCCTCTTACACAAGTTCCTCAGAATCATCGCTGCAGGAGCCGTTACAGTCCACCTCCACATGGACCCATGAACGTTTACCTGTTACGACCGACATGAGCACAGCCGTGGCCAAACGTCAACAGGCCATCTTGAAATTAATTTCTTTGGGGAATCAAAGCCACACAGCGCAGGAGCTCTTGAATTCCATCAAGCAGGAGAGTGATGTGTGGTTTTTGGCAGCGAATCTCCAGCCAGGCATGGTAGTGTGTGACAATGGCCGAAATCTGGTGGCAGCTCTGGGCCTCGGCAACCTCACTCACATCTCATGTCTGGCACATGTGCTCAACTTGGTCGTGCAGAGTTTTTTGAGGGACTATCCGGATCTTGATGCACTGCTGCACAAGGTCCGCCTAGAGTGTGCTCACTTGCGGCGTTCCTGCACGGCAAAATCGCGCATTGCGGCTCTGCAGCGCCGAATCCGCCTTCCGGAACATCGCATCATATGTGCCCTACCTACCAGGTGGAATTCCACGTTACATATGTTGGAGCAGTTGTGTGAGCAGCAGCAAGCAGTAATGGAGTATCAGCACTACGCGCTGTTCAGACTTCACAACCACAGAGTGGGCCACTATGAAGGACGTCTGCCAGGTTTTGCGTCCCTTTGATTATTCCACACGGATGGCGAGTGCAGATGATGCACTAGTCAGCATGACTGTCCCCCTTATCTGCCTGCTTGAAAAATCACTGCAAGCGCTAAGGGATGATGTTGTGGAAGAGGTGGAGGATGAGGATTCACCATTTCCATCATCTTCTGGACAGTCAGCGCCACGTGGTTCCTCACAAACGCGTAGGCAGGGGACACTTTGTGAGGAGGATGAGGAGGAGTCAATGGAGGAGGAAGACATCGTTCCAGAGGAGGGAGTTACACAATTGTCCAGTACTCAGTGTGTACAGCGAGGGTGGGGTGATGACGAGCGGGCAGAGATCACGCCTCAAGCAGGGGACAGCGTTTCTTGGCCAGTTGGCAGTCTGCAGCACATGGTTGATTACATGTTGCAGTGCCTGAGAAACGACCGCCGCATCGCCCACATTCTCAACATGTCTGATTATTGGGTGTTCACCCTCCTCGATCCTCGCTACCGGGACAACGTACAAAGCCTCATCACACCATTGATCCGGGAGCGTAAAATGCGGGAGTACCAAGACACACTGGTGAATTCCATCATCTTCTCCAGTCCAACTGAGAGAAGTGCTGCTAGTGCTTTACAAAGCAGCTCAGTGCGTCCAGGCAGTGGAGGAGGCTCTGCACAAAGAGGGAGCAGAAGCAGTGCCTCTGCCCAAGGCAAGACCAGTATGGCCCAACTGTGGCACAGTTTTTTGTGCCCGCCACAAATGTCTACACCATCACAGACGGCTCCTGTCAGCAGGAGGCAACGGTTCCTTCAGATGGTGACAGACTACATGTCTTGCCCTCTTACTGTAGTCCCAGATGGCTCTTCCCCTTTAAAGTTTTGGGTCTCTAAGCTGGATACATGGCCAGAGCTAAGCCAGTATGCATTGGAGGTGCTGGCTTGCCCTGCGGCTAGTGTATTAGCGGAACGCGTCTTTAGTGCTGCAGGTGGTGTACTAACAGACCGTCGCATGCGACTATCCTCCGATAACGTTGACCGGCTTACTTTCCTGAAAATGAACCAGGCCTGGATCTCGCAGGAATTTGCCACTCCTCTTCCTGATTAAATAATTGGGTGACTGTCTACAGTATCCAGGTCTCCTGTTGTGTTCATCTTTCTACCACCTGAACTGTAATTCCTGGGCTCCAACACCGCCAGTTGAGGCTCAGAAGTGCCGTCTGCACAGTCAAAACATACGACCCAGTGTTATTGGGTGTCAGTAACGTCAGCTGATCCCCAGCTGTGTAGCCGGCAATGTGTCCTGCGACTGCCACGCTGACACAACAACTGAAATGTAAGGGAACCTGCCCCCCCCCAGGCGTTTGTTACTGAAATAGCCACCTTGTGCAGCAGTAATGCTGCACAAGGAAAAGGTAACTATTTTTGTTTAGCTCCTTGCACACGCAGAACTTAACGCTTTTAAAGTGTGTCCACTGATACCGTATAACCATCCCGGAGGTGGGACTTTCCTTTGTAATTTGAGGCAGCACAGCCGTCATTCCTACCCCTGCGGGCCTGGGATCCATATGCGCAGTGCATATCTTCACCTCAGGCTGTCACTCATCTCCCTCTGCCTTCTTCAGACTGTGCGCCGTCAGCTGATCCCTAATAGCATGCCACGGCCGTGACACCGCACAGTCTGAAGAAGCCGGAGGGAGGGGAGTGAGAGGCGAGGATATGCACTGCGCATGGCCACGGATCCCTGGCCGTGGTGGGATTACATTAGACGACACTGCGAGGCGGGATCTAGGCCAGCGCGGCCGCACAGGCGCAGCCAGCCTGACACCAAATGATGTCAGAAGATGGGCAGCGCTAAGTGTGCCTGGCCAAGGGATAACATAACAGCGCAGGCTCCGGGACAGAATCAAACAACGCTGAGGAGGCGGCGCACGGCGCCAAGGAGGTAGGAATGACGGCTGTGCTGCGTCACATTACAAAGGAAAGTCCCACCTCCGGGACGGTTTAACGATGTGAGGGGACACATTTCATAAGTGTGTAGTTCAGCCTTTGAAAGGAGCATAATTAAAAGAGCCACCTTTTCCTTTTTTCATCATTAGTGCTGTACAAGATGGCTCTTTCAGCAACAAACGCCTGGGGTGGGGGTTAAAGGTTCCCTTTCAACTTGCTCCAGTGCAGGCTTCGGCCTACACTCTGCTCCCTCTGCTCCTCCTGCTGACCCTGGGCTCTAACACCGCCAGTTGGTGCCCGGAAGTGCTAGCTGCACAGAGAAAAACACCAGCCAATGTGTCAGTGGGGTTCAGCAATGCCAGCTGTTCCCCTGCTGTGTAGCCGGCACCGTGTCCTGCAAACGCCACGCAGACACAACAGACCTAAAACTGCCTCCAGTGCAGGCTTCGGCCTACACTCTGCTCCCTCTGCTCCTCCTGCTGACCCTGGGCTCTAACACCGCCAGTTGGCGCCCGGAAGTGCTAGCTGCTCAGAGAAAAACACCCGCCAAGGTGTCAGTGGGGTTCAGCAACGCCAGCTGTTCCCCTGCTGTGTAGCCGGCATCATGTCCTGCAAACACCACGCAGACACAAAAACTGAAATTGAAGGGAACCTGTCCCCCCCCTCAGGTGTTTGTATGTATAACAGCCACCTTGTACAGCAGTAATGCTGCATTTGAACAAGGTGGCTCATTCAGTTATTGTCCTTGCACACGTCGAACTCAACACGTGTAAAATGTGTCCTCTGAGACCATTAAACCGTCCCTGAGGTGTGACTTTTCTTTGTAATGACACGCAGCAGCCCCCTTGGTAGCGCTGCCCGTCTTCTGACATCATTGGTTGGCTGGCTGCGCCTCTGCGGTCTCCCTGCCCGACACAACGCCCCTCGGTGTCTTATTTATTTTGACTGCGAGGGTGTGATTGATGGGCATGAGCAGTGCATATGTTCGCCTGTCACTCATCTCCTTCTGCCTTCTTCAGACTGTGCGGCTTCATGGCCGTGGAATGCGATAAGGGATCAGCTGACGCCGCACAGTCTGAAGCAGGTGTAAGGACCCGAGCGAGAGGCGAACATATGTACTGCGCAAGGCCATGAATCCCAGCCCCACAGTGTGAATTAAGGAAAAGACACTGCGGGGCTGGGATTCATGGGCATCGCGAACCGCACCGGCCGACATGAAATGATGTCAGAAGACGGGCAGCGCTAACAGCGCAGGGCCAAGGGATAACACAACAGCGCAGACTCCTGTACAGCAAAATGCGACGCTCAGGAGGCCGCGCCAAGCACCAAGGTGGTATTTTTGAGAGCTGTGCTGCGTCTCATTAAGAAGGGAACTCACGCCTCCAAGACAGTTGTGACTGTATAAGGGGCTAAATTTTATACGTGTTTCATTCAGCGTGTGCAAGGAACAAAATTAAAAGAGCAACCTTTGACTTGTGCAGCATTACTGCTGCACAAGGTGGCTCTTCTAGTTTGTAACACCTGAGGCTGGGGGTTAAAGGTTACCTTTAAAATTGGTTCAATTAGGCTTCGGCCTACACTTTGCTCCCTCTCCTCCTGCTGTCCCTGGGCTCTAACACCGTCAGTTGGTGCCCGGAAGTGCTGGCTGCACAGAGAAAAACACCAGCCAATGTGTCAGTGGGGTTCAGCAATGCCAGCTGTTCCCCTGCTGTGTACCCGGCAACGTGTCCTGCAAACGCCACGCAGACACAAAGCTGCTGCCAGTGCAGGCTTCGGCCTACACTCTGCTCCCTCTCCTCCTGCTGACCCTGGGCTCTAACACCGCCAGTTGGGGCCCGGAAGTGCTAGCTGCACAGAGAAAAACACCCGCCAATGTGTCAGTGGGGTTCAGTAACGCCAGCTGTTCCCCTGCTGTGCAGCCGGCATCGTGTCCTGCAAACGCCACGCAGACACAAAGCTGCCACCAGTGCAGGCTTCGGCCTACACTCTGCTCCCTCTCCTCCTGCTGACCCTGGGCTCTAACACCGCCAGTTGGCACCCAGAAGTGCTAGCTGCACAGAGAAAAACACCCGCCAATGTGTCAGTGGGGTTCAGTAACGCCAGCTGTTCCCCTGCTGTGTAGCCGGCATCGTGTCCTGCAAACGCCACACAGACACAAGAACTGAAATTGAAGGGAACCTGTCCCCCCCCAGGCGTTGGCATGTATAACAGCCACCTTGTACTGCAGTAATGCTGCATTTGTACAAGGTGGCTCATTAAGTTACTCTCCTTGCACACGCCGAATGCAACACGTCTAAAATGTGTCTCCTGAGACCATTAAACTGTCCCTGAGGTGTGACTTTCCTTTGTAATGACACGCTGCAACCCCCTTGGTAGCGCTGCCCATCTTCTGACATCATTGTTTGGCTGGCTGCCCCTCTGCGGCCGCCCTGCCCGACACAACGCCCCTCGTTGTCTTATTTATTTTGACTGTGAGGGTGTGATTGACGGGCATGAGCAGTGCATATCTTCGCCTGTCACTCATCTCCTTCCGCCTTCTTCAGACTGTACGGCTTCATGGCCATGGCATGCGATAAGGGATCAGCTGACGCCGCACAGTCTGTAGCAGGTGTAAGGACACGAGTGAGAGGCGAACATATTGACTGCGCAAGGCCATGAATCCCAGCCCCGCAGTGTGAATTAATGAAAAGACACTGCGGGGCTGGGATTCATGGGCATCGCGAACCGCACCAGCCGACATGAAATGATGTCACAAGACGGGCAGCACTAACAGCGCATGGCCAAGGGATAACACAACAGCGCAGACTCCTGTACAGCTAATAACGACGGTCAGGAGACTGTGCCCAGCACCAAGGTGGGATTTTTGACAGCTGTGCTGCGTCTCATTAAGAAGGAAAGTCACGCCTCCAAGACAGTTTGACTGTATAAGGGGCTACATGTTATATGTGTTTCATTCAGCATCTGCAAGATTCAAAACTTAAAGATCAACCTTTGACTTGTGCAGCATTACAGCTGCATAAGGTGTGGCTTTTCTAGTTTGTAACACCTGAGGGGGGGTTAAAGGTTACCTTTAAAATTGGTTCAATTAGGCTCCGGCCTACACTCTGCTCCCTCTCCTCCTGCTGTCCCTGGGCTCTAACACCGCCAGTTGGCACCCGGAAGTGCTAGCTGCACAGAGAAAAACACCCGCCAAGGTGTCAGTGGGGTTCAGCAACACCAGCTGTTCCCCTGCTCTGTACCCGACAACGTGTCCTGCAAACGCCACGCAGACACAAAGCTGCCGCCAGTGCAGGCTTCGGCCTACACTCTGCTCCCTCTCCTCCTGCTGACCCTGGGCTCTAACACCGCCAGTTGGCACCCGGAAGTGCTAGCTGCACAGAGAAAAACACCCGCCAATGTGTCAGTAGGGTTCAGCAACGCCAGCTGTTCCCCTGCTGTGTAGCCGGCATCGTGTCCTGCAAACGCCACGCAGACACAAAGCTGCCGTCAGTGCAGGCTTCGGCCTACACTCTGCTCCCTCTCCTCCTGCTGACCCTGGGCTCTAACACCGCCAGTTGGTGCCCGGAAGTGCTAGCTGCACAGAGCAAAACACCCACCAAGGTGTCAGTGGGGTTCAGCAACGCCAGCTGTTCCCCTGCTTTGTAGCCGGCATCGTGTCCTGCAAATGCCACGCAGACACAACAGACCTCCAAATGCCTCCAGTGCAGGCTTTGGCCTACACTCTGCTCCCCCTGATGACCCTTTGCTCCAACCTTACTAGTTGGGGCTCTAAGAAGACAAGCTTGAATAGGTCCCCATCCTGGTTCCAGTACCGTCAGCTGGTGCCGGGCAGAGCCTTTGGCTTAGGTGCCTCCCTCTGGGTATCCGAGTTCCACCAACGTCAGGTGGTCCTTGGTAGTGCTTTCAGGCATGGGTACCTCCTGCTTAGTAACTGGGTTCCAGTGACGTCAGCTGGTCCTCGGTAGTTCCATTGGCTCTTGGACCTTCGGCTACCCATCCAGGTTCCAGTACCATCAGCTGGTTCTCGGCAGTGTCTTTTGCTCTTGTACCTTCTGCTCTCCATCCTGGTTCCAGTACCGTCAGTTGGTTCCGGGCAGAGCCTTTGGCTTAGGTGCCTCCCTCTGGGTATCCGAGTTCCACCAACGTCAGGTGGTCCTTGGTAGTGCTTTCAGGCACGGGTACCTCCTGTTAGTAACCGGGTTCCAGTAACGTCAGCTGGTCCTCGGTAGTTCCATTGGCTCTTGGACCTTCGGGTAGCCATCCGAGTTCCAGTTCCATCAGCTGTTTCCCGGCATTTTCTCAGCCTACTTGTACCTTCTGCTACATTTCCAAGTTCAAGACCCTAAAGACGAAGACCCGGAAGACTACCCCTAAGATGACGATGACACCAGAGACGACAACCACTGAGATGACGACGACCCTGGAGACGACGACGACATGGGAGACCGAGAAGCAGAAGAACAAGAGGCTGCAGAACAAAGAGCAGAAGAACATTAAGCATAAGACTAAATATCAGAGCAAAAGATATTATCTAAATTATAAGCAGAAGAAGACTAAGCAGTGTATGTGGGTGAGTCCGTTCCTCCTCGTGGTGCCCCTGGATAAAGCCTGATGCTGCAGGCCAAACTGAACGCGGACAAATGTAACTCTTTTGTGACAGGCAGAACGGAAGGTGTAATCTTCAAACTTTTATAGATAACAACTACGGGAATGCCTGTCACAAATAAGAATATGATGAAGAACTTGAATATGAAGAAGAATAATAGTTAAATAAAAAGAATATGAACAATGTAACAAAAAAAAATTATAGGTAGAAGATGAAGAAGAAGATGAATAAGGTGAAGAAGAACTTGATGTCAAAGATGCTGATGATGATGAAGAAGAAAGTGTGGGAGAAGTAAAAAAGAGGGTGAAGGGCGTGGAAGTAGTGAAACATCAATATCTGACAAAATAAAAAAAATCTTAACATAGTCAATATCTTTGTAACTCCGAACGTCTTAAAAAAAAATTAAAATTCCTGCTATTCTATTTGATTGGGCTAAACCTCTATGCCTTTAATGTCTCCGCCACCTCCCCCAATACATCCTACATTATTCTTAGTTGTTTTCCTTCATGTAGAATGAACCTACAAGGATAGAAAGGGTTTATTTTAATTCTGATATTTTCGTCCCATTGACTTGCATTGGTATCGGGTATCGGTATCGGTGAGATCCGATATTTTGCCGGTATCGGCCGATACTTTCCGATACCGATACTTTCCGATATCGGAAGGTATCGCTCAACACTATTCACCAGACTTCTGCTCAACACAACTGATGGTCCCAACCCCATTTATAAGGCAAGAAATCCCACTTATTAAACCTGACAGGGCACACCTGTGAAGTGAAAACCTTTCCCGGTGACTACCTCTTGAAGCTCATCAAGAGAATGCCAAGAGTGTGCAAAGCAGTCATCAAAGAAAAAGGTGGCTACTTTGGAGAACCTAGAATATAAAACATGTTTTCAGTTGTTTCACACTTTTTTGTTAAGTATACAATTCCACATGTGTTAATTCATAGTTTTGATGCCTTCAGTGTGAATTTACAATTTTCATAGTCATGAAAATAGAAAAAAAATCTTTAAATGAGAAGGTGTGTCCAAACATTTGGTCTGTACTGTAAGTGAGCTCCACTAAATTAAATGAGAGGCCAAACCAAACATATACACAATACCCTAAGGGGTGACAAAAAGCTTCCCAAACAGCTAACATTACGGGCAGACACCATGAAACGTGGCATCAATTGACCCACAGTAGAAATTTTGTAATGCCACAGCAGCAGTCAGCCATGGGACATGTATGAGGTATCAGGGTCTGGAACAGCATGTACAGCTTCGAATTGAAGTTTCAATGAAGACCTGGTGGTTAAGGGAGCGGTGTTAGCCTTCTTTGCTGGGAGCCCATTTACCTCATGCAACAGCTCCAAGCCAAACTCAGATGACACAAACATCATTTTCACAGTGTACTATTGGTAGAAAAATGTAAGGAAACAAACCCAGGTAGCTATCTGATCAATTGACCCACAGTAGAACATTTTATAATGGTACAGTAGTAGTCAGCCATGGACCATCCATGAGGCATCAGGGTCTGGGCCAACATTTAGAGCTTATAATTTAAGTTTAAATAAAGATGAGGTGGGTGAGGGACCAGTGTAAGACTGCTGTGCTGGGAGTTATGATACCTCATGCAACAGCTCAAACTGTTTTTTCGCTTAGCTACACTCAGGTGGCACAAATATCAGCTTGGTAGACTACCATTTGTAGAAAAATGTAAGGATAGTAACATATGTAGATCACTAAAAGTAAGTTCAGGTCTGCCGGTCTTGGAGCTCTACTTCTATATGCAACACACATGAAGGACACTCAACTTGGAGTACAAACATTTCACGAAATGATTGATACACACCACTAAAGTGTCATCAATTTCCCCAGAGTAGAGATAGTATAATTGTACAGTTTTTTGAAAACTTCTGTTACTGTATGGGCTACTCGACTCCCTTTCTTTCATCAGCCGCACAGCGGTATTATTATTCTTTATTACTATAGCGCCATTTATTCCATGTCGCTTTACATGTGAAAAGGGATATACTGAATGTAATAAAATCAAGTACAATAACCTTAAACAATACAAGTTACCAATTGGCACTGGAGGAAAGAGGACCCTGCCCCTGAGGGCACACAGTCTACATGGGATAGGTGAGGGTAGAGCTGCTTGTACACTGGTATGGTGGAGCAATGTTAAGTGTAGGTTGTGTTTTTTAGGTGTTTCTTTAGGTTCATTTTGAAGGTTCCCATAGTAGGCAAGAGCATAATATGTTGGGGTACACAGCTCCAGAGTACAGGGGCTCTACGGGAGAAACCTAGTACGTGATTGGGAGGAGGAGATAAAAGGGGAGTAGAGAAGGAGATATTGTGAGTATTGGAGGTTCCATACAGGTAAGCACTGGGATACTAGGTCACAAATCTATGGAGGAGACAGATGGTGGATGGCTTTGTATGTTGCCAAAGTTAGGGTTTTGAACAGGAGTCTCTGGGCAATGTTGAGTCAGTGCATGGATTGATAGAGGGGAGAAGCCAGGGAAGAGTGGGGTGACAGGTGTATTAGTCAGGCAGCAGAGTTTAGGATAGATTGTATGGGTGCAAGAGTGTTAGAAGGGAGACAACAGAGCAGGAGGTTGCAGTAGGCAAGGCGGGAAATGATGAGGGAATGCTGTATTGTTTTTGCAAATTCATGGTTAAGGAATGTTCGGATCGAAAAGTTACTTTTGAGTTGGAGTCTGCAGGAAGTGGAAAGGGCTTGGATCTCAGATTTGAAGGAGAGATTAGAGTAAAGCTTGCGGGACTGGGGACAGTGGCATAGAGGTGATACTGAAAGCCGTGAGACTCCATGAGCTGTCCCAGGCTGAAGGTGTAGATGTAAAAGAGCAAGGGTCCTAGAACTGAGCCTTGGGGGACACTGACAGATAGGAGGCAAGAGGAGAATGTGGTGTGTATGTGTGAGACACTGAATGCCCTACCTGTAAAGTATGAGAAGATCCAAGATAGGACCAAGTCTGTGATGCCAAGAGATGAGAGAGTCTGTAGTAAGAGGGAATGGTCCACTGTGTTGAAGGTAGATAACAGGTTCTCCAGAAAGAGGACAAAGTAGTGTCGCTTGGATGTAGCAGTTAGTAGGTCATTGGAGAATTTAGTCAGGGAAGTTACAGCAGAATAGTGCCGTTGGAAGCCAGATTGTAACTGGTCATAGAGGGAGCAGGAAAGGTGGGAGGACAGTTCAAAATGGATGTGTTGTTGAGGCATAGGGAAGAAGTGATTTGGGGCAATAGGATCAGTCAAGGGAGGGCTTTTTGAGGAGGGGTGTGACCGAGGTGTGTTTGCAGTATGATGGGAAGACAATAGATGTTGGTGACAGGTTGAAGAGGTGGGTTAGGGTTGGGATGAAGACTGCGGTAAGGTTTGGAATGAGGTGGGACGGGATTGAGTCAAGTTCACAGGTGGTGAGACATATTTGGAGAGTAAAGAGGAAAGTTGATTTTCTGTGATGGTGGAGAAAATGGTTTTGGAGGAGGACAGTTGAGTATGAGGAGGGGCTCTGGGGACTTTAGACAAAAGATTTGTCTAATGTTGTCAATCATCTGCTTGAAGAACGAAACAAAGTCTTCAGTAGAGATGAGTGGAGAGGGAGGGGGAGCTAGAGGACGGAGGAGAGAATTTAAAGTACTCAATAGTTGTTTAGGGTTGTTGTCATGATCCGTTCCAGGGTTTAATCCTGTCTGCCTTTTTTCCGTGAGGATCATGTCAAGGGTTAACTTTACTCTGCCTCATTCTGGGTTCAGGTTTGCTATTTAGCTCTGATGCATCCTGCTGGCAGTGTCAGCTATAGTTCTGCCTTCGGCCTGTGAACCTGACTCTGGTAGCTCTTGATCTGTCCTGCTGTGATCCCTGACTTGCCCCATGTCTGTTGACTCAATCTGTCTGCCCTTTTCCCCAGTGTTTACCTGTTTGTTGGTTTGATTCTCTGGTTTTTGACTTGGCTCATATTTGGACTCGCTTCTGCCTTCTGTCTTTGTCTTATCCGCTTCTGACCATTGCTGAACCTCCTGGCTTGTTCCTGACCGTGTACTGCTGATCCCTTTGGTACCTCTGCTTTTAACGTTTTTTTGACTTGGCTTGTCTGACCACTCTCTCGCCACTTGGTGACATCTGTGCTGCTGCTCTGTGTGTGCAGTCTCACTTCCCTCTCAAGCTCCCCCTTGTGGAGGCTGCGCTATACTGCACTGCAGCAGCATGACAAATGTGAGACCGGGATGATATAAGAGATGAGAAGTAGGTTTGCTTTTCTGCAGTGACTAATTGCTCAGCATTTTGACAGCTTCTCTTACTGGATGGGCTACGCGACTCCCTTTTTTTGCAAGCCACACCGTTGTACGCCAGTTGTAGATGAGAACCAGATAGAGCATGTGCTCCAGCGGATGGTAGGCCCTGCATCAAGTGTCCTCTCCTCCTCTTCCTCCACCTTAACATCACACACAGTACAGTCCTCAAAAGTGACACTCCAATTACCCTTGTTTCCCCCATGTCACAACTCTCCAACTGCCCATCTGACTGTGTAGTACCACAAATGGACCAGTCTGCTGAGCTGTTTGCACATTCTATTCCATGGTCATCAGAGGTATGCTCCAAAGATTCAGACTCACGAGAAGAAAAGCATCTGCATCGATGGTCAAATTTTTTTCAGTTAGATCTGGGGCCAGACAAACTAGGGTCCGAGCAGAATCCAGACCTTCGTCACCTGACATTAAGCCCCAGGGGTCGAAGTGATCCTGCTGAGACTCAGATACTTCAAGCACATGTGGACTGTACAGTGCTGTCAGGGCAGGAAAAGGAGGATAGTGACTCTCAGAGCAAGGAGTTGGAGTACAGAGAGGAAGACAATGAGATTGTAGATCCCACTTGTTGTGAACCAAGAGGCACGCAGCTGAGTAGCTCTTCAGAGGAGATGGAGGAGGAAGACAAGTAGGTTACGTTGCAACTTCCCACAGAGACACAGTGATGCAACCATGACAGGCGCTGCGTTCACAGTCACAACTCTGGCTGCAGCAAGCTACAGTCACGGGTCTGCAGTTACAGGGGCACCAATGGTTGGCTAGCCTGGGCCTTTTTTTGTTCAACAAAGGAAGATCCAACTCAAGTTATCTGCCAACTTTATAAAAAAAAAGAGTTGAGGCAAAAAATTCAATAAATTGACTATTACATGCGTGATCCAGAACATGCGCGATCAACATGCGTTAGTCTGGGAATCTCACTACCCTAAAATGTGGACTAGTGGGTCTCGCCAATCACCGGTCACCCCATTAACCACCTCTGTTGCTTCTTTCTTCTCCTTGAACATTGCAAGTGTTCTCAGTAAAAGTCCTTCAGCTGTTAAGGGAGTGGACATGCTTACTGTTTTTGACCGATCTGAGACAATGAGCACTGTTGTGAATTCCGTTCTCGAACTCCCTCCTGTGGCCATGAATGGTACTTCGGCGAGTTCTGTCCGTGGACTCCCTCTGGTGGCTGTGAGTGGAACTGCTGGTTCTGAGGCTGCTTCCTCAGCTGCCCTCGTTTGCGGCTAGGCTGGCTTCTCTATTTAACTCCACTCAGATCGTTACTTCATGCCAGCTGTCAATGTATCGGTACTGGTTCAGATCTTTCTCGGATCTTTCTGATGACCTGTCTACTTCAGCAGAAGCTAAGTCCCTGCTAGTTCATTTGTTGTTCATTTTGTACTGAATATATTTATTAGTACTTGCTAAGTTCTAGTCCAGCTTGCTAACATGATATTTCCTTGCTAGCTGGAAGCTCTGGGGTGCAGAGTGGCACCTCCACACCGTGAGTCGGTGCAGGGGTCTTTTTGCACACTCTGCGTGGCTTTTTGTAGTTTTTTGTGCTGACCGCATAGATCCCTTTCCTATCCTCAGTCTATTTAGTAAGTCTGGCCTCCTTTGCTGAAACCTGTTTCATTCCTGTGTTTGTGACTTTCCTCTTAACTCACAGTCAATATTTGTGGGGGGCTGCCTTTTCCTTTGGGGAATTTCTCTGAGGCAAGGTAAGGCTTTATTTTCTATCTTTAGGGGTAGTTAGCTCTTAGGCTGTGAAGAGGCGTCTAGGGAGAGTTAGGTACGCTCCACGGCTATTTCTAGTGTGTGTGATAGGATTAGAGTTTGCGGTCAGCAGAGATCCCGCTCCCCAGAGCTTGTCCTGTCGTCTAGTTTAACCATCAGGTCATTCCAGGTGCTCCTAACCACCAGGTCATAACAGTACAGCTGGCCCACAAAGTGTTAATGCATCTCAATAGATGGATAAGAGAAGTTCTGAGACCATTTTTTTTTCTCTGCAGTGTGTTTTGTCTTTCTTTTCCCCTTAACCTCTGGGTGGTTCAGGACTCAGGTGTAGAGATGGACATTCAAGGTCTGTTCTCTTGTGTTGATCAACTCACTGCAAGGGTACAAAGCATTCAAGATTATGTAGTTCAGAATCCGATGTTAGAGCCTAGAATTCCAATTCCTGATTTGTTTTCTGGGGATAGATCTAAATTTCTGAATTTCAAAAATAATTGTAGACTGTTTCTTGCTTTGAAACCCCGCTCCTCTGGTGACCCCATTCAGCAAGTGAAAATCATTATTTCTTTGTTACGTGGCGACCCTCAAGACTGGGCATTCTCCCTTGCGCCAGGAGATCCTGCATTGCTTAATGTAGATGCGTTTTTTCTGGCGCTTGGATTGCTTTATGATGAACCTAACTCTGTAGATCAGGCAGAGAAAATCTTGCTGGCTTTGTGTCAGGGTCAGGATGAAGCGGAGGTATATTGCCAGAAGTTTAGAAAGTGGTCTGTGCTTACTCAATGGAATGAGTGCGCCCTTGCAGCAATTTTCAGAAAGGGTCTTTCTGAAGCCCTTAAGGATGTTATGGTGGGGTTCCCCACGCCTGCTGGTCTGAATGAATCAATGTCCTTGGCCATTCAGATCGATCGGCACTTGCGTGAGCGCAAAGTTGTGCACCATTTGGCGGTATCCTCTGAGCAGAGGCCTGAGCCTATGCAATGTGATAGGACTTTGACCAGAGCTGAACGGCAAGAAAACAGACGTCAGAATGGGCTGTATTTTTAGTGGTGACTCCACTCATGCTATCTCTGATTGTCCTAAGCGCACTAAGCGGTTCGCTAGGTCTGTCACCATTGGTACTGTACAGCCTAAATTTCTTTTGTCCATTACTCTGATTTGCTCTTTGTCGTCCTACTCTGTTATGGCATTTGTGGATTCAGGCGCTGCCCTGAATTTGATGTACTTGGAGTTTGCTAGGCGCTGTGGTTTTTTCTTGGAGCCCTTGCAGTATCCTATTCCATTAAGGGGAATTGATGCTACGCCTTTGGCCAAGAATAAACCTCAGTATTGGACTCAGTTGACCATGTGCATGGCTCCTGCACATCAGGAAGATATTCGCTTTTTGGTGTTGCATAATTTGCATGATGTGGTCGTGTTGGGTTTGCCATGGCTACAGGTCCATAATCCAGTATTGGATTGGAAATCAATGTCTGTGTCCAGTTGGGGTTTTCAAGGGGTACATGGTGATGTTCCGTTGTTGTCAATTTCTTCCTCTACTCCTTCTGAAGTCCCTGAGTTTTTGTCGGATTACCGAGATGTATTTGATGAGCCCAAATCCAGTGCCCTACCTCCTCATAGGGATTGCGATTGTGCTATTAATTTGATCCCTGGTAGTAAATTTCCTAAGGGACGACTTTTCAATTTATCTGTGCTGGAACACGCCGCTATGTGGAGTTATATAAAGGAGTCCTTGGAGAAAGGGCATATTCGCCCGTCGTCGTCACCGTTGGGTGCAGGGTTCTTTTTTGTGGCCAAGAAGGATGGTTCTCTGAGACCTTGTATAGATTACCACCTTCTTAATAAAATCACGGTCAAATTTCAGTACCCTTTACCTCTACTGTCTGATTTGTTTGCTCGGATTAAGGGGGCTAGTTGGTTCAACAAGATAGATCTTCGAGGGGCGTATAATCTTGTGCGTATTAAACAGGGCGATGAATGGAAAACAGCATTTAATACGCCGGAGGGCCATTTTGAGTACCTGGTGATGCCATTCGGGCTTTCTAATGCTCCATCTGTGTTTCAGTCCTTTATGCATGACATCTTCCGAAAGTATTTGGATAGATTCATGATTGTATATTTGGATGATATTTTCGTCTTTTCGGATGATTGGGAGTCTCATGTGAAGCAGGTCAGAATGGTGTTCCAGGTCCTTCGTGCTAATTCTTTGTTTGTGAAGGGGTCTAAATGTCTCTTCGGAGTTCAGAAGGTTTCCTTTTTGGGCTTCATTTTTTCCCCTTCTACTATCGAGATGGATCCTGTTAAAGTTCAAGCCATTTTTGATTGGACTCAGCCTACATCTGTGAAAAGCCTTCAGAAATTCCTGGGCTTTGCTAATTTTTACCGTCGCTTCATCGCTAATTTTTCTAGTGTTGTTAAACCGTTGACTGATTTGACCAAGAAAGGTGCTGATGTGGTGAATTGGTCCTCTGCGGCCGTTGAAGCTTTTCGGGAGTTGAAACGTCGTTTTTCTTCGGCCCCTGTGTTGTGTCAGCCAGATATTTCGCTCCCTTTTCAGGTCGAGGTTGATGCTTCTGAGATTGGAGCAGGGGCTGTTTTGTCTCAAAGGAGTTCTGATGGCTCTGTGATGAAGCCATGTGCTTTCTTTTCTAGAAAGTTTTCGCCTGCTGAGCGTAATTATGATGTTGGCAATCGGGAGTTGTTGGCTATGAAGTGGGCATTCGAGGAGTGGCGACATTGGCTTGAGGGAGCCAAGCATCGCGTGGTGGTCTTAACGGATCACAAGAATCTGACTTATCTCGAGTCTGCCAAGCGGTTGAATCCTAGACAGGCTCGATGGTCACTGTTTTTCTCCCGTTTCAATTTTGTGGTTTCATACCTTCCGGGTTCTAAGAATGTGAAGGCCGATGCCCTTTCAAGGAGTTTTGTGCCTGATTCTCCGGGAGTTCCTGAGCCGGCTGGTATTCTCAAAGAGGGGGTAATTTTGTCTGCCATCTCACCTGATTTGCGGCGGGCGCTGCAGGAGTTTCAGGCTGATAGACCTGACCGTTGTCCAGCGGAGAAACTGTTTGTCCCTGATAGATGGACTAGTAGAGTTATCTCTGAGGTTCATTGTTCGGTGTTGGCTGGTCATCCTGGGATTTTTGGTACCAGAGATTTGGTGGCTAGGTCCTTTTGGTGGCCTTCCTTGTCACGGGATGTGCGTTCTTTTGTGCAGTCCTGTGGGACTTGTGCTCGGGCCAAGCCCTGCTGTTCTCGTGCCAGTGGGTTACTTTTGCCCTTGCCAGTCCCGAAAAGGCCTTGGACGCATGTTTCCATGGATTTTATTTCCGATCTCCCTGTCTCTCAAAGGATGTCGGTCATCTGGGTGGTTTGTGATCGCTTCTCTAAGATGGTCCATTTGGTACCCTTGCCTAAATTACCCTCCTCCTCTGATTTGGTTCCATTATTTTTCCAGCATGTGGTTCATTTGCATGGCATTCCGGAGAACATCGTGTCGGACAGAGGTTCCCAGTTTGTTTCAAGGTTTTGGTGGTCCTTTTGTGCTAAGATGGGCATTGATTTGTCTTTTTCTTTCCATCCTCAGACAAATGGCCAAACCGAACGAACTAATCAGACTTTGGAGACCTATCTGAGATGCTTTGTTTCTGCTGATCAGGATGATTGGGTGACCTTCTTGCCATTGGCTGAGTTCGCCCTTAATAATCGGGCCAGTTCGGCTACTTTGGTTTCGCCTTTTTTTTGTAATTCTGGTTTTCATCCTCGTTTTTCTTCAGGGCAGGTTGAGCCTTCGGACTGTCCTGGTGTAAATTCTGTGGTGGACAGGTTTCATCAAATTTGGACTCATGTAGTGGACAATTTGACATTGTCCCAGGAGAAGGCTCTATGTTTCGCCAACCGCCGTCGCCGTGTTGGTCCCCGACTTCGTGTTGGGGATTTTGTTTGGTTGTCGTCTCGTTATGTCCCTATGAAGGTTTCTTCTCCTAAGTTTAAACCTCGTTTCATTGGTCCTTATAAGATTTCTGAAATTCTCAATCCTGTGTCGTTTCGTTTGGCCCTTCCAGCTTCTTTTGCCATTCATAATGTGTTCCATAGGTCGTTGTTGCAGAGATATGTGGCGCCTATGGTTCCCTCCGTTGACCCTCCTGCTCCGGTGTTGGTCGAGGGGGAGTTGGAGTATGTGGTGGAGAAGATTTTAGATTCTCGTGTTTCGAGACGGAAACTTCAGTACCTGGTGAAATGGAAGGGCTATGGTCAGTAGGATAATTCCTGGGTTGTTGCCTCCGATGTCCATGCTGTCGATTTGGTTCGTGCCTTTCATTTGGCTCGTCCTGATCGGCCTGGGTGCTCTGGTGAGGGTTCGGTGACCCCTCCTCAAGGGGGGGTACTTTTGTGAATTCCGTTCTCGAACTCCCTCCTGTGGTCATGAATGGTACTTCGGCGAGTTCTGTCCGTGGACTCTCTCTGGTGGCTGTGAGTGGAACTGCTGGTTCTGAGGCTGCTTCCTCAGCTGCCCTCGTTTGCGGCTAGGCTGGCTTCTCTATTTAACTCCACTCAGATCGTTACTTCATGCCAGCTGTCAATGTATCGGTACTGGTTCAGATCTCTCTCGGATCTTTCTGATGACCTGTCTACTTCAGCAGAAGCTAAGTCCCTGCTAGTTCATTTGTTGTTCATTTTGTACTGAATATATTTATTAGTACTTGCTAAGTTCTAGTCCAGCTTGCTAGCATGATATTTCCTTGCTAGCTGGAAGCTCTGGGGTGCAGAGTGGCACCTCCGCACCATGAGTCGGTGCGGGGGTCTTTTTGCACACTCTGCGTGGCTTTTTGTAGTTTTTTGTGCTGATCGCATAGATCCCTTTCCTATCCTCAGTCTATTTAGTAAGTCTAGCCTCCTTTGCTGAAACCTGTTTCATTCCCGTGTTTGTGACTTTCCTCTTAACTCACAGTCAATAATTGTGGGGGGCTGCCTTTTCCTTTGGGGAATTTCTCTGAGGCAAGGTAAGGCTTTATTTTCTATCTTTAGGGGTAGTTAGCTCTTAGGCTGTGAAGAGGCGTCTAGGGAGAGTTAGGTACGCTCCACGGCTATTTCTAGTGTGTGTGATAGGATTAGAGTTTGCGGTCAGCAGAGATCCCACTCCCCAGAGCTTGTCCTGTCGTCTAGTTTAACCATCAGGTCATTCCAGGTGCTCCTAACCACCAGGTCATAACAGAGCACATCATATCTTTCTCAATCAACCATAATATCCCTGCCTGCACCTCACAGTACAGCAGTTTGTCATGTTCACCCTACTCCAGCCACAGTGCTTTACAAGTCAACAAGTTCATATGAAACATTCATAAGTTACAAAGTTAACGCTAATCTGATAATTAAAGCAAAAATAATGATAACCCTGCTCGTAAGAGATTACAATATACAATGAGGTGGGCAGGGCTGCCACTAGGAATTTTGAAGCTCCATACTGGCAACATTTTTGGGACCTCCCTTGAGACTCCGCCCAGGCTCCACCCCTCGAACTGTCCACAGTCCCACTGCCCTCTCACAGAAAAACTTTACTTCTGCACCACATCCTCGCCAATCACACATTAACCGTTCCCATCACCAGATCACATATATAGCCAGCTGCTTTTGTTTTGGCAACAAGATTTTTTAATCCACCACAATGGCAAGGTAGACTCTTTTGGCTGAGCTGTACTCTACTGTAACCTATTAAACATTTGTTAAAATATCAATTACAATTTAGGCATATTTTTATTTATTTTTAAATTTTTAAAATGACCAATAATATCACATACAAAGGACAAATACCACAGCACCATGACCAGACCACATATTACCACAACAGTGACTGAATAATAGCACATACAAGGAACAAGTACCGCCACACCATGACCAGATAACATATTACTACCACATAGTGACCGAATACTACAATACTGGTCATTATTAAAAAAACACAATACTAATATAACCATAAGTGCCATCAGTACATAGTATACAGCGTCTGTGTACAGGCAATACAATGATCACCGGTGACATTATACACACGAGCGCTGTATATAGTGTACATGTAATACAGTGATCACCAATGACATTATATACAGGAGCTCTGTATACAGTGTCAATGTGCAAGTAATACAGTGATCATGGTGACATTATACACACAAGCTCTGTGTATAGTGTACAGGTAATACAGTGATCACAGGTGACATTAAACACAGGAGCTCTGTACACAGTATATAGTGTGTACATGTAATACACTGACTCACCAGTGATGACTCTAGGTGAAGTCCTTCATCTTCGCTTTTCATCATCATCCAGCACAGACCGCCATCTCTTCTTCCAGCCAGGACTCGTGTCTGAAGGTAATAAGACAGTTATCTAGAGCACTGCTTGCAGAGCACATTACTTAATTTTTTCCTACTGAATAAAATACATCACTGCAGTAAAAATATCCCTTAATTAGCCCCTACAGTAATAATATCCCCCATCCTGGCCCCCTTGTGCCTCATTCCTGGCTCCAACCATATGTTCTCCCATCCTGCCCTCATGATTATCCATCCTGCCCCATATGATGATTCTGCCTCATCTGTCTCCATCCTGCACCATCTGCCTCTATTCTGTCCCATGTTCCTGCCCCATATGTCTCCATCTTGCCCCATATGTCTCCATCCTGTCCCGTGATCTTGCCCCATCTATCTCCATCCTGCCCCATCTTTCTCCATCCTGCCCCATCTGTTTCCATCCTGCCCTATCTGTCTCCATCCTGCACCATGATCCTGCCCCATCTGACTCCATCCTGCCCCATCTGTCTGCATCCTGCCCCATCTGTCTCCATCCTGTCCAATATTCCTGCCCATCTGTCTCCATCCTGTCCCATATGTCTCCATCACTCCCCATCTGTCTCCATCCTGCCCCATGTTCTTGCCACATCTGTCTCCATCCTGCCCCATCTGTCTCCATCCTGCTCCATGATCCTACACCATGTCACATGAGGCAGGATGGAGACAGATGGGGTAGGATAGAGACATATGGTCCATGTGTCTCCATCTTGCAGTTCAAACATATTGCAGCTTACTGCTTTCAATAATAATAATTAAAAAAACACTTTCTCCTTACCTGGCCACAGTCCAGCGGCGACGTCCCCTCCATACATTTCAAGTGCAATGATGTAATATGACAGCGAAGTGCACCCTGAAATCAGCTGCCAGCCTCCGATTGGCTGTCAGCTTTTAACTACTGCCGTTGGGGCCCGCACGGCAATAAATGTTCACTGAACCTGCATCTCGGATGCAGGTTCAGTTACTGTGTAAGAGGGTGGTGCTGTTATGGACAGTAACACGCTGCCACTTTAAAAAACAGCACCCCCTTGTCTGGTGTGATGGAATGTCCTGCTTCCCCCTGCTATAGGCTGTGAAGATGAACTGCCCTGGAATGAGGGGAGGAGTTGAGCCTGAACTGTGTGTGTGAGCTGAAGCTGCTAGAGAGAACTGTGTGCTGTTTGCTACAAGAAAGGTCCCACAGCCTGGGACAGAGTGTACTTGTGAAATTTGCAAGACTTTTCCAGGTACAGAAAAGGTGGCTGTTCTGTGATAGTTTGTGAAGCCACGAAGATACTGAGAAAGGGACTTACAGTTTCCAGGAGCATCCCTAGGATCCAGAAGAAAGGAGAAGACCACGCTTCACAGAGCTGACAGAAAGCCGTGCGCACTGCCATATTAGACTGCTGGGGGCCCCCCTGGGACTGGACCTGAGTCCCCAACATCACCGTGAGTCTGTTCCTGTTTGGTGCACCTGTTAGGGCCTAGTGTAGGCTTCAGTAGTTAGTACACGGGAGCCGTGTGGCCTGCTTAGTAAGGGCCAGGGAGGTTATATGTAGAGTAGCCTCATTATTTGTGTATTGTTTAAAGTTGCTTGTGAGACATTTTCTGAGTCTGTAATAGTTGGAGCACCGTGCTATTTTACGGACAAGATAAAGTTTATAACTCTTGTAAAGTATCTCTTGCCATTGCATACCCCTGTTTGCATCTTCCCCACCCACTTCATTCCTTGCCTCCCAATAAATCTACCCTTTGTTGTTTGCACCTCATCTTGTGTACAGTAGTCTTCCTGCACTGTGGTGGTCCCCCGGCCATCGCTTCAACTGCATCAGCAGAATCCTGCCGCTGGGGCCCCGGTGAGCAGAAGAGAGGGGTCCCGATGCGGTGGGGGTGACAAAAAGTACAGTGATGGTCCAGCCATCTAGTGGAAAATGGAGGGTAGATAAAGGCTGCCTGAGGTAATCACCAGCCAATATTTGTAGTGCTTTTGGGTTCGGTGGAACTTGATGGTGAATCATGTTCAAGGAAGTAGAGAATAGGCTATACAGTATATAAAAAGGACTTTGATTAGGGAATGTGATAGACTGTCTTAAACAGCTGTGTTTTTAGGGAGCGCGTAAAACTGTGTAAATTGTGGGAGAAGGAGGTCTGGGAGCTTCAACGGGATCCACATGCAACACCAAATGGGTAGAGCCAAATCCAAAGGCAGGTGGGTGCTCGCAAGGCTAGTGAGCACAGCCAAACATGAAAAATAGAGAGGATAGTGGCACACCACTGATGAAAAATTGAAAATAACTTTATTCAGGCATAAAAAGCCATATTAAAAACATGAAAAGCCTTACGCATTTCAGGTGCATGCGGCACCCTTAATCATAGGATATACAATTAAAATCACTGCCAGAATAAATATCAATGAACAACAAATCACAGATGAGAAATGACTAGTTACATATGCACAAGGTGTGGATGCAAACACAGCAGCAAAGAAAGAAAAAAAAAAGCATGGAAAAAAACCAGAAAACTAAAAAAAAAAGACATGGAAAAAACAAACAAAAAACAACAACATATCAATAAATGTTAGGGGTCGAGTTCCCGCCTCTGCACAGGGGGAATCTCGGGCCATCTCTACTGCGGTCTCCCATTCTTCTCCTGCCGCGGTGGAGCCTGCTCAGCAGAGACATCGGTCCCAGTGTCTCGCTCAGTCTGACTCTGTGCAAAGAGTTACTGCTGCCTTTCCTACTTCTGCCATTGAAGTCAGTGCTGGGCAGCGGCGAGCAGACGCTTCTGGGAGTAAGTCCTGCTTTTCTCGTTCTGAGCATGCCCAGAGTAAGACCTCTCAGTGGAGATCGAGGGTCACATGATCAGATACTGCAGCTAAGGCCATTGGTCCTTCAGGAAGGTCCTGTAGGTGCTCACGCTCTGTGGCAGCCTCTCATTGGTCCTTCTAGGAAGGTCCTCTACGTGCTGCAACTATTTAAGGCTCGCATGGCCGCATGGCCATGCGCTAGTATTGTCCAGAGTGGTCATGTGAGAGTGTGCTCAGGGACCTGGCTGAAATAAGCCCCTAGAATGCTAGCACCTCCGGCGAGGAGTTTGTGTTTTTATGTATTCAGGGACCTGGCTGAAATAAGCCCCTAGAATGCTGGCACCTCCGGCGAGGAGTTTTGTGTGCATGCGTGAACACTGACTGCTCTCTGTTTGGGCAGTTAGCCTGTGCCTCTGTGAAGTCTAACAGGGCACAGTGCTTTGCGTTCACGGCTACTCGGTGAGTTAGTCCATACCGCCATATAGTGCCGCCGTTTGCTAGCTGCAGGTACTCCTGCACGGTGGACCCCGGGCTGCGAACACACCAATATCAATAAAAACATCTCTATTTACTCTGTGCGTTCCACTAGCCCTAACAGAATACTAGCGCCAGGGTCTGGCTAGTAAATGGCGGACATTCAGCAATCCTTGCGGTGTATCCAGCAGCTGGAGGGTAGGTTGGCGGCTCTCGAGAGCTCAACCTCAGCTGTGGATGTTACCGCAGTTGCTGTACAGGCTGCTAGCATGGCTTCAGCAACCTTGTCCACTGCCACCCCTGTTCTGACATTATCTCGCCTCCCGCTGCCGGAAAAATTTTCTGGAGATAGCAAATCTTGTAGGGGATTCGTGAGTCAGTGCTCTATTCACCTCGAGCTCCTGGCTGCACGTTTTCTCACTGAGCGGGCTAAGGTGGGATTTATTCTGTCTCTCTTGTCGGACAGGGCGTTGGAATGGGCTGCGCCGCTGTGGGAGCGTGGAGATCATGTGGTGCAGAGTGCTCCGCTGTTCCTAAGCACTCTGAAACGGGTCTTTTTAGGACCTCAAGTCACCCATGACACGGCGCTTTAACTGCTGGCATTAACTCAGGGTGAGTCCTTGGTCAGCCATTTTGCCATCCGCTTTCGTACTTTAGCTTCTGAGCTGGAGTGGTCGGATAAAGCCCTTATCCCCATATTTTGGAGGGGCCTGGCTGATCACGTTAAGGACGCTCTGGCCACTAGGGAGATTCCTGCCACACTGGAGGAGTTAGTAACTGTCTCTACTCTAATTGACCTCCGTTTTAACGAGCGGAGGTTAGAGCGAGAACAGTTTAGGCAGAGGTTTCGGCTGGCTCCCACCTTCGCCAAACCTCTGGAATCTCCGGTCCTGGTTCCTGAGTCACATGAGGCCATGGAAGTGTCACGAGCGGGATCTAAGTCCCGGACCGCTTGTGCACTCAAGGTCTGTCATGTTTGCCAGCAGTCAGGACATCTTGCCACCAGATGTCCCCAGCGGTCGAGGAAACGTCAGCGTCTAGTGGTAGTAGGTGGAGGTACACTAGACACGGCGACGTTTACCTCCAAATTATCCTTTAAGGGGACAATTATTATAGGCTCATCCTCCCACTCGGTAGAGCTCTGCATGGATTCTGGGGCGGAGGGCAATTTTATGTCTTCTGCCTTCGCCCAACGTCACGCAATACCCCTGGTTATGCTAGCTCAACCAGTAACGGTACGAGTGGTGAATGGGTCGACACTGCCCTCACAGATAACACACCAGACCATCCCTCTTACTCTGTCCATGTCTCCATCCCATCAGGAGATTATATCTCTGCTCATCATTCCTGAGGGAATTGATGAGGTCCTGTTGGGGATACCTTGGCTACGGTACCACTCTCCCCATATCGAGTGGTCCTCAGGCAGAATTCTGGGATGGGGTGAATCTTGTGGGGGTAGGTGTCAAAGGGAGTGCGTTCAGGTTGCGACTACAGAGGTACCCGCAGATCTATCCTCTCTCCCCAAGCAATATTGGTCTTATGCAGACGTGTTCTCCAAAAAGGCGGCGGAGACCCTTCCGCCCCATCGCCCCTATGACTGCCCTATTGATCTCTTGCCTGGTGCTGAGCCTCCCCGGGGTCAAGTTTATCCGTTATCTCTCCCGGAGACAGAGGCAATGTCTCAGTACATTCAAGAGAATCTGGCAAGAGGGTTCATCAGGAAGTCAGTGTCACCTGCTGGGGCTGGGTTCTTCTTCGTGCAGAAGAAGAATGGGGAACTGCGTCCATGTATAGACTACAGGGGTCTTAACGCCATCACCAATAAGAATAAGTATCCTTTGCCCTTGATATCTGAGCTCTTCAATAGGCTTCGGGGAGCAAGGGTGTTTACTAAACTAGATCTGCGGGGTGCTTACAACCTGATTCGCATCCGTGAGGGGGACGAATGGAAGACGGCTTTTAACACCAGGGATGGGCACTATGAATATCTGGTGATGCCCTTCGGGCTCTGTAATGCCCCAGCCGCTTTCCAAGACTTTGTGAACGACATCTTCCGGGATATGCTCACCACCTCGGTCATAGTCTATCTGGATGATATTCTCATCTACTCTCCAGATATTGACTCCCACCGGAGAGATGTTTGCAAAGTCTTCGACCTTCTTCGGGCAAACTCCCTCTATGCCAAGTTGGAGAAGTGTATGTTTGAGCAGGAGTCCTTACCTTTCCTAGGCTATATTATCTCCGCCCAGGGATTGGCTATGGATCCTGCCAAGCTACAGGCTGTGATGGACTGGCAGGAACCCCATTCTCTTAAAGCGGTGCAGAGCTTTATGGGGTTCATTAATTATTATCGCCAGTTCATTCCGCATTTCTCAACTTTGGTAGCTCCCTTGGTTGCCCTCACCAAGAGGGGGGCAAATCCCAAATTGTGGTCTGAGGAGGTCTCTGAGGCCTTTAACTCCATAATGTCACACTTCGCTAGCGCTCCCATTCTACATTGCCCCGATGTAGATAAGCCATTTATCATGGAGGTGGATGCCTCATCTGTTGGTGCTGGAGCAGTCCTCTTCCAAAAGGATGCTCAAGGTTGGAAGCATCCTTGCTTCTTCTTTTCTAAGACCTTCTCACCAGCAGAGAGGAATTATTCCATCGGGGACAGGGAGTTGCTAGCCATGAAGTTGGCGTTCTCAGAGTGGAGACATCTCTTGGAAGGAGCTCGTTTTCCCTATCAAGTCTTCACAGATCATAAAAATTTGGTGTACCTGCAGACAGCCCAGCGGTTAAATTCTCGCCAGGCCAGATGGTCCTTCTTCTTCTCCCGGTTTCATTTCACCCTCCATTTTCTTTCTGGGGAGAAGAACATTCGTGCCGACGCTCTCTCTTGCTCCGTTGTGTCATCTGTGGAGGAGGAAGAGGAGCCTCGGCTTATTGTCCCCACCGAGAGCCTGAGAACTGTGGCCCCGGTTTCGCTAGAGTCTGTGCCTCCGGGCAAGACTTTTGTACCATCCGGTTTGCGACCGGAGGTTCTCTCTTGGGCACACTCGTCCAGGGTGGGTGGACATTTTGGTTCCAAAAGGACATCTGAGTTACTGGCGAGGACATACTGGTGGCCGCATATGGCTCGTGATGTCGCAGACTATGTTCGGACGTGTGTCTCTTGCGCCAAGAACAAGTCCCCTCGGCAACGGCTAGCTGGGTTGCTTTACCCTCTGCCGGTGGCGGACAGGCCCTGGGAGATGGTCGGGATGGACTTTGTGGTGGGCTTACCCAAGTCTAGTAGTTGCACCATTATCTGGGTGATCACCGACCATTTTTCCAAAATGGTTCATTTGGTGCCTCTTCCACGGCTACCTTCTGCAGGGCTCTGGCAGCCTTGTTCATTAAGCCTATCTTTCGCTTACACGGTATGCCGGACAAGATTGTCAGTGCCCGGGGTCCCCAGTTTGCGTCTCGATTCTGGAGGGAGCTTTGTCGTCTACTCAGTATTGAGTTAAATCTCTCCTCAGCTTATCAACCCGAGACGAATGGGTTGGTTGAGAGAGCCAATCAGACTCTGGTCACTTATTTATGACATTTTGTTTCTGCCAGGCAGGATGACTGGGCATTCTTGTTACCGTGGGCAGAGTTTGCCTTTAACAACGCTGTAGCCGACTCCACCGGTCAGACTCCTTTTCTCCTTAATTATGGCCAGCATCCGCGGGTTCCTGTGCCTATGCCCGTGTCATCTGCTCACTCCAGGGTGGCAGACTGGGCAGTGGAGGCACAAGACATTTGGGACCGCACTCAGGATGCCATCCGGGCCTCCAAGGAGAGAATGAGGTCCTCCGCCGATGCACATCGGCACCCTGCCCCGACCTTTGCTCCTGGTGACTTAGTGTGGCTCTCCGCTCGTAACATCAGGCTGCGTGTTTAGTCCACTAAGTTTGCTCCTCGCTACTTGGGTCCCTTCAAGGTCTTCGAAAAGGTTAATCCTGTGGTCTACCGTCTAGCCCTTCCTCCATGCCTAGGTATCACCGACACCTTTCATTTGTCCCTCCTTAAGCCCGTATACATGTCCCGGTTTTCTGAGTCATCTGCTGGGACATCGGCTTCGTCTACTGATGATTACGAGGTGAACACTATTTTGGGGTGCAAGGTGGTTCGTGGCAAAAATTTTTATTTGGTGGACTGGAAGGGTTACGGTCCTGAGAGCCTGCTGAGCACATTCGGGCTCCGCAGCTCATTGCTGCCTTCGAACGTAGCGAGGCCCAAGGAGGGGGGCCATGTTAGGTGTCGAGTTCCCGCCTCTGCACAGGGGGAATCTCGGGCCATCTCTGCTGCGGTCTCCCATTCTTCTCGTGCCGCAGTGGAGCCTGCTCAGCGGAGATGTCGGTCCCAGCGTCTCGCTCAGTCTGACTCTGTGCAAAGAGTTACTGCTGCCTTTCCTGCTTCTGCCATTGAAGTCAGTGCTGGGCAGTGGCGAGCAGACGCTTCTGGGACTAAGTCCTGCTTTTCTCGTTCTGAGCATGCCCAGAGTAAGACCTCTCAGTGGAGATCGAGGGTCACATGATCAGTTACTGCAGCTAAGGCCATTGGTCCTTCAGGAAGGTCCTGTAGGTGCTTACGCTCTGTGGCAGCCTCTCATTGGTCCTTCTAGGAAGGTCCTGTACGTGCTGCAACTATTTAAGGCTCGCATGGCCGCACGGCCATGCGCTAGTATTGTTCCTTGTTATGTGCTTTGCACCTGTGTGGTCACGTGAGAGTGTGTTCAGGGACCCGGCTGAAATAAGCCCCTAGAATGCTGGCACCTCCGGCGAGGAGTTTGTGTTTGTATGTATTCAGGGACCCGGCTGAAATAAGCCCCTAGAATGTAGGCACCTCCGGCGAGGAGTTTGTGTTTTTATGTATTCAGGGACCTGGCTGAAATAAGCCCCTAGAATGCTGGCACCTCCGGCGAGGAGTTTTGTGTTCATGCGTGACCACTGACTGCTCTCTGTTTGGGCAGTTAGCCTGTGCCTCTGTGAAGTCTAACAGGGCACAGTGCTTTGCGTTCACGGCTACTCGGTGAGTTAGTCCATACCGCCATATAGTGCCGCCGTTTGCTAGCTGCAGGTACTCCTGCACGGTGGACCCCGGGCTGCGAACGCACCAATATCAATAAAAACATCTCTATTTAATTGGTGCGTTCGGCTAGCCCTAACAAAATATAAAATAAATCATTTCTTATCTGGTGTCCAACTTTAGAATCCAGAATGCCTCCCTTGAAGTCAATAGTTTCTGTTTGTTTCCACCCCGATACCAAATCATTGGTATTAAGATACATATGAAATTTTTTGAGATCTGCTGTAGAACCCTGCCATATAAAGATCAGATCGTCCACACATCTGCCAAACAAATATATATAATCAGAAAAAGGTTTAGAATAATTGAAAAGATGAAGCGATGGCTGGGGGACCACCATGGTGCAGGAAGACTACTGTACACAAGATGAGGTGCAAACAACAAAGGGTAGATTTATTGGGAGGCAAGGAATAAAGTGGGTGAGGACGATGCAAACAGGGGTATGCAATGGTAAGAGACACTTTACAAGAGTTATAAACTTTATCTTGTCCGTAAAATAGCACGGTGCTCCAACTATTACAGACTCAAAATATGTCTCACAAGCAAATTTAAACAATAAACAAATAACGATGCTACTCTACATATAACCTCCCTGGCCTTTACTAAGTAGGCCACACGGCTCCCGTGTACTGACTACTGAAGCCTACACTAGGCCCTAACAGGTGCACCAAACAGGAACAGACTCACGGTGATGTTGGGGACTCAGGTCCGGTCCCAGGCGGGCCCCCAGCAGTCTATACGGTGGTGCACACGGCTTTCTGTCAGCTCTGTGAAGCGTGGTCTTCTCCTTGCTTCTGGATCCTAGGGATGCTCCTGGAAACTGTAAGTCCCTTTCTCAGTATCTTCGTGGCTTCACAAACTAGCACAGAACAGCCACCTTTGCTGTACCTGGAAAAGTCTTGCAAATTTCACAAGTACACTCCATCCCCAGGCTGGGGGAACTTTCTTGTCGCAAACAGCACACAGTTCTCTCTGTAGCAGCTTCAGCTCACACGCACAGTTCAGGCTCAACTCCTCCCCTAATTCTAGGGCAGTTTATCTTCACAGTCTATAGCAGGGGGGAAGCAGAACATTCCATCACACCAGACAAGGGGGTGCTGTCTTTTAAAGTGGCAGCGTGTTACTGTCCATAACAGCACCACCCTCTTACAAAGAAAATGCTCCTCCCACCAAGCCATGTACAAAATTGCAAGCAAAGGTGAAAATTCCGAGGACATAGGAGCACCAAGAATTTGTAAAAAAAATTTGAGCAGATAAGTGAGTGATCCTATAATGAGGTGCTTCAATTCTGCAGAATAATCGCTGTAATGATCCAAATTAAGATTAAGAATCGCATAGCTGAACATTTAGCCAATATTCAAAATTAAAATGCGGCTTACTCCGGTGTCTCAAAACACTTTGTGAATATTCACCAAGGAGACGTCACACATTTTGCTTTTTATGCATTTAAAAAGATTTTTAATCCTATTCGGTGTGGAAACAAACAGAAACTATTGACTTCAAGGCAGGCATTCTGGATTCTAAAGTTGGACACGAGATATCCGATGGGTATGAACTCAAGAAATGAATTATTTTATATTTATTGATATGTTTTTTTTTCCATGTTGTTTTTTTTATGTTTTTTTTTCCCATGATGTTTTTTTTTCTTCTTTCTTTGTTGCTGTGTTTGCATCCACACCTTGTGCATATGTAATTAATCATTTAATTAAATCAAGCATAAGGCTTTTCATGTTTTTAATATTGCTTGTTATGCCTTAATAAAGCTTTTTTCATTTTTTCATCAGTGGTGTGCCGCTATCCTCTCTATTTTTCCTGTGTAAATTGTGGTTAGTCATAATATCTTGGCGTAGAGAGGGGAAGAGGTTAGTTATCTAGGTAGGAGATTGAACAGAGCCAGACAAAGATGAGATCAAGGGTGTTACTGTCTTTGTGTGTCTCAGAGGTTGAAAGTTGTGAGAGGCCAAGAGAAGTGGTTAGAGATAGAAACTGGGATGCAGTTGAGGAGGTGGGGCAGTTTATGGGAATGTTGATGTCTCCCAGTATAATGGATGGCAATTTTGAGGATATGAAGTGCAGCAACCAGGCAGAAAAGTGGTTAAGGAAGTGGATGGTTGAGCATGGGGGGCACTATATGATGGCTACTCCGAGGGAGAGGGGATGGAAGAGCCTGATGGTGTGGATCTCAATAGAAGAATGACTTCCAATCGGCCTATATTTATTTATTTAAAAAAAAAACAAGATTGGTGGTGGCAGCAAATATTGTGGGGTTATCGTGGAGTTAGTGATCGTAAGGTGGAATTTACACATATTCCATGCGTTATAATCCAGAGGTGTATATGCTGTACACTCACTGTTAGTTTTCCTATAAGGAATTATTGGGAACAACCTGAGGCCTCCTTGGTTTATCATCATCAAATTGCGTAGTTGTCTAGAACATAGGGGCCAGCTGAGAGCTGTTCGATCCAAAGATCACAGCGGGTGGTTGTGTGTCACTTCCAGCCTGTGATCTCTGTCATAATGGGATGAAATCCTTGACAAATTGGTTGCCCAATCCAATCTGTTGTCCATGGTTTTTGAAAGCTGATGGCTGTCACAGTCCCCCAGAACCAATTGCCCAGTTGCGATTACTTCTCTAAGAAAAAATCTATGTCTGACTGGTGCATTTCAATATTGACACCTGGACGAGCAAGCATGGCCAGGGGGGTTAAATCTCACTCACTTAGCAATGGGTGACTGTGGGGGCAGGCAAGTAAGGGGTTGCTCTACAAGTCTTGGAATCCCCAAGGCTTGCAGGGAGCTTGAGGATGGAGAACTAAACCACTACACAACATAAGAAGGAGAACCAAACTACTACACATCAGTAGTTAGAGAACTAAATTACTAAACACCAAGGGTTGGATAACTAATCCACTATACACCATAAGATGGAGAACTAAACTACTAGCCAACAGGGGTTGGATAATTACACCACTGTACACCAGAAAATGGAGAATTAAACTACTAGACACCAGGGGTTGGATAATTAAACCACTACACACTACACACCAGAAGATGGAGAATTAAACTTCTAGACACCAGGGGATGGAGAAATAAACTACTAATCACCTTGCTTTGGAGAAGTAAACCACTACACTCCAGGGGTGGAGAACAAAACCACTACACACCAAGAGATGGTGAGCTAAAATACTAGACACCAAAGTGTCACAGACAGCAAATCTTCAAATCCCAAAAAGCAGGACATCTCTCTAGGCCGAGTTTGAGCAGTGGTTGTCTCCATTGAATCTGAAGTTAGGGAAGGCCGTGTGCAATAACGGAGTGAACCTGGTAGCGAACCTACGCCGGGTCAACCTCACACACGTGCCTTGCATGACTCACATCCTCGACCTGGTGGTACAGCAATTTCTATGCCACTATCCCAGCCTGGATGCTCTCCTGCAGAAAGCACAGTCACTTGGTGCTCATTTCTGGCATTCACTCCCCACGTGGCATCGTTGCAGAGGTATTTCGGGCTAATGTTTAACTGATGGATATGCGCTGCGCCAACTAGGTGGAATTCCACTCTGCACATGTTGCAGTGGTTGTGGCAGCAGTGATGGCCCCAGGTAAAGTATGACATTTTGCATAGTCTGGCCAAATGCAGTACGAACTTTTAGCAAATCACGCTTGTGGAGTGGGCACACATGAAGGACCTCTAAACCCTTATGCACAGTTTCAAAATGGCTACTAAGATAACGGTGCTATATTAGTGAGTAAAATATATAAGATAAAAAAAGCAATTTCAGTGAGTCATTTCACACAGTTTTTAGACCAGTTCGTGCACCTGTAGAACAGAGTACAAGTCTGATATGTAGTGAACGACTGGAGAAGATGATGCAGGAGTATCTCAAGCTCAATATCAATGCCATTGGAGGGGTTTGACTCTTTTGCATTTTGGTCTTCAAAAATGGAGTAGTTTGAGCTCACCTGTCATGTCTTGGAGATTTTATCAAGCCCGGCAGCCAGCGTTCTCTCAGAATGTGTCTTCAGAGCTGCCAGTGGTTTTTAGACAGATAAGCGGCTGTCCTCTGAAAGTGTAGCTTGCCTAACTTTCATCAAGATGAACAAGTCATGGACCTCAAATGACTTTCACAGACTGGGCAAACTAAGCAATGGTGTAGGTTTTTGTGCGCTGCATGGATCTCGCATTTTTGCAGTCTGTCACACCTTTGCCATGGCTTCTGCGGCTGCTGTTGCTATTGCCACTGATATTACTAACAATTTTATGAAATGTGGAGACTCCAACTTGGGTCTCCATCTGAAGAGATGCCTGTAGTGGAAAGAGTATCAGAGCCCCATTATGCTATTTCTACTTTGGGGAAATTGGTAATGTATCTAAAGCGACGTGGAATTAAGGGTGCTATATAAGTAAGTAAAATAAATAAAATAAATTGATGCTACTTTAGTGTTGTCTGCCTCTAATTTTTGGAAATGTTTGGACTCCAAGTTGGGTCTCCATCATGTGTCTTGCCTGAATTTGGTAGGTCTCTCAGACCACGAGGCCTACACTTGTCACTCATCCACCTGTTACTCAAAGTTGAAAGCTAGAAGTGCTGGTCTAAGTCCTGTCACAGGCTCTGCGGCATTCTAAAATGTGCAAACAACCACAAGATGGCAGTAAAATCACTGTCATCCCAAAGAAGCCAACCATTCATAAAAATTTGAATACATTTTATTAAAGAAACAATTGAAACAATACACATACAAGTTAAAAAGCTACCTCCATTTTACCGGGTAATACCCCATGGGAAAGCCTTGAGAGGCACACTGTTCAATTAAATCTGGACTAGATAAAGTACATATGACAACAAAATGCCTATGTCTATAGACCAACACATATATTATACACAAGGTGCAAACAGCATCCACTCTGTAATATCGGTGTTTTTTTGGTTTTCAGACAGCTCCTTTTATCATAGTACTAACTATGTCATAGATAGTAATATCATTTCCTTAAATAAGTACAAAAAGTCGTTACCTAGATAGAATATCAGATCGTGTGCCTCCACCACTGGCTTTTCCCAGCGCCCTGACGCGCGTTTCGCCCTTGCTTCTTCCGGGGGTGTGTGTTTCAATTGTTTCTTTAATAAAATGTATTCAAATTTTTATGAATGGTTGGCTTCTTTGGGATGACAGTGATTTTACTGCCATCTTGTGGTTGTATGTACTAAGGAAGTACCATTAAGAATATATGGTTGGACTTATTGAAATAAACATTCTAAAATGTAGCCTGAGAAATCAAAACACCGGAAGAGGCGAAAAGCGCGTCGGGAGTCTTTGTTTCGGGAGTCTTTGTTTCGGGATCCAACTGTCTGCTGTCCTGCATTGGTAAACGCTGCTTTCTACACTTAATTTTATGCTGTGGGGTATTTTTACCCACTAGCCAATACAAAATGATATTACTTGCAGCTCTTTGCAACTATGCACCTTGTTCTCATGGGCAGCTCACACAGGGAGATGTTTACTTTTTAACCATCCTTATGCACACTATTGAGTATTGATTTTTGTCCTTTGTATGCACTTTATCTTCTTATATTGCTAATATAATAAAATATTACAATTTTGAAATAACCTAGACGCTCTTTTTGTCCTCCTTCTTTGGCATTTGATATGGAGTTGGTTTTCATTTCTGGTCTTGGGTGCTTTTGCACTATTTAGTGCTTAAATTTCCTTTCTTAGATCAAATGTGTTTCCTGGTTTTGTTATCAGAATGTAAAGGCAGTGGGATAGATTACGGATTTTGTATTAGGGGTCTCTTCAACGACCTGATGTAGAAGTAATTTACAAATACTGTAAATGTTTTGTATAACAATTAAATAAGTATTGTATACCTTTGCATACAAATATTCCATATGTTTTATGTATCCATAAATGTTTACACCTATTTTCAGCATTAGGTACAATTTTTTTTTAGCAAGGCCGCATGGCAGGTTTGCGCACCGCTCCTCCTCCATTCTTGTGTCCTGCAAACAACATTCCAAGCCCTTCTGAGCTGCTCTAGGTTAGGAGGCAAGGAGAGGCTGTCCCACTGTGGATATTAATGCTGCCCCTTGGATGAAAGCAGTAGTGTGGACTGTGGGAGCTCTGCCCAATATAACACTGACACTGACCCAGTTCGATGTTGCCTTTTATCCAAGCAGTATGATCTGTGTGAAGTATAATAGACATTCTTCCATGTAACGTAAAACATAGAATTAGTACATCCATACACATCCTATTGTAAAAGTGGACACACACTGTCCCACCAGCCAGTAATTGGATGTATTAGTATAGTAGGAACTAGTAAGTAGTTAACAAGACTACTACGATTGACATATCACAATGGGAATGCCAGAAGTCACATGAAGCCTGAGGGTGAATAGCAGAACTATTTCAGAATGCACATTGTCAGCTATGGCTGTATATTCCTTATGGCTAAAAAAAAAATCAGCAGCTGAAAAAAACATTTACTGTATCTGTCCTATAGACCACATGTGGTTTATTATGACAGAGCCAGGGATGCTAGGGGTTTGTTATGGTGACATAAACACATGGTTAATGTCACTTCAAGAGGTTATTTCCCTTTAAAACAGGTGATAAAAAAGTATCACATCCACTTTTAGTATTCATGAGCAGGACTGTCATGAAAAAAAAACAACCACTTATATTAATTTTTTTCCTAAATTGTGAAGTACAGTCATTATGAGACAACCAATTTAACAAAGGCCTATTCCTACCATTTTGTAATAAATAGGATGCTGGCCTACATTAATCTACACAGAAAGAAAAATGTTCTGACATACGTATATATATCTGATAGGCTTCATTCAGATGTCTGCGTTGTTCACAGATGAAAGACGTACCCAGTATATTCTATGGTGCTTTTCACATGTCCATGATTTTTCACGGGCGGTGTGTCATGCAAAAGTCATGATGAAAGGTCAGTTTTTCTCCATCATCAGTGATAATAAAAGGTCGATGCAAGTCTATGGATCCATGAAAAATACGGATGTTATATGAATGCTATTTGTGCACCATCCGTGTGCTGTCTGCATTTAAGATAGCAAAGGATACGAGAAACTTTGCAATTTATTTATCCATCCATGAATAAAACACTAACACACTGATTATAAAAAGTAACGCACAGAATGACACTGATGACACAATGATCCAAAACACTGATGACACACTGATGGTAAAAACGGACACACGGACCATACACTGATGACACACTGATGGTAAAAACAGACACACGGACCATACACTGATGACACACTGATGGTAAAAACGGACACACGGACCATGCACTGATGACACATTGATGTGAAAATTGGACACACTGACCATACACTGATTACACACTGATGGTAAAAACGGACACACGGACCATACACTGATGACACACTGATGGTAAAAACGGACATACGGACCTAACACTCATGACACATTGATGTGAAAAATGGACATACGGACCTAACACTGGTGACACACTGATGGTAAAAACTGACACACGGACTGTACACTGATGACACATTGATGTGAAAATTGGACACACGAACCATACACTGATAACACATTGATGGTAAAAACGGACGTACGCACCATACACTGATGACACATTGATGGTAAAAACGGACGTACGCACCATACACTGATGACACATTGATGGTAAAAACGGACGTACGCACCATACACTGATGACACACTGATGGTAAAAACAGACACACGGACCATACACTGATGACACACTGATGGTAAAAACAGACACACGGACCATACACTGATTACACACTGATTGTAAAAATGGACACATGGACCAACCTCTGATGACACACTGATGGTAAAAACGGACACATGGGCCAACCTCTGATGACACACTGATGGGAAAAATGGACACTTGGACCATACACTGATGACACATTGATGGGAAAAACTGATGTACGGACCAGATTGATGACACTTTGATGGTAAAAACTGATGTACGGACCATACATTGATGATACTTTGATGGTAAAAATAGACCCATGGACCATACACTGATGATTAGTGTTGAGCATTCCGATACCGCAAGTATCGGGTATTGGCCGATATTTGCGGTATCGGAATTCCGATACCGAGTTCCGATATTTTTGCGATATCGAGAATCGGGATCGGGATCCATATTCATGTAAAAAATAAAGAATAAAAATTAAAAATATGGATATACTCACCCCTCCGACGGACCCTGGCTCGCAGCGGTGCAACCGGCAGCCTCCGTTCCTAAGAATGCAGTGAGTGTAGGACCTGCGATGACGTCGCTGTCTTGTGATTGGTCGCGTGACCGCTCATGTGACCGCTCACGTGACCGCGACGTCATCGAAGGTCCTTCACTCTCTGCATTCTTAGGAATGGAGGCAGACGCTTGCAGCGGTGACAGCGAGGGCTCGTCCAAGGGTGAGTATATCCATATTTTTTATTTTTATTCTTTATTTTTTACATGAATATGGATCCCGGGGCCTGAAGGAGAGTTTCCTCTCCTTCAGACCCTGGGAACCATCCAGGATCACTTCCGATATTTGTGTCCCATTGACTTGTATTGGTATCGGGTATCGGTATCGGCAATATCCGATATTTTTTGGATATCGGCCGATCCAATCCAATACCGATACCGATATCGGAAGGTATCGCTCAACACTACTGATGATACTTTGATGGTAAAAACGGGCACAAAGAATACACATTGATTCAAAACTCTGACACCTACTCAGAACATTGCGGATTATAGTTAATTTAGTGACAAATGTATAATTGGTGGAGAAAGGTTAAACTTGATGGACATAGGTCTTCTTTCAACCTATGTAGCTATGTAACTATGCGACCATTTTTTCTATGTACGTGTAATAAAAACATGAATATGCACATTTCATTACTTTGTAGTGAAAAGATAAACACACAAAGGGTTTACACAAATAAGACCTGTGTAACAAGTTAAAGAAAATTAAAATGTGGCTGTTCTTTTATAGTCTCCATACACTTCTGTTCGAAAAGGGATAATCACTAATGATACCATCTGTGGAGCAGCATACAGTTGTGCTCAAAAGTTTATATACCCCAGCAGAATTTATGCTTTCTTGGCCTTTTTTCAGAGAATATGAATGATAACACCAAAACTTTTTCTCCACTCATGGTTAGTTGTTGGGTGAAGACATTTATTGTCAAACTACTTGTGTTTTCTCTTTTCAAATCATGACAACCCAAAATAGCCAAATGACCCTGATCAAAAGTTCACATACCCCATTTCTTAATACCGTGAATTGCCCCCTCTAACATCAATGACAGCTTGAAGTCTTTTGTGGTAGTTGTGGATGAGGTTCTTTATTTTCTCAGATGGTAAAGCTGCCCACTCTTCTTGGCAAAAAGCCTCCAGTTCCAGTAAATTTCTGGGCTGTCTAGCACGAACTGCGCGTTTGAGATCTCCCCAGAGTGTCTCAATGACATTGAGGTCAGGAGACTAAGATGGCCACTCCAGAACCTTCACTTTGTTCTGCTGTAGACAATAACAGGTCAACTTGGCCTTGTGTTTTGGATCGTTGTCATGTTGGAACATCCAAGTACGTCCCATGTGCAGCTTCCGGGATGATGACTGCAAATTTGCCTCCAGTACTTGCTGATAACGTGCTGCATTCATCTTTACTTCACTTTTGACCAAGTTTCCTGTGACTTTGTAGCTCACACTTTCCCAAAACAGCGATCCACCTCCGTGCTTTACAGCAGGAATGGTGTTCCTTTCATCATAGGTCTTATTGATCTCTCTCCAAATGTAACATTTATGATTGTGGCCAAAAAGTTAAATTTTGGTGTTGTCACTCCAAATTACCTTGTTCCAGAAGTTTTGAGGCTGGTCTCTGTGCTGTTTTGTGTATTGTAGGAGAGATACTTTGTGGCATTTGCGCAGTAATGGCTTTCTTCTGGTGACTTAACCAAGCAGCCCATTTTTCTTCAAGTGCCTCCTTATTGTGCATTTTGAAACAGCCACACCGCTAGTTTTCAGAGAGTCCTGAATTTCAGCTGATGTTATTTGTGGGTTTTTCTTTGTATCCCAAGCAATTTTCCTGGCATTTATGGATGACATTTTTGTTGGTCTACCTGACCGTGGTTTTGTTTTTACAGAGCCCCTGATTTTCCTTTTGTTAAACACAGTTTGAACACTGCTGACTGGCATTATCAATTCATTAGATATCTTTTTGTATCCCTTTCCTGTTTTATACAGTTCAATTACCTATTCCCTAGATCTGTTGACAATTCTTTTACTTTCCTCATGACTCACAATCCAGAAACATCAGTGGCTGGCTGAAAGATGCTAGAGTCTGTCTGGATCTCAGAAACTCATTTAGCTTTTATGCACACACACTGATTACAAGCAAACAGGTCACAGGTGAGGATGTTACCTATAGTAGCCATTCAAACCCATTTGTGTCAACTTCTGTGCATGTTATCAGGCCAAAATCACCAGGGTATGTAAACTTTTGATCAGGGTCATTTGGATGTTTTGGGTTGTCATTATGATTTAAAAAGAGAAAACACAGTAGTTTGAAAATAAATGGCTTCACCCAACCACTAACCATGAGTGGAGAAAAAGTTTTGGTGTTATCATTCATATTCTCTGAAAAAAGGCCAAGAAAGCAAAAATTCTACCGGGGGATGTAAACTTTTGAGCACAACTGTATTTTGGAAAAATCCACATATTCCAGACTTTGGTACTATACCTTTCCCTTTTAGAACTTTAAGCAGTTGCATAGCCAGATGGTCACAATGTCTCCCAAGAACTTAATAGTTACTTGATTTTATTGACTAATAATTGGTTGATTAATCTTTTTAAAAAACCATAATTAGTAATTTACAAATACTGAAAAGTATAGTATAAACAAAGTATGCCATAGCTTTTGGCAAATGTATACTTACAGGGATTGTCTCCATTCAGAAAACCATTATCCCAGCTACAGTTTCTTATAAATGAAAAAAAAAATGCTCCTTACTCATTGACTCTGGGTCTGACGACAAGTGTCTGGCGCTGAACCTAGTAACGTCCTCAGCATTGCAGCTGATCAGTGAGATAAGTGGCTCTTCCTGTGTAGACAGAAAGCCCCCCTTACAGACACTGATCTGACAGATTGGCTGGACATCGCGAGCAGCGATAGAGCCTCAGCTCCGGACCCGGGGATGGTGAGTGAAGCGCAGTTTGTTATTTTATCCATCCAAATCAGGGTTTCTCAACTCCAGTCCTCAAGATCCACCAACAGGTCAAGTATTGCACGGATGATAATTTCATCACCTGCTCAAGCAATAATTCCATCACCTAAGGAAATCCTGAAAACATGACCTGTTGGTGGCTCTTGAGGACCGGAGTTGAGAAACACAAATCTAAAGCTTTTCTGGAAGCTGGTACCTACTTTAAGCTTTCTAGATTCTATTATTCTACAGATATGAAACATTTTCATTTTAAATACAGTAGATAATAGACAATGTGCATAGGTAGCATTTCTTAAATGACAAGCATACCACAATTTGGCAAGATATTCTGACGCAGAGCAGTGTAATCCGAAACCCAACTAATTACCTATGCAAGTTTTGTGGTTTTTGTTCTGTTAATATTCTGCATCGTGATATTTTTCTTGCATGTTTGTTTACTAAATGACATATCTGCATATCCCGTGATTCTGAGCAGTCTCGTAGAATTGTATAACAACATTTCCATGTCATTTTATGGACCAGACAGTCCACACAGACCCAACCCTAGGCGTCCATTCCGCTGAGATCATTCCACAAACTCTAAATGGTGTTTCCACAGAGCCATGAATGAACCATGCTCTAGTGCTGTTGTGTATGGAGGGAATTATCATTTGGAGATTAGTGTCCCTATGCAATGAGGATTTTAAAGTTACGATCTATGGGGGCTTCTAATAAAGTCAAAACCCTGTCATGGGCAGCCCAATCTCCAGACCTGAACCCCATTGAAAACCTCTGGAATGTAATCAAGAAGAAGATGGATAGTCACAAGCCATCAAACAAAGAAGAACTGCTTACATTTTTGTTCCAGAAGCAGCATAAATGACAGGTGGAAAGCATGCCAAGACGCATGAAAGCTGTGATTAAAAATCATGGTTATTCCACAAAATATTGATTTCTGAACTCTTCCTGAGCTATAACATTAGTATTGTTGTTTCTCAATGATCATGAACTTTTTTTCTTTGCATTATTTAAGATCTGAAGGCACAGGGTTTTTAATGTAATTTTGACCATTTCTCCTTTTCAGAAAAAAAAATACAAAATGTATTGTTTGGAACTTCAGAGACCTGTTGTCAGAAGTTTATAGAATAAAAGAACAATTTACATTTTGCTCAAAAATATACCTATAAAGAGAAAAATCAGACAAACTGAACATTTTGCAGTGGTCTCTTAATTTTTGCCAGAGCTTGTATATAAAAAATAAATAAACAAATATATAAAATATTTAATTTAAAAAAATAAGATCCATCTGCATTTATTAAATAGTTGGGGATTGTTAGGACACGAACTGTATTGGGTGGCACCATATGTGATGTTCCTAGATGTAATGTAACAGCTTGGAAAGTATCCCTGGTGATCAGTGTAAGAGTGCTGACAAGTAGGACGTTACCATAGCGTAGTATCAGCTAAGGCAAAGTGTCAGCAGTAAGGGCTGCCTAATTTCTAGGGCATATTCCAATCCTCAGCGCCATGGTTGCATCCAGGACATATAATCTGGATAATATAATGACAGATGTCTGACCATGGAGATGCCAGTGGAAAATGAATGATTGCAGCCTGTGTCACTTCAGTGCCAAAACCTCCAGCTCATGTGGTTACTCCCGCAATGCTGTATGTTATTCCTAGGCATACATGTCTAGGTTCAACCAGTGCATTGCAGAGTACACAAAAAGACCAGGAGATTAGAAATACGAAGCATTAATCCAGATTGTACAATCCCATCCGTGTCACCAAGGTCTTGCTGCAGGACTACAATTCACTACAAAAGGAGCTAAGAAGAACACAGAAAATATGCTTTGCCTTCCCTGTGAGTGCATATGTTCCCTCTTGTGCAAAAAAATATATAAAGGATTACTTGAAATATATCTGTAGTGATGACCTTTCCCTATAAACTATAGTGATAGGAAACCATGGCCGCAATCTGCACTGAATGAATGGAGCGCACCCACCTTGTTCTGTAAAGTCCACAGAAGAGTCAGCCGCCGGCGTCTGCAGGACGATCTTACATTTACTGATTCGCTTTTTTTGCTGATGGGGAAGAGGTCGGCCTCTGAGCATCACATTTCACAGAGGGCTGAACCTACTTTTAAAGGAACCCTCCTGTAATCTTAGACATTTGCAAACAGTATCCATTGCTCCTGATGTAAGAAACTGAGTATTGTAAATGCCCTCCAAAAATTAGGGATAGTGATTCCAAGTAAACAAATTGGGTGATAAACTGCCATACATATTTTATGTCGTTATTCCAGAGTCATCGACGTAACAAAACGTTAAAGATTTCCCAATCTTTACAGGATTCATTCATTTCCACACAAACTGTGTTTGTAACAAATTACATTTTCCATGCAAAGGAACCCAAGAAAGATAGATAGTAGTTTGTTGTGTCTTCACAAATACGCTATGTGGATAAAAGCACTGAAACATGCCTCTCGGTCATCGAATCCAGGTTTGTCATTTAGTTCTACTGCCACGGGTCTAAGGTATAAAATCCTGCCCCTCGCCATACATTTGGGAAACACTGGCTCATTCTAAAGAGCTCACTGAATGTGAGTGTGGTACTGAAATAAGGAGCCACCATTGTGACAAGTCAATTCATGAAATGTCTGCTGCCCTAAACGTTCTTCCATCAAAAATTCTCACAGAAACACTCCCAAAATCTTGTAGAAAGCCTTCCCAAATTAATGGCAGCTGTTTTAATAGTGAAAAGGGGATAAAAGATCCTGCAGGAGTAATGTGTAGGGCTCTCAATACTTTTGTAGGATTGAATGAAAAATCTGAATTCAATTGGTGTGTCCCAATACTTGTATCCATATAGTAGAGTTATAAAACCACAACAAACAAATCTATCTATCTATCTATCTATCTATCTATCTATCTATCTATCTACCTATCTATCTATCTATCTATCTATCTATCTATCTATCTATCTAACAAAAGGAAAAGGAACAGCACACTTTCTACTTATCTTTGGGTGCACGGCCCCCAGGATACCAGTCCATATATCCAAGTTAGTTAATAATTAGAAAAAACGAGGCAGCACTCCATCTTTGCAGTGTTTAGACGTGCAGGATTTTAATCAACCCACTGGTCTGGGCGACGTTTCGGCTCAGACTGAGCCTTTCTCAAGCCTTGAGAAAGGCTCAGTCTGAGCCGAAACGTCGCCCAGACCAGTGGGTTGATTAAAATCCTGCACGTCTAAACACTGCAAAGATGGAGTGCTGCCTCGTTTTTTCTAATTATTATCTATCTATCTATCTATCTATCTATCTATCTATCTATCTATCTATCTATCTATCTATCCCATATCTATCTATCTATCTATCCCATATCTATCTATCTATCTATCTATCTATCCTCTATCTATCTATCTATCTATCTATCTATCTATCTATCTATCTATCTATCTATCTATCCCATATCTATCTATCCCATATCTATCTATCTATCTATCTATTTATCTATCTATCTTCTGTCTATTTATAGATCTAGCTCATAAAGAGCCTTTCTCAAGCTTTCTTGAGAAAGGCTCTTTATGAGCTGAAAAGTTGCCATCATGGGCTATTAAAACCTGAACACTTTGAAATTTATTTGCAATGGTGTGCTGCCTCTGACTTTTTGGACTCTTATTATAAGGTTTGGTACATGCCTGAGGGGCTTTGCACTCTGAATTTGTTATTCTGTGCTGCTCTCACTTTTTGCAATTATTTATAGATCTATCTATCTATCTCATATCTATCTATCTATCTATCTATCTATCTATCTATCTATCTATCTATCTATCTATCTATGTAAGATACATTTCTTTATACTTGATATGTTTCATCATCATCATCATCATATTATTATTATTATTATTATTATTATTATTATTATCAATATAATAATTTTATTTCTATAGCGCCAACATATTCCGTAGTGCCTTACATTACATTTAATTATTAGCAGGGCTTATTGGGGCTATCAGGTCACAAGATGTCAATATCACATCACTGGTGGTCTGACACACGACACCCCCACTTGCACAGCTCCATTCAATGTATAGTGGATGCTACCAGGTATTGCAGAACAGCTCATATTCTTTTGAACAGTAACTGATCCATAGCTCCTAAGGGTATGTGTCCACGTTCAGGATTGCATCAGGATTTGGTCAGGATTTTACCTCAGTATTTGTAAGTCAAAACCAGGAGTGGGTGATAAATACAGAAGTGGTGCATATGTTTCTATTATACTTTTCCTCTAATTGTTCCACTCCTGGTTTTGGCTTACAAATACTGATGTAAAATACTGACCAAATCCTGATGCAATCCTGAACGTGGACACATACCCTTAGGGTATGTTTCCACTGTCAGGATGGCCGGCGGTATCGCCGCAGCGGCGAAGCCACTCAGCGCTAAGCCCCGCCCCCTTTCTGGGACGCGATCATGCCGGATGTGTTAACTCTTCACATCCGGGATGATCGCTCTCTCCCATAGCGCCCTGTGATATGCCTTGCGGGGACGCTGCGTCCCCGCAAGGTGTACGGACATGCTGCGATCTGAAAAGACGCGCAGCATGTCCGTAGTCGCAGGGCCGCCGCGTGCGGGTTTCCACGCATAGTGGAGACGGGATTTCATAAAATCCCCTCCACTATGCAGGAACATGTGGACGCTGCTTGTTTGACGCTGCAGCTCTGCGCAGCGTCAAACAAGCAGCGTTTCCTGAACGTGGAAACATACCCTAAGGGGAGTTGTCCTGGGAGGCCAGGGTTATGTCCTACCTTTTACTCACATTGTCTGCATTGACTCCTGCAGTTAAAGCTTCACTGGTCTTCACTGCTGGTGTTAAAGGGACTCTGTCACCTGAATTTGGAGGGAACAATTTTCAGCCATAGGGGCGGGGTTTTCGGGTGTTTGATTCACCCTTTCCTTTCCCGCTGGCTGCATGCTGGCTGCAATATTGGATTGAAGTTCATTCTCTGTCCTCCGTAGTACATGCTGCACTACAGGCTCAATGTACTGGTATATAGAGATACATTTCTATGTACCAGTGCATTTCTATATCCCTGTATTCTATAGGTCAGAGATTTTTTTCTTCCAATAAAATTACTACAAAACAATGAAAAACAATTACAATACTGACATTTTTAATGCACTTTTTTAAATAAACATCTTAAGTCAGCAAATAATAAAGACATATTTGGTATCCTTGTAATTATAACAACTTTAACAATATAGTGAACAAATTATTAAGGAGGGTTAGTAAATGGCGTAAAAATTGAGGATTGATTATTCTCTCCATTAAACAAAGATTGTACCCATGACAGATCTGAGTCATCCCATGAGCCCTAAGTCGTTTGAAAACCAAAACAACAAAAGATGCGCCAGGACAAGAAAAAAGGTGACCATCCACCATAACAAACAGATATGAATGGTGGGTGAGCCAGAAATGGTGGGATATCCCCACATAAGAAAATTAGGAAGTCATTATAAAGTTATATACTTATTAAAACAATAAATGCACAATCATTAGTGATGAGCGAATTGTGAAATATTCGGATTCGTGAAAATCGGCACAAACACTTTCTAATAACCATGTATTCGTACCGAATAACAGATCCAATGCAAGTCAATGGGAAAGCTGAATATGTTTCTGCTGGACCCAACAAATAGGACTGGGGGCATGGGAAAAAAGCTGGAATGGATGGGATAGATAGATAGATAGATAGATAGATAGAGATGAAAAGCAGGCAATGAATGATAGATAGATAGATAGATAGATAGATAGATAGATAGATAGATATGAAAAGCAGGCAATGATAGATAGATAGATAGATAGATAGATAGATAGATAGATAGATAGATAGATAGATAGATATGAAAAGCAGGCAATTCATCTACGGCGTACAGTAAAATCACAGAGTGACAGGTTAGAATAGAATAGATAGAATAGATATATATGCATAGAATAGATCAATATATAGATGTCAGTGACACACACACACATATATCTATATATATATCTAATAAAAGCTGGCAATTCAGCAGCCACATACTGTAAAATCACAGCAGGAGCCGACAGGATAGAATTGATGGATTACACACAGTGTACACACATAGATATATAGATATTCAGATTTCAGTGACATATACAATTAGTATAATGTGTGTGCAGCTTAGTCTACATGTATTTAATTAGTAAAATATTATTTTTCAGACAAAAATGGCATGGGCTCCCGCGTAAATTTTTAGCCAGCAGAGGGAAAGCCGACAGCTGAGGGCAGATGTTTATAGCCTGGGAAGAGGTTTATACTCATGGAGCTTCCTAGGCTATTAAACCCTTCATGACCTTGGGATTTTCCATTTTTCCGTGTTCATTTTTTGCTCCCCTCTTTACCAGAGCCATAACTTTTTTATTTTTCAGTCAATTTGGCCATGTGAGGGCTTATTTTTTGCGAGACGAGTTGTACATTTGAACAACATCATTGGTTTTACCATGTCGAGTACTAGAAAACGGGAAAAAAATTCCAAGTGTGGTGAAATTGCAAAAAAAGTGCAGTCCCACACTTGTTTTTTGCTTGGCTTTTTTGCTAGGTTCACTAAATGCTAAAACTGACCTGCCATTATGATTCTCCAAGTCAGTACGAGTACATAGACACCTAACATGACTAGGTTATTTTTTATCTAAGTGGTGAAAAAAAAATCCAAACTTTGCTAAAAAAAAAAAAAAAAAAATTGCGCCATTTTCCGATACTCGTAGCGTCTCCATTTTTCATGATCTGGGGCCGGTTGAGGGCTTATTTTTTTGCATGCTGAGCTGGTGTTTTTAATGATACCATTTTGGTGCAGATACGTTCTTTTCATGGCCTGTTATTGCATTTTAATGCAATGTCGCAGCGACCAAAAAACGTAATTCTGGTGTTTCGAATTTTTTTCTCGCTACGCTATTTAGCGCTCAGGTTAATGCTTTTTTTTATTGATAGATTGGGCGATTCTTAATACGGCAATACCAAATATGTGTAGGTTTGATTTTTTTTTATTGATTTATTTTTATTGGGGCGAAAGGGGGGTGATTTAAACTTTTATATTTTTTTTATTTTTTTCACATTTTTTTTTACTTTTTTTTTTTTTTTTTACTTTTGCCATGCTTCTATAGCCTCCATGGGAGGCTAGAAGCAGGCACAACGCGATCGCCTCTGCTACATAGCAGCGATCTGATGTTCGCTGCTATGTAGCAGAAATGCAGGTGTGCTGTGAGCGCAGATCACAGGGTGGCGCTCACAGCTATTCGGGATCAGTAACCATAGAGGTCTCAAGGACCTCTATGGTTACAATGTAGAAGCATCGCCGACCTCCGATCATGTGACGGGGTCGGCGATGCGCTCATTTCCGGCCGCCCTGCCGGAAGCGCCGGTTAAATGCCGCTGTCTGTGTTTGACAGCGGCATTTAACTAGTTAATAGGCACGGGCAGATCGCGATTCTGCCCGCGCCTATTACGGGCACATGTCAGCTGTTCAAAACAGCTGACATGTCCCGGCTGTGATGCGGGCTCACCGCCGGAGCCCGCGTCAAAGCGGGGCTTCTGACCTCGGACGTACAATCCCGTCCGAGGTCAGAAAGGGGTTAATATCAGCTCACAGCTGTATGCCAAAAAATGACGTAGGGTCCCCCTATAATTAATAACCAGCAAAAGCTATGCAGACAGCTGTGGGCTGATATTAATTGCCTAGGAAGGGGCCATGGATACTGCCCACTCAGGCTAAAAACATCAGCTCTCAGCCGCCCCAGTATAGGCACAGCTCGAAGATGTGCCAATTGTGGCACTTAGCCTCGCTCTTCCCACTTGCCCTGTAGCAGTGGCAAATGGGGTGTTATTTGGGGGTTGATGTCACCTTTGTATTGTCAGATGACATCAAGCCCAGAGGTTAGTAATGGAGAGGCGTCAATAGTTCGCCCCCATTACTAACCCCATAGTTATATTGTACAAAAACACACACACCCAGAATAAAGTCCTTTGATTGAAAGAATGACACAAACTCCTTTAACTCCTTAATGACAGGAGGTATTTTTGTTTTTGTGTTTTCATTTTTTGCTCTCCTTCTTCCCAGAGCCATAACGTTTTGTAATTTTCAGTCAAAATGGACATATGAGGGCTTGTTTTTTGAGGGACAAGTTTTACCTTTGAATGACACCATTGGTTTTAACATAACTTACTGGAAAACGGGAAAAAAATTCCAAGTGCGGTGAAATTGCAAAAAAAAGTGAAATTCCATATATTTTTTTTTACTATGTTCACTACATGCTAAAACTGACCTATCAATAGGATTCTCCAGGTCATTAGGATTTCATAGACACCAAACATGTTTAGGTTCTTTTTTTATTTAAGTGGTGAAGAAAATCCAAACTTTGGTCAAAAAAAAAAAAGTGCCATTTTCCGAGACCTGTAGCGCCTCCAATTTTTGTGATCTTAGCCTGGTGAGGCTTCTTTTTTGCTCTTTGAGCTGACGTTTTATTTGACACCATTGTGGTGTAGAAAGGATCTTTTGATCGCTCAATATTGCATTTTATTGCAATGTAGCGGCAACTAAAAAAACGTAATTCTGACATTTTTAATGTTTTTCTCGTTATGTCATTTGCCAATAGGGTTAACTCTTTTTTTATATTATGGGGCAATTCTGAATGCGATGATACAAAATATGTGCATGTTCGATTTTTTTTAGTGTTTTGTTTTGAATGGGTCAAAAGGGGGGTGATTTGAACTTTAATATTTTTTTATTCAATATTTTGAAAACTTTTTTTACATTTTGGTGCTTCAATAGTCTTCATGGGAGACTAGAAGCTGCAGATGTCTCATCGCCTGTGCTACACAAAGGTGATGATCAGATCGCCTGTGTGAGGCAGAAATACTCACTTGCTATGAACGCTGACCACAGGGTCCACAGAGGTCTGCTGGAGACCTCTGGTCATCTTGACAACCCATCGGTGACCCGCGATCATGTGACGGGGTGTTACGGCTAGCGGAATGCACCGAATAAATAGAGATGTTTTTATTGATATTGGTGCGTTCGCAGCCCGGGGTCCATCGTGCAGGAGTACCTGCTGCTAGCAACGGCGGCACGATATGGCGGTATGGACTAACTCAGTTACTTCACCGAGTAGTCGTGAAAGAAAAGCACTGTGCCCTGTTAGGCTTCACAGAGGCACAGGCTAACTGCCCACACAGAGAGCAGTCAGTGGTCACACATGCACACAAAACTCCTGGCCGGAGGTGCCAGCATTCTAGGGGCTTATTTCAGCCGGGTCCCTGAACACATACTCTCGTGACCACACTGGCGCAAAGCACTTAACAAAGAACAATACTAGCGCATGGCTGTGCGGTCATGCGAACCTTAAATAGCTGCAGCACGTACAGGACCTTCCTAGAAGGACCAATGAGAAGCTACACCAGAGCGTGAGCACCTACAGGACATTCCTGAAGGAGCCAATGACCTTAGCTGCAGTATCAGATCATGTGACCCTCGATCTCCACTGAGAGATCTTACTCTGGGCATGCTCAGAACGAGCAAAGCAGGACTTAGACCCAGAAGCGTCTGCTCGCCGCTGCCCAGCATTGACTTCAATGGCAGAAGCAGGAAAGGCAGCAGTAACTCTTAGCACAGAGTCAGACTGAGCGAGACGCTGGGACCGACGTCTCCGCTGAGCAGGCTCCACTGCGGCAGGAGAAGAATGGGAGACCGCAGTGGAGATGGACCGAGATTCCCCCTGTGCAGAGGAGGGAACTCGACCCCTAACATTACCCCCCCTTCTTGGGCCTCGCTACGTTTGAAGGCAGCAATGAGCTGCGTAGCCCGAATGCGCTCAGCAGGCTCCCAGGACCTATCCTCAGGACCGTAACCCTTCCAGTCCACCAAATAAATTTTTTTGCCACGAACCACCTTGCACCCCAAAATAGCGTTCACCTCGTAATCGTCCGTAGACGAACCCGATGTCCCGGCAGATGACTCAGAAAACCGGGACATGTATACGGGCTTAAGGAGGGACACATGAAAGGTGTCGGTGATACCTAGGCTTGGAGGAAGAGCTAGACGGTAGACTACAGGATTAACCTGTTGAAGGACCTTGAAGGGACCCAAGTAGCGAGGAGCAAACTTAGTGGACTCAACACGCAGCCTCATGTTATGGGCGGAGAGCCACACTAAATCGCCAGGAGCAAAGGTCAGAGCGGGGCGCCGATGTGCATCGGCGGAATACCTCATTCTCTCCTTGGAGGCCCGAATGGCATCCTGAGTGCGGTCCCAAATGTCCCGTGCCTCCACAGCCCAGTCTGCCACCCTGGAGTCGGCGGAAGACACGGGCATGGGCACAGGTACCCGCGGATGCTGACCATAATTAAGGAGGAATGGCGTCTGTCCAGTGGAGTCGGCTACAGCATTGTTCAGTGCAAACTCTGCCCATGATAGCAAGGATGCCCAGTCATCCTGCCTGGCTGAGACAAAATGTCGCAGATATGTGACCAAGGTCTGGTTGGCCCTCTACCAACCCATTCGTCTCGGGATGATAAGCAGAAGAGAGATTTAACTCAATACTGAGAAGATGACAAAGCTCTCTCCAGAACCGAGACGCAAACTGGGGACCCCGTTCACTGACAATTTTGTCTGGCATACCGTGTAGGCGGAAGATGTGTTTTATTAAACAACGCTGCCAAGGCCCGTGCAGAAGGTAGCCGTGGAAGCGGCACCAAGAGCACCATTTTAGAAAAATGATTGGTGATAACCCAAATGATGGTACAGCCACGAGACCTAGGCAAACCCACCACAAAGTCCATCCCGACCATCTCCCAGGGCCTATCTGCCACCGGCAGAGGATATAATCACCCAGCTGGCCGTTGTCGAGGAGACTTATTTTTGGCGCAGGAGACACACGCCCGAACATAGTCTGCGACATCACGAGCCATATGCGGCCACCAGTATGTCCTCGCCAGTAACTCAGATGTCCTTTTGGAACCAAAATGTCCACCCACCCTGGACGAGTGTGCCCAAGAGAGAACCTCCGGTCGCAAACCGGATGGTACAAAAGTCTTGCCCGGAGGCACAGACTCTAGCGAAACTGGGGCCACAGTTCTCAGGCTCTCGGTGGGGACAATAAGCCGAGGCTCCTCTTCCTCCTCCGCAGATGACACAACGGAGCAAGAGAGAGCGTCGGCACGAATGTTCTTCTCCCCAGAAAGGAAAAGGAGGGTGAAATGAAACCGGGAGAAGAACAAGGACCATCTGGCCTGGCGAAAATTTAACCGCTGGGCTGTATGCAGGTACACCAAATTTTTGTGATCTGTGTAGACTTGGAAGGGAAAACGAGCTCCCTCCAAGAGATGTCTCCACTCCGAGAACGTCAACTTCATGGCTAGCAACTCCCTGTCCCCGATGGAATAATTCCTCTCTGCTGGTGAGAAGGTCTTAGAAAAGAAGAAGCAAGGATGCTTCCGACCTTGAGCATCCTTTTGGAAGAGGACTGCTCCAGCACCAACAGATGAGGCATCCACCTCCATGATAAATGGCCTATCTACATCGGGGCGATGTAGGATGGGAGCACTAGCAAAGTGAGACTTTATGGAGTTAAAGGCCTTGGAGACCTCCACAGACCACAATTTGGGATTTGCTCCCTTCTTGGTGAGGGCAACCAAGGGAGCTACCAAAGTCGAGAAGTGCGGAATAAACTGGCAATAATAATTTATGAACCCCATAAAGCGCTGCACCGCTTTAAGAGAATGGGGTTCCTGCCAGTCCATCACAGCCTGTAGTTTGGCAGGATCCATGGCCAATCCCTGGACGGAGATGATATAGCCCAGGAAAGGTAAGGACTCCTGCTCAAACACACACTTCTCCAACTTGGCATAGAGGAAGTTTGCCTGTAGGAGGTCGAAGACTTTGCAAACATCTCTCCGGTGGGAGTCAATATCTGGAGAGTAGATGAGAATATCATCCAGATAGACTACGACTGAGGTGGTGAGCATATCCCAGAGGATGTCGTTCACAAAGTCTTGGAAAATGGCTGGGGCATTACAGAGCCCGAAGGGCATCACCAGATATTCATAGTGCCCATCCCTGGTGTTAAAAGCCGTCTTCTATTCGTCCCCCTCACGGATGCGAATCAGGTTGTAAGCACCCCGCAGATCTAGTTTAGTAAACACCCTTGCTCCCCGAAGCCTATTGAAGAGCTCAGATATCAAGGGCAAAGGGTACTTATTCCTAACGGTGATGGCGTTAAGACCCCTGTAGTCTATGCATGGACGCAGTTCCCCATTCTTCTTCTGCGCAAAGAAGAACCCAGCCCCAGCAGGTGACACTGACTTCCTGATGAACCCTCTTGCCAGATTCTCTTGAATGTACTGAGACATTGCCTCCGTCTCCGGGAGAGATAATGGATAAACTCGACCCCGAGGAGGCTCAGCACAAGGCAAGAGATCAAAGGGACAGTATTAGGGGCGATGGGGCGGAAGGGTCTCTGCCGCCTTTTTGGAGAACACGTCCGCATAAGACCAATACTGCTTGGGGAGAGAGGATAGATCTGCGGGTACCTCTGTAGTAGCAACCTGAAAGCACTCCCTCTGACACCTACCCCCACAAGATTCACCCCATCCCAAAATTCTGCCTGAGGACCACTCGATATGAGGAGAGTGGTACCGTAACCAAGGTATCCCCAACAGGACCTCATCAATTCCCTCAGGAATGACGTGCAGAGATATAATCTCCTGATGGGATGGCGACATGGACAGAGTAAAAGGGATGGTCTGGTGTGTTATCTGTGAGGGCAGTGTCGACCCATTAACCACTCGTACCGTCACAGGTTGAGCAAGCATAACCAGGGGTATTGCATGACGTTGGGCGAAGGCAGAAGACATAAAATTGCCCTCCACCCCAAAATCCACGCAGAGCTCTACCGAGTGGGAGGATGAGCCAATAATAATTGTCCCCTTAAAGGACAATTTGGAGGCAAACGTCGCCGTGTCTAGTGTACCTCCACCTACTACCACTAGACGCTGCTGTTTCCTCGACCGCTGAGATCATCTGGTGGCAAGATGTCCTGACTGCTGGCAATCATGACAAACCTGGAGTGCACGAGCAGTCCGGGACTTAGAACCCGCTCGTGACACTTCCATGGCCTCATGTGACTCAGGTACCATGACAGGAGATTCGAGAGGTTTGGCGAAGGTGGGAGCAAGCCGAAACCTCTGCCTACACTGGGCTTGCTCTAACCTCTGCTCGTTAAAACGGAGGTCAATTCGAGTAGAGACCGATATTAACTTCTCCAGTGTGGCAGGAATCTCCCTAGTGGCCAGAGCGTCGTTAACGTGATCAGCCAGGCCCCTCCAAAATATGGGGATAAGGGCTTTATCCGACCACTCCAGCTCAGAAGCCAGAGTCCGAAATTGGATGGCAAAATGGTTGACCATGGACTCACCCTGAGTTAATGCCAGCAGTTGGAGCGCCGTGTCATGGGTTACTTGAGGTCCTAAAAAGACCTGTTTCAGAGTGCTGAGGAACCGCGGAGCACTCTGCACCACATGATCGCCACGCTCCCACAGCGGCATAGCCCACTCCAACGCCCTGTCCGACAAGAGAGACAGAAGAAATCCCACTTTAGCCCGCTCAGTAGGGAAACGTGCAGCCAGGAGCTCGAGATGAATAGAGCACTGACTCACGAAACCCGTACAAGATTTGCTGTCTCCAGAAAATTTTTCTGGCAGCGGGAGGCGAGATAATGTCGGAACAGGGGTGGCAGTGGACAAGGTAGCTGCAGCCACGCTAGCAGCCTGTACAGCAATTGCGGTAACATCCACAGCTGGGGTTGAGCTCTCGAGAGCTGCCAACCTACCCTCCAGCTGCTGGATATACCGCAAAGTTTGTTGAATGTCCGCCATTTACTAGCCAGACCCTGGCGCTAGTATTATTTTACGGCTAGCGGAACGCACCGAATAAATAGAGATGTTTTTATTGATATTGGTGCGTTCGCAGCCCAGGGTCCACCGTGCAGGAGTACCTGCTGCTAGCAACGGCGGCACGATATGGCGGTATGGACTAACTCAGTTACTTCACCGAGTAGTCATGAAAGAAAAGCACTGTTCCCTGTTAGGCTTCACAGAGGCACAGGCTAACTGCCCACACAGAGAGCAGTCAGTGGTCACGCATGCACACAAAACTCCTCGCAGGAGGTGCCAGCATTCTAGGGGCTTATTTCAGCCGGGTCCCTGAACACATTCAAACACAAACTCCTCGCCGGAGGTGCCAGCATTCTAGGGGCTTATTTCAGCCGGGTCCCTGAACACATACTCTCGTGACCACACTGGTGCAAAGCACTTAACAAAGAACAATACTAGCGCATGGCCGTGCGGTCATGCGAACCTTAAATGGCTGCAGCACGTACAGGACCTTCCTAGAAGGACCAATGAGAAGCTACACCAGAGCGTGAGCACCTACAGGACCTTCCTGAAGGAGCCAATGACCTTAGCTGCAGTATCAGATCATGTGACCCTCGATCTCCACTGAGAGATCTTACTCTGGGCATGCTCAGAATGAGCAAAGCAGGACTTAGACCCAGAAGCGTCTGCTCGCCGCTGCCCAGCACCGACTTCAATGGCAGAAGCAGGAAAGGCAGCAGTAACTCTTAGCACAGAGTCAGACTGAGCGAGACGCTGGGACCGACGTCTCCAATGAGCAGGCTCCACTGCGGCAGGAGAAGAATGGGAGACCGCAGCGGAGATGGACCGAGATTCCCCCTGTGCAGAGGAGGGAACTCGACCCCTAACACGGGGTCACTGATGGGGGGGAATCCCGGTAAGTGTGAGTTCAATGTCAATGATTGACAGCAGCATTTAACAGGTTAACAGCCTCGGGTGGATCGCAATTCCACCTGTAGCTGTTAGAGGCACATGTCAGCTGTTCAAAGCAGCTGTCATGTGTCAGGAAAGATGTGGGCTCAGCGCCGGAGCCCAAATCAAAGGGAGGGATTTCGAAGTGGGTGTACTATTACACCCAACGTCGGAAAATGGTTAATAAATCTTAATTAATCTATTCTTACAACTTTGTCCATTCCACTGATGCCATTGTCTTCTGCAAAAGAGTTAAAATAAAAAACAACAATATTCTTCACATTTCTGCAGAAAAGATGATAATCCATTTGTCCCACGATGGGTCTAGCTCTGCTACACCTAAATGGCAGGTTGCATGGTTGTGTGATGCAACCATACAGCCTGCCATTCAGCAGAGACACTGAACAGCTCATCAACTCATATGGCTATATTCTCCTGCATTGCTGAGTAGTGTTGAGCATTCCGATACTGCAAATATTAGGTATCGGCCGATATTTGCTGTATCGGAATTCCGATACCGAGTTCCGATATTTTTGCGATATCGGAAATCGGAATCGGAAGTGTGTGGTGCGTATGGTTCCCAGGGTCTGGAGGAGAGGAGACTCTTCTTCAGGCCCTGGGATCCATATTCATGTAAAAAATAAAAAATAAATAATAAAAATAAAAAATATTGATATACTCACCCCTCGGACGGCCCCTGGCTCTCACCGGTCCAAGCGTCTGCCTCCGTTCCTAAGAATGCAGAGTGAAGGACCTTCGATGACGTCGCGGCTTGTGATTGGTCGCGTGACCGCTCATGTGACCGCTCACGTGACCAATCACAAGCCGCGACGTCATCGAAGGTCCTTCACTCCCTGCATTCTTAGGAACGGAGGCACCGCTAAGAGCCAGGGTCCGCAAGTATCGGGTATCGGCCGATATTTGCTGTATCGGAATTCCGATACCGAGATCCGATACTTTTGTGATATCGGGAATCGGTATCGGGATCGATATTAATGTGTAAAATAAAGAATAAAAATAAAAAATATTGATATACTCACCTCTCCGACGCAGCCTGGACCTTACCGATGTAACCGGCAGCTTCTGTTCCTAAGAATGAGCGCTTGAAAGACCTTAGATGACGTCGCGGCCTGTGATTGGTCGCGTGAGCGGTCACGTGACCGCCAGGCGACCAATCACAGGCTGCGACGTCATGATAATTTGGCATCACTTAAGCCTTTTCTGAGACTTGTGGGGAAAAGCCTGGATACCAAGGGAAGCAGACAGCAGACAGCTCAACCCTAATGAAACCAAATCGCAGTTGGAGATGAATGAGTTCCCCTTGTGTGTACTGGCTGGTGACGAGGACAAGATAATGACCAGTGAGGCCGAAATTTCTGAACTAGGGGTTTCTGGCAGGAATTTTGGTGATGTGAAACCCAGAGTATTTCTCTCCAGCACACTACTTGTTGTAAGGAATAAGCTAAGTTACTTTACTGGGCTGGCTTTTATGTGGACATCTATAGAGTAGGTGGGAGAATGTCAACCTTATCTCCACTTGCAGAGCTGGTACCATCATGTGCTGACACATGGCCTAGAACTTAAATAGCTGTGCTTCAGAGGCAGTCTGTTTTCAGCAGGGCTGGAGAGAGCATTTTCCAGTGGTTTGTGTCCTGAGGAGGAAAGACTCAACCTGTGGTGCTGCAGAGTGTGCAGGTACCCACTTACGTACAGTCTGTGTATAGCATTTTTGTTTTCTTTGTTGTTTTGCCCAGAGGGCTGTGTTTATTTTCCAAGCTTGGCTTATTAAGTTTTTTTTATCCGTTTTTAAGCGTTTAATCCGTATTTAAGCGTTTAACCGCTTATGTCCGTTTCTACCGCTATGTCCAGCCGAGTGAGCCACACTACCACACCACCAACAGAGAATGAAAAGGTCTGTAATTTTTATCCTAGCTACACTGCAACTGTGAGAGACAGAATCTAAAAATAAAAACCAGAAAATCACATTGCATGATTTTTAAATAATTAGATTGAATTTTATTGCACAAAATAAGTATTTGATCACTTATCAATCAGTAAAAATTCTGTCTTTCACAGAACTGTTAGTTTTTACAGTACTTAAAGAGAAGCTGTCACCCCTGGGACTTTTTTATCTATTAATATGGTCATATGGGTGATACAATGGTAAAACTAGTCATACCCGTATGCCCATATCTGCGGTCTTGATGTGCAGAAATCGTTTTTTATTCTGTTATGGTGATGAGTTCTTCCAAGCTCTGGGGCATGCAATGCCTGGGAGAAAACTCAGATTCCAGTCTTAATTTGAATACCACCCCCCTCCCACCAGCATCACAGTGCCCTGTGATGTGTTTGCTGGCCCCGGAATCCCGCACCCTGCAATCGCACAATTATACTTACCTTTTCTGCTATGCTATGGGCATTGGCATAGCTGTTCTTCTGCACAGGTCCCAGTGAGTCACTGCTACTGAAGGACTTGGAAGAGGTAGAGAGAGATCGTGTGTGAAAATGCTCCAAATTTTAAAAGAATCATTTGTGAAGTTATGCACACACCATTTATTGTACATAGTTCCCACCAATTTACTGCTAAGAAAAATACTTTATTTTTGTGTGGTGGTCTCCTTCATAGAACCCCTCAACACCTGGTCCAAGCCTGCTGAAGTCCCCAGCCTCATGCAGCCTGCAATGGTGTAGCAACCCCATAGACAAAGCCCACAACCAACAAGGACCACCATCTTCATGTAGCGTGCTAGCCAGTGAAAGACGAGTAGTACCTCTATCACAGCTACCACCCTGAGCCACTTTACAATGCCATAGCATATTTTTATTTCTTTTAGCTATATACAGTATATCTAGCTCTTTCCTAACTTGTACGTAGAACAGCATTTACTTGACAACACATACTAGATATATTTGTATGAGGGAATATCATCCATAATATAAAATGAGAGCTTTTCGCAGAGTAAGTTATTTACATAGGCCATAAAATATGTTAACAACTTTATATAAGTGTCTCTATATATTGTCATGTACAATTATTGCTGTTTATGTGACACTTTTTTTAAGATCAACACCCAAATGTTTCCAGAAATGTTGTAGAACGCTGCCAAGTGCTTAAAATTCTCTAAGCTGCAGGAAAACTTGTTTTCTCTATCACGGTAAATATTGTATGTTGACTGTGAAATCAGTGACTGTTTTGCCCTTAGCATTAGACCATTAGGTCATGATCTGAATAGTTGCACACTTTTTCATCCCGTTGCTTCAGCTTCACTTTCTAATATTCACTTGCAAAATCTTTAGATATGACAGATGTTCTGTCTTTTATCCGTGACTTGTTGTATATGGTATATGTTTTCTCACATAGTCATTTCTCTCTGTGATCATCTGTATAAATAGCCACAAACTGTGCATAGAGAACACAGCAGTATACAGGCCACAGGAAATAGTTGTCCTAACCTAAGCTCTAAAGTTCATATTATTATACATGGAGTTCAATTCTAAGCAAATGCTGTTTACTGTTTCTAAAGCAGGGTGATCCGTCTACAGCACTAATGTATGAAGGGGCGATCTGTATATTCTATAAAATATATAGTCATTTATTATCTTCATGATGACTAATTATAAAGCTTGATTGGCAAGTTTGCAACAAAGTAAATAAATACCGTATAATCTATACAGCATATAATACATATATTTAAACCGGAGAAACAAGAGTCAAAATTGGCCCAAGAAGATATAAAAATATTATTTATTGAAAATTAATAATAACCACCTAAAACATACACATAATGTATAATAGATAATAATTCACAAAGTTGTGTAAGGTGACTAATCCATAGGTGCAACCAATATTCCAGGTATACAGAAAAGGACACTAGTAACTCCAATCATAACAAAGGGTGCCTAGTACGTACCCATGAGTAATAGTAAGTCCGGTATATGGCACATGGAACAAATGGCAACATTACATGGCTATACAAACTAGACCAATAGTACCACCATGCACCATATCTGTATAGACCAAAGCATGTGAACTAAAGTAAAAAAGTGAACAAACTAATTACCCATGTCTAACGGAGTGTCCTATCTGGATCCTGGTCCCGTACCCCAACGCGCGTTTCACGTTCGTGTGTTGCCGCTTCCTCAGGGGGCCCCCCTGCAAATCATGCAGCTGCGGTGAGACAAACATAATCTACGAGCATGCCCAAGATACTCGGAAAACACCCTAGCATGCTCGGAAAACTTGAGTAACGAGCACACTCGCTCATCACTGGTGCCTAGCAAATGTGCCAAAGAGAAAGAAGTAGCAGGCACCTCATAGATATATGAATAAGGGATCAACCATATGCATATAGAAAGAAACTGAAGAAAAACAAGATAAAGATATGCATACTAATGGGATCAACCTTAAATAGTAAACTTTATTAAGCATAGCAATACAAAAAGGCAAGGCAAAACACACAGTTTTAAAAACATTTAAAGGCCAACATGGCTAAATAGACCATACATAGTCCCCCCAGGAAGATGGAAAATTAAACAATTCATTAGCACACACCAAACCCAAATAATGGGTATAAATATAGAGCAAATGGAATTCCCTGATCAGGTGTAAATTCTAACAAGGTATACACGGATGAGAGCACTTCCGGTTCAGTTAGTTCACATATTGTTACAGGTGCCTGCGTATATGATGCTCCAGCAGGCCTGCCGAGACTCAACAAGAACAGTGTGGCAGCATAAGAGCCCCATGACTACAGGTAACTCTGAGAGTATTTCCTTATACGTCTGCGCATTAGCTTAAATCACAATCATGTGAGAGAGTAAAGAAGATTGTGGCAGCAAAAAATGCTTGGACAATGTCAAGCAGGATTGTTGCACATATATTAAAGTTTCGTAATACATCGCAAAAGGCGGCATTTATCTACGCTTATGCATATAATGATCTTATCAAAGCCATCAGGACAATAATGTAACATGTGTATTCTGTCAGCACAAACGGCCAACTTGATGGTAGATAACATTTAAACACCTATTCAACATGAATAGGTACTGTATACATAGGTGTATTCTGAATTATGAAGGAGGTGGTAGTCACATTTACAATAAACATTACAGTCCCTCTCTGGAGTGTTTATACTAAATATGACTACAATCCCCATAATCATTCAGAATACACCCATTGGTACACAGCCTGTCCGCCGTAAGCTTCCCTTGGACTGTGGTGAGTGATAGCGCAGTTTGCACTTACATGTAAATTTGTTTGTTCGCTTTACAAAACATACTGAATTTTCCCCTTCAAAAATTGTAAAGCTTTTTAGCAGTTTTAGAAATCATGGAAATGTTCACAGACCACGTACCACTGTATGCCTGAGAAATGGAAGCCTATAAAACTTTTAAAAGTTTTTGTTCACTTTTAGGCCGGCCTCACACTCAGCGTATGTAAATACGGTCTGTTTTTTACGGCCGTAATACGCAGAAATGTTCCCAAAATAGTGATCCGTATGTCATCTGTAGGCAGGGTGTGTCAGCGTATTTTGCGCATGGCATCCTCCGTATGTAATCCGTATGGCATCCGTACTGCGATATTTTCTCGCAGGCTTGCAAAACCGACATCTAATGGATTTATGTGCTCAAATGTTCGTTAAAACATATATACAGTATATATATATATATATATATATATATATATATATATATATATATATATATATATGTCATTGAGACACATATATATATATATATATTCTGTATTTATATTTAATTCAGCGCGATATATGTGAAAAGCCGGTAATTCAATTGCCGGCTTTTCATTTCTCCTTCACAAACCCGACATGATATGAGACATGGTTTACATACAGTAAACCATCTCATATCCCTTTTTTTTTGCATATTCCACACTACTAATGTTAGTGCAAAATGTGGGCCCTCTAGCTTGTAAAATAAAGGGTTAAATGGCGAAAAAATTGGCGTGGGCTCCCACGCAATTTTCTCCACCAGAGTGGTAAAGCCAGTGACTGAGGGCAGATATTAATAGCCTAGAGAGGGTCCATGGTTATTGGCTATTGGATTAATAATGGATAGGTGTCATAATTGACGCCTCTCCATGATTAATCTGGCTTAATGTCACCTTACAATAGCAAGGTGACATTAACCCTTCATTACCCCATATCCCTCCGCTACACGGGAGTGAGAAGAGAGTGGCCAAGTGCCAGAATAGGCGCATCTTCCAGATGTGCCTTTTCTGGGGTGGCTGGGGGCAGATGTTTGTAGCCAGGGGGGGCCAATAACCATGGACCCTGTCTAGGCTATTAATATCTGCCCTCAGTCACTGGCTTTACCACTCTGGTGGAGAAAATTGCGCGGGAGCCCACGCCAATTTTTTCCGCCATTTAACCCTTTATTTTAGCAGCTACAGCACCAAAATTTTGCACATACACACTACTAACATTAGTAGTGTGGAATATGCAAAAAAAAAGGGATATGAGATGGTTTACTGTATGTAAACCATGTCTAATATCCTGTCGGGTTTGGGAAGGAGAAATGAAAAGCCGGCAATTGAATTACCGGCTTTTCTCTCTAACACCGGTGCGTATTTCTCGCAGGTCACACTGCTGGTCCGTGTGTAATCCGTATTTTTCTTGCCCCCATAGACTTTCATTGGCGATTTTTTTGCGCAATATGGTGACAAACGCAGCATGCTGCGATTTTGTACGGCCGTACAAGACCGTATAATACGGATCAGTAAAATACGGCTGATAGGATCTGGGACATAGGGAATCATTGGGCCGTGTGTTATGCGTATTTTACGGATGTAGTTTATGCACTCATACGTCCGTAAAACTCGCTAGTGTGAGGCCGGCCTTAGAGATCACAGAAGTTTTCACAGACTACGCAGCACTGTATGTCTGAGTTGTGGAAGTCTATAAAATTTTTAAAAGCTTTTTCGCAGTTTTAGAGATCATAGAAATTTACTGTACACTATGGAATAGTGTATGGCTGAGAAACATAGCCCAGGAAAATGTTTCAATGATTTTTGGGTATGTTATATTACAGAAAAAAGGAACTCAAAGCATGTAGTAATTGATGGATCAAAATATGTTAGTTTATTACATCTCCCACAAAAAAACTGCAGCTATATATTTGCCAACAGACTGCACAGGCCTAATCTCTGTCTATAGACTGGATTCTGTCACTTCTCCTGCTCCTGCAACTCTCTCTCCCTAAGCTAAACGCAGATTGTATGTGATACAAACGATTATCTCTTAGAAGGGCTGTTAGTATGATGGCTCAGCTTCAGCCCCAGTATCTACACTACAGGCCTCTGATTCGTTACACTGTGCACACAGGTCTAGACAAGTACTCTCTCCCTCCAATGCAAAGTGTCACAAAGCTCTGCAATGGCATCAGTGTACTGAGCCGGGCAGGATCTGTCCTTTTATAATCTCTGCTGATGACCAGCCATTCACAGTAATGCCACAACCAAGATGGCTACGGCATTACAGTGACTAACAGGCAATCCCCGCATGCTTATTGGCTGCGTAACAGGCACCAAGGTACAGTTTTTGAATTTCCACAAAAATTTAAAATAACCAATAAATTTTGTTCAACTTCACAATTGTGTTCCACTTGTTGTTGATTCTTCACCAAAAATTTACATTTGGTATCTTTATGTTTGATGCATGATATGTGGGAAAAGGTTGAAAAGTTCCAGGGGGCTGAATACTTTTGCAAGGCACTGTAAACTTTATACCTCCGATCACAGCTGAGCAGTGTTGAGCATTCCGATACCGCAAGTATCGGGTATCGGCCGATACTTGCGGTATCGGAATTCCAATACCGAGTTCCGATATTTTTGTGAATGAGGAGTTTAGGAACTGCGATGACGTCGCGGCTTGTGATTGGTCGCGTGAGCGGTCACATGAGCGGTCACGCGACCAATCACAAGCCGCGACGTCAGCCGCGACGTCATCTAAGGTCCTAAACTCCTCATTCTTAGGAACGGAGGCTGCCGGTTAACAGCGGTAAGGTCCAGGGGCCGCCGGACGGGTGAGTATATCCATATTTTTTATTTTAATTCTTTATTTTTTACATGAATATGGATCCCAGGGCCTGAAGGAGAGTTTCCTCTCCTTCAAACCCTGGGAACCATCCAGGATACCTTCCGATACTTGAGTCCCATTGACTTGTATTGGTATCGGGTATCGGTATTAGCGATATCCGATATTTTTCGGGTATCGGCCGATACTATCCCGATACCGATACTTTCAAGTATCGGAAGGTATCGCTCAACACTACAGCTGAGAGCTCATACTGTCTTTTGACAGTGTGTTGCTACCTTTCTTTTTCTTGTTGCACATTTTTTAAGCCAGCATTAAAATGCTTGGCTGCTCATGGCAAGAACCGAGCAATTCCTAATACTCGAATGCTCATTTCAAGTAAGGAATATAATGGGAGTCAATTAGAAAGCCAAGCTTTTTTCAGCAGATCCTACAAAGAGGTCTGGGAAGCAGTGAAAATGTTCAAATGGATGGGAAAAGTGCTGAATGGAAGGAGAACAGCATGAGGAAGACCCCTGGAAGCATCTCTGACTTCAAGATTGGTGTGCAACATTGGTGTCATGCTTTAACTACACTTTAAGGACTGACAATAAAACATTCCAAACCGACAAGAACTTGCATTTAACAGGGAAAAAGGGTCAACATTTTTCCTGTATATGACTTGTAAATAAGGCAATATTTTAAAAACGATGCTACAAAAATACAATTTAAGTACACCAAAAATTATTTTTTACTAAAAAACAGGAAATTTCAGTTGATTTTATGAAGGAAGCTAGAATTGCCAAAACTTAGTGACTCAGATACACACTGTATTAACATAGTAACATAGTTATTAAGGTTGAAGGAAGACTTTAAGTCCATCTAGTTCAACCCATAGCCTAACCTAACATGCCCTAACATGTTGATCCAGAGGAAGGCAAAAAAAATCCATGTGGCAAATAGTATGCTCCACTTTGGGGAAAAAAATTCCTTCCCGACTCCACATACGGCAATCAGACTAGTTCCCTGGATCAACGCCCTATCAAGGAATCTAGTGTATATACCCTGTAACATTATACTTTTCCAGAAAGGCATACAGTCCCCTCTTAAATTTAAGTAATGAATCACTCATTACAACATCATACGGCAGAGAGTTCCATAGTCTCACTGCTCTTACAGTAAAGAATCCGCGTCTGTTATTATGCTTAAACCTTCTTTCCTCCAGACGTAGAGGATGCCCCCTTGTCCCTGTATCAGGTCTATGATTAAAAAGATCATCAGAAAGGTCTTTGTACTGTCCTCTCATATATTTATACATTAAAATAAGATCACCCCTTAGTCTTCATTTTTCCAAACTAAATAGCCCCAAGTGTAATAACCTATCTTGGTACTGCAGACCCCCCAGTCCTCTAATAACCTTGGTCGCTCTTCTCTGCACCCGCTCTAGTTCAGCTATGTCTTTCTTATACACCGGAGACCAGAACTGTGCACAGTATTCTAAGTGTGGTCGAACTAGTGACTTGTATAGAGGTAAAATTATGTTCTCCTCATGAGCATCTATGCCTCTTTTAATGCATCCCATTATTTTATTTGCCTTTGTAGCAGCTGCCTGACATTGGCCACTAAATCTGAGTTTGTCATTCACCCATATTCCCAGGTCTCTTTCATTGACGGTTTTGCCCAGAGTTTTAGAATTAAGCACATAGTTATACATCTTATGACTTCTACCCAAGTACATGACCTTACATTTATCCCCATTAATGCCCATTTGCCATTTATCAGCCCAAGCTTCTAGTTTACATAAATCATCCTGTAATATAAAATTGTCCTCCCCTGTATTGATTACCCTGCAGAGTTTAGTGTCATCTGCAAATATTGAAATTCTGCTCTGAATGCCCCCTACAAGGTCATTAATAAATATGTTAAAAAGAAGAGGGCCCAATACTGACCCCTGTGGTACCCCACTGCTAACCGCGACCCAGTCCGAGTGTGCTCCATTAATAACCACCCTTTGTTTCCTATCCCTGAGCCAGCTCTTAACCCACTTACACATATTTTCCCCTATCCCCATTATTCTCATTTTATGTATCAACCTTTTGTGTGGCACCATATCAAAAGCTTTTGAAAAGTCCATATACACTACGTCCACTGGGTTCCCTTGGTCCAGTCCGGAACTTACCTCTTCATAGAAGCTGATCAGATTAGTCTGACATGAACGGTCCCTAGTAAACCCGTGCTGATACTGGGTCATGAGGTTATTCCTCTTCAGATACTCCAGCATAGAATCCCTTAGAATGCCCTCCAGGATTTTACCCACAGTAGAGGTTAAGCTTACTGGCCTATAATTACCAAGTTCAGTTTTTGTCTCCTTTTTGAATATTGGCACCACATTTGCTATACGCCAGTCCTGTTTTGCAGACCCTGTTATTATGGACTCTTTAAAGATTAAAAATAATGGTCTATCAATGACTGTACTTAATTCCTGCAGTACTCGGGGGTGTATCCCATCCGGGCCCGGAGATTTATCAATTTTAGTGATATTTAGACGCCGCCGTACTTCCTGCTGGGTTAAGCAGGTGACATTTAATGGGGAATTTTTATCACTAGTCATTTTGTCTGCCATGGAATTTTCTTGTGTAAATACTGATGAAAAAAAGTCATTTAGCATATTGGCTTTTTCCTCATCCTCATCCACCATTTCACCCAGACTATTTTTAAGGGGGCCAACACTATAATTTTTTAATTTCTTACTATTTACGTAGTTAAAGAATATTTTGGGATTATTTTTACTCTCTCTGGCAATGAGTCTCTCTGTCTCAATCTTTGCTGCCTTGCTTTGCTTTTTACATAATTTATTTAATTTTCTGTATTTATTTAATGCCTCATCACCACCTACTTCCTTTAATTCTCTAAATGCTTTCTTTTTGTCACTTATTGCGCCCCTTACAGCTCTATTTAGCCATATTGGTTTCCTCCTATTTCTAGTATGTTTATTCCCATACGGTATATACTGTGCACAGGTCCTATCAATGATGCTAATAAATGTCTCCCATTTTCTTTGTGTATTTTTATGTCTCAGGAGATCGTCCCAGTTAATTGCACCAAGATCCTCTCTCATCCGTTGGAAATTTGCCCTTCTGAAGTTTAGTGTCCTTGTAACCCCCCTACTACACATCTTATTGAAGGATACATGAAAATGTATTATTTTGTGATCACTATTCCCCAAGTGACCCCCAACCCTTATATTTGATATGCGGTCTGGCCTGTTGGTTAATATTAGGTCTAGCAGTGCCCCCCTTCTTGTTGGGTCCTGAACCAGTTGTGAAAGGTAATTGTCTCTCATAGTTGTCAAAAAACGATTACCTTTACTGGAATTGCAGGTTTCTGTTCCCCAATCTATTTCAGGGTAGTTGAAGTCCCCCATAATAATGACTTCTCCTTGAGTCGCAGCTTCATCTATTTGCTTTACGAGGATATTCTCCGTTGCTTCCATTATTTTTGGAGATTTATAACAAACCCCTATCAGTAATTTATTATTTTTTCCCCCTCCCCTTATCTCCACCCACAGGGACTCTACATTTTCATTAAATTCACCTATATTATCACGCAGGATGGGTTTTAAGGAAGATTTTACATATATACACACCCCTCCCCCTCGCTTATCTGTACGGTCATTTCTGAAAAGGCTATAGCCCTGCAAGTTAACAGCCCAGTCATGGCTCTCATCCAGCCACGTCTCAGATATCCCCACCATGTCATAATTATGCTCCAACAACATTAGTTCTAATTCGTCCATTTTGTTGGTGAGGCTTCTGGCATTAGTATACATGCATTTGATGTTCCTCTCTGTACCTCTATTCTTTCTTAAATTAGTTACTGTTCTAACCCCACCCCCCATGCCACCGCCACCCCCAACTTCCTTATTTGTGCCCAGGTCTCTATCTGCCCTATCTTCCCCTCCTATAAATTGAATACCCTCCCCCCCATTCCCTAGTTTAAACACTCCTCCAACCTTCTAGCCATTTTCTCCCCCAGCACAGCTGCACCTTCCCCATTGAGGTGCAGCCCGTCCCTAGCATAGAGCCTGTAGCCAACTGAGAAGTCGGCCCAGTTCTGCAGGAACCCAAACCCCTCCTTCCTACACCAATTCTTGAGCCACTTATTAACCTCCCTAATCTCCCGTTGTCTCTCTTGCGTGGCATGTGGTACAGGCAGTATTCCGGAAAATACCACGTTGGAGGTCCTTGCTTTCAGCTTGCAGCCTAATTCTCTGAAATTATCTTTAAGGACCTTCCACCTACCTCTAACTTTGTCATTTGTGCCAATGTGCACCATGACCGCTGGGTCCTCACCAGCTTCTCCCAGTAATTTGTCGACCCGATCAGCGATGTGTCGGACTCGAGCGCCAGGTAGGCAGCACACTGTTCGACGATCCCTGCCTTTGTGACAGACTGCCCTATCTGTTCCCTTAATAATTGAGTCCCCCACTACCAGCACCTCTCTGCCCTGCCCCGCTCTCCCATTTCCCTCCTTACTGGAGCAGTCACTCCTCCAGCTTTTAGAGGACATGCCTGGCTGCAGCAGTGCTACCCCTGTACTGGCACCCCCCTCATCTGCCAACTTAGCAAACTTATTGGGGTGTGCCAGATCAGGACTAGCCTCCCTGTCACTCTTCCCTCTACCCTGCTTCCTGTCACCCAGCTAACTGCCTCACTGTCCTGCAGCTCCATCCTACCATCCCCCTCCTCATCTATCCCATTGAGCGTCTGCTCTGTGAGCAGAAGACTCCTCTCCATATTGTCTATGGATCTCAGTGTTGCCAGCTGCACATTTAGATCCAGAATCTGGGATTCCAAATGCACAACATGCTCACATCTCGCACAGCAGTATGCACCCTCGACCGGCTGATCAAGGATTGCATACATGTGGCAAGATGTGTACTGGATGGCATTAACAATAGTGGAGCACATTTCCTAATGGGGATTGCACCAGACAGAAATGTTAAATAAAAATAAATACAAAGAATTAATAAAATACAGACAGTAATTCAGCAATTCCTCCCTTGGAAACTCCCTGAATCCAAAGTCACTGAATCACAAGTCACACTAACCGCCGTTCACACTTACGCTCAGGTCACACTCGCTAAGCTGAAGATTTAAAGAATATATATATTTTTTTCTCCTCAGCAGCAAACCACCTTGCTGTTCAATGCACTTCCAAAAAGGACTTCAGTCCCAAACAGCTGCCCCTTATAACCCCTTAATTATGAGCCCCCACCCTAATTTAACCCCTTGTGAATATAGCTACTCCCAATTCAGCAACTCACACCAATTCACACAGGTATTTGTTAAAGGCTTTCCAAATACCTCTTCACTGAATCACAAGTCACACTTACCGCCGTTCACACTTACGCTCAGGTCACACTCAGCTCATTCACACTCGCTAAGCTGAAGATTTAAAGATTTTTTTTTTCTCCTCAACAGCAAACCACCTTGCTGTTCAATGCACTTCCAAAAAGGACATTATGGAGGGCCTCATACACATTATGTTCAAATTATCATGCATTGGTTCTCCTAACCTCATAAAGGCTGTGCACTTGTGCAGTATTGTGGGTTATATTCCAAGGAAATGTAAGCCAGACCACGGATTAGTCTATGGGTGAGCAATATAATACCGATACATTTTTAACAAGTTTTCTGAGGATTAAATACCAACGAAATATACTCTAGACCACAGAAAAGTCTATGGGTGAGCAGTATAGTACCATTAAGGGTATATGCACACATTGAGTAAAATTTCTGCACCATTTCTGTATCTCTTGGCAGGAAAAATGCAGCTGCAATAAAGCGCGTTTTTGTTAGTTTTTTGCCGCATTTTCAACTGTGTTTTTGAATGATTGGAATGATATCAATGGTGAAAAACACAGGACAAAAACACACAGAGAATTGACATGCTGCAGATTATTTTCTTCACTAAATCTATAACCCCTTAGTGACAGAGCCAATTTGGTACTTAATGACCGAGCCAATTTTTACAATTCTGACCAGTGTCACTTTATGAGGTTATAACTCTGGAACGCTTTATCGGATCCCGCTGATTCTGAGATTGTTTTTTCGTGACATGTTGTACTTCAAGATAGTGGTAACATTTCTTCGATATTACTTGCGATTATTTATGAAAAAAATGGAAATATGGCAAACATTTTTAAAATTTTGCAATTTTCAAACTTTGTATTTTTATGCCCTTAAATCAGAGAGATATGTCACAAAAAATAGTTAATAAATAACATTTCTCACATGTCTACTTTACATCAGCACAATTTTGGAAACAATTTTTTTTTTTGTTAGGGAGTTATAAGGGTTAAAAGTTGACCAGCAATTTCTCATTTTTACAACACCATGTTTTTTTTAGGGACCACATCACCTTTGAAGTGATTTTGAGGGGTCTATATGATAGAAAATAACCAAGTGTGACACCATTCTAAAAACTGCACCCCTCAAGCTGCTCAAAACCACATTCAAGAAGTCTATTAACCCTTTACGTACTTCACAGGAACTAAAACAATGTGGAAGAAAAAAATGAACATTTTACTTTTTTTTGCAAACATTTTACTTCAGAACCATTTTTTTTAATTTTCACAAGTGTAAAAACAGAAATTTAACCACAAATTTTGTTGTGCAATTTTTCCTGAGTACGCCGATACCCCATATGTGGAGGTAAACCACTGTTTGGGCGCACCGCAGAGCTTGGAAGTGAAGGAGCACCGTTTGACTGTTTCAATGCAGAATTGGCTGGAATTGAGATCGGACGCCATGTCGCGTTTGGAGAGCCCCTAATGTGCCTAAACAGTGGAAACCCCCCACAAGTGACACCATTTTGGAAACTAGACCCCCCAAGGAACTTATCTAGATGTGTGGTGAGCACTTTGAACCCCCAAGTGCTTCACAGAAGTTTATAACGTAGAGCCGTGAAAATAAAAAATCGCATTTGTTTTCACAAAAATGATTTTTTCGCCCACAAATTCTTATTTTCACAAGGGTAACAGGAGAAATTAGACCACAAAAGTTGTTGTGCAATTTCTCCTGAGTACGTCGATACCCCATATGTGGAGGTAAACCACTGTTTGGGCGCACCGCAGAGCTTGGAAGTGAAGGAGCACCGTTTGACTTTTTCAATGCAGAATTGGCTGGAATTGAGATCGGATGCCATGTCGCGTTTGGAGAGTCCCTGATGTGCCTAAACAGTGGAAACCCCCCACAAGTGATACCATTTTGGAAACTAGACCCCTTAAGGAACTTATCTAGATGTGTGGTGAGCACTTTGAACCCCCAAGTGCTTCACAGAAGTTTATAACGTAGAGCCGTGAAAATAAAAAATCTCATTTTTTCTACAAAAATAATCTTTTTGCCCCCAAATTTTTATTTTAACAAGGGTAACAGGAGAAATTAGACCACAAAAGTTGTTGTACAATTTCTCCTGAGTACGTCGATACCCCATATATGGGGGTAAACCACTGTTTGGGCGCACCGCAGAGCTTGGAAGAGAAGGAGTGTCGTTTTACTTTTTCAATGTAAAATTGGCTGGAATTGAGATCGGACGCCATGTCACGTATGGAGAGCCGTTGATGTGCCTAAACAGTAGAGACCCCCCACATATGACACCATTTTGGAAACTAGACCCCTTAAGGAACTTATCTAGATGTGTGGTGAGCACTTTAAACCCCCAGGTGCTTCACAGAAGTTTATAACGTAGAGCCGTGAAAATAAAAAAATCGAATTTTTTCTACAAAAATGATCTTTTTGCCTCCAAATTTTTATTTTACCAAGGGTAACAGGAGAAAATGGACCCCAAAAGCTGTTGTACAATTTGTCTTGAGTACGCCGACACCCCATATGTGGGGGTAAACCACTGTTTGGGCGCATGGCTGAGCTCGGAAGCAAAGGAGCGCCATTTGACTTTTCAATGCAAAATTGACTGGAATTGAGATCGGACGCCATGTCGCGTTTGGAGAGCCCCTGATGTGCCTAAACAGCAGAAACCCCCCAAAAGTGACCCCATTTTGGAAACTAGACCCCCCATGGAACTTATCTAGATGTGTAGTGAGAACTTTGAATGCCCAAGTGCATCACAGAAGTTTATAATGCAGAGTCGTGAAAATAAAAAATATATATTTTCTAACAATAAAGATTTTTAGCCCCCAAGTTTTTATTTTCACAAGGGTAACAAGAGAAATTGGACCCCAAAAGTTGTTGTCCAATTTGTCCTGAGTATGCTGGTACCCCATATGTGGGGGTAAACCACTGTTTGGGCGCACGGCAGAGCTCGGAAGGGAAGGAGTGCCATTTTGGAATGCAGACTTTGATAGAATTGTCTGCGGGCGTTATGTTGCCTTTGCAGACCCCTAATGTACCTAAACAGTAGAAACCCCCAACAATTGACCCCATTTTGGAAAATAGACCCCCCAAGGAACTTATCTAGATATGTGGTGAGAACTTTGAATGCCCAAGTGCTTCACAGAAGTTTATAATGCAGAGTAGTGAAAATAAAAAATATTTTTTTTCCCACAAAAAAGATTTTTTTAGCCCCCAAATTTTTATTTTCACAAGGGTAACAAGAAAAATTGGACCCCAAAAGTTGTTGTCCAATTTGTCCTGAGTATGCTGGTACCCCATATGTGGGGGTAAACCACTGTTTGGGCGCACGGCAGAGCTCGGAAGGGAAGGAGCGCCATTTTGGAATGCAGACTTTGATAGAATTGTCTGCGGGCGTTATGTTGCGTTTGCAGACCACTAATGTACCTAAACAGTAGAAACCCCCAACAAGTGACCCCATTTTGGAAAATAGACCCCCCAAGGAACTTATCTAGATATGTGGTGAGAACTTTGAATGCCCAAGTGCTTCACAGAAGTTTATAATGCAGAGTAGTGAAAATAAAAAATATTTTTTTTCCCACAAAAAAGATTTTTTTAGCCCCCAAATTTTTATTTTCACAAGGGTAACAAGAGAAATTGGACCCCAAATGTTGTTGTCCAATTTTTCCTGAGTATGCTGGTACCCCATATGTGGGGGTAAACCACTGTTTGGGCGCACGGCAGAGCTTGGAAGGGAAGGAGCGCCATTTTGGAATGCAGACTTTGATAGAATTGTCTGCGGGCGTTATGTTGCGTTTGCAGACCCCTAATGTACCTAAACAGTAGAAACCCCCACAAGTGACCAAATTTTGGAAACTAGACCCCCTAAGGAACTTATCTAGATATGTGGTGAGAACTTTGAAAGCTCAAGTGCTTCACAGAAATTTATAATGCAGAGTAGTGAAAATAAAAAAATATATTTTTTTCCAACAAAAAAGATTTTTAGCCCCCAAGTTTTTATTTTCACAAGGGTAACAGGAGAAATTGGACCCCAAAAGTTGTTGTCCAATTTATCCCGAGTACGCTGATGCCCCATATGTGGGGGTAAACCACTGTTTGGGCGCACGGCAGAGCTCAGAAGGGAGGGAGTACCATTTGACTTTTTTAGCGCAAAATTGGCTGTCGTGTTTGGAGACCCCCTGATGTACCTAAACAGTGGAAACCCCCCAATTCTAACTCCAACCCTAACCCCAACACAGCCCTAACCCTAATCTCAACCCGATCCATAATCCTAATCACAACCCTAACGATAATCACAACCCTAACCCCAAAACAGCCCTAATCTCAACCCTAACCATAACCCTAATCAAAACCCTAAATCCAACACACCCCTAACCCTAATCCCAACCCTAACCCTAATCCCAACCCTAATCCCAAACGTAACACTAATCCCAACCCTAATCCAAACCCTAACCCTAATCCCAACTCTAACCCTAACTTTAGCCCCAACCCTAACTTTAGCCCCAACCCTAACCATAACTTTAGCCCCCGTCGTCACAAAAAAAGTTCAATGTAACCTTTTTTTTGTACATCGCGTCCGCCATTTCCGCGGATGCGTGGCCGTAACTCTGCCCCCTCCTCCCCAGGACATAGACTGGGCAGCGGATGCGTTGAAAAACTGCATCCGCTGCCCACGTTGTGCACAATTTTCACAACGTGCATCGGTACATCGGGCCGACGCATTGCGACCGCCCCGTACCGACGCAAGTGTGAAAGAAGCCTAAGGCTACTTTCACACTAGCGTCGTACTCGGCCCATCGCAGTGTGTCGGGCCGACGTACCGAGGCTAATGTTGTAAGCGCCGCACAACGGGTGCAGCGGATGCTGTTTTTTCAACGCATCCGCTGCCCCATTGTGAGGTGCGGGGAGGCGGGGGCGGAGTTCCGGCCACGCATGCACGGTCGGAAATGGCGGACACGTCGCACAAAAAAGTTACATGTAGTTTTTTTGTGTCGACGGTCCGCCGAAGCACGACGCATCCGTCGCACGATGGATGCGACATGTGGCAATCCGTCGCAATGCGTCGCTAATGCAAGCCAATGGAGAAAAAACGCATCCTGCAAGCACTTTTGCAGGATGCGTTTTTTCTCCAACGACGCATTGCGACGGAAGCCAAAAAATGCTAGTGTGAAAGTAGCCTAACCCTAACCCTAGCCCTAACCCTAACCCTAAATTTAGCCCCAACCCTAACCCTAACTCTAACCCTAACTCTAACCCTAACCCTAACCCTAACCCTAACCCTAACTCTAACCCTAACCCTAACTCTAACCCTAACCCTAACTCTAACCCTAACCCTAACTCTAACCCTAACCCTAACCCTAACCCTAACCCTAATTTTAGCCCCAACTTGTCTTCTCCTGCCGGCCGGCAGATGGCAGCAGATGGCGGGCGCACTGCGCATGCGCCCGCCATGATGAAAAAGCCGGCTGGCAGGAGAAGACAGAAGAGGACCCAGGGACCCCGGGTGAGTATGATAGGGTCCCCGAATCCCCCTATTTCTCTGTCCTCTGATGTGCGATCACATCAGAGGACAGAGAAATAACTGATCGCTTTTTTTTTTTTTTTTTTTTGCGGTCGCCGGTAAACTGTTAATTACCGGCGATCGCAAAGCAGGGGTCGGTGCAAACCGACCCCGATCATGTTCTTTGGGGTCTCGGCTACCCCCGGCAGCCGAGACCCCAAAGAACATCCGGGTGCCGGGCGGCGGGCGCACTGCGCGTGCGCCCGCCATTTTTTCCCGGAAAAAAGATGGCGGCGCCCATGGGGAGACACAAGGAGCACCGGGGGAGGTAGGTAAGTATTGGGGGGCTATTGGGGGCCATCGGGGACCACATTTCTCTGTCCTCCGATGTGCGATCACATCGGAGGACAGAGAAATTAAACGGCAAATCGCGTTTTTTTTTTTTTTGTTGCGACCGCCGGTAAACGGTTAATTACCGGCGATCGCAACTCGGGGGTCGGTAAAAACCCCCCGAATCATGTTCTCTGGGGTCTCGGCTACCCTCGGCAACCGAGACCCCAGAGAAAATCCGACTCTGGGGGGCGCTATTCACTTTTTCCACAGCGCCGTTAATTAACGGCGCTGTGGTTTAAGTACCCTTAGCGGCCGCCGTTAAAAGGCGTATCGGCGGTCGTTAAGGGGTTAAGTCAAAAACACTTAATGTGTGCATGACACTTTAGGTTTCTCATTTACTTTGCTGGCATCAAGTTTTGCTTCAGATTTTTTCACCGATCCGAGCCAAAAAAACGCTATAAAAACACACCAAATTTGCAACGTGTGCACACAGCCTAAAATTTTGAACACATTTTTTGAGGCTTACATAGCAATGAACTGTATTCAAGAAGATGTAATAATCTGTGGATGAGCAATATAATATCAAAACAAATTGTAACAAGATTTTGGAGGCTGATATAGCAACAAAATGTACCCAAGAAAATGATATACTGTGTGGATGAGCAATATAATACCAATATATTTTTACCCAGTTTTTGGAGGTTTTGTACCAATAAAATGTACCCAAGAACACATAATGCTGTATGGATGAGCAATATAATACAGAAAAATGTTGAGCTTTTTTGGAGATTTAGGTACCACTGAAATGCATCCAAGAAGACATAATATCCTATGGATGAGCAATATAATACCGATAAATTTTGAACAAGTTTTATGAGGCATATATACTACTGAAATCTAGCTAAGAATATGGAAAATCTATGGATAAGCAATATATTATAATGATTAATTTATAAACAAGTTTTTTGAGCATTATATACCAACAAAATGTTCTCCAGACCATGAAATAGTCTATCTATGGGTGAGCAATATAATATCAATAACATTTTGACCAAGTTTTTTTGGAAACTTATATAGCAGTGAAATCTACCCAAAAATATGTAAAAGTTTATGGAGGAGCAATATATTATACTAATCAATTTGTAAACACGTTTTTTGAGGATTGTATACCAATGAAATGTACTCCAGACCATGCAATAGTCTATGGGTAAGCAATATAATACTATACGTTTTTGTAAAAGTTTTTAGAGGATTATATAGCAACAAAATGCACCCAAGAATACATAATACATTAAAGGGACTCTGTCACATGAATTTGGAGGGAACAATTTTCAGCCATAGGGGCGGTGTTTTCGGGTGTTTGATTCACCCTTTCCTTACCCGCTGGCTGCATGCTGGCTGCAATAATAGATTGAAGTTCATTCTCTGTCCTCCATAGTACACGCCTGCGTAAGGCAAGATTGCCTTGTGCAGGCATGTACTACGGAGGACAGAGAATGAACTTCAATCCAATATTGCAGCCAGCATGCAGCCAGCGGGTAAGGAAAGGGTGAATCAAACACCCGAAAACCCCGCCTCTATGACTGAAAATTGTTCCCTCCAAATTCAGGTGACAGAGTCCCTTTAAGGGTAAGCAATATAATACCGATAAATTTGGAAACAAGTTTTTTGAGGGTTATATGCTAAGGAAATACACCCAAGTATATGTAATACTGTATGGCTGAGAAAAGTAACCCAGCAAAATTTTGAAACTTTTTTTGTGTTATATATCACAAAAACATCCCCCAGAACACGGGATAGTGTATTGGTAAGAAATGTAAACACCGGAGCTCCCGCAACCCCCAACCTACTGTCTCCTTCCCCATAATCCTGTAGAATGTAAGCCCGCAAGGGCAGGGTCCTCGCCCCTCTGTATCAGTCTGTCATTGTTAGTCTGTCTACTGTAAGTGATATCTGTAATCTGTATGTAACCCCTTCTCATGTACAGCACCATGGAATCAATGGTGCTATATAAATAAATAATAATAATAATAATAATAATAATAATAACAAACAAGCAAAAATTTCAGATACTTTATTGTAGTCTTATATACCACCAAAAATGTGAAAGAAAGCATCTGATACTCTATGGATGAGCAAGCTAATCCAGAAATACTTTTCTACACTTTTTGTAAGTTTTACATACCAATTCTATAATGCATGTTAAAATGTATAGATGTTTCATTGAATCCATAAAAATTTTTTGAACGTAAATATTTTGAAAGTGTACTTTATTTACTCCTACACTCATAAAGGCTTTGCAGAAAGTGCAAAGTCAGACAAAAATTCTGAGGTAGTTCATTCATAGGCAACAACTGGTGGACCTCATTCAAATATTTTAAAACTGTACTTGCTCTACACTCATAAAGACTTTGCACAAAGTACAAAAGCCAGGAAAAAATTATAAGGATGGATGGTCATCCATAGACCCCTGAATGGCAACAACTGGCAGGCCACATTCAAATATTTTAAAAGTGTACTTGCTGTACTCCTACACACATAAAGACTTTGCACATAGTAAAGAGTCAGGAAACAATTATAAGCAGGGCAACACAGTAATCCTCTTCATGTTTCTGTTTCTTCTTCTACCCCTTGAGGCTGGAGGAAGTGCCTCCACCTGCTTTCTGGAGCCCAATTCCCAGGTGCCTGGGCTGAAAGTGACCTGGCTTCTGGACATCAGCCCCCTTTGTCACCTGCACCATCAGCTGCTCATGCATAGGAGGTGGAGAACCCCAAGGACAGTACGATCTGTGAGGGGTAGTAGTAGCCCTGTCTCAAGCTGCCTTAAGGACCCTCTCCCAGACCAATTAGTTTCTCAAGATGGATTCATCATGCACTATTCCTTTTGGGATCAAATCCACTGCTTACCAGTAACTTTCAGCACCTTATGGCTAGTGGGCCCAATAAAATTTGTCCAGACCTGGTTCTGGGTCACCGCCTTGTCTCTTCCGAGCAGCCTAGGCCCCACAGTCCGCTCACCAGTTCCTGAATCCTGGCATGTCTGCAGTCCTCAAGAACCTCCTGCAGTCCTAAAGAATGCGACCTGGATTAAGGCTATGGTGGGTCTGAGATATCAACTGGAACAGGAACAAAGGCTCCTGCCACCTCTGCTGTTGCGCCATCTTCCTCTGGCTCTGATATTCCTCTGGTCATTTCCTAAGTAGTCTCGTGTACTTCTGCCATCTTTGTCAACCACTAAGAATGTTACACTGCATGGATGACTAACTGAACACAGTAAAAAGGTAACATTTTTTTGAGTGTTAGAAATCAAAGAAATGTACACCTACTAATAATAGTTAGTTGCATAGTTAGTTAGTTACTCCTACTAATAATACTGAATGGCTGAGAAATTTTTCCATTTTATAGATTACAGGAAAAGTACCCCAGACCACTGAATAGTGCATGGGTGAGAACTATAACCCAGTCAATTTTTTCAACGCTTTTTTTGTAGTGCTAGATAATATCTAATCCTGCATAGTGAATCCTGCATTGAGCAGGGGGTTGGACACAATGACCCTTGAGGTCCCTTCAAATTCTAACATTCTATGATTCTATGATCAAAGAAATTCACCCCAGACCATGGAATAGTGTATGGGTGGGAAATATAATCCAGCTAATTTTTTTAACCCTTTTTTGTGGTGTTAGATATCACAGAAATGTACCACAGAACACATGAAACTCTATGGCTGAGAAATTTAAGAGTGCAATATGTTTTAACCTTTTTATCAGTTTTATAGATTATAGGAAATTGTTATGATCCGGTGACCTTGGAGCCCCACCTCTGGAGTAGGTGGAACCTGTACTGACCGCAATCCCTAAACTGACACCGCAACTAGAAGTAGCCGTGGGGTGTACCTAACACATCCTAGACACCTCGACACAGCCGGAGGACTAAATACCCCTATAGATGGAAATTGGAATTCTATCTTGCCTCAGAGCAGAACCCCAAAGGATAGGTAGCCCCCCACAAATATTGACTGTGAGTATTAGAGGAAAGACACACGCAGGCAGAAAACAGGATTTAGCAAAAGAGGCCACTCTAGCTAAATAGAAAAGGATAGGATAGAATACTAAGCGGTCAGTATTAAAACCCTAAAAATATCCACAGCAGATAATACAAAAATTCCACCATCTAACTAAAGACATGGAATGTATATCTGCATCTCCTGAGAATCCAACTTGACTGAAAAAATCCAAACACAGTCTAAGCTGGACAAGAAAAAACAATGAATAGTACTGAATAGTAAAGCACACAGCATGTGTGCTGCAGAAACAAAACCCAGACACTTATCTTGGCTGATTTGGCAGCACGGCAGGAGGAACCAGACAGAGATGTAAAACCTCCAAGAACAATGGACAACTGGCAAGGGCTAATGGATCCTGCAAACCTAAATACCCAGAGAGAGCTGCAATCAGCAGGGACACCTGCTCAGGATTGCAGCCCAGGGACAACTGTATTACCACCAACAACCACCGGAGGGAACCCAAGAGCAGAATTCACAACAGGAAATGTACCCCAGACCATGTAATACAGTATGGGTTAAAAATGTAACCCTGCAAAATTTTTAAATGCTTTTTTTGCAGTGTTATATATGGAAAAAAAATCGTCCAGAATACAGAATAGTGTATGAGTAAGAAATTTAACCCAAGGAATTTTTTTAGAGTGTTATTAGAAGACAAATCACATAATACTCGATCGATCAAAGTATATTCAATTTTTTCACCTCCTAAAAAAAATGCTGCAGCTATATATTCGTGAACGGACTGCACAACCCTAATCACCGTCTACAGACTGGATTCTGTCACTATCCCTGATCCAGAGACTCTCTCTTCCTCCCTATGCTTAATGCAGATTGTATGTGATAGAAACAGCAAACCAAACGATTAGCTCTTAAAAGTGCAGTTAGTATGATGGCTCAGCTTCAGCACCAGTATCAAGACTACAGCCCTCTGATTCATTATACTGTGCACACAGGCCTAAACAAGACTTCTCACCATTCCATACGAAGTGTCACAGAGCTGTGCAATGGCATCAGTGTGTAAAAGCCAGGTGGCGCCTATTCTTTTATAAACCCTGATGATGTCACAGGGCGAGCCAATCGCTGTAATGCCACAACCAAGATGTCTATGGTGTTACAGTGATGCACAGGCAATCCCTGCAAGCTTATTGGCTGTGCTACAGGAGCTGAGTGACGTGTACATCTGAGCACTGTGGTACTCAAGTGGTAACCGAGTATCACCAAGTTTGTTTGCTCATACAGTTGTGCTCAAAAGTTTACATACCACAGCAGAATTTTTGCTTTCTTGGCCTTTTTTCAGAAAATATGAATGATAAGACCAACACTTTTTCTCCACTCATGATTAGTAGTTGGGTGAAGCCATTTATTGTCAAACTACTGTGTTTTCTCTTTTTAAATCATAATGACAACCCAAAACATCCAAATGCCCCTGATCTAAAGTTCACATGCCCTGGTGATTTTGGACTGATAACATGCACAAAAATTGACACAAATGGGTTTGAATGGCTACCAAAGGTAACATCCTCACCTGTCACCTGTTTGCTTGTAATCTGTGTGTGTGCATAAAAGCTGAGTGAGTTTTTGGGATACAGAAAGACTCTTACATCTTTCATCCAGCCACTGGCATTTCTGGATTGTGAGTCATGGGGAAAGCAAAAGAATTGTCAATGGATCTATGAGAAAAGGTAGTTGAACTGTATAAAACAGGAAAGGGATACTAAAAGATATCCAAGGAATTGATAATGCAAGTCAGCAGCATTCAAACTGTGATTTACAAATGGAAAATCAAGGGCTCTGTAAAAACAAAACCACAGTGAGGTAGATCAACAAGAATGTCATCCACAACTGCCAGGAAAATTGTTCGGAAATGCAAAGAAAAACCCACAACTACCATCAGCTGAAGCACAGGACTCTCTAAAAACTAGTGGTTTGGCTGTTTCAAGTTACACAATAAGGAGGCACTTGAAGAAAAATGGGCTGCATGGTCGAGTTGCCAGGAGAAAGCCATTACTGTGCAAATGCCACAAAGTATCTAGCCTACAATACACAAAACAGCACAGAGACAAGCCTCAAAACTTCTGGAACAAGGTAATTTGGAGTGCTGAGACTAAAATTGAACTTTTTGGCAACAGCCATAAACGTTATACTTGGAGAGAGGTCAACAAGGCCTATGATGAAAAGAACACCATTCCTACTGTAAAGCACGGAGGGGGATCGCTGATGTTTTTGGAATGTGTGAGCTACAAAGGCACATGAAACTTGGTCAAAGTTGAAGGAAGGATGAATGCAGCACGTTATCAGCAAATACTGGATGTAAATTTGCACTTATCAGCCCGGAAGCTGCACATGGAACGTACTTGGGCGTTCCAACATGACAATGATCCAAAACACAAGGTCAAGTTGACCTGTTATTGGATAGAGCAGAACAAAATGAAAGTTCTGGAGTGGCCATCTCAGTTTTCTGACCTTAATATCATTGAGCCACTCTGGGGAGATCTCAAGCATGCAGTTCATGCTAGACAACCCAGGAATGTACAGGAACTGGAGGTTTTTTGCCAAGAAGAGTGGGCAGCTTTACTATATGAGAAAATAAGGAACCTCATCCACAATTACCACAAAAGACTTCAATCTGTCATTGATGTCAGAGGGGGCAATACAAGGTATTAAGAAATGGGGTATGTGAACTTTTGATCAGGGTCATTTGGATGTTTTGAGTTGTCATTATGATTTAAAAAGGGAAAACTCAAGTAGTTTGACAATAAGAGGCTTCACCCAATCACTATCCATGAGTGGAGAAAAAGTTTGGGTGTTATCATTCATATTCTCTGAAAAAAGGCCAAGAAAGCAAAAATTCTGCTGGGTATGTAAACTTTTGAGCATAACTTTATCTAATTGTTACCTTTTTGCACGTCACTGTAAGTATTTTACATTTATGGTGAATCAACCACCAGTGTATAGAATTTTCAAGAAAAATTAGGTGAGTCCTGCAAATTCAAATTTTAAGAAATTTACTCAACTCTATTGAACATAATTGTTGAAAATCATGTTCTCTGCCTTAAAGGTCCAAAGATGAAACAGAGTTCTCTACAAATATGGATGGTGTGTCTAGGTAGCTCACACCTCATTTGTAATGAGAATCTTTAGCAAAACTTTGAGTTTATGGTGCCGCTGTCAATGTAAATGATACTTTAGAAGCAGTAAAGCAGGTAACTTAAATAAATTAAAATAATAAAAATTGCAAATGATTTGAAATTTTAAATATAATGTAATACAAAATTATGAAAATAAACACTGGACAATAATGATTGTACAGATGAGATGTTTGTTAGATAACTAACTCTGGAAGACAGCTGCCATATAAATGTTGCAAGACTTTTCGACTGATCTTTTACCTCAATTTGTTAGCTTCTTGCTGCCTAACATCTGTTTTATTGCGTCAGTATGTTGTTTTTTATTTTATTTCTGTAAACAAAAATAACAGTAGGACGCAAAAAGGATCATACAACATATTTTTGATGAAAAGAGTAAAAATATTGGAAAATAAACAGTCTAGAGTAAGGCTAAAGACCTATGCCTCTACTTGTTTATTTATCAAAACCTAAGACTTTCCATTCCATCTGGTCTCACACTGAACAAGTGCAACATATAAACATTCTTGGTTTGTCATCTTTAAAGTACATGTTACAAATTGATATTACTGTTGCTCAGTCAATTCAAGATACAGTAATTCCCATATTATATCTATTGTTAGTTTTTCATAAGACAGTAGGAGAATCTAAAGTATTAGTTTGTCTCACATTTCATTAGGAGTGCAGTTTGATCAAATGCAGGAAGAGTATTTGATTTAGAAAACCAGTTTTCAACTCTTTCATTGCATTGATCATATCTGATCCTAGCACTTTAAAGAAGCCCTCATCCCATCAAAGTGTTTATCTTCTAAATATATTGCAGTCATCATATTATTCACATACCACCAGACCTGAAAACAGACATGGTGGGGGTGTTGATTTGCTCCTTTCATCACAATGTGCTTTCCAGGTCATCCCCCCGATTCCCTCACTTACATTTCCTTCCTTTGAAGTCCACGCCGTCAGACTCTTTAAGTCCTTCTCCTTGTGGGTGGCAGTTGTTTATCGCCCTCCAGGCTCCTCCCACCTGTTTCTAGACCACTTTGCCACCTGGCTTACTCACTTTCTATCCTGTGACATCCCCACCCTCATCATGGGAGACTTTAACATCCCCATCAATGATCCCCTCTCCCAATCTGCCTCTCATCTTCTTTCTCTAACTTCTTCATTCGGCCTCTCACAGTTTACTAATTCTCCTATGCATGAGGATGGGAATACTCTGGACCTGGTTTTCTCCCGTCCCGGATCGCTGCACAACTTTACTAACTCCCCTCTCCCACTCTCGTACCACTGCCTTCTTTCCTTCTCTGTCAAGAATTGTCTCCTCACTTGGGACACCCTCACTTACCACACTTATCGGAATACACGTTCCATTAATACCCAGCAGCTTATGGACAATCTCCACACATCTTTAGCCCCCATCTCCTCCCTCTCCTGTCCAGACTTAGCATTGTCACACTTCAATAATACACTGAAGAATGCCCTAGATGAAGCAGCACCTTCCACATGCAGAAAGACCTGACACAGACAACGGCAGCCCTGGCACACTATGCAAACACACTTTCTTCAGCGTTGCTCAAGGTGTGCAGAGCGGCAGTGGAGAAAATCTCTCTTAGCAGACGACTTCATCCACTATAAGTTCATGCTGAAAACCTATAACTCTGCCCTTTATCTGGCCAAACAATCCTACTTCACCACCCTCATCACCTCACTATCCAACAACCCAAAACGACTTTTTGAAACCTTAAACTCCCTCCTGAAACCTAAAGTACAGGCCCCCATCACCAATCTCAGTGGTGAGGATCTGGCCACTTACTTCCTAGGAAAAATCAACCACATCCATCAGGATATCTCAGCCAAATCTCATCAGTGCCTGGATCCCCTTCCCTGCCGCACCTCAAGCTCACTAGACATCTTTGAGCCTGTTTCAGAAGAAGAAGTTTCCAAGCTCCTCGCTTCTGCTCGGCCTACAACCTGCAACAGGGACCCCATTCCTTCACCTCTCCTGCAGTCTCTCTCACCAGTGGTCACCACTCACCTGACTAAAATATTTAACCTCTCTCTTTCTTCAGGTATCTTTCCCTCCTCATTTAAACATGCGATCATAACCCCTTTACTTAAAAAGCCATCCCTGGACCAGAACTGCACTGCTAACTACAGACCTGTCTCTAACCTTTCCTTCATCTCTAAACTCCTGGAACGCTTGATCCACTCCCGTTTAATCCGTTATGTCTCGGATAACTCTCTTCTCGACCCCTTACAATCTGGTTTCCACTGTTTACACTCCACTGAAACTGTGCCCTCACTTAAGTCTCTAATGATCTAATAACAGCTAAATCCAAAGATCATTGCTCTCTGCTGATTCTCCTGGATCTCTCTGCCGCATTTGACACTGTGGATCACCAGCTCCTTTTCACTATTCTCCTCTCCATAGGTCTCAAGGACACAGTCCTCTCCTGGTTCTCCTCCTACCTCTCTGACTGCTCCTTCACTGTATCCTTTGCCGGGTCCTCTTCCTCTCCTCGTCCCCTTACTATCGGGGTTATGCAGGGCTCAGTCCTAGGCCCACTCCTCTTCTCTCTATACACGGCCCCTATTGGACAAACAATCAGCAGATTTGGGTTTCAATATCATCTCAATGCTGATGACACCCAATTGTACACTTCTTCCCCTGTCATCACCCCTACCTTAATTCAAAATACCAAGGATTGTCTGTCTGCTGTCTCTAACATCATGTCCTCCCTCTATCTGAAACTAAATCTCTCCAAAACGGAACTTTTTGTGTTTCTCCCTTCTACTAACCTCACTCTTCCCAACATCGAAATTACCCTGGAGGGTTCAACCATAACTCCCAAGCAGCATGCCCGCTGACTTGGGGTCATATTTGACACCGAACTTTCCTTTACTCCCTATATCCGATCACTCACTTTCTCTTGTCACCTGCATCTTAAAAACATCTCCAGAATCTGACCTTTTCTCACCTTGAAACTGCTAAGACTCTTACTGTCGCTCTTATTCATTCTCGTCTGGACTACTGCAACTCTCTTCTGATCGGTCTCCCTCTTACCAAACTTTTTCCTCTCCAATACATCTTGAATGCGGCAGCCAGGGTCATATTTCTGTCCAACCGCTTCACCGATGCCTCCATCTTGTGCCAGTCATTAAACTGGCTACCTATTCGCTACAGGGTCCAGTATAAACTCATCTCTCCCACCCACAAAGCCCTCCACAGTTCTGCACCGCCTTATATCTCCTCTCTCATTTCTGTCTATCGCCCTACACGTGCCCTCCTTTCTACAAATGACCTAAGACTAGTGTTGAGCGATACTTTCCGATATCGGAAAGTATCGGTATCGGAAAGTATCGGCCGATACCGTCAAAATATCGGATCCAATCCGATACCGATACCCGATCCCAATGCAAGTCAATGGGACGAAAATATCGGAATTAAAATAAACCCTTTATAAACTTGTAGGTTCATTCTACATGAAGGAAAACAACTAAGAATAATGTAGGATGTATTGGAGGACGTGGCGGAGATATTAAAGGGACAGAGGTTTAGCCCAATGTAATAGAATAGCAGGATTTTTAATTTTTTTTTATGAAGTTCGGCGTTAGAAAGAATTTGACTATGTTATTTTTTTTTTTTTTTATGTCAGATATTGATGTTTCACTACTTCCACGCCCTTCACCTTCTTTTTTACTTCTCCCACGCTTTCTTCTTAATTATCCTCATCATCAGCTTCTTTGACATCAACTTCTTCACCTTATTCATCTTCTTCTTCATCTTCTACCTATTATTTTTTGGGTTACATTGTTCATATTCTTTTTATTTTACTATTATCTTCATCATATTCAACTTCTTCATCATATTCTTATTTGTGACAGGCATTCCCGTAGTTGTTATCTATAAAAGTTTGAAGATTACACCTTCCGTTCTGCCTGTCACAAACCAGTTACATTTGTCCGCGTTCAGTTTGGCCTGCAGCATCAGGCTTTATCCAGGGGCACCACGAGGAGGAACGGACTCACCCCCATACACTGCTTAGTCTTCTTCTGCTTATAATTTACATAATATTTTTTTGCTCTGATATTTTGTGTTATGCTTAATGTCCTTCTGCTCTTTGTTCTGCAGCCTCTTGTTCTTCTGCTTCTCGGTCTTCCAGGTCGTCGTCGTCTCCAGGGTCGTCGTCTCCGGGGTCGTCGTCATCGGGGTGGTCTCCGGGGTCGTCGTCATCGGGGTGGTCTTCAGGGTCATCGTCTCCAGGGTCGTCGTCATCACGGTGGTTGTCGTCTCTGGTGTCGTCGTCATCTTAGGGGTGTTCTTCCGGGTCATCGTGTTTAGTCTCTTGAACTTGGAAATGTAGCAGAAGGTACAAGAAGGCTGAGAAAATGCCGAGAACCAGCTGATGGAACTGGAACTCGGATGGCTACCCGAAGGTCCAAGAGCCAATGGAACTACCGAGGACCAGCTGACGTTACTGGAACCCGGTTACTAAGCAGGAGGTACCCGTGCCTGAAAGCACTACCAAGGACCACCTGACGTTGGTGGAACTCGGATACCCAGAGGGAGGCACCTAAGCCAAAGGCTCTGCCCGGAACCAGCTGACGGTACTGGAACCAGGATGGGGAGCAGAAGGTACAAGAGCAAAAGACACTGCCGAGAACCAGCTGACGGTGCTGGAACCCGGATGGGTAGCCGAAGGTCCAAGAGCCAATGGAACTACCGAGGACCAGCTGACGTTACTGGAACCCGGTTACTAAGCAGGAGGTACCCGTGCCTGAAAGCACTACCAAGGACCACCTGACGTTGGTGGAACTCGGATACCCAGAGGGAGGCACCTAAGCCAAAGGCTCTGCCCGGAACCAGCTGACGGTACTGGAACCAGGATGTGGAGCAGAAGGTACAAGAGCAAGTGTCTGCGTGGCTTTTGCAGGACACGTTGCCGGCTGCACAGCAGGGGAACAGCTGGCGGTGCTGGACCCCACTGACACATTGGCGAGGTGTTTGGCTCTGTGCAGCCAGCACTTCCGGACAGCAACGAGCGGTGTTGTAGCCCGGGCTCTGCAGGGGGAGCAGAGTGTAGGCCGAAGCCTACTTGAACCAATTTCAAAGGTAACCTTTAACCCCCCCTCAGGGGTTAGAAAGTAGAAGAGCCACAGCTTATGCAGCAGTAGTGCTGCACAAGTCAAAGGTTGCTCTTTTAATTTCGCTCCTTGCACACGCTGAATGAAACACGTATAACATTTAGCCCTTTATACAGTCAAACTGTGTTGGAGGCGCGAGTTCCCTTTGTAATGAGACGCAGCACAGATGTCAAGAATCCCACCTTGGTGCTGGGTGCAGCCTCCAGAGCGTTGTTATTTGCTGTACAGGAGTCTGCGCTGTCGTGTTATCCCCTGGCCTAGCGCTGTTAGCGCTGCCCATCTTCTGACCTCATTTAATGTTGGCCGGTGCGGTTCGCGATGCCCATGAATCACAGCCCCGCAGTGTATTGACATAGTTTAAACACTGCGGGGCTGGGATTCATGGCCTGGCGCAGTACATATGTTCGCCTCTCGCTTGGGTTCTTACACCCGCTTCAGACTATGTGGCGTCATCTGATCCCTTATCGCATGCCACGGCCATGAAGCCGCACAGTCCGAAGAAGGCGGAAGGAGAGGAGGGACAGGCGAACTGATGCACTGATCCTGCCCATCAATCACACCCTCGCAGTCCCAATAAATAAGACACCGAGGGGCGTTGTGTGGGTCAGGGCGGCCGCAGAGGCGCAGGCAGCCAAACAATGATGCCAGAAGACGGGCAGCGCTACCAAGGGGGTTGCAGCGTGTCATTACAAAGGAAAGTCACACCACCGGGACGGTTAAATGGTCACACAGAGGACACATTGCAGACGTGTTTTCAGTTCCACATGTGCGAGGAGAATACGTTTCTGAGCCACCTTGCACACATGCAGCATTACCGCTGTACAAGGTGGCTGGATAACGTAAAAACGCCTGGGGGAGGGGGGACAGGTTCCCTTCAATTTCAGTTCTTGTGTCTGCGTGGCTTTTGCAGGACACGTTGCCGGCTGCACAGCAGGGGAACAGCTGGCGGTGCTGGACCCCACTGACACATTGGCTGGTGTTTTTCTCTGTGCAGCTAGCACATCTGGGCAAAAACTGGCGGTGTGTTAGAGCCCAGGGACAGCAGGAGGAGGAGCAGGAGGAGGAGGAGCAGGGGGAGGGGAGTGTAGGCCGAAGCCTGCACAGGCGGCAGCTTTGGGTGTGTTGTGTCTGCGTGGCTTTTGCAGGACACGTTGCCGGCTACACAGCAGGGGAACAGCTGGCGGTGCTGGACCCCACTGACACATTGGCGAGGTGTTTGGCTCTGTGCAGCCAGCACTTCCGGACAGCAACTAGCGTTGTTGGAGCCCGGGCTCTGCAGGTGGAGCAGAGTGTAGGCCGAAGCCTAATTGAACCGATTTCAAAAGTCACCTTTAACCCCCCCTCAGGGGTTACAAAGTAGAAGAGCCACAGCTTATGCAGCAGCAGTGCTGCGCAAGTCAAAGGTTGCTCTTGTAATTTTTCTCCTTGCACACGCTGAATGGAACACGTATAACATTTAGCCCTTTATACAGTCAAACTGTGTAATGGAGGCGAGAGTTCCCTTTGTAATGAGACGCAGCACAGGTGTCAAGAATCCCACCTTGGTGCTGGGTGCAGCCTCCCGAGCGTTGTTATTTGCTGTACAGGAGTCTGCGCTGTCGTGTTATCCCCTGGCCTAGCGCCGTTAGCGCTGCCCATCTTCTGGCATCATCTAATGTCGGCCGGTGCGGTTCGCGATGACCATGAATCCCAGCCCCGCAGTGTCTTAACATTGTTAAAACACTGCGGGGCTGGGATTCAGGGCCTGGCGCAGCACATATGTTGGCCTCTCACACTCGGGTCCTTACACCCGCTTCAGACTGTGCGGCGTCATCTGATCCCTTATCGCATGCCACGGCCATGAAGCCGCACAGTCCGAAGAAGGCGGAAGGAGAGGAGGGACAGGCGAACTGATGCACTGATCCTGCCCATCAATCACACCCTCGCAGTCCCAATAAATAAGACACCGAGGGGCGTTGTGTGGGTCAGGGCGGCCGCAGAGGCGCAGGCAGCCAAACAATGATGCCAGAAGACGGGCAGCGCTACCAAGGGGGTTGCAGCGTGTCATTACAAAGGAAAGTCACACCACCGGGACGGTTAAATGGTCACACAGAGGACACATTGCAGACGTGTTTTCAGTTCCACATGTGCGAGGAGAATACGTTTCTGAGCCACCTTGCACACATGCAGCATTACCGCTGTACAAGGTGGCTGGATAACGTAAAAACGCCTGGGGGAGGGGGGACAGGTTCCCTTCAATTTCAGTTCTTGTGTCTGCGTGGCTTTTGCAGGACACGTTGCCGGCTGCACAGCAGGGGAACAGCTGGCGGTGCTGGACCCCACTGACACATTGGCTGGTGTTTTTCTCTGTGCAGCTAGCACATCTGGGCAAAAACTGGCGGTGTGTTAGAGCCCAGGGACAGCAGGAGGAGGAGCAGGAGGAGGAGGAGCAGGGGGAGGGGAGTGTAGGCCGAAGCCTGCACAGGCGGCAGCTTTGGGTGTGTTGTGTCTGCGTGGCTTTTGCAGGACACGTTGCCGGCTACACAGCAGGGGAACAGCTGGCGGTGCTGGACCCCACTGACACATTGGCGAGGTGTTTGGCTCTGTGCAGCCAGCACTTCCGGACAGCAACTAGCGTTGTTGGAGCCCGGGCTCTGCAGGTGGAGCAGAGTGTAGGCCGAAGCCTAATTGAACCGATTTCAAAAGTCACCTTTAACCCCCCCTCAGGGGTTACAAAGTAGAAGAGCCACAGCTTATGCAGCAGCAGTGCTGCGCAAGTCAAAGGTTGCTCTTGTAATTTTTCTCCTTGCACACGCTGAATGGAACACGTATAACATTTAGCCCTTTATACAGTCAAACTGTGTAATGGAGGCGAGAGTTCCCTTTGTAATGAGACGCAGCACAGGTGTCAAGAATCCCACCTTGGTGCTGGGTGCAGCCTCCCGAGCGTTGTTATTTGCTGTACAGGAGTCTGCGCTGTCGTGTTATCCCCTGGCCTAGCGCCGTTAGCGCTGCCCATCTTCTGGCATCATGTAATGTCGGCCGGTGCGGTTCGCGATGACCATGAATCCCAGCCCCGCAGTGTCTTAACATTGTTAAAACACTGCGGGGCTGGGATTCAGGGCCTGGCGCAGCACATATGTTGGCCTCTCACACTCGGGTCCTTACACCCGCTTCAGACTGTGCGGCGTCATCTGATCCCTTATCGCATGCCACGGCCATGAAGCCGCACAGTCCGAAGAAGGCGGAAGGAGAGGAGGGACAGGCGAACTGATGCACTGATCCTGCCCATCAATCACACCCTCGCAGTCCCATTAAATAAGACAACGAGGGCTGTTGTGTGGGTCAGGGCGGCCGCAGAAGCGCAGCCAGCCAAACAATGATGCCAGAAGACGGGCAGCGTTACCAAGGAGCTTGTTGCGTGTGTCAATACAAAGTCAAATCACACCTGAGGGACGTTTTAATGGTCACAGAGGACACATTTTAGACGTGTTCACTTCAACATGGGCAAGGAGAATAAGTTTCTGAGCCACCTTGAACACATGCAGCATTACTGCTGTTCAAGGTAGCTGTAAAACATAGAAACACCTGGGGGAGGGGGGAAAGGTTCCCTTCAATTTCAGTTCTTGTGTCTGCGTGGCTTTTGCAGGACACGTTGCCGGCTGCACAGCAGGGGAACAGCTGGCGGTGCTGGACCCCACTGACACATTGGCTGGTGTTTTTCTCTGTGCAGCTAGCACATCTGGGCAAAAACTGGCGGTGTTAGAGCCCAGGGTCAGCAGGAGGAGCAGGGGGAGCGGAGTGTAGGCCGAAGCCTGCACTCGAGCAAGTTGAAAGGAAACCTTTAACCCCCCCCCCCCCAGGCGTTTGTAGCTGAAAGAGCCATTGTGTACAGCACTAATGCTGGAAAAGGTAAACTTAGCTCTTTTAATTATGGTCCTTGTACATGCGGAACCTAACATTTATGAAATGTGTCCCCACACAGCGTTAAACCGTCCGGTAGGTGGAACTTTCCTTTGTCGTGTGACGCAGCACAGCCATCATTTTTACCCCCTTGTCGCCGTTCGCCCCTTCCTCAGCGTTGTTTGAATCTGTCCCGGAGCCTGCGCTGTTAGGTTAGCCCATGGCCATGCACACATGTTGCGCTGCCCGTCTTCTGACCTCATTTGGTGTCAGGCTGGCTGCGCCTGTGCGGGTGCGCTGGCCGAGATCCCGCCTCGCAGTGTCGTCTCATGTAATCCCACCGCGGGCCTGTGATCCGTGCCCGTGCGCAGTGCATATCCTCTCCTCTCACTCCCCTCCCTACGGCTTTTTCAGACTGTGCGGTGTCACGGCCGTGGCATGCTATTAGGGACCAGCTGACATCGCACAGTCTGAAGAAGCCATAGGGAGGGGAGTGAGAGGAGAGGATATGCACTGCGCACGGGCACGGATCACAGGCCCGCGGTGGGATTACATTAGACGACACTGCGAGGCGGGATCTCGGCCAGCGCACCCGCACAGGCGCAGCCAGCCTGACACCAAATGAGGTCAGAAGACGGGCAGCGCAACATGTGTGCATGGCCAAGGGCTAACCTAACAGCGCAGGCTCCGGGACAGATTCAAACAACGCTGAGGAGGGGGCGCACGGCGCCAAGGGGGTAAAAATGATGGCTGTGCTGCGTCACACGACAAAGGAAAGTTCCACCTACCGGACGGTGTAACGCTGTGTGGGGACACATTTCATAAGTGTTTGGTTCAGCATGTGCAAGGAGCATCACGAAAAGAGCACTTTTTCCCTTTGCATCATTACTGCTGCACAAGGTGGCTCCTTCAGTAACAAACGCCTGGGGGGAAGGGGACAGGTTCCCTTAAAGTAAACTTGTTGTGACTGCGTGGCGGTCGCAGTACACGTTGCCGTATACACAGCAGGGGAACAGCTGGCGGTGCTGAACCCCACTAACACATTGGCGAGGTGTTTGGCTCTGTGCGTACAGCACTTCTGGACGGCAACTGGCGGTGTTGGAGCCCAGGGACAGGTGGAGGAGGAGGAGGTTGGAGGAGGTAGGAGGGATTGCCACACACACAGCAGGGGAACAGCTGACGTTACTGAACCCCAATAACAGAGGAGGGACTGTTGACTGTGCGTACAGCACTTCTGGACGGCAACTGGCGGTGTTGGAGCCCAGGGACAGGTGGAGGAGGAGGAGGTTGGAGGAGGTAGGAGGAGGTAGGAGGGATTGCCACACACACAGCAGGGGAACAGCTGACGTTACTGAACCCCAATAACAGAGGAGGGACTGTTGACTGTGCGTACAGCACTTCTGGACGGCAACTGGCGGTGTTGGAGCCCAGGGGCAGGTGGAGGAGGAGGAGGTAGGAGGAGGTAGGAGGGATTGCCACACACACAGCAGGGGAACAGCTGACGTTACTGAACCCCAATAACAGAGGAGGGACTGTTGACTGTGCGTACAGCACTTCTGGACGGCAACTGGCGGTGTTGGAGCCCAGGGACAGGTGGAGGAGGAGGAGGTTGGAGGAGGTAGGAGGGATTGCCACACACACAGCAGGGGAACAGCTGACGTTACTGAACCCCAATAACAGAGGAGGGACTGTTGACTGTGCGTACAGCACTTCTGGACGGCAACTGGCGGTGTTGGAGCCCAGGGACAGGTGGAGGAGGAGGAGGTTGGAGGAGGTAGGAGGAGGTAGGAGGGATTGCCACACACACAGCAGGGGAACAGCTGACGTTACTGAACCCCAATAACAGAGGAGGGACTGTTGACTGTGCGTACAGCACTTCTGGACGGCAACTGGCGGTGTTGGAGCCCAGGGGCAGGTGGAGGAGGAGGAGGTAGGAGGAGGTAGGAGGGATTGCCACACACACAGCAGGGGAACAGCTGACGTTACTGAACCCCAATAACAGAGGAGGGACTGTTGACTGTGCGTACAGCACTTCTGGACGGCAACTGGCGGTGTTGGAGCCCAGGGACAGGTGGAGGAGGAGGAGGTTGGAGGAGGTAGGAGGAGGTAGGAGGGATTGCCACACACACAGCAGGGGAACAGCTGACGTTACTGAACCCCAATAACAGAGGAGGGACTGTTGACTGTGCGTACAGCACTTCTGGACGGCAACTGGCGGTGTTGGAGCCCAGGGGCAGGTGGAGGAGGAGGAGGTAGGAGGAGGTAGGAGGGATTGCCACACACACAGCAGGGGAACAGCTGACGTTACTGAACCCCAATAACAGAGGAGGGACTGTTGACTGTGCGTACAGCACTTCTGGACGGCAACTGGCGGTGTTGGAGCCCAGGGACAGGTGGAGGAGGAGGAGGTTGGAGGAGGTAGGAGGAGGTAGGAGGGATTGCCACACACACAGCAGGGGAACAGCTGACGTTACTGAACCCCAATAACAGAGGAGGGACTGTTGACTGTGCGTACAGCACTTCTGGACGGCAACTGGCGGTGTTGGAGCCCAGGGGCAGGTGGAGGAGGAGGAGGTAGGAGGAGGTAGGAGGGATTGCCACACACACAGCAGGGGAACAGCTGACGTTACTGAACCCCAATAACAGAGGAGGGACTGTTGACTGTGCGTACAGCACTTCTGGACGGCAACTGGCGGTGTTGGAGCCCAGGGGCAGGTGGAGGAGGAGGAGGTAGGAGGAGGTAGGAGGGATTGCCACACACACAGCAGGGGAACAGCTGACGTTACTGAACCCCAATAACAGAGGAGGGACTGTTGACTGTGCGTACAGCACTTCTGGACGGCAACTGGCGGTGTTGGAGCCCAGGGACAGGTGGAGGAGGAGGAGGTTGGAGGAGGTAGGAGGAGGTAGGAGGGATTGCCACACACACAGCAGGGGAACAGCTGACGTTACTGAACCCCAATAACAGAGGAGCGACTGTTGACTGTGCGTACAGCACTTCTGGACGGCAACTGGCGGTGTTGGAGCCCAGGGACAGGTGGAGGAGGAGGAGGTTGGAGGAGGTAGGAGGAGGTAGGAGGGATTGCCACACACACAGCAGGGGAACAGCTGACGTTACTGAACCCCAATAACAGAGGAGGGACTGTTGACTGTGCGTACAGCACTTCTGGACGGCAACTGGCGGTGTTGGAGCCCAGGGACAGGTGGAGGAGGAGGAGGTAGGAGGAGGTAGGAGGGATTGCCACACACACAGCAGGGGAACAGCTGACGTTACTGAACCCCAATAACAGAGGAGCGACTGTTGGGACTGTGCGTACAGCACTACCAGGCAACAACTAGCGGTGTTGGAGCCCAGGGACAGGTGGAAAAGCAGAGGAACACAATGTAGGCCGAAGCCTGAGAAAGTCGAAAGGGAACCTTTAACCCCCCCCCCAAGGCGTTTGTAGCTGAAAGAGCCAGCTTGTGCAGCACAAAAGATGCAAAAGGAAAAGGTGGCTCTTTTCATCATGCTCCTTGCAAACACAGAACTAAACACTTATAAAATGTGTCCCCTGCAACCGTAAAACCGTCCCGGAGGTGGGACTTTCCTTCGTAATGTGACGCAGCCCAGCCGTCATTCCTACCCCCCCGGCGCCGCGCACCGGCTCCTCAGCGTTGTTTTATTCCGTCCAGGAGCCTGCGCTGTTATGTTATCCCGTGGCCAGGCACACTTAGCGCTGCCCGTCTTCTGGCATCATTTGGTGTCTGGATGGCTGCGCCTGTGCGGCCGCGCTGGCAGAGAGCCCGCCTCGCAGTGTCTTCTGATTTAATCCCACTGGGGGCCTGGGATCCATGGACATGCGCAGTGCATATCTGAACCTCCACCTCTCACTCATCTCCCTATGGCTTCTTCAGACTGTGCGGTGTCACGGCCGTGGCATGCTGTTAGGGACCAGCTGACACCGAACAGTCTGAAGAAGCCATAGGGAAATGAGTGAGAGGTGGAGGTTCAGATATGCACTGCGCATGTCCATGGATCCCAGGCCCCCAGTGGGATTAAATCAGAAGACACTGCGAGGCGGGCTCTCTGCCAGCGCGGCCGCACAGGCGCAGCCATCCAGACACCAAATGATGCCAGAAGACGGGCAGCGCTAAGTGTGCCTGGCCACGGGATAACATAACAGCGCAGGCTCCTGGACGGAATAAAACAACGCTGAGGAGCCGGTGCGCGGCGCCGGGGGGGTAGGAATGACGGCTGGGCTGCGTCACATTACGAAGGAAAGTCCCACCTCCGGGACGGTTTTACGGTATCAGTGGACACATTTTATAAGTGTTAAGTTCTGCGTGTGCAAGGAGCTAAACAAAAATAGCTACCTTTTCCTTGGGCAGCATTACTGCTGCACAAGGTGGCTCTTTCAGTAACAAACGCCTTGGGGGGGGGGGGACAGATTCCCTTACATTTCAGTTGTTGTGTCAGCGTGGCGGTCGCATGACACATTGCCGGCTACACAGCTGGGGATCAGCTGACGTTACTGAAACCCAATAACACTGGGTCGTATGTTTTGACTGTGCAGACGGCACGTCTGAGCCTCAACTGGCGGTGTTGGAGCCCAGGAATTTAAGTTCAGGTGGTAGAAAGATGAACACAACAGGAGACCTGGATAACATATACAGTGACCTAATTATTCAATCAGGAGGAGGAGTGGCAAATTCCGGCGATATCCAGGCCTTGTTCATTTTCAGGAAAGTAAGCCGGTCAACGTTATCGGAGGATAGTCGCATGCGACGGTCAGTTAGTACACCACCTGCAGCACTAAAGACACGTTCCGATAATACACTGGCCGCAGGGCAAGACAGCACCTCCAATGCATACTGGCTTAGCTCTGGCCATGTATCCAGCTTTGAGACCCAAAACTTGAAAGGGGAAGAGCCGTCTGGGAGTACAGCAAGAGGGCAAGACATGTAGTCTGTCACCATCTGACGGAACCGTTGCCTCCTGCTGACTGGAGCCGTCTGTGATGGTGTAGACTTTTGTGGCGGGCACAGAAAACTGTGCCACAGTTCGGCCATACTGGTCTTGCCTTGGGCAGAGGCACTGCTTCTGCTCCCTCTTTGTGCAGAGCCTCCACCACGGCCTGGACGCACTGAGCTGCTTTGGAATGCACTAGCAGCACTTCTCTCAGTTGGAATGGAGAAGATGATGGAATTGACCAGTGTGTCTTGGTACTCCCGCATTTTTCGCTCCCGGTTCAACGGTGTGATGAGGCTTTCTACGTTGTCCCGGTAGCGAGGATCGAGGAGGGTGAACACCCAATAATCAGACATGTTGAGAATGTGGGCGATGCGGCGGTCGTTTCTCAGGCACTGCAGCATGTAATCCACCATGTGCTGCAGACTGCCAACTGCCCAAGAAACGCTGTCCCCTGCTGGAGGCGTGATCTCTGCCCGCTCGTCATCACCCCACCCTCGCTGTACACACTGAGTACTGGACAATTGTGTAACTCCCTCCTCTGGACGGATGTCTTCCTCCTCCATTGACTCCTCCTCATCCTCCTCACAAACGGTCCCCTGCCTACGCGTTTGTGAGGAACCACGTGGCGCTGACTGTCCAGAAGATGATGGAAATGGTGAATCCTCATCCTCCACCTCTTCCACAACATCATCCCTTAGCGCTTGCAGTGATTTTTCAAGCAGGCAGATAAGGGGGACAGTCATGCTGACTAGTGCATCATCTGCACTCGCCATCCGCGTGGAATAATCAAAGGGACGCAAAACCTGGCAGACGTCATTCATAGTGGCCCACTCTGTGGTTGTGAAGTCTGTACGGCGCTGACTGCGACTTTTTTGCGCCTGAAGCAGCTGGTACTCCATTACAGCTTGCTGCTGCTCACACAACCGCTCCAACATATGTAACGTGGAATTCCACCTGGTAGGTAGGTCACATATGATGCGATGTTCCGGCAGGCGGTGTCGGCGCTGCAGAGCCGCAATGCGCGCTTTTGCCGTGCTGGAACGCCGCAAGTGAGCACACTCTAGGCGGACCTTGTGCAGCAGTGCATCAAGATCCGGATAGTCCCTCAAAAAGCTCTGCACGACCAAATTGAGCACATGTGCCAGACATGGGATGTGAGTGAGGTTGCCGAGGCCCAGAGCTGCCACCAGATTTCGGCCATTATCACACACTACCATGCCTGGCTGGAGATTCGCTGGCACAAACCACACATCGCTCTCCTGCTTGATGGCATTCCAGAGCTCCTGCGCTGTGTGGCTACGATTCCCCAAGAAAATTAATTTCAAGACGGCCTGTTGACGTTTGGCCACGGCTGTGCTCATGTCGGTCGTAACAGGTACACGTTCATCACGGGTCCATGTGGAGGTGGACTGTGACGGCTCCTGCAGCGATGATTCTGAGGAACTGGTGTAAGAGGAGGAGTCAATGCGTACAGAATGGATTCCTGCAATCCTTGGAGTGGGCAGGACACGTCCTGCGCCACTCGCACGGTCTGTACCCGGCTCAACGACATTAACCCAATGGGCAGTGAGGGAAAGGTATCGCCCCTGTCCATGTTGACTGGTCCACGCATCGGTGGTGAGGTGGACCTTGCTACTGACGGCGTTCAGTAGCGCGTGTTTTATGTGTCCCTCCACATGCTTCTGCAGGGCAGGGACGGCTTGCCTGCTGAAGTAAAAGCGGCTGGGCACATTGTACTGTGGGACTGCCAATGACATCAAGTCACGGAAGCTGTCAGTCTCCACCAGCCTGAATGACAGCATTTCCAGTGACAGAAGTTTGGCAATGCCTGCAGTCAGAGCCTGTGCTCGTGGGTGGTTTGACGAGAAAGGCCGCCTTTTCTCCCATGCCTGTACTACCGATGGCTGTAGACTGGGCTGGGAGTGTGTGGATGACTGGGAAAGTGGCGCTGCGGGTGGAATTACAGCGGGTCTCTGGACAACAGGGGCAGAGGTTCTTCCACGGCGATCCTGGGAGGACGCCGAACCAGCTGCGTGTGAGGTAGAGGAAGAGGCAACACGAGCTGAAGAGGTGGTAGCTGCCGCTGTTGGTTGGCCTACCTCTTCAGTGTGTTTTTCTAACTCCGCCGGGTGCCTGTTGCGCACATGTTTCCACATGTTGGAGGTATTGAGGTTGCTGACATTTTTCCCTCTTTTGACTTTTTGATGACACACGTTGCATCTGACATAGCAAATGTCATCTGCAACTGTGTCAAAAAAGGACCAGGCACTGCAAGTCTTGGGAGCGCCCTTTTTGGCTTTTGGAAGAGACATGCTCCTAACGGGTGCCAAAGCGGAGGCTGCAGGATCCGCAGTCTTCCCCCTCCCTCTCCCTCTTTGGGCCGTACGGGGAATCTCTTCCTCAGAGCTGCTCCCACCACCTTCCTGTCCCTCACGCCAAGATGGGTCGAGGACCTCATCATCTACACTACCCTCTGCCCCCAACTGCTCCTCCTGGGTAGTCTCAGCAGCAGAGCACGCACCAGTAAGTGGCACCTGAGTGTCATCATCAGCTGATGCGGCCTGCGATGTGGTGACCGGAGCCACTGGCCCACCCGCCTCTTCAGAGGAAGACAGAAAAAGCTGTTGGGCATCACTGCACCCTGCCTCTTCTTCCATTTCTCCAATGCTGCTTGGCTGGCCCCCTGTTTCCAAGCCAAGAGATTCAGAGAACAGAAGTAGAGACGGCTCCTGTCCTGGGCTCTCTGTCTGCCTGGGCAATTTGGCAGGTGGTGAAGAGACAGATGGCTGCTCTCCAGTGCTCTGTGTCTGAGAGGATGTGGCACTAATGGAAGTTGATGCATTAGCTGCCATCCATCCGACAACAGCTTCAATTTGTTCTTCACGCAGCAGCGGTGTACGGCGCTCGGACACAAAGCTTCGCATGAACGACTGTTGCCTGGTGAAAGTGGGTGCTGATGAGTCACCGGTGCCCGCAGCAGGCACAGAATCCCCACGTCCCCTCCCTGCTCCGCGACGGCTCCCACGCCCCCGTGCCTTACTCACTGCCTTCTTCATCTTGGTTGACTGATAAAGATAAGCAGAAAAGTACTAACGGATTTGTGTGCTTATTCCTGAGCAACTCCTCCTAACAGGTATAAGAAGCACTAATTATCTAAAGTGTGGACTAGACTTTAATATGAGCTAATGTGGCCTACAGAAATGTAAAGTGGTGTAACTGGTGTGTTTGGTGAACTTTATTATTTATTTATTTTTTGGGGGCTGAACTGACAACAGATAGAGCTGCAGTCACACGGAGACCGTGCAGACAGACGTAAACGGCGCTACAAGGCCCAAAAACCCTCCTCTACTTTATCCTATGTAGTGTTTTTCCACAAATTAGCTGGAGACGGGTGGAAAGACACTAATAGGATTTTTTTGAATAAATTAGCAGCAGACTACACTATTTGGAAAAAAAAGAAAATTGATTTGGCGGTATGACGCAGTGAAAAACCCTGAGCTGGAGACAACCAGGCTATAGCTGCTCACAGATTACAGGGCGAGCTGCAGTCACACGGAGACCGTGCAGACAGCCGTAAACGGCGCTGCAAGGCCCAAAAACCCTCCTCTACTTTATCCTATGTAGTGTTTTTCCACAAATTAGCTGGAGACGGGTGGAAAGACACTAATAGGATTTTTTTAAATTAATTAGCAGCAGACTACACTACTTTGAAAAAAAAGAAAATTGATTTGGCAGTATGACGCAGTGAAAAACCCTGAGCTGGAGACAACCAGGCTATAGCTGCTCACAGATTACAGGGCGAGCTGCAGTCACACGGAGACCGTGCAGACAGCCGTAAACGGCGCTGCAAGGCCCAAAAACCCTCCTCTACTTTATCCTATGTAGTGTTTTTCCACAAATTAGCTGGAGACGGGTGGAAAGACACTAATAGGATTTTTTTAAATTAATTAGCAGCAGACTACACTACTTTGAAAAAAAAGAAAATTGATTTGGCGGTATGACGCAGTGAAAAACCCTGAGCTGGAGACAACCAGGCTACAGCTGCTCACAGATTACAGGGCGAGCTGCAGTCACACGGAGACCGTGCAGACAGCCGTAAACGGCGCTGCAAGGCCCAAAAACCCTCCTCTACTTTATCCTATGTAGTGTTTTTCCACAAATTAGCTGGAGACGGGTGGAAAGACACTAATAGGATTTTTTAAAATTAATTAGCAGCAGACTACACTACTTTGAAAAAAAAGAAAATTGATTTGGCGGTATGACGCAGTGAAAAACCCTGAGCTGGAGACAACCAGGCTACAGCTGCTCACAGATTACAGGGCGAGCTGCAGTCACACGGAGACCGTGCAGACAGCCGTAAACGGCGCTGCAAGGCCCAAAAACCCTCCTCTACTTTATCCTATGTAGTGTTTTTCCACAAATTAGCTGGAGACGGGTGGAAAGACACTAATAGGATTTTTTTGAATAAATTAGCAGCAGACTACACTACTTGGGAAAAAAAAAAAAAAAAGGAACAGTATGAGGCAATGAACCACCCTCCCTGAACTGAATACAACCAACTATGGATGGCCTATGTGGCTGCACTCAGACTGGAGACTGGGCTGCACTCACACACACACACACACAGACCCTGCAGATCGCTGTGAAAACAGCGCTACAAGGCAAAAGCAAGGTGAATAGTAGGTGAACACAGCGGTTGCTAAATTAGCCTTTGGAAAGCACAAAGAAGCAAATCGCTATCTCTAAACTGTCCCTCAGTCAGCAAACAGCGTCCTGTCACTAACTGAATTCACAGCAGAGTGATCGCAAAATGGCGCCAGCGACTTTTAAACTGCATCATGACATCATTACACCAGCCAATCACAGCCTTGCCAGTAGTTTCATGCCCTCCATGCTAAACAGGATGTGCCCACACTTGGAATCAATCTCATTGGCTGAATTTCTGCTTTTTGAATCTTAGAACTTCCGATTCCGGTATCCGATACGCGGCAAGTATCGGAATCCCGGTATCGGAATTCCGATACCGCAAGTATCGGCCGATACCCGATACTTGCGGTATCGGAATGCTCAACACTACCTAAGACTAACATCCCCCGTAATCCGAACCTCGCACCTCCGTCTCCAAGACTTCTCTCGTGCTGCACCAGACGATCAGACTGATACCTAGCCCCGACCTTTTCAAGCGCGCTTTAAAGACCCATCTCTTCAAACAAGCCTACCACATCAACTACTCAGTAAACTAACTTTGCCCTGTTCCCTCCTTCCAAATATTATTCTAAATCTGCACCCTACTATTCATCTGTCTCCACACCCTCCATGCACATGATAACTGCACTTGATACTTGACTATTGCACTTAAACACACGGGCTGATGACCGGATCATGCAGCTTTATATGAAAATCCCTATTTATTATAATTGCCACACCTGAAATAACAAGCACTTTTCACCTATTGTGTCCCCCCATTTCCTTGTAGATTGTAAGCTTGCGAGCAGGGACCTCACTCCTAATGTCACTGTTCAAATTGTCTTAACTTGTATTGAATTTGTCTGTACATGTCCCCGCTTAATTGTAAAGTGCTGCGGAATATGTTGGCGCTATATAAATAAAAATTATTATTATAATTATTATTATACTGCACTGTGTACTTACAATTGCTCATTTTGCCTTTCTACCCAGCTAATTCTTCTGTTTTCATTATGGGCTATGACATGTGATTAAAAACTGATTAGCTGAATCTTTCTAAGCTTTATGTAGAAGCAGGAAGTCCATTTTTCCTGTATGAATCATGGGTCACTGCAAAAGTCACTGGCAGGGAAGAGGAAGGAGCAGGTAGATCAGGAGGTGAAGAGGGGAATGATAAATGCAGGGAATAGAGGCTTCATATTTCTACACAGAGCAGAGAGAACATAATTATTTACAGGGTATAAAGGCAAAACGAGCAACTGTAAGTACACAGTGTGGTATAATAGGGTAATTGCAATATTTTAAGAGGATACAAACTTCTTCTTTAATTCACTGAAGCCTATTTTGTCCTTCACATGTTCTGGTCCCACAGGAAAATTGGACACTTGCTGCCAGGTTGTACTAATACTAATCTTTGGCATTTATAACATCACAGTGAAAACTGAAGTCATAATATTGAGATCTTAAAGGGGTTGATAAGGCAATAGAAAATCTTGCCCATGGGAATGGATGTATAAAATATAACAAACTATTAAATACTCATCTGGAAGCAGTGCAGGCCACTCAATGATCTGTACCTTCACAGGAAATAGACACATAACTATGGAACAAGCCACCAGATCTCTGCAGCCGATGATTGGTTGCAGCAGTTATGTGACCTGAGCAGCATGTCATCTATTTGTAATGATACTTTTCTCAAAGTCACTCAAGTGTTGCAGCCAATCACAAGCTGCAGTGGTCCGGTGGCTGGTTGAACAATGAAGTCTCCACCTGCTGTGTTTGGACTCTGAAGAAGACTACACTGGATCCGGGTGAGTATTGTAGTGCAGTGGTAGCACCGTATGCAGTGATGAGGCAGTGACCCAGCAAAGTTCCAAACAAAAGTCTCTTTAATGTGTTTACTTCACAGCATTAATGTCTAACTCACAGCATTACACAGTACTCGATATCCTCCGGATCATAGCAGGGAACAATATCCTCCAGTTTGCAGCCAATAAACACGCCAGTCTACCTCTGAGACCAGTAGCTGTGGGCGACTGCACCGCTGTGTATGCTGTGGGTGCCTGGCCTCTCAGCTCCCCTGGCTGTTCGTCTCCGCTTTCCTGTGTGACTGCAATACACTCTTCTGGCCTCAATATGCCTCCGTGTGCATCCTGGGAGGAACATACAGTGACCCTCACATGTAACACCGGTCACTGCCTCACAGTATTAATGAGTTTATTTTTTCCACAACAAGTTCCCGGGACAAGTTATTATTTAGCCTGGACATTACTTTATTAAAATAGTTAAAAGGTCTTATAAAAATAATGTCTTTCTTGGAATCGCTTGATATATCTATCACATGATTTCTTTCAATGCTTTTGACTATGAAGAAGCATGTTGCATTGTAACTCTTTCCTAAGATGCAATAAAGTCACAGAGGAGTTAAAGCTGCAGAACAAAGAAGTGTTTTGCCCGGAGAAGGAAAGAAGCTCATCATAATACACTATTCCACCTGCTTGGAGATGGTAGTGACCCCTGTATCTCTTAGTCCCCTGTACTGCTGCACAGCTTGCAACAATGGTATATCCAGAAATTCAGAAGAGCTGATGACAAAGTTTCAGGGACTTTGACATCATACAGGGGTGGGCTAAAATCATACATAATAAAGAATGCTTAATATATTTTGTGAAATATTTTCTTCAGGTACCGGAACATTCCTCATTCCTCAGTGTATAAGACAAGATCTTGTGAAAATACTATAAGGAGTTTGAATCAGAAATAGGAAATAAATACATCTGGGATCTTTACCTCTGGGAGCTTAAAGTAAAATGCTTTTCAACATGCTGGAGGAAAGGGAACCTGACTGTAAAATAGCATAAAATTTAATATTTATTATTTCATGCCAGTAATTTTAAAAGAGTTTGCTGTGACTAATATATTGATGAAGTATCAATAATATAGATCATCAATATGAGGTTGTGGGAGTTAAACACCACTGATATTTCTGCTGGAGAGGATATCAGCTGATCAGTTGGAGTGCCGAGTGTCAGACCCCATAAACCATATATTGATGACCTAGCCTAATTATTGATCATCAATATATTAGTCTTCTTGACCTATCCTTTTGAGTCATGCTTACGTAGTTTCCATGGACTAGTTTAAGTTAAACTGAGGTATGGCTATTTACCACCACAAACAATTTTTGTAAAATGATCTGTGATCAGATTATGAAGCATAGTATGGGGAAAGGTCCGCTTTCCTATTAGCACAAATGACCAAAAAAACTAGTGTACCATTTAGATAACTAAATGCTCAAAGATTATAGTAAATTGAGTTATACAGAATAAAGTCTAGCTGTATTCAGAAAAGGGGACAATGATTGCAATCCTCAAAAGTGAATTATAGCTAGCTGCCATGTGCCGCAGCCTGTCAATCACCCATCTACATACCAATGGCAGATCTGCTTTCACAGCACAGACATATTCACATTTCTGAACATTAAACTATCGTACAAACATAGCTGCTTTAGCTATATGTACTTTCTTTGTAAGCATTGGGGCACTTTCTGCTAAACATGCATGATACACACATTTATTGACCACTACTGATTTAATGCAGTAGAACATTAGCTGACCTTGTGACAATGAAAATAATGCGAGTTTATACACCTCGGGCTACAACTGTTTTGATCTATGATTTAAATGCAATCCACATAATTATATATTTCCTAGACTGCTATATTTATATAATTATATGTATTCAAGACAGCACAATTCTGGAACCTCTTAGAAGTGCTTATGAAATGATTATTATTCCAAATACAAACTTGCTAATTCATTGCGAGGACAGAATTCAAGACAAGTCTGTGTTATCAACAAGAGTGAGTGCATTGCCAGAATTGCCTGCTGGGGACTGACGCAAAGCTCATTAGGTTACTGGAACCGCTGGACTTTTAAAGAGTAATTGAAGAAACTTCAAGAAACTGCTGTTCCATGCAAACACCTGCTGCTGACATCTCTGGCACAGAATACGGACTTATTACATAACTTGTTTACAAGAATTTCTAGTATGAATAAGTAAAATTATGGAACAAGGTATTTTCATAAATACATTTCTTTACACATTACATTATAAGTATTAAGTAACACATTCTGGATCTTAAAGGGAATCTTTCAGCAGTTTTTTTCCACCTAATCTGAGAGCAGCATGATGTGGGCAAATTGACCCTTAGTCCAATGATGTATCACTTAGTTTACTGAGTGCAGGGGTTCTGAATGGGCAATTGCATGGATATGCGGGTCCCGTGGGTTTGGCCGAACATTTTAAAAAAAGTTTGGTTCTGCTGCCAGGACATTACCCAAACTCGAACACAGACACGATTCAAATGAATGGGAGGCCCGAACAATGCGTGTTTCCCAAGCTGTAATCTGTGTGTGAGCACGAGAAACACCCGCTCTGATTGGTGGTAAGTTCGTAACCGCTGGTCATAACTATGCAATTCCCATGCTGTCATACAGATGACAGCATATAAGCCAGCAGCTGTATCTGGCAACAAAAAGGTTACCGCGGGTCACAGGCATTGGCTGATGGGTACTACTCTCAGAATGCTACACCTAATCTTTCTGAAAACAGTGATAGCAGCTGTACGGATGTGGCACTATTCACCAGCCGGCATCTGTGCAATAAATTAAAAAAAAAAGTGAAGTGCGCTCATCTCTATTTTTTACAACAAGCAGAGGCAAAACCAATATCTGCGGGCTGCAGCCATCAGCTGTCAGCATTATCTTGGCTGGTTATCACAAATAGAGGGGTCCCAGCACAAAGCTTGACATATGACGCATCAATGAAATCTGTGTTTTAACACTCATGCTGTCCCCAGACTAAATATCACAAAACTGTTGATTTCATTTAGCCCCTTCACGACATGCGCCATACATTTACGGCAAATGTCATGTCTCTACCTTTGATGGGGGCTCGGGCAATAAGCCCACATATTTCCCAGCACATGTCAGCTGATTTTAACAGCTGACATGTGCCCCTAATAAACACACCTAGTTATATCCCATAAAGCTCCATGAAGGAAACAACTAATGAAAACCAAAACAAAAACCTTCATATAGGGCCAAAATATTCATAAAAATATTTATATCTTTATTAAAATATAAAGTTAAAAACAAGGCAATTACCACAGGTACAGGAAACCAGACAGTGGGACACCCACGGCCACGTCCATGAAAACAGACAGAGTATACCATAAATAACAATAATAAGTAAAATATGGGTGTGGTGGGGCTCCCTCGGTACATTCTTTTTTGGTCACTATGCCTTCATTATTTATTCAGCTTTGTATTCCTATGTATTATTATGGTTATTGTTGATGACTGTTCCTTCGCCTGCCTGGTGCTAGCACGGACATTATGGTAGCTAATTAACCTATTTACAATTTAGTATTATCTCATTACTTGAATTTACTTATTTGTAACTTTTTAGTTGCCTTTTGCCCTTCTTTGCACACGGTGACGAATATTGTGAACCTGTATTGTATGGATTTTTCATATTTTACTTATTATTGTTATTTATGGTATATCTGTCTGTCTGTTTTCATGGACGTTGCCGTGGGTGTCCCACTGTCTGCTTTCCTGTACCTGTGGTAATTGCCTTGTTTTTAACTTTATATTTCAATAAAGATATAAATATTTTTATGAATATTTTGGCCCTGTGTGAAGGTTTTTGTTTTGGTTTTCATGTGCCCCTAATAGCCACAGGTGGAATCGCGATCCACCCGTGGCTGTTAACCTGTTAAATGCCACTATCAATCTCTGACACTTAATGTGATCATGCCAGAAGTGCATCACTAATCCCGCCCATCAGCGCCCATGTCACATGACTGCGGGTCGCCGATGGGTTGGCATGGCAACCTGGGTTGTGTAGCACACCCCTGTGGTTGTCATTGCAGGATTACTATAGGCACCACCCAGTGATCAGCGCTCATAGCAAGTGAGCTTTTCTGCTACATAGAGTGGAATGATCACAGCTTCTAGTCTCCCATTTGAAGCAAATGAAAAGTAAAAAAATATTTAAAAGAAATTAAAAAAATACAAAAGTTCAAATCACCCCCCATTCGCCCCATTCAAAATAAAATAATAATAATAAAAAAAAAAAAAATACACATATTTGGTATCACCCCGTTCAGAATCGCCCGGTCTATAGAGGCATAGAAGGAATTAATCCGAATGGTAAATGGCATAATGAGAAAAAAATCAAAATGCCAGAATTACGTTTTTTTTGGTTGCCATAACATTGCATTGAAAGGCAATAACGGCATTGCAGCAGTGTAAGCAATGATATAAAGCTGACACCTGCTGATGATACTTTCAGCTCTGATTGTGAGTCAGCGCCATCATCACACCATACATGTATGGCAGTTTGTGGGAAGTCTCCTAAAAATGGATGTACGTGGGGAGTCGGGATGGCGTTAAATTTTTTTTTACCCATATATGCCTTCAACCAGCAATCTAGCGGCATGGGAAAGAATCCTCCTTTCTGAAGTACTGCACTCTGACACACTGTTCTTCGGGTAACACTCACCAATAAATCCTTTCATATTTTTGATACCATAGTAGTGGTTAACTTGATGTAATATGAATATGGCTTTATCAGTATTTGTATTACAGGTGTGGAAGCTTTTGCCAGTCACCCTAACTTTAGAATAGTACTTTAACCCCTTCACCCCGAAGCCTGTTTTCACCTTCCTGACCAGGCTAATTTTTACAATTATGACTACTGTAACTTTATGAGGTTATAACTATGTAATTCATCAATAGATCCCACTGATTCTGAGATTCTTTTCTTGCGACATATTGTACTTCAAGGCCGGTTTCACACGTCAGTGCCTCCGGTATGTGTGGTGACAGTTTTCTCCCGTACCGGAGTCACTGACACACATAGACCCATTCAAATGAATGGGTCTATGCAGATGTCAGTGTGTTTTGACGGATCATGTGTCAGTTTGCAAAACACGCAGACATGTCTGTTTTTATCCGGACATGCGGCTCGTCAAACGTCCTGCACACATGCACATGGAGAACAGTGTACACTGTCCTCCGTTCGCACGGCCGGCCGCAGGGGAAGCAACGCTACTGTAAGCCGCTGTTCCCCTGCGTGTGATGCTGAACCTGTCTTTCATCCATTGTCCCCTGCTCTGCCAGCGAGCAGCAGGAGCAGGGGACAATGAAAGAAAGAAAAACTCGACATGGAGTCCCTCCTATATTTTACAACCAACCTGTCAAAACTCACAGGTGCAAACTCACAGGTGTGGGCTGCCCAGAAAAGGCGCATCTATTAGATGCGCCAATTCTGGAGTTTTGCCCGGTTCTTCCCACTTGCCCTGTAAGGTTGGCAAGTGGGGTAATGAGGGGTTAATTTCAGCTTCCTATTGTAAGGTGACATTAAGCCGGCTTAGTAATGGAGAGCTGTCAATAAAACACCTCTCCATTACTAATCAAACACACCACACAGTTAGAAAAAAGTCTTTTAATTTAATTTAATTAAATAAAACAATACACACATTTTTTCCATCTTTATTACTCTGCCATTCGAAGCAAAGCCCTCGATCTCCTGGAAAAAAGTAAAAAAAAGAAACCAACAATATACCCATACCTGTCCGCCGTATAGTCCGTCCCATGCCGCAATCCTTATCTAGAGGAATTTACAGTTTTCAACTGGGACCACTGCTAATGCAACTGCTCCCGGCTGTAAACTACTGGTGAATGAATGAAACGCTGGGAGTGGAGCTTTGGTGAATAGCGGTGACATCACCGAAGCTGCGCTCCCTGGTGGCCTGAACTAAAATGAACTCTTCAGAGTGGGAAAATGCCAACTGATTTTTTAAAAATCCTACTATAAAATCCCAATAAAATACATTTAAGTTTGTGAATGTAATATGGAAAAGGGTGCCTTGAAAAAGTATTCATAATCTGTGAAGTTTTTAATATCCTTTTAACTATATGTATTAAGATATGAAACTAAATACAAATTCTTATACACAAGCTTTGCTTTTTAAAGTTACATGTGCCAGAAACACCAATGGATCTAAAGTGGATGAAGAGTAGAGATGAGCGAACCTTTTAAGGTTTTGCTTGGTTATGTTTGCCAAACTTCCCGATGTTTGCTGAACATGTTCGCAGTTTTCCGAACACCATTGAATTCAATGGGAGGAAAAAAACAAATGCATAGACAACACCTTCAGGGGGCCCAAAAGCTGCCAAAACAGCTCAAATTAGGGGCAGACACCAGGAAAAGTGGCATCAATCATCCCATCAATTGTGCTATAAATAAGTCATTTAAAAAAAAATTGACGCGGATTCCCCTGTATTTTTGATAACCAGCCAGGCAAAACTGACAGCAGCAGACTGCAATCCTAGGCTGTCAGCATTAGCAAGGCTGGTTATCAAGAATAGAGAGGTCACCACGCTTTTTAAAAATTATTTAAATAATAAATAAAACGTTCGTGAGAATTTGAGATTGGCGAACGTTTTCCAAACAAGTTCCCTCATCTCTAATGATGAGTTGAAAACATCAGCAAGCTTGGGGCAAAGAATAGAAATAAAAACAGTGTGTTTTTACACAACTATACTATTCTGTAATGGTGTCATTCAAGTGCATGAAAAATACCACTATGAAAAAATGGGATTGTCGATTTAAGGGGTGGACTTGGACAACATGATATGGATTGATAGGATTGGGGACATTTGGGAAATCATGAGGCAACAGTTTGATATGGCTAAATAAGGGTGGGGCAACTGTCAAATTGACATTTGATGAATAATATGAACTTCACACTAATAATGTAGATGATTAGGAGAAGAAAAAAATATTCACACAATTACAGTGGTTTGGAAAAGTATTCATACCTGTGAATTTTTCCACATTTTTTCACATTACACCCACAAACTAAAATGCATTTTATTTGGATTTTATGTGATATACCAACACAAAGTAGCAAATATTTGTGAAGCATAACAGAAACGATACATGGTTTTCTAACTATTTTAAAACTATAAAGCAGAAAATTGTGACATGTATTTGTATTCAGCCCCAGTGAGTCAATACTTTGTAGGACCATCTTTCGCTGCAATTACTGCTACTAGTCTTTTGGGGAATGTCTCTACCAGCTTTGCATCTCTAGAGGCTGAAATATTTCCCCATTCTTTTTTGCAAACTCTAGCTCAGTGAGATTGGATAGAGACGTCTATGAAAAGGAATTTTCATGCCTTGCCACAGATTCTATATGGGATTTAGGTATGGACTTTGACTAGGCCATTCAAGCACATGAATGTAATTTAATCTAAGCCATTCCATTGCAGCTCTAGCAGTATGTTTAGGGTGTTGTCCTGCTGGGAAATGAACCTACACCCCAATCTCAAGTCTTTTGCAGCCTGTAGCAGTTTTCCTTCAGTTTTGCCCCAGCTCTTCATCAGATATAAGCCCGGACCGTTAACTGGAATATATGGGGACAGAAACATGTGGATTCATGGATCGAAATAAAAGAGCAGCTCAAGGTTATATTACATATTTAAACCCCTTAAGAGCAGACTAGAAAATACTCTAAATATATGATCGTTACACTTATACAATGGTCAGAAATGCAAATACAGGTAGTGGTAGGACAAAATAAATAAGCAGAATATATGTCAATTACTGGGTTAATTCTGAGATTGTTTTTAATGACATATTGTACTTTATGATAAATTGTTATGGAAATTTGGTTTGGATAAATCTATCCCTGTGTGTGCTGTGGCCGTTCCCAATAAGACTGAGTATTTTGAGCGCTCATCAAGAATGGACTGTACACCATTGTGACAGAAAAACATTCCATCAATACTGATCATTTATTGTACATACATAGTTTTATAATTGCATATAGAATGGAGTGGTTAGGGGTGGTTAGTTAATTACCATATTGTCTAGCGCCTCTGTTATTGGTTATCTAAATAAATATGGAATATTGTGATTAATGCACATATGAATGCTGATTAAGCAACTAAAATATAGCTCTCTGCATCTAGGACAAAGTTGAGACATCTGATCATCACTTAATACATCTGGCGTTGGTCTGCTTTTGCCTGGAAAACCCCCATACAGTCTGTCTGGCTTATATCAGTTTATGTCAGCCATTTTAAGCCATTGATTATAATGTATATATTAGATGTGAGTATATGAGTATATATGATTATAGAGGAGTATACATGCAAGTGAGATCTACACGATATATATATATATTTCTATCGCAAAATGATAGGGGTGACTTTTTTATATGATGTGAAAAAACTTAAATTTGGCAAAAATTGTGAAAATTTTGCAATTTTTTAATTTTTATACCCTTAAATCAGAGAGTTATATCAAACAAAATAGTTAATACATGAAATTTCCCAAATGTCAACTTTACATCAGCCCAACTTTTGAAACATAATTTTTTTTTGTTAGAAAGTTGTAAGAGTTAAAATTTGACCAGAGATTTCAAATTTTTGCAACAAAATTTACGAAACCATTTCTTTAGAGTTCATGTTACATTTGAAGTCACTCTGAGGGGCCTATATGACAGAAAATACTCAAAAGTGACACCATTCTAAAAACTGCACCCCTCACAGTGCTCAAAGCCACATTCAAGAAGTTTATTAACCCTTCAGGTGCTTCAAAGGAATTTTTGGAACATGGAAGGAAAAAATGAACATTTAACTTTTTGTTACAAATTTTTTTATTAGATCCACAATTTTTATTGTTGCAAGGGTAACAGGAAAAAATGGATTAAAAAAATAATTTTGCAATTTTTCCTCAGCCTGACGATACCCCATATGTGGGGGGAAAACCACTGTTTGGGCAAACAGTACGGCTCAGAAGGGAAGGAGCGACATTTGACTTTTGAATGTAAAATTTGCAGGATTAATTAGCGGACGTCATGTAGCTTTTGAAGAAGCCCTGCTGTGCCTAAACAATCGAAACTACCCATGTGTGACACCATTTTGTAAACTAGACCCCTCAGGGTACTTATCTAGATGTGTGATGAGCACTTTGAACCCTCAGATGCTTTGCAGAAGTTTATAACGTTAAGCCATGAAAATTAAAAAAAAAACACACACATTTTCCCCTCAAAAATGTTTTTTAGCTCCAAGTGTTGCAGTTTAAAGGGGACCTGTCACCCCCAAAATCGAAGGTGAGCTAAGCCCACCAGCATCAGGGGCTTATCTACAGCATTCTGTAATGCTGTTGATAAGCCCTCGATGTATCCTGAAAGATGAGAAAAAGAGGTTAGATTATACTCACCCAGGGGCGGTCCTGGTACAATGGGCGTCGCGGTCCAGTCCGGGGCCTCCCATCTTCTTACGATGATGTCCTCTTCTTGTCTTCATGCTGCGGTTCTGGCACAGGCGTGCTTTGTCTGCCCTGTTGAGGCACCGGGAAAGGTCAGAGAGGCCCGGTGCCTGCGCACTGCAATACTTTGCTCTGCCCTCAACAGGGCAGACAAAGCACGCCTGCACTGGAGCCGCAGCATGAAGACAAGAAGAGGACGTCATCGTAAGAAGATGGGAGGCCCTGGACCGGGCCGTGACACCCATCGGACCGGACGGCAGCGGGACCGCCCCTGGATGAATATAATCTAACCTCTTTTTCTCATCTTTCAGGATACATCAGAATGCTGTAGATAAGCCCCTGATGCTGGTGGGCTTAGCTCACCTTCGATTTTGGGGGTGACACGTTCCCTTTAACAAGGATAACAAGAAAAATTGCAACACACCCCATATGTGGAGGTAAAATACTGTTTAGGCTCACGACAGGGCTCAGAAAAGGAGTGACGTTTTGGAGCACAAACTTTGATGGAATGGTCTGCGGGTGTCAAGTCTCATTTTGAGCGCTCCTGATGTGCCCAAATAGTGGAAAACTCTAGAAGTGACACCACTGTAGAAAATAGACCCCTCAAGGAATGTATCAAGATCTGTGGTGAGCACTTTGAACCCCCAACTGCTACACAGAAGTTTATAACATAGAACAGTGAAAATATAAAAAAATTACATTTATTCCACAAAAATTTTCTATTAGCCCCATTTTTTTTTATTTTCACAAGGACAGCAGGAGAAAATGGATCCAAAAAAATTGTTGCGCAATTTCTCCTGAGCATGCTGATACCCCCATATGTGGTCAAAACTACTTTTGAGGCACAGTGCAAAGCTCAGAAGAGAAGAAGTGCTATATTGGAGTTCACATTTTGTTGGACTGGTTTGAGGGTGCCATGTCACATGAGCAGAGCCCCTGACGTGCGAAAACAGAAGAACCCCCTCATATGAGTCCCCATTTTACAAACTACACCTCTCAATGAATTCATCTAGGGGTGCAGTGATCATATTGACAGCACAGGATGGTCACAGAATTTTATACCATTGGGCAATGAAGACAAAAATTATTATATTTTTAAAACCAAGATATTGTTTTTATCTCAGATTTTACATTTTTACACTGGGAAATGGGTACAAATGGCACAAAAATTTGTCCCACAAATTCTGTTGAATGTAGAAATACCCCAAATGCGGCTGTAGAGTACTGCTTAGCCATACAACTAGACTCGGGAGGAGCAGAGCGCTGTTGCAAATGGCTAAGCAGTACTGTTATACAGGAATTAGTGTTGAGCGATACCGTCCGATACTTGAAAGTATCGGTATCGGAAAGTATCGGCCGATACCGGCAAAGTATCGGATCTAATCCGATACCGATACCCGATACCAATACAAGTCAATGGGACTCATGTAACGGACGGAATTCCTGATGGTTCCCAGGGTCTGAAGGAGAGGAAACTCTCCTTCAGGCCCTGGGAACCATATTAATGTGTAAAATAAAGAATTAAAATAAAAAATATTGCTATACTCACCTCTCCGACGCAGCCTGGACTTCAGCGAGGGAACCGGCAGCGTTGTTTGCTTAAAATTTGCGCTTTAACTTCCTTACTTGAAGTCCCGGCTTGTGATTGGTCGCGCGCCGCCCATGTGACCGCGACGCGACCAATCACAGCAAGCCATGACGTAATTTTAGGTCCTTCAGGATTTTAAAATTACGTTCCGGCGTTGTGATTGGTTGCGTCGCGGTCACATGGGCGACGCGACCAATCACAAGCCGTGACGTCACGGGAGGCTGGACACGCGCGCATTTTAAAATGCGCGCGTCTCCTGCCTCCCGTGACGTCACGGCTTGTGATTAATCGCGTCGCCCATGTGACCACGACGCAACCAATCACAACGCCGGAACGTAATTTTAAAATCCTGAAGGACCTAAAATTACGTCACGGCTTGCTGTGATTGGTCGCGTCGCGGTCACATGGGCGGCGCGCGACCAATCACAAGCCGGGACTTCAAGTAAGGAAGTTAAAGCGCGAATTTTAAGCAAACAACGCTGCCGGTTCCCTCGCTGAAGTCCAGGCTGCGTCGGAGAGGTGAGTATAGCAATATTTTTTATTTTAATTCTTTATTTTACACATTAATGTTGTTTCGATACCGATACCCGATACCACAAAAGTATTGGATCTCGGTATCGGAATTCCGATACAGCAAATATCGGCCGATACCCGATACTTGCGGTATCGGAATGCTCAACACTAACAGGAATCATACTGGAGCGCAGAATATTCTATAATAGTTTGCGGACTCCATATACGGAGCTCCTAAGTGCTAGAAAAGCAGAATCCCCCCTCAAGTGATCCCATTTTGGAAATTATACCCCTTTTGGAATTTATCTATAGGTGTTGTGACGATTTTGACTCCATGGTAGTTTTCTATAAACAAGCATCAATGGATGCTGACTGGAAATTGCATTGCTACAAAAATGCCAAACATGTGAACGCTATATGTGGTTTAGGCACACTGGGGCTCAGAAGGGAGGGAGCACTGGATTTGGGAGTTGAGAATTTGCTGAATTTATTTTGGGAGGGCGAGGACCATTTCACTTTTCCAGAGCATTTGTACTGCCAGTAACGTGGACATCCCTAGATTTCCATTAACAGATGATGGACCTGAGTGGGGTCTTTTTTGTGGATTTAGCTGAAGCTTTAATTGGGAACATTTTTACACAACAATTTGGATTACATTTATCCGGCGCACTACGCTGAGCACTTATATCGAGGTTTCGCTTGAAATCTTCAAATGGCATAATTCAGATTAACCTCTGAGGGATCCATTCACTATATTGAGGCAGCAGAGTTACTCTGTACTCAATTTGGCCTCTGTTCAGTGGTGTGCCTTTTTTCAGAGGTACATAAATCTGTGGCCGAAGACACTATTATGCACTCCTAGTAAAAAAACTGACACCGCTGGATCACAGGTCACACAGCGTCCACAGTGCCTCCATCTGCCTCATCAGAGGGTATCTTCCCACGGGGTTCCGTCTGAATAACGTATTTCAGAGAATTTCAAGGAAACCCAGGTGAAAGCGCTCCGTGCAGAACCCAGGATAAATGTGCACCAAGCCTTACTGCGGTCTTTGGGAGGCAGAATGAAAAAATCAACAGCGGTGAAGAATTGGTTTTATTTATTTCTATACTGTTCCTCGTGCGGTATAAGTGATTAGGCGACTTTATTCTTTGGGATGGTGCGATTATAGAGATAACAGATTTATATCTGTTTTTTATGTGAGGCTGCTGTCACACACTAAAACAAGCTTTTTTTGTTTTCAAAAACTAGTCTTTTGCATTATAATATTTTGAGAGCAATCATTTTTCCATATTTCTGCTGTCAGAGTCATGTGAGAGCTTGTTTTTTGGGGTACAAGCTTTCATTGGTACCATTTTCAGTCTCATAACAAGTTTTGTTCACTATCTGTTCTGATTTTTGAGAGGCAGAACAATCAAACACCAACAATGCAGGAATTGTTTTGGGGCTTTTTTTTTTAAAGCAGTTTTGTTTGTAGTAACATTGATAATGCAGCTTTATTCTTGCATAATTAAAGCGATAGCCCATTTATATGTTCTTTATGTTTTGGCGCTTTTACATAAAAAACCTATATGATAGAAAAAATTATTATTTTTGAACCCTTTATTCTGAGAGCTATAACTTTTTTATTTTTTGGCTGATTTTTTTGCGGGAACAGATGACGATTTCAGCAATACCATTTTTATTTACATTCGGATTTTTTTTTATCGCATTTTATTCCACTTGTTGTTCAGCAGTGTGATGATAAAGCATTGTTTTTTGCCTCATTTTTCTTTTTTTTACATTGTTCACTAAAGGCGTTTCTAGTTGGACAGTTTTATAAGTCAGGTCGTTCCGGGTGCGACGATACCAAATATGTATACTTTTATTCTTTTGTTTTTTTCACAATATTTATTTATTTGTATATATTTTTCTCAATATACAGTATATATTATTATTATTATTATTATTTTGTGATATTTTTAAATATTTTTACAATTTTTTTTTTACTTTTTTTTTTTTAAACTTTTTTAGTTAGTCCCACTATGGGACTCTCACTTTCTGCAGTCCGATGGCAGTTATAAGGTATAGCACTGCGCACGATCTAACCAACTTCCTAGTGCATTGTGACCCAGATGTCATAATGATGATATCGGGTGACTATGTCAACAATCGGGGCCCCGCAATGACATCGTGGGGTCTACGATCCAATAGCAGAGAGTCTTTCTTCATTCTGCATGCTCTCTAAGTGCTGCAATTGCACCGATCGCAGCATTTAGGAGGTTCAAATGCAGAGAGCAGAGCAGGCACCGCTGCTGGCACTGAGAGCTGGGTGTCAGCTGTCAGAATCAGCTGACACCCGGTAGCGATTCTTCCCGATCATGCTGTACATATAGTACAAATGTTGGGAAGGTGCTAATATAGACAGTCCTAGGGAGGTGGTTTTGGCAACATCAGAACCAGACGGGCCCCTAATATGCTTTGCCATCTGGTTTCTACTAGCTGTTCTATGTATCTCCATATGCCTGGGTGCTGGATCGGGTCAAGAACCAGGTGGGTATTCACCGATATATGGCTAGGATGTATGGTATCTCCATAGTTCCTTATTGAATTATGTGTCTGAAATGTTCTAGAAGGTGTTTGCAGATTTTGCCTGGCTCTATATGATGAGCAGGACTTTGTTCTGCTCTGAGCTGGTCAAGATGTGAGATCTGTCACAGACTTTTTGGCTTGCCCCCCTGTCAGCTGGCTGCACACTAAAGATGGTCTATTTGTACTGTTACAGCTGCACACTGAAGGGAGTTTTATAATCCCATGCCACCAAGGATACACATGACTGACATGAAATTATATCTCCATATTCTGTCCAAATGCATTTCGGTTTGTAGGTGTAACATGAAAAAATTTTGAAAATTTCACTGGGTATGAATACATTTTAATGAAAGAAACATCAGAACAGTCGTTGTTTGTCAGGTTTCTTTTGCAGTTCCAGTGCTTATGAAGAATAATGCTGCAAACTTTAATTTTATCAACATAACTGGAGCAATGACCATGTGAACAGGGTCTTACTTAAATTACATGCAAAGAAAAGTCTAATGTCATGTTTACACTTGCAAAAAGTTTTGCCAGATTGGCATGCTTCCTTTTAATTCAAAATACAGCTACTCTTCTAATCAAACATCTGAGATAGAAGATCCAACAGAACCTTAAGTTTAGATGTGTACAGAGCCCCATAACTGTGACATGTGGTTTCTAAATGGCTGGAGGTGCATTCAGTTCAATAACTACTCAGTTCTTACTTGATTCAGCTGTTTTTATTTGAAGTTAAGATAATTCCAGTGTGTGACATCATTCCTTTTGGGTATGTCCCATGATGTCCTTTGATATTTCAAGTTTAACTGTGGTACATTTGGAATGTTATAAAATGTTGGAACCTGTGGCTTTACAAACAAAATGCACTGTGGGATCACGAGGGTGGATTGCAACATGAAAGGAGATGGATGCTGTTTACGTGCGATATGACTAACCACTGCTAAAAGATCTGAATATATAATAATAAATGCTAGAAATGTTATATTTATCTGGAAAGTAAACATTAAAACAGACAGAAGTTACAGCAACAAAAAAGTAAAAAATGAGTGAGCATAAAAATAGTTAGATTTTACAAAGACTTATCTAGACCAACTAAGCTATTAGGCTGATTTGTCTCTCCAACTGCCCTACACATGAACGTTTGGTTTGCATGATAGTTCATGTGTTTTCAATGAGAAGAGTGAAGAGGGAGCTGCCAGATACCAGTAACATGTTGTTTTTTTTGGTCAAACCTTCCCTTTCTCTTACTCTTCTGGTATGGGCAATTCATAGATGATTTCCTCATAATTTGGCATTCGTACCGGAATTAATGAAATACATTAATGATATTTCTCATAATATTATTTTTTCTCTGTTTTTCCATTACACACATTTCCTTTGTGGATATTCCTTTATCTGGAGATGCTCACAAAAGGAGAATCAATTGTGAGATCTTTAGAAAATCTCAGCAGGAAATTCCTTGCTGTATGCCATCAGCTGTCACTCTAAACATGTTCAAAATTTACCAGTGGGGGAGTATGTGAGAGCTAAGAGATGTTATACCACCAAGGGAAAAAATATATGAGTGTTCTAGAATAGATACTTGTTTTAAAAATAAAGTTATTTTGCACAAATATTAAACCAAGCAAGTCACAATTTATACATAGGAAATCAAACTATTTTTCCATCCAATACAGTGACAGATATTATCACATTCTTAATATTATCAAGAAGCATTTACCAATCCTATACTGTACACCAATAATACTCTTAAAAATGTTCTAAAAGTAAGTTAGAAATTCCACATTTTAAAACGTGGAACTAAAATAAGTAATTTAGAAAGTAGACATGGTTTTGTCCTGAAAAAGAGGGTATATATACTTATACAAATGCAGCGCCTCAGAGTCCTGGTCGTTGCAGTAATGTTGTTCTTCCACCAGGGGGAGTGATATTACGTCTGAAGGCAACAAAGGAGATCTCTTTACCAGGTATCACAAACCACACAACACACTTCACACTCCAGGCCGCCAGGGGGAGCTACGCTCCTATTAGGGCACTCCTCACAGTTAGGTAAAACTGGTGGCTTGGATAGGAAGTTAGGCAGAAGCGAGCTGGGTTTCACCCAGTCAACACCAGACAGGCAGAAGCTGGCTGGAGCGAGTTCCAGTCAGATCCAGACTGCAGTCTGAGGAGGACGAGGGTCCATGGAGCTGCGCCAGCCCCACATGCGGCAGCATCCAAAGAAAGAGACATTGAAGGGATTTGCGTTGCAGTGAGTGAGAAACGAAGTCATAGCAAAAAGGAGAGGAAATCAGAAGGAGTTCTGCCCTGTAAAAGGCTGCCTCCTTCTGAGGTGCTGTAATCCGGTAGCCAGAACACCGAGGGAGTAAGGATCTCTACGCTTTACTTCAGAGACTGGCAGAACAGTTAATTCCACGTTGGCTGCCCGACCTTATACCCAGGAGGCACGGTGGAAACTTGTGGGGGCCAGGGCATGAGAGTCCCTGTAAAAAGCCTCAGACCATCAGTCATATGGGTTTGTCCTATCCTATTCATCAGGGGGACAGAGAGACAGAGACATAACATCTGCAATAGTTGTGAGGACCTTACTGAGAAGCTCAGCAGGGAGGTACTACAACACCCAGGTGCTAGAGGAAGGCTACTGATTTCCACCTGGATAAGGGGACTCTGGATTTGCCTTCAGACCGGCCGGACTCTGCCTACCCTGTGGTCCGTACCCTGGACTGTGGACACTGAAGCCTTCAGTAAAGGTAAAGAGACTGCAACCTTGTGTCCTCGTTATTCACTGCGCCTTACCTCATCCACCTTTCACCATCTACACCTCTGGGAAGCCCTGGGGATACACTTCACCTGTGGGAAGGTATACTATCTAGCTGCCATAACATCACCCCAGCGGACCCTTTACAGCAGCGTCAGTCACCGTGACCAAATACCACAGGTGGTGTCACGAACACTATTCCCATAGAAACTATTCCTTTTATTGGACTCCCCTCAAAGGGCCATGGACCGGGTCAGGCCACCGTGACATTCCCCGAACCGAAGGACCCGGTACCGAGTACCCCATTGCCCTTACGTGGGGGTGCTCCAAATTTTGGTGTCACGAACAGGATCTACTTAATAATATCAAGAAAACAGAAACCATAATGAGCCAAACCCGGGGAAAAAAGCACAAGTGTGATAATTAATAATTACCCGGGCGCTTAAATCATTGCTCCAGAAACATTATATAGACAGGAGAAACAAGGAGCCAGAAGTACAAATGTACAAAATTCGTTTATTATTAAAAAATAAGGACATAAAACAGAAACAAAATGCTGGAGATATGACAACAACATATAAAGGGGAAATGGGGGACCCCCTCTACCTGTCAACCCCCCCAAAAAAAGCACCAAATAGGATGACTGTGAACAGGCACAGATAAAAGATACACAATAATAAAGTGCCAATACGGTGCAGAGTGGTGAAAGGATGGGAAGCATGAAGCACAGAATAAAGCAAAGTTGCCGTGCGGTCATACAGGAAGGAAATCAAAGGGCAAGGATCTACTTAAGCCTGAAAATCGGGTCATGTGCACCTAAGAACTGTGCCAGAACTGTGTTGGAACTCTGATTTGCTTAAGGACTGTGTATTGCAGTTTACCGCCAAAATTCCCGCCAAAACCGCCACCGTTACAGCACCATGTAGTGTGCAGGAGGAGTGGGGCATGTCTTCGTGGGCGTAGCCTGGAAGAACAGCGTGAAAGTGGAGCCAGCCCCTCACAGATACTACTATGTCCGAGAGATATGCCCATCAACGAGGAAGGTCCGCCTCCTGGTCTGGGATGTGGAGGAAGAAGAGCCCGCCCTCCGGAAGAGGAGGGGCAGGAACCACTGGACGCCATTAGGCAGAACCTGGTTGGCAACATGGCAAGCGGAGGTCGCCCGGAAGAGGGGGAGAAAACCCGCAACCGTCCCAGCCAATGGGAGGAGAGCGACACCCTACCAGGCTGCATGAACAAGGAGGTTGTGGGAGCGGAAGTGGACGAGTTGTGTCGGCAACTCCAGAGCGTGTGGCATCACGCGACCACCGGCCACGAGGGGCAGCGGTGCAGCCAGCCGCCGGAACCCCAGTCTGCAGAGGAGGAAACTGGCACCGGAGACGCCACGGAGGCAGGTAATGACACGGACCCTGCCCCGGTAGACGAGGAATCCCTGTTAGTGGCCGTAGACTCACCCCCACCACCACCACCGGGCCGCGTGTGTAGCCGCCTGGAGTGGGAAAGGCCCCGGGAGACCCTGAAAACCTCTGATGTCCCGCTGCAGCCCACTAAGCAGACGTGGACATCAAGGGAGAGTGGGTGACCTTTAAATGGACCCGCGCCACCACCAACCTAATTGGGTTCCCTGGAGAGGGCCAGCTAGAGGGAGAGAAGATCGAGGTGGTCGGGTTAGCGGAATACCAGCGCCAGGAAACTCTCCGGCAGGAGCAAAAGGAAAGGGAGGCAGAGCGTCGGTGCCAGGCTGAACGTGAGAAGGACTTACAAGCTAAAGCCCCTGCCAGGCAGATGAGTGAGGAGGATTGGGGCCCACAGCGTTACGGGACTGTCATAACCTTTCGCCTACAGGAAGGCTGGGGCTTTATTAAGGAACCAGGCCTCTATCCTGAAGTGTTTGTGAATCGGCATGACGTGGAGGCACACCTCATGGAAGGACACCCAGGCCGGATTTTGTACCCAGGTGATCGTGTCACCTATGCACGCCATTGGGGAGACAAGGGGTGGTATGCCCTCCATGTCTACAAATACAAACCGGTAGCCACCACATCGCCACCTCCAAGCCCCAAACTCGCACCAAGGGAAACACTGCATGCTCCACCTGAACAGGTGACCCCTGCCCCGGTCACCATGTGTTCCAAGTGTACCCAAATATCTGTAGCACGGAGGATTGTCAGAACACAGACTCCCATCAGGAGTGCGGATGCACTCTATGTAGTACCAGGTGGTCGCCAATATCCAAGAGGACTACCCCTGCCGGTACTACCTCCAGAGTTTTTCCAATAAACCTTGAAGAACCCGACAAAATGTAGATAGTTAACTGTTCCTTCTTTGCTGCTTTACAAGTACTGAACCCGTCCAGGGTTATTTTCTTAAAGGGGTCCCCTGTTTAAAGGGATGCTATGTTTTGGTTGCACTTGTTTTGCACAAGTTTTATCGTTGCCTTTAAAGAACATTTGGATCATGGACAGTGAATGATTCTTGAACTGTCCTTGTAAATAGTTTGCACCTTCTTAAAGGTGCTCTCTACTGGTTTTAAAGAAGAGCTTTTCAAAGAGACTGTTCCTGATGACATTGTGAAAGTTCTTGCTGTTTTACAGTTGATAATTGACTTGTATCTTGATTGTTTGCACTACCTCAAAAAAAGACTTGTTTTGTCCTTAAAGGGAATGTTGAATTTTTGCACCTTGATAAAAAGGTAATATATTATAGGGTTAAATAATTAACTTGAATTTAGATAGTAATAATGTTTACATAGTGATAGTATGTAGCCAAGAATAGGAAATGTTGAATGATGTATTTTGAATAAAATTGAGGTTGAATAAATTGAAGGAAATTGCAGTAAGCCCGTGGGGGTAGATAGATAGTCCTGCATGTGTAGAAGAATGAAGGAAATGTTGATTTGCACTTTGAGGTTTTATAGTACACCCTTAGAGGGTATTTGCACTTAAGGAAAGAAAAATACTGTTTTGTAATTGCACTTGGTAGATAATAGATAGTATACCTGTATGGGTAATTATAGTTCATAGTTAGTTAATAACTGTTATTTACTTAATTTAAAGTTGTGTGCATCATGTAAATATGTTCTTGTTTGTAACGTTCAATTGTTCTCACCTCCCATAAAGGGAAGCACAGTTAAATTAATTTGTTTTATTGCATTTCAAAAAATGTTCATGTCTTTTGCTAATGTATTGTTGTTTTCTTTTCCCAGTCCGGGAGTACTGGATGTAACGGGGGGGGGGGGGGGGGGATGGGGTGTGTGTGCAGCACCCCAGAGTCCTGGTCGTTGCAGTAATGTCATTCTTCCACCAGGGGGAGTGATATTACGTCTGAAGGCAATAATGGAGATCTCTTTACCAGGTATCACAAACCACACAACACACTTCACACTCCAGGCCACCACGGGGAGCTACGCTCCTATCTATTAGGGCACTCCTCACAGTTAGGTAAAACTGGTGGTTTGGATAGGAAGTTAGGCAGAAGGGAGCTGGGTTTCACCCAGTCAGCACCAGACAGGCAGAAGCTGGCTGGAGTGAGTTCCAGTCAGATCCAGACTGCGGTCTGAGGAGGACGAGGGTCCACGGAGCTGCGCCTGCCCCACGTGCGGCAGCATCCAAAGAAAGAGACATTGAAGGGATTTGCGTTGCAGTGAGTGAGAAACGAAGTCATAGCAAAAAGGAGAGGAAATCAGAATATAACTATAGGATTAGTAATGCATGGGCATCTTATAGATGTCCATCCATTACTAATCCATGAGCTTGATGTCACCGGACAATACAAAAGTGACATCAACACCAAAATATGAACCAAACTTGCCACCACTACAGAGCAAATGGGAAGCTGGACAAAGCGCCAGAATTGGTGCACCAAATAGTTCTGGCTTTTCTGTGCAGCTGCAGGCTGCTATTTTTATGCTGGAGCTAATAACCCCTTACCAACCTGAGAAAACCATCCCCCGGTAGTCTGCTTTAGCTAGGCTGGTTGTCAAAAAATAGGGGGACCCAAGTTGTTTTTTTTATTATTTATTTAAATATTTTAAAAAACAACAACATGGGAACCCCTCTATTCTTGATAACCAACCTTGCTGAAGCTGACAGCTGAGGGTTGCAGCCCGCAGCTGTCAATTTTGCCTGGCTGGTTATCAAAATACAGGGTAACCCAAGCAGGTTTTTTTTTATTATTTATTTAGAGCACAGGCAACGGCTGATGAATACTCCCATCAGCCACTCCTGCTCCTGCTGTTATTAGCGACAGCACGCGTAGTAGTAGTCCCATCAGCCCATGGCAGTGACCCATGCCAGTGACCCAAGATAAACCTTATACCTCTGATCACAGCCAAGGGCTCACACTGTCATTTGACAGTATGGGAACTGTAGCTCTCTGACCAGCGGTAATGATTTTACCACCAATCAGAAGAAACTTTTGCCACGCTGTCATGCACATGACAACATGTCAAACACTGAATGTTCAGGCCCTCCATTCAAGTGAATAGGTTCTGGGTTTGGGTTCAGGTCCGGGTACTGTTCTGGTACCCAAACACAAACTTTTTAAACGAACCCGCCGGGCCTGAACATCCAGCGGTCTGCCCATCTCTAATAGTAATACATGTAAATGAGATCTCCTCTGAGATGTCTTTTTTCTAAGCTAAACAAGCCCAACTTTTCCAACCTCTCATCATATGAGAGGCCTTCCGTCAATGGTAATTATCTAGTTGCCCACCTTTGAACTGACTCCAACTTCTGAATAACCTTTTTAAAATGTGGATCCCAAAATTAGATCCCATAATCTAGATGTGGCCTCACAAGTGATTTATAAAGGGGTAACAATACATTGGGATCAAGGGACTTTATAATTCTTTTTATGTACCCTAAAATCTTTTTTTGCTTTTGCAACTGCTGCTTGACAGCACCAAATTGCATTATACAGTGGGTAAGGAAAGTATTTATACCTCTTTAAATTTTTCACTTTTTGGTTCATTGCAACCATTTGGTAAATTCAAAAAAGTTCATTTTTTTCTCATTAATGTACACACTGCACCCCATCTTGACTGAAAAAACAGAAATGTAGTAATTTTTGCAAACCTATTAGAAAAGAAAAGCTGAAATATCGCCATAAGTATTCAACACCCTTTGCTCAGAATTGACTAGAATCACCCTTTTGAGCTAGTACAGCCATGAGTCTTCTTGGGAATAATGCATCAATTTTTTCACACCTGGATTTGGGGATCCTCTGCCATTCTTCCTTGCAGATCCTCTCCAGTTCCGTCAGGTAAAGGCCTGACTGGTGGAGGGCTGCAGTGATATTTGACTTCGTGGAACTTTCTCCCATCTCCCTACTGCATCTCTGGAGTTCAGCCACAGTGATCTTGGGGTTCTTCTTTACCTGTCTCACCAAGGCTCTTCTCCCACGATTGCTCAGTTTGGCTGGATGGCCAGGTCTAGAAAGCCTTCTGGTGGTCTCAAACTTCTTCCATTTAAGGATTTTGGAGGCCACTGTGCTTTTGGGAACCTTGAGTACTACAGAAATTCTGTTGTAACCTTGGCCAGACCTGTGCCTTGCCACAATTCTGTTTCTGAGCTCCTTGCTCTTATATAGACAGGTGTGTGCCTTTGCAAATCAAGTCCTATCAGTTTAATTAAACACAAATAGACTCCAATGAAAGAGTAGAACCATCTCAAGGAGGATCATAAGGAAATAGACAGCATGATGTGACTTAAATATGTCTGAGCAAAGGGTCTGAATACTTCTATATAGTAAAGAGAAAGCCAGCTCACCTAGTACTTGAAGTCTAGCTTGCACGGAACCAGGGGGATCCACACCAGATAATATGCTCAAGGGAAAAAAAGGTTGTTGTTACAGCATCTGGTAAAATAGTTCTTTATTTTAAGTCCATTAAAAATTTACAAAAATTACAATGGTTGCATAGACAGGGCAAGGGAGCAAGACTCACTTCGAACACCCACTTGAGTTCTTTATCACAGCAATAGGCAATATGATGGATATTCAGGTTTACACTATATGTAGTTTTGCATTAGCTTGGTTCAGACAGTAGAGGGTAGACAAACGCTGCGTAATCTTCACATTAAACTGAACAGAAATAGCCAACAGCATCCACTGTGCTTGTTTTTTTCTATTATCCAGGTGATGCACTCATAAGCCTGCAGATGCATGTCTACAATGCACTATTGTGTAGACTGTAGGTCTGACGTACTGCAGTGAAGAAACACAATTGTCACTGTATTTTTTTCGTTTTGCTTTTACGGTATACATTCATTATCATTCAGTCCATTAGGCGATTTGAACTTGAGATTGATTACTTATACTGTACTGTATACTGCAGTATTGCAGCATACACAGTGGGGAGAATAAATATTTGATACACTGACAATTTTGCAAGTTTTCCCACCTACAAAGAATGGAAAGGTCTGTAATTTTTATAGTATATACACTTCAATAGTGAGAGACAGAATCTAAAAATAAAATTCAGAAAATCACATTGTATGATTTTTACATAATTAGTTTGCATTTTATAGCATTGCATACAATAGAAAAACAGAACTTAATATTTGGTACTGAAACCTTTGTTTGCAGTTACAGGGGTCAGACGTTTTCACACACCGCAGCAGGGATTTTGTGCCATTCCTCCATACAGATCTTCTCCAGATATTTCAGGTTTCGAGGATGTTGCTGGGAAACATTGAGTTTCAGATTCCTCCAAACACTTTCCTATTGGGTTCAGGTCTGAAGACTGGCTAGGCCACTCCAGGACCTTGAAATCCTTTTTACGGAGCCACTCCTTGGTTGGCCTGGCTGTCTGTTTCGGGTCACTTTAATGCTGGAAGACCCAGACACGACCCACAGAGGTAGACAGTGATGCTAAGTGGTTTCTAAAAATCTTAGATTATTCATTTATAAACCAATTGGGTCAAGGGGATTCATTTTCCTTTAACTTTGATATTGCAAATAGTGTTTCATCTTCTTAGAAAGGAATATGTAGTGGCATAGATTGTTTGTCATTTAGATGTGGTTGATTAATATGGGATAAAAATTAAAAATTATTTATTTCTTCTACTTTAAGTTTCACATTATCCGAGGCTTATCGTAAATTGTATAACAATGAATAATATTGTAAATTGCTTGACTATACTTTGAGGATGTATATGGGTAAAAATATTGTTATTGCCCTTTTGCATCTAATATTCTGCTGCTCACCTATGGACCATGTTCTGACTATCCGTTTGTCATTGCCCCTTTGCTTATCCACTATTTCGCTGGTATTCTGACCCTGGCATGTGACCTGACTTACGACTTTGTATTTTTTCTTTGTTTACTACATGCTCTTTTGGTATTGACCCCGGAATGTCTGACTTCGCTGACTCATGGCCTGTCCGAGGGTTGTGACTAGCATCACATTTTTATCAGGTGGTGAGTTTAGCTCAATTGGTTCAGGATCTGGGAAGGAAACACCAAAAACTAGAAACTTCACAGACCCAGCTGCAGGGTCAGTTTTCTAGAACTATGGGTGTCTCCCAGAGCTCTCCACCATTGACTGTAGCAATCACTCCTGTAACTTCTCACATGCAGTTGATCTTTCCTGAACCTGTAGTGGCACTTCCTGACAAATTTTCAAGGGAAAATGATCAGTTTAGGTTGTTTAGGGAGAGCTGCAAGCTCCTTACGACCCCAGTCTTCAGGGGATGAGTGCCAGCGGGTGGGAATAATCATGTCCCTATTATGAGGGGGACCTCAGAGTTGGGCATTCTCTTTGTCCCCACTAGCCCAAGAACAGTCTTTCACTGATGCCTTTTTTGAAGCCTTAGGGATGATCTATGACGAAGCTGACAGAGCCCAGGTCACAGAGGCTAAGGTCATGAACCTGGTGCAGGGGGCCTAACCGCAGAGGAATATAGTTCCAACAATATTCCTCTGAGGTTTTGTGGAATGATGCAGCTCTCAGGTGTCAGTTTTGGCCTTTTGGATACTCTAAAGGACACTCTGGCTTTGCATGCCCCACCCTGTTCCCTGGGGGAGGCCATGACCCTGGCCATTCGAATGGATCGCAGAATTCGTGAGAGACGTAGTGAACAACAGAGGGTTTCAGTCCTCCTGCCCAAGCCTGTTAACTTGCAATTGACGGAACCAGTGGAGGTTGGAGAAGCTTACTCTTGGGTCTTGGAGAGGAAGTGTCGGTGTGATCTTGGACTTTGCCTTTATTGTAGTTATGCTCAATATGCCCTCAAGCCAGCAAGCTGCCGGAAAACATCTAAAACTGGGTGATATTTGAGGAGGTCAGACTTCCAGGTACTCTTTTAATCCTCAGATAAAGTATTACTGAATGTGGAACTTGGTTTTCAGAACCTGTGGTTATCTGCTCTTGCTTTCATTGACTGTGGATTTTCCGCCAATTTAATTGATTCTGGACTGGTTCTTACAGTAAATTAGGATTGAGGACAGTTAGATTGGAAAGCCTTATTCAGATTGTTCCTATTGACAAAATATTGTTAATAAAGAACTTTGTCCAGCTGGTAATGGTGAAATTCACACTTAGAGTGGGAACATTTCACTCTGAGACCATCCCCTGCTGCGTGTTGGTTAATTTACCTGCTGGGATGGTGTTGGGATTTCCATGGCTGCATTTCCATAATCCTGTTATTAATGGGTGTCGGAAGGATATTGTTAAATTGAGTTCCTACTGTCATAAGAAATGTCTTAGCTCTGTACAAATTGCTCCACTAGTCTGGAGAATCTGCCTGCTTACCTGAAAGACTTCGGAGATGTGTTCTCGAAGAAAGAGGCTGAGATACTACCAATCCATCATCCTTATGATTGTGTTATAAATCTTTTTCCTAATGTCCGGTTTCATCTGTCATTTGCCGGATCCGTCGAAAATTGATTGTCCGGCGGCGGAGACAACGGACAAAGTAATGTTTTTTGTGTACGTCGAAAAAACTGATCCGTCGCTGTCTTTCGTTTGCTAGAATGGAAGCCTATGGCGCCGGATCCGTCAAATGATGGAATCTGGTGATGTATTCCTTTTTTTTTTACTGAGCATGCTCCGATCCAATTAGCCAGATCTGCTAGTCAGATCCATCCTAAAAACGGATCCGTCGCATCAGTTTTTCACAATCTGCAATGGATCCGTCGAGCCAACGGATTGTGACTGACGGCAAAAAACTGATGTGTGAAAGGGGCCTTAGGCGGTTGTGAGGGTTAACCGTGGAGACTAAAGAGTGGACCCACTGGACCGAGACAATGAACCTCCCATGGGCGAGCTGACCAAGTGAACCACCCCCTATACAGGAAGCGTTAGGGGCAGGCCCGAGGGAGACTATAGCCACGGCAGCTGGTACGGGGGAACCGACAAGAGGCTACTGATAGGAATCGGTAAGGAATAAAGAGGAGACTGAGACAGGGAAGGCGTGAAAATACGGAAGGAGAAACATGGGAACAGGAACCAGAAGGAGGACTAGGGTAGACAGGCTGGATACAAAACACGGACAAGGAAGGGGGAACAGAGAAAGGCAGGCAGACAAGGACACTGGAAAACGGAACAAGATGGAGGAAACCGGAGAAAGGAACCTAAAGGGGAAGCAACGGAGAAGACCAGAACTAGCTATGGAATACAGCAAACTGGAAATGAGCGGCGAGCAAGGAGACAGGAAGGAATGCAGAGGAGACGTGGAGCCAGATACACTTGCAGAACACAAATGACCATCAGGCACCGCCGAGAGGAAGAGGCGGCCTGATAAAGGGAGCAAAGACATACCTTCCGGGTCGGGGTCACAGAGAGGCGCAGAAGACAGGCCAGGATCACCGGGCGATGTGTGCGTGTGCGCCGTGGAAAGCACAGCGCACGCGTGCCCGAGAAGGAGCAGGAGCCGAGCACGCAGGAAGAGCAGAAGACCGGGAGTGAGGAGGAACGCGCCGGAACGCCGCAGAGAGGTAAGGTGAGACCGGCGGTAACATAACAGCGGTTGTACTATATATCAGTCAGATAGTGTATCGAGCTACTGTCCGGCGTGGCTGTTAAATTTGCATTCCAGCATTTTTTGGGGACATTACTGAAGTCCACAAAGAAAGCCAGCAGGGCACGTGTTGGGCACTGCTTCTATTGTACTCCATGCACGAGTATAGCATTCTAATGAATATTTTTTCACTAGCTAAATATGAAACAGCCTGCTGTATCCTATCTTGTCATTTAGTACTGTGATGAAATAAAACTGTCTACAGACCTAAGGCACATTAAAAAAAGTTATAATTTTTCAGTTGCAAAAAGTTAGACAACCAGCTGTATCACACTTTGTAATTTGGTTGGGATGAAATTAAGCTGTAGAGGCTTGATCCAGAGGCCACAAAAATGTTCTGTTCCTAGTGTCATACATTAGGGGACCTGACTTTAAAATAGTTTGTAGCATCTAGTGTGTTATAGAGGCCTGATCCAGCTGCCACAAAAAATGTCTTCTATTATTATCGTCATACAGTAGGGGACCTGACTTTAATATAGTTTGTAGCATCTAGTGTGTTATAGAGGCCTGATCCATAGGCCCCAAAAAATTCTTCTGTTATTATTGTCATACAGTAAGAGACCTGACTTTAAAATAGTTTGTAGCATCCAGTGCAGTGTTCCCCAACTCCAGTCCTCAAGAGCCACTAACAGGTCTTGTTTTCAGTATTTCCTTAGTATTGCACAGGTGATAATTGCATCACCTGGACAGGCAAGCATTCAATCACCTGGGCAATACTAAGGAAATCCTAAAAACATGACCTATTGGTGGCTCTTGAGGACTGGAGATGGGGAACACTGATCTAGTGTGTTATACAGGCCTGATCCATAGGCCACCAAAAAATTCTTCTGTTCCTAATGTCATACAGTATGGGACCTGACTTTAAATATTTTGTTGCACCTAGTGTTATACAGGCCTGATCCCTAGGCCACCAAAAAATTATGCTGTTCCTAGTGTCATACAGTAGGGGACCTTATTTTAAAATAGTTTGTAGCATCTAGTGTGTTATAGAGGCCTGATCCATAGTCCACAAAAAAAATTTCTGTTACCAACATCATACAGTAAGGGACCTTACTTTAAAATTGTAGCATAACTTCTTTGTCAAACAGGCCTAATTCACACTCAAACAATTATTTTTTCTGTGACTAACACAATACAGCATGCCATATTTCAACATTGAATTTACTGTTGCTGAAATTCAGCTGTTTGCATAGGTGGTGCAGAGTTTAAAATTTAATTTTTTGTTGGTAATACTGTGCTCCTACCACACTATCTGAGCAACATGACTGGGAAAAAGCGAGGCAGTGGTGGAAGAGGAATTAGGCTTGGTGTTCAAGGTGTACGTGGGGTAGGTGGTAATGTTTGTGAAAGCACTAGTGAAGCAACGTCATGTCCTATACAAAGACAACTAACAACATGTTACTGGACAGGCTACACCACTACCTTTCTTTGTCAGACACACAGCAGTAAGCCTTGTCAATGATGCCCAGAAAGAGCATGTACTCAATTGGATGGCAAGTGCAGCTTCAAGTGGCCTCTCCTCCTGTTCCTCCTGTTGCTCCACCTCAACATCGCACCCAGTACAGTCCACAGAGGTGGAACCCTAATTCCCCTTGCTTCCCCCGCGTCAAAACTATCCATCCATTCAACTGACTGTACAGAACCACAGATGGGTGAGTCTGAAAAACTGTTCACACATTCTATGCTATGTTCATCAGTAGTGTACTCAAAAGCTTCACAGAGTCAAGAGGTGGAAATCTGCACTGATGCCCAACATTTTTTTTGGCTTGGATCCGGGGCAGGATGAAGTGTTGTCTGAACAGCATCCTGACCCTCATCATCAGATGTTAACCCCTGGGGGGAGGTGATCCTGATGAGACTCAGATATCTGAGGTTCACACAGAATGTACTGTGCTGTCAGGGCAAGAAGAGGAGGAGGGTGACTCCAAGGTCAAAGAATTTGATAACACAGAGGATGATGATGTGTTAGATCCCAGTTGGCGTGAACATAGATGCCCACAGTTGAGTAGGTCATCTGAGGAGGAAGATGAGGAGGTTATGTTGTACCATACGTTGCAGATACCTAGTGATGCAGCCACGACGAGTGATGCATCCTCAGCCACAACTGTGCCTGTGATCAGCAGTGTCCATGGGTCTGCAGCTTGCAGGGGTGGCAAGGGTTGCCTAGCATGGGCCTTTTTTGACACTGCAAAGTATGAGCCAACTCACATATTCTGCCAGCTTAGCAAAAAACTGAGTTGAGGTAAAAAGTGCAATAATTTAACTACTACATGTATGAACCTTCACATGAGCAATCAACATGTTTACTGTGGGAATCCCACTGCACAAAAATGCAGACAAGCAGACCTCAACAACCATCAGCTGCCCCATCAATCACCTCAGCTGCTTCTTCCTCCTCCATTACCATGCCAACTATTGAAATGCAGGTCTTCAACCATAGAACCTAGTGTTTTATACCCACTCCAGTATCGCTGAATGAGAAGCCGCCTTCACCTGTAACGGAAGTGGGCATGCCTACTGTTTTTCACCGATCTCAGAGAACAAGCACACCACAAGTTTCTCAATACACCGTAACATCTCCACCTTCACCTCTCTCATGGTCCGGCAGTTTGTCCACTTCACCGTACTCCGCCCTCTCTTAGCACTGCAGCCAGCCCCTGGTTCCGCAGTTGTGGTCATGTAAAGATTGTTTCCTCCTACTTTTCACAAACCAAAGAGGTTGAACTCCACCATCTCCAATCTGTTGGCCACAGAAATGCTACCTTTCCGCCTGGTAGATGCATATGGTTTCCAAAAGCTGATGGCCATCGAAGTCACCCAGTACCAATTACCCAGTCGCCATTACTTTTCTAAGAAGGCTGTGCCTGCGCTACACCAGCATGTCGCAGACAACATCACCCATTCCTTGACAAAATCTCTGCCTACCAGGGTGCATTTCACCGCAGACACTTGGATGTGTTAGCATCGCCAAGGGTGTTACATCTTGCTGACTGGGCACTGGGTGACTCTGTTGGCTGTGGGGACAGGTGCTGCTCCACAAGTCATAGAATCCCCAAGGCTTGCTGGACAAACCTCTACATTAAACACTTCCTCCACTGCTTATGCTTGCTCTATCTCCTCTAGAGCCTCCACATGCACCCTCAACCTCTGCCTTGATGAGACACGACTTCCAACAATGCATAGTGAACCCCCACCACCTTCGTCCTGCGCAGCCAGGGCTCACCACAATCAGGCAGTATTAAAATTGATATGCCTTGGAGATTGCAGTCATAAAGCTGAATAGTTGTGGACAGCTCTCCAGGCTGAGTTTGATCAATGGCTTTCTCCACTGAACCTGCATCCAGGGAAGGCCATGTCCGATAATGGTACGAACCTGGTGGCGGCAAATAGGCGAGGCAAGCTCACACACGTGCCTTGCATGACTCATGTCCTCAACCAGGTAGTACAGCGTTTTCTCAGCCACTATTCTGGCCTGGGTGAGCTTCTTCAGAAAGCACGTAAGCTTTGTGCTCATTTCTGATGTTTGCACCCCTCTGGTCATTGACTTGCATCTATACAGCGGTCTTTGTCCTTGCCAGTTAACAGGTTGATATGCGATGGGCCGATACAGTGGAATTCCACTCTGCACATGTTGCAGCGATTGTGGCAGCAGCAACGAGCCCTGATGAAGTATGTCTTGTCGTATAGCCTGGACCAATGCAGTACGGACACGGCGTATATCACGTTTACAGAGTGGGCACAGATTAAGGACCTTTGCACCCTTCTGCACAGTTTCAAAATGGCTACTAAGATGGTTAGCGCTGACAACGCCATCATCAGCATCACTATTCTGGTCATCTATATGCTGGAGCAGACTTTGAATAGCCTGCGGGATTAGATGGTGGGAAGGGATAAAATTATCTCTAAGTTCAAGAGTGTCGTCACACAGGCGGGTGCCAAGAGAGGGTGGATTACTGCAATGGTGGGGGGCTGGAGATAACAGACAAACTGTTAGGGTACCGTCACACAGTACCATTTACATCGCTACGACGGCACGATTCGTGACGTCGCAGCGTCGTATGATTATCGCTCCAGCGTCGTAGACTGCGGTCACACGTTGCAATCACGGCGCTGGAGCGATGCCGAAGTCCCTGGGTAACCAGGGTAAACATCGGGTTACTAAGCGCAGGGCCGCGCTTAGTAACCCGATGTTTACCCTGGTTACCAGCGTAAAAGTTAAAAAAAAAAAACCGTTCATGCTCACCATCTGATGTCCGTCAGGTCCCTTGCAGTCTTCTTCCTGCTCTGACTGAGATCCGGCCGTACAGTGAGAGCAGATCACAGCGGCGACGTCACCGCTGTGATCTGCTCTCACTTTCCGGCCGGCAGACAGTCAGAGCGGAAAGCAGACGGCAAGGGACCTGACGGACATCAGATGGTGAGTATGTACAGTTTTTTTTTTTTTACTTTTACGCTGGTAACCACGGTAAACATCGGGTTACTAAGCGCGGCCCTGCGCTTAGTTACCCGATGTTTACCCTGGTTACCAGCGAACGCATCGCTGGATCGCTGTCACACACAACGATCCAGCGATGACAGCGGGAGATCCAGCGACGAAAGAAAGTTTCAAACGATGTGCTACGACGTACGATTCTCAGCTGGGTGCCTGATCGCAGTAGCGTGTCAGACACTGCGAGATCGTAATGATATCGCTAGAACGTCACGAATCGTGCCGTCGTAGCGATAAAAATGCCACTGTGTGACGGTACCCTTATAGAAGGTACAAGATCTGAGGAACAAATGGAGGAGAAAGAGGTGATGGGTGAACAACTGTCAGATGAAGAGGATAATACTCTCCTCTCTGTCGTTCATGGTTGGCGGGAGGGGACAGAGGAAACGAGCCTCATTATTACCCAGCCACCAACACAGCATGGGCTTGGACCTCATGGTACAACCCGACATATGTGTTCTTTCTTGCTGCCCTATCTGGGAATAATGCTGACTACTGGGTTGCCACTCTGTTAGATCAACGTTTTAAAAACAAATTTTGGCAGATGATTCCCACCCTAGAAAGGGACCCACAAATGCTGGAGTATCGAAACATGCTTTTACACAACCTTAAGAGAGCTTTTCTCCAAGACATCTGTGAAGCTCACAGATTGCATCGCAGCTATAGGCTTCCAACCTCCAACGTCAATTCATCAATGCCAAAACATTAGCAGCAGTGGTGGAAGTGGAAGAAGCAACTTCTTTGAGTCCTTTGACACTTTTTTTAGACCAACATCAGTGAGGGTTTGGACCCTTTCACATTTTGGTTTTCCAAAATGGATGAGTGACCTGAGCTCGCCTCACATGCCCAGGAGGTTTTTTCATGCCTGGCAGCCAGCGTTCTCTCTCTTTAGTCTTTAGCGCTGCTGGAGTTGTCCTAACTGATAAGCGCACCCTGCTGTCCCCTGAAACTGTAGACCGTCTAACTTTCATCAAGATAAACATGTCATGGATCTCCAAGGACTTGTGTACCCCAATTGCAGACTGTACAGACTAGGTGATATTGCATTTTTTAGTGTGATGCATTAATGTCACGTAACTGCACTCTGTGATATCTTTAGTGTGGCTTCTGTGGCTGCTGCTGATGTTAACACAAATTTGTGGAAAGGTGAACAGTCATAGTTGATCTACATCTGCTGGGTTAGCTGTGATGGAAGACCTGTCAGTCTCTATTATATCATTTCTACTGTGGTGAAATTGATGCCACATTGGTGGTGTCTGCCAATAATTTTTGGAAATGTTTACACTCCTGGTTGGGTGTCAACCTGGTGGATTGGGTGTAGTGAAAGACCTGTCGGTCCCTATTATACTATTTCTACTGTGGTGAAATTGATGCCAGTTCTGTGGTGTAAGGCCCTAGTTTCTTTAAACGTTAAACACTCCTTGTTGGGTGTCCATCTGTTGTATTGGGTGTAGAGAAAGACCTGTCGGTCCCTATTAGAATATTTCTACTGTGGTGAAATTGATGCCACTTTGGCCGTGTCTGTCAATAATTTTTGGAAATGTATGCATTTAGGGCCAATTTAAGGTGTTGTGCTTGAGGTTTTTTTTGCCTCCCATTGACATGAATGGCATTTGGCTATGTTCGGCGAATATTCGACAAACTATTCGGCAAATATTGCAAATTCGGTGATCATAATCCGAATCGAACAATTAAATATTTGCTCATGTCTAGTGATGAGTGAAAAACTGCTTTTTTAACGTTGGCGTGTTTATTTGAAAATCTTTTCATTCCTTTTGGTTTAACCATTGCACCTTCTGTCTTTCAGAATTTTATGAATTACATTTTTTCTGATATTATTGGAAGGTTTATTGTGGTATATCTGGATGACATTCTATTTTTTTCACCTGATCTGGATTCTCACTACGAGCACGTTCGATTTGTTTTACAGAAACTCGGGGAAAATTCTTTGTTTGCTAAATTGAAAAAAAATTACTTTTTCTGTTCAGGAAATATCGTTCCTGGGGTTCATTGTGTCAGCTGAAGGGTTTAAAATGGACCCTGGAAACATGCAGACTATAATTGATTGGGTTCATCCTCGCGATCTGAAAGCATTGCAACGATTCTTAGGGTTCGCTAATTACTACAGAAAGTTTACTAAGAGTTTTTCTCAGATCGTGAAACCTCTTACTGACTTCACATGAAAGGAGGCAGATCTTAAGGTTTGGATGCTGGATGCTGTGGGCTCCTTTGATAAATTAAAGGAGTGTTTCATGTCCGCTCCAGTTTTGATTCAACCTGATCTCCATAAGCCATTCATTGTAGATGCCTCAGAGGTTGGGGTGGGGGCTGTTTTGTCTCAAGGTTCCAAAACTCTGACCAACTTGCGTCCATGTGCATTTTTCTGTAGGAAATTTTTGTCTGCTAAAAGGAATTATGATGTGGGGAATCGCGAGCTGCTAGCTGTTAGTTTTTGAAGAATAGAGACATTTGGTGACACAGTGGTGACAGATCATAAAAAATTTGCATATATTGAATCAGCTAAACATTTAACCCCTAGACAGGCCAGATGGTCCTTATTTTTCTCTAGATTCACTTTTTACATCACATTCAGACCAGGGTCTAAGATTGTTAGGGCTGATGCTTTGTCACGCTGCCTTGATTCCGTTTCTCCTACAGAACCTCCATCCGCCATTGTTCATTTAGGAATTGTGATTTCTACGGTATCCTCAGAATTGGAAGCTGAAATTTGTGAGGTCCAGTCATTGACCCCATCCTCTACTCATGAACTTAAATATTTTGTGCCTGTGTATCTTAGATTATGTCTAGTGCAGGAATTTCATGACTCCATCTTAAGTGGTCACCCGGGAGTCAGTGCGACACAGAAAGCTGTTGCTAGATTATTTTTGTGTCCATCCATGCTTAACGATATTAAAGAATTTGTATTCACTTGTGAGATTTGCGCACGCACTAAAGTCTGCCATAACCAGTCGGCTGGGGAATTGGCTCCACTGCCTATTTCAGAAAGACCATGGACTCATTTTTCCATGGACCTCATTACGGATTTGCCTTTATCTGGTGGAAAAATGGTTATTTGGGTGGTGGTTGACCGATTCAGTAAGCAAGCTCACTATTTTCCGTTATCTGGGTTACCTAATGCTTTCCAGGTTATTTATCAATCATGTGGTGAGATTGCATGGCATTCCTTTAAACATTCACAGAAATAGAGAAAGCCGAGCACCACTGGTGATTCATAGAGCCAATGCCATCAGCTGATCAAAAATGCTGCAGACATAAAACCTTTTTTTCTTTCAGGGGCACACCAGAGCAAAGTGCATAATCCAAATGGAATGAAAAGGGAGGTTCATAGAAATATTGGGGTGGCTCAGTTTCGGCAAAAACATAAGGCCGATAGGAAACGTTCGGTGGGTTCCACTTTCAACGTTGGGGACAAAGTTTGGTTATCGCCCAAGAATTTTAAGCTAAAAGTACCTTCGGTAAAGTTGGGTCTGAAATTCAATGACCCATACGAGATTCTGGAGGTAATAAATCCTAGTCTGCTTGCCCCCAATGCCAGCCCTGATAGCAGGCAGCTGCTGCAAGAACCGGTATCTGCGCTAACACTACCTGCTATTAAAGTGAAATGAATATTCATTTCTCTTTAGCAGGGGGCACATGCTTTAGTCGCAGCTGCCAGCTCCTGCCTCCATTCACCCGCTGCTCCACCACTACTGCTCTACTGGTGCTGGGCGGGCCCCCCTAGCTCACGGGCCCCATAGCAGCTGCGTGTTGAGGCGCTATTAGTGACATGCCACTGATTGGGGACCCCTAAGGCAAAGAGGGCCCTAGGTAGCTGCCAGGAATGTATGCCAGCAGATGTCAGTGCCTAGGCCCACAGGAGAATCCTCCAGTTCTCTGGTGGGCCAGTCCGACCCTGGGCGGTGGGGTACAGAATACACACATCGGCTTAAAGGACAATACTTCCACAGGTGGGCGGTGCAGAGTACACATAGTTGTTTAAAGGATAGCATTCCCACAGATATGGATGCAGAGTACACAAAGTGGCTTTTAACACAGTAGAAGTATAGTACTACCAACGATATGGGCTGCAGAGAGCACACAGCATTATTTTTCTAGTCACAATCTGTCCTTCACTCCAGCTGCATCCTACACTAATGAAAGCATAATGGTGGCAGCACCAGTGATCCGGCCTTTATAAATATGGGGTCATGAGCTGCGTCGGCCAATCACAGCCATGCCAATACTTGTCATGGCTGTGATGGCTCCGGAAAATTGCACAGTCTAAAAGCATGTTGATTGGCTGGGCTGCGGCCTTTCAACAAGCTTTTTAGACTGGAGAACCCAATCAGGAAACTGGACATACAGTAAAATGTCTGTGTTCGGGGTTTGGTAATGGACACTAGTTGGGTTTGCTCATCCCTAGTGTTAATGTGAAGTCAATTCAATTCAATTCAATTCAAATGAGCTTTATTGGCAGGACTAAGTACAAATAACTGGCACCGCGCTTGGGTTATAAAGGTGGCCTATGCCTGGTCACGGGGGTACAGTCCACCTGGATGTACTGGTAAGTGTACCTCCCCCTAAATGCAACAGTGTGCTGGAAGTTCCACTGGAAGCCAGCAAAATGACCTATAAATGCTGCAACATACACCCTACATCCGCCAACGCTATGTGTCCAAATGGAACGAAAACAAGGCAAATGTGACGGCCAAAAAGCCCAAAAATGATGAGAATCCCTTACCGTGTGCTGTAACTGACTGCACGCTCCGCTGTTCCTGATAAATGTCCCTGGGGATGTGTAGTATTCCGCGAGTGCTACGGTGGGTGCGGAGGAAGTGTGATCCTGCAAGCGGTAGCTGAAGAGTGGGTACACAAGAGTGCGGACGGACGAGGCTGAGATGGGGTGCCGCTGCTGAGTGCAGAGCCAGGTAACGTCCCGGCCGGAGGCATCCCTGGTTGCACTAGGAAACAAAGATGGCCGACGCTGACAAGCAGCGTGTGACGTCACAGGCCTATGGAGCCTCACTAGGACCAAAAGACAAACCTTTTTTACTGGGCAATTGATTTGTACATGAAAGTTTAATCCACAACACGGGTCAAAGTTGGGCGTCTTGGTTTTTTTTTAAGGAGGGGGGAGTTTTCGGCCAACGAAAATAAAAAAAAAGTGAAAAAGCACATTCATAGTAATTAATCTGTGATCCATCCGTAAAAATAAAATGGCACATGTACCAAAAACCTGATGTGTGAAAGACCCTCAGGCTGGGTTTTCTAGCTATTGCGTGTGGCTGAAACCATGTTCTGAGTAAGTGACGCTCTTGCTTCTAAAATCCGTCAGCTACGTGGTTTTGGCCACGTGTCGCAGTGTGGAAACCTAGCCTAAGGACTAAGTACACGTTAGCATTGCCAAAGCATATGGTAAAAATACGGGGGAGGGAGGCATATAGAGGTCCAGGATATATCAGACTCCTTTTAGAGGATAGGGGATGTTTCCAGGGTGGGGTATAGGAGTCCATGACATATCAGGCTCTTTAGTCAGGGGATAGGGATATGTCCAGTGTTGGGGTACAGGAGTCCATGACATATCAGACTCCTCTTAGTCTGTGGCAGGCACTGACATATTCCGCTACTACGGCCACTGCACTTTCCTCTTCCCCCAGTATTATCGGCAGTTTCTCTTCCTCCTCCATGGAGGTGAAGTCTGGGAGGAGATCAGACAGTCTCTTAAAGTGAGTGTCCCTCACTGTGGAGTATTTGGGGCACCTCAGCAGGAAGTGGGCCTCATCCTCCACGGCCTCCTGGGGACACTGCTGGCAGAGTCTGCTCTCTCGGGGCTTGTAGTTCTGTCGGTGCTGCCTGTATTCAATGAGTAGGCTGTGGGCGCTCAGTCTGTACCAGCTCAGGATCTGTCGATCTTTGGGGTTTTTTAGTTTCTCTAGATATGGGGCCAGTTTGTACTCCCTCTGTAGATTCTGGTATATTGTCAGTTTCTTGGATTTGTTTATGTCGTTCCTCCAGATGCTGAGATATTCCTCTTTTACTTCGTGTACCGTCTTCTGGATTTCACCTTTTGTCAGGCCATGTAGGTTGATGGCTTGGTCAGACTGGCTTTGGGTACTTTTTATTGGGAGGCTTCCTGGGGCTTCCTGGTGTAGGAAGTCTAACATATATGGTCTGAACATTATTATTATTATTTTTTATTTATATAGCACTATTAATTCCATGGTGCTGTACATGAGAATGGGTTATGTACAAAGTTATAGATATCGTTTACAGTAAACAAATTTACAATGACAGACTGGTACAGAGGGAAGATGACCCTGTCCTTGTGGACTTACATTCTACGGGATAATGGGGAAGAGACAGAAGGTCGGGGGTGCAGCAGCTGTGGTGGTGATGAGGCGGCAGCTCCGGTGGTGGTGAGGCGGCAGAATGGTTATTGTAGGCTGTAAGCTTTCCTGAAGAGATGGGTTTTCCGGTTCCATCTGAAGGATCCGAGGGTGGTGGCTAATCGGACTTGTTGAGGTGTGAAATTCCAGAGGATGGGGGATATTCGAGAGAAATCTTGGAGGCGGATGGGTGAGGAACGAATAAGTGTGGAGGAGAGTAGGAGGTCATGGGAGAATCGAAGATTATGTGAGGGAAGATATTGGGAGACTAGTTCAGAGATATAGGGAAGGGACAGGTTGTGGATGGCTTTGTAGGTCAGTGTTAGTAGTTTGAACTGGATTCGTTGGGGAATTGGGAGCCAGTGGAGGGATTTACAGAGGGGAGAAACAGGGGAGTAGCGAGGAGAGAGGTGGATTAGTCGGGCAGCAGAGTTAAGGACAGATTGGAATGGTGAAAGAGAGTAAGCGGGGAGGCCACAGAGGAGGGTGTTGCAGTAATCAAGGCGGGAGATGATGAGGGCATGCACAAGAGTTTTAGTAGATTGAGAGCTGAGGAAGGGATGGATTATGGAAATATTTTTGAGGAGGAGGCAAGAGTTTGGACGTGCGGTTTGAAGGACAGGGCTGAGTCAAGTGTTATTCCAAGGCCGTGGATTTCAGGTGCGGGAGAGAGCATGATGCTTTTTACTATAATAGATATGTTGGGTAGGGGAGATACGTGAGGTGGAGGAAAGATGATGAGTTCGGTTTTGTCTACATTGAGTTTTAGGAAGCGAGAGTTGAAGAAGGAGGGTATGCCTGATAGACACTCTGGGATTCTGGACAGCGGAGAGGTGACATCTGGGCCAGAGAGAGAGGTAGATCTGAGTGTTGTCCACATACAGATGGTACTGGAAGCCATGGGACTTCATGAGTTGTCCTAGGCCAAGGGTATAGATGAAAAAGGAGGGGAGCTAGGACAGAGACTAGAGGGACTCTAACAGAGAGAGGGCAGGTTGACGAGGTAGTGTGGGAGTGGGAAACGCTAAATGTGCAGTCGGAAAGGTATGAGGCAATCCAGGACAGGGCAAGATCTTTGATGCCAAGGGAAGAAAGAATCAGTAGCAGTAGGCAGTGGTCAACTGAGTTGTAGGCAGAGGACAGGTCGAGAGGTAGGAGGATGGAGAACTGTCCGTTAGCTTTGGCTGTGAGTAAGTCATTAGTAATTTTGGTCAGGGCAGTTTCGGTGGAGTGGTGGGGGTGGAAGCCAGATTGGAGGTTGTCAAGGAGAGAGTTAGATGAGAGGTGGGAGAAAAGTTGAGTATGGACATGCTGCTCAAGGAGTTTGGAAGCAAATAGGAGCAGTGATATGGGGTGATACCTGGGCATAGTAGTTAAGTCAAGGTTTTGTTTTTTTGAGGATGGGTGTGATGGTGGCATGTTTGAAGGCAGAGGGGAAGGTACGAGAAGATAGCAATAGGTTGAAGAGATGGGTTAGGGCTGGAATGAGCATGTTAGTGAGGTTTGGGAGCAGGTGGGAAGGGATGGGGTCGAGTGCACAGGTGGTGAGGTGTGATTTGGAAAGGAGGTGAATAAGCTCACCTTCAGTGATGTTGGAGGGGAGGTTATTAGGGAAGGACAGAGGTCTGGTATATGGAGTGGTTGAGGTGGTGGAACAGTAAAGGTTTGCCTTGTTCGGTCGATCTTATTTTTGAAGTAGGTGGCAAAGTCCTCAGCAAAGATGAGGGGAGTTGGAGGTGGCAGTGTTGGGTGGAGGAGAGAGTTGAATGTGCTGAACAGTTGTTTTGGGTTGTAGGATAATGAAGATAAAAAGGTTTGCAAAATAGGTCTGTTTAGCAGAGGTGAGGGCTAATTTGAAGGCATGTACAGTATAGCTTGATTAAAAGCAGTGAAGTTGTCTGGCAGGTGTGTTTTCTTCCAAACGCCGCTCCGCTACCAGGAAGGAAATGTTGTGGGAAGTAAAGAGATTATGGATCACGTGGAGCTTGTTGCAGATGGAGCGGGCATTCCAAAATGCTAAAGAGAGAGGAAGCGTGGGGGTCAGTGGCACAGATTTTAAGTGTGAGGGATTGCAGTAGTTTATCTTAGTGTGGGAAGTATAGGGGTGAGGATTAGTGGGATGTATGAGGCAGGAGGGGGCCAACAGTGAGAAGAAGCAGAGAAAGAGAAAGCAGGTAGGTGAAGGAGAGTGATTGGCTTATATTATATTTTAGTAGGAGAGGTCTGAGGTTAAGGAGCAGGTCTGCAGATGAAGCGAGGTAGGGGGGTATGAGAGGAGGGAGATAGTTATTTGGTTCGAGGGTTGAGGGGTTTGGGGATAGCAAAGGAGAGTGAGGATTAGTGGGGCAAAAATGGTGAGGGCAAATGTGAGCATGGTTAAAGAGCATAAGAAACGAAAAGGTAAGTAAAATTAGAAAACAGTGATTAGTCTTACCTTCTGACCGATTTATCGATCCAATCTGATATATTTCTGATGTTACACTTTAAAGATGTCACACTTCAAATGATGTCGCAACTGACCAAGGTCATATTTGACCTGCTCCATTCAACTTATACCATTCAAGTGTCCATGAAATGAAGCCAGGTGAGAGAGAGGGGAGGAGGAGAGTGAGCAGGAGGACAGTTCACAGCAGGAAGCAATTAACAGATTGCAGTTAATAGAACATTTGACTAGCATCAAAGCTGAAGAAAGAGGCAGAATAAGATGGAAAGATGGGGCTAGGGATGAGGAGCATGGATATATCAATGTCTATTCAGTAAATTTGAAGTATGATACATGGAATTAAAGTCAGGGAAAAGCATCAACATACCAGTTAGAACAGAGGAAGAAGAGTACATGGGATTCTGGGGAGCAGTGGGTATTCTGGATTAAGAGATAGTTCAGATTTACCAGTTAGAACAGAGGAAGAGGAGTACATGGGATTCTGGGGTGCAGTGGGTATTCTGGATTAAGAGATAGTTCAGATTTACCAGTTAGAACAGAGGAAGAAGAGTACGTGGGATTCTGGGGAGCAGTGGGTATTCTGGATTAAGAGATAGTTCAGATGTACCAGTTAGAACAGAGGAAGAGGAGTACATGGGATTCTGGGGTGCAGTGGGTATTCTGGATTAAGAGATAGTTCAGACATACCTGTGGATGAAAGCAGATGGATCAGAGCATGACAGCATGAAGGAGAATATACCATGGGCTACCATTCTGGTATAATTTTGATGTTACCCTTTAAAGATGTCACACTTCAAATGATGTCACATCTGACCTGCTCCATTCAACTTATACCTTTCAAGAATTTCTTGAATTTAATACGATATGGGCCATTCATAATCTTAAGCTTATTAAATAATAATAATAATATTATTATTATGTTTATTTAAACAAAAATCCCTATATGTACACTATTAGGGAAAAAGAGGCATAGGCAAAAGATATAAATTCAATAAAAACATCTTTTTAATAGAGAAATCATTAAAATAACAATAATACTCAACAGGAGAATCCTCTTAGTAAAAAGCAGCTGGGAACTACATCCAAATATGGTAATATACCAATAAAATAGCAACAACAATAAATACTGCATAGAAAATATACACAGGCAGCACAAAAATATCCAATGACTTGTAGCCTAAAATATAGCTGTGTAGTATGATATAATGAAATAAATATATCTAAATGTCATGAAACATAAGCTCCTATGATTTTACAACCAGCCATAAGTATACTGATAATCCAATTAGTGGCGTGCTCAGTAGTGTTGAGCGATACCGTCCGATACTTGAAAGTATCGGTATCGGAAAGTATCGGCCGATACCGGCAAAGTATCGGATCCAATCCGATACCGATACCCGATACCAATACAAGTCAATGGGACTCAAGTATCGGACGGTATTCCTGATGGTTCCCAGGGTCTGAAGGAGAGGAAACTCTCCTTCAGGCCCTGGGAACCATATTAATGTGTAAAATAAAGAATTAAAATAAAAAATATTGCTATACTCACCTCTCCGACGCAGCCTGGACCTCACCGAGGGAACCGGCAGCGTTGTTTGCTTAAAATTCGCGCGTTTCCTTCCTTACGTGAAGTCCCGGCTTGTGATTGGTCGCGTGCCGCCCATGTGGCCGCGACGCGACCAATCACAGCAAGCCGTGACGTAATTTCAGGTCCTTCAGGATTTTAAAATTACGTTCCGGCTTTGTGATTGGTCGCGTCGCGGTCACATGGGCGACGCGACCAATCACAAGCCGTGACGTCACGGGAGGCTGGACACGCACGCATTTTTGCGCGCGTGTCCAGCCTCCCGTGACGTCACGGCTTGTGATTGGTCGCGTCGCCCATGTGACCGCGACGCGACCAATCACAAAGCCGGAACGTAATTTTAAAATCCTGAAGGACCTGAAATTACGTCACGGCTTGCTGTGATTGGTCGCGTCGCGGCCACATGGGCGGCACGCGACCAATCACAAGCCGGGACTTCACGTAATGAAGGAAACGCGCGAATTTTAAGCAAACAACGCTGCCGGTTCCCTCGGTGAGGTCCAGGCTGCGTCGGAGAGGTGAGTATAGCAATATTTTTTATTTTAATTCTTTATTTTACACATTAATGTTGTTTCGATACCGATACCCGATACCACAAAAATATCGGATCTCGGTATCGGAATTCCGATACAGCAAATATCGGCCGATACCCGATACTTGCGGTATCAGAATGCTCAACACTAGTGCTCAGCCTAAATAAAGTGCCTTGTGTATCTCAAGTGAAATTCACATAGTAATGTTGCTAAAAAATTTTTTTGTAAACTTACATGGATGAAACTCCAGGTATGGAGCGTCCCACAGCGACCCCGACAGCGCCGTTTCGCCTGACTGGCTTCCTCACATAGGGGGCATAAGTGTCTATAGCTATCCACTCTGCCTTTATATCTAACTGCAACAGCTGTGTTTAGCGTCGGCATGATTGGTATCTTAATCGCGCATGCGCCAGTCTTCACATTTCCCTATGTAAAATGTGACTTCCGAAGCCCTGCGCTTGGAACGCAAGCGTGGAACGCTTTGCCTTCCTTTGTGTACGGGGCAGGAAGTCACTGGGACGTCATTGACCAGCGCATGCGCGGACCACATGCCGAGGCTGCCTAATACATAAAGTAGTTGCGTTCCACGCTTGCGTTCCAAGCGCAGGGCTTCGGAAGTCACATTTTACATAGGGAAATGTGAAGACTGGCGCATGCGCGATTAAGATACCAATCATGCCGACGCTAAACACAGCTGTTGCAGTTAGATATAAAGGCAGAGTGGATAGCTATAGACACTTATGCCCCCTATGTGAGGAAGCCAGTCAGGCGAAACGGCGCTGTCGGGGTCGCTGTGGGACGCTCCATACCTGGAGTTTCATCCATGTAAGTTTACAAAAAAATTTTTTAGCAACATTACTATGTGAATTTCACTTGAGATGCACAAGGCACTTTATTTAGGCTGAGCACGCCACTAATTGGATTATCAGTATACTTATGGCTGGTTGTAAAATCATAGGAGCTTATGTTTCATGACATTTAGATATATTTATTTCATTATATCATACTACACAGCTATATTTTAGGCTACGAGTCATTGGATATTTTTGTGCTGCCTGTGTACATTTTCTATGCAGTATTTATTGTTGTTGCTATTTTATTGGTATATTACCATATTTGGATGTAGTTCCCAGCTGCTTTTTACTAAGAGGATTCTCCTGTTGAGTATTATTGTTATTTTAATGATTTCTCTATTAGTCTACGTTCACATTAGCGTTCGGCGCCGCAGCTTCGGGCGCCGCAGCGTCGCCGCATGCGTCATGCGCCCCTATATTTAACATGGGGGCGCATGGACATGCGTTGTGCTGCGTTTTGCGACGCATGGCCACAAGCGTTGGGCGCAGAGAACGCAACAAGTTGCATTTTTTTTGCGTCCAACTTTCGGCCAAAAAGGACGCATGCGTCGCAAAACGCAGCGTTTTAGCGTGCGTTTTGTTGCGGTTTTGTTTGCGTTGTGCGTTGCGTCGCCGACGCAGCGGCGCACAACGCAAATGAGAACGTAGCCTTAAAAAGATGTTTTTATTGAATTTATATCTTTTGCCTATGCCTCTTTTTCCCTAATAGTGTACATATGGGGATTTTTGTTTAAATATGTTTATTTGGAGGTGTGCACGACACTGTGTGTGGACTTGTGATAAAATTATTATTATGTTGTCTGTATTTGGGGGTCTATGATTGTTTCTATACATGTGCTTTGTAAATGCTCACCATCTGTTGTTTCATGTATTTTTGCTCATAGTGTTAACTATATCTCTATAGTCTTATCTATATCTCCCACATTTTTCCCGATTGTTGCATTGTGAAACCATCCACTCATGACTCACATTTTTATCTGTGTGCTTATATATTTTTTGTGATTTAATAAAAAGGCATGTTTTTGAACTTACCAGCTCCTTTCACCTACAATAATATACTAGTCACCATTTGAGGGCAGCAGAGCTCAACGTAAAGATTAAGGAAATCATCAACTCAGCGTTGATGGACTACAGGGATGAAAGCTAGGTATTGGCCAGTTTGCATTGCCCCACAAGAGAACATTACGTGGAAACCTGAATTAATAAATATACAGTGGGTGAATTAAGTATTGAACTTGTCACTAATTTTCCATGCTCTTCACCACAAATCTAACTCCAGTAAAATTTATTGAGTGATGTACACTACAAGTTGATGAGCAGGCACATCCCGTCCCAGCTCTGCTCATTTTTTTCATGGCTGGCCAAAACTGTGTGAAAACACTAAAAGTTACTAAATTCTTGCTCAACCTCAAAATGTTACAGCTAATCAAAGTGTTTTATTTCAGAATTCTGGCGTAAAACACTTTGAAGAATATGGGACAATGCATATCCTGCTTCATTTTTAAAGATGTAGATAGTGGTGGCCTGTTCTTAGGCTAGTGCTTAGGTCATCAATTTTGGAATGGTGGGGGTCAAATACCAGGCACCCCCCACTGAACAACTGTTTTCTGCTCCCCAGAGCAGTCAAATGTAACCTGTATGAAGAGCCAGAGCAGCACATGCATTGATTGCTGCCATTCTTCCGTACTGTAGGTCACCTTTTGTTGAAGTAATTGGGAGCAACCTATAGTGTCTGGGAATGGTCACTACACAATGTACAAAGCTGTGGTGTTATGGAAACAGTAGTTCCAGCTGCAAAAAAGCTTAAACAGTGTACTTCCAGCTCAAAAAGGCTGAACATTGGGGCCTGTTATGCTACATGGAAGGCTATGTGGTGCCCATTATATCATATGGATGGCAATCTGAGGCCCATTACATTATATGGAAGGCACTATAGGATCATTATATTATATGGAAGGCAATCTGGGGTCTATTACATTACATGGAAGGCAATATGAGACCATTATATTATATGGAAGGCAATCTGGGGTCCATTATATTATTTGGAAGGCTTTGTGGAGCCCATTATGCTGCATGGAAGGCCATGTGAGGCCCATTACACTGTTTGGAGGGCTATGTGGAGGCCATTGTAATGCTTGGAAGACTATGTGGTGGGCCATTATGCTGTTTGGAGGGCTAGTGGGGGCCATTATACAGTATGGAGGTTTATGTGGAGCCCATTATACTGTGTGTAGGGTTGTGTGGGGGCCATCATACTGTGTAGAGGGTTGTGTTGGGGCCATCATTCTGCATGGAGGTTTCTGTTGGGGCATTCACACTGCTTGAAGCCCATTACACTATATGGACAGCCATTATACTGTTTGGAGGACTGCGTAGAGGCCATCATATTGTTTGTAGTGCTGTGTTGGGTCACAGTTGGGGCATCATACTTTGTTAGGGTCACTATACTTTTCCGCATGGGTATAGTAAGGTCCTCATACTGCGTTGTGGAAGGTTCTGTGGAGGAATTCACTGTTGGGGTATCATACTGTGTTTGGGAGGGACTTTTGTTAGCATCATACTTTATGGGGCAATGGGCGGGGAATCTAGGGGAGTCAATAGGAGGAAAATTACTTTTGAAGGGCTGCAAAATTGTGAGATATGGTCTTCTGTGACCTTGGCCGTATTTGCCACTAGGCACTGAAGAGCACGTGCTTAGGGCGCCGGGTTGCAGGGGGTGGCATCAAGACGAGGAAGAAATTTTTTTTATTTTAGTTTTTCAACCTCCTGTCCTTTAGACAATCCAGGAAATCTGTTGTCTTTTCGGAGGGGGAGGTCGGGGTCAGGAGGAGGTGGGAGCGCAGGCTGTACTGTATACAGCTGCGAGGAGGCTGGTGATGGGAGGCTGTGCTGTATACTGGTGAGAGGAGGCTGGTGACAGGAGAGGCTGCTGCTGTATACTGGTGAGAGGAGGCTGGTGACAGGGGAGGCTGCTGTTGTATACTGGTGAGAGGTGGTTGGTGACAGGGGAGGCTGCTGCTGTATACTGGTGAGAGGTGGCTGGTGACAGGGGAGGCTGCTGCTGTATACTGGTGAGAGGAAGCTGGTGACAAGGGAGGCTGCTGCTGCATACTGGTGAACAAGGGAAACTAGCAAAGAGGCAGACATGCTTAGCTACCTAGGCCTCCAAACAAATGCACTATCAGGATGCATGTAGTTAAGATGGTGACAACACAGGTGCAGAAATACCGGTGAGGCAACCACTCACTACCTACCAATCCCAATAGAGGGTGTGGCTGCTTGGCATATTACCGCACATAAAAGACTTGTATGTGGAACTGTTCACACAATGGAAATGCACAGCATCCAGGTTAACAGCCTATTAGTGACACCCTTCAATTAGATCAGGTGGGCTGCCCAGCACTATCCAAATGCATACAGCACCACATATGTCTTTTATATGCGGTAATATGTGCTATATGTGCTGGTGACAGGGGAGGCTGCTGCTGTATACTGTGAACAGGGGAGGCTGGTGACAGGGGAGGCTGCTGCTTTATACTGGTGAATAGGGGAGGCTGGTGACAGGGGAGTCTGCTGCTGTGTACTGGTGAACAGGTGAGGCTGGTGACAGGGGAGTCTGCAGCTATATACTGGTGAACAGGTGAGGCTGGTGAACAGGTGAGGCTGGTAACAGGGGAGGCTGCTGCTGTATACTGGTGAACAGGTGAGGCTGGTGACAGGGGAGGATGTGCTGTATACTGGTGAACAGAAGAGACCGGTGATAGGGGAGGATGCTGCTGTATACTGGTGAACAGGGGAGGCTGGTGACAGGGGAGGCTGCTGCTGTATACTGGTGAACAGGGGAGGCTGGTGACAGGGGAGGCTGCTGCTGTTTACTGGTGATTAGGGGAGACTGGTGATAGGGGAGGCTGTGCTGTATACTGGTGAACAGGGGAGACTGGTGACAGGAGAGGCTGTGCTGTATACTGGTGAACAGGGGAGGCTGTGACAGGGGAGGCTGTGCTGTATACTGGTGAACAGGGGAGAATGGTGACAGGGGAGGCTGCTGCTGTATACTGGATCCAGTTTTTTGTCCAATTCACTTTAATGGTGTCAGGAAGCAACCTGAAGTAAATGGATTGTATCAGACACCATTAAAGTGAATGGGCAAAAACTGGATCCTGAAAGGATCAGGATTTGGCTGAAAAACCTGATTTTGCTTGTTTTTTAAAAAAAACGCAAGTGTGAAACCAGCAACACAGAATGAGTGAAGCAGCGTGCTCCAAGTGTCAGTGTGGGTGCACACAATGTGGCTGCAGGCTCGCTCTGACGCCTGCTACCTGTCTGCTTTTGGATCTGGACACCTTCAGTAAAGAGGAACGTGAATGAGCAGACAGCATGTCTCTATGTCACTAGGCCTCTCATCACTCAAGCAATGGTTAGGTCACCTATTTTAACCCCTTAAGCCCCAAAGGTGGTTTGCACATTAATGACCATGACAATTTTTACAATTCTGACCACTGTCCCTTTATGAGGTTATAACTCTGGAACGCTTCAATAGATCCTGGTGATTCTGACACTGTTTTCTCGTGACACATTGCGATTCATGATAGTGGTAAAATTTCTTTGATACTATCTGCGTTTATTGGTGAAAAAAATGGAAATTTGGCAAAAATTTTGAAAATTTCGCAATTTTACAACTTTGAATTTTTATACCCTTAAATCACAGAGATATGTCACACAAAATACTTAATAAGTAACATTTCCCACATGTCTACTTTACATCAGCACAATTTTGGAACCAATTTTTTTTATGATAGGGAGCTATAAGGGTTAAAATTTGACCAGCAATTTCTCATTTTTACAACACCATTTATTTTTAGGTACCACATCACATTTGAAGTCATTTTGAGGGGTCTATATGATAGAAAATAACCAAATGTGACACTATTCTAAAAACTGCACCCCTCAAGGTGCTCAAAACCACATTCAATAAGTTTATTAACCCTTCAGGTGTTTCACAGGAATTTTTGAAATAACCCTAGCCCTAACCCTAGCCCTAACCCTAGTCCTAACCATAGCTCTAACCCTAATAGGAAAATGGAAATAAATACTTTTTTTTATTTTATTATTTTTCCATAACTAAGGGGGTCATGAAGGAGGGTTTGATTTACTTTTATAGCAGGTTTTTTAGCGGATTTTTATGATTGGCAGCTGTCACACACTAAAAGACTCTTTAATGCAAAAAATAGTTTTTGCATCTCCACATTTTGAGAGCTATAATTTTTCCATATTTTGGCCCACAGAGTCATTTGATGTCTTGTTTTTGGTGGGACGAGTTGATGTTTTTATTGGTAACATTTTCGGGCACGTGACATTTTTTGATCGCTTTTTATTCTGATTTTTGTGAGGCAGAATGACCAAAAACCAGCTATTCGTGAATTTCTTTTGTGGGGGGCGTTTATACCATTCCATGTTTGGTAAAATTGATAAAGCAGTTTTATTCTTTGGGTCAGTACAATTACAGCAATACCTCATTTATATCATTTCTTTATGTTTTGGCGCTTTTATGCGATAAAAACTATTTTATAGAAAAAATAATTATTTTTGCATCGCTTTATTCTGAGGACTATAACTTTTTTTTATTTTTTCACTGATGATGCTGTATGGCAGCTCTTTTTTTGTGGGACAAGATGATGTTTTCAGCGGTACCATGGTTATTTATATCCATCTTTTTGATCGCGTGTTATCTCACTTTTTGTTTGGCGGTATGATAATAAAGCGTTATTTTTTGCCTCCTTTTTTTTTACGGTGTTCACTGAAGGGGTTAACTAGTGGGACAGTTTTATAGGTTGGGTCAGACGCGGCGATACTAAATATGTGTACTTTTATTGTTTTTTTGTATTTAGATCAAGAAATGTATTTATGGGAGCAATATTTTTTTGTCTTTATTTAGGAATTATTTATTTATTTATTTATTTTTTTTACACATCTAAATATTTTTTTTTTAACATTATCACATTGTCCCGGGGGGGACATCACTATATACTGACAGATCGTTGATCTGACACTTTGCAGAGCACTGTGTCAGATCAGCGATCCGACGTGCATTGCTCCTGGCTTACCAGAGCCTGCTCTGAGCAGGCGCTTGTAAGCCACCTCACTGCAGGACCTGGAAGTAGCCCCGTGGCCATTTTGGATCCGGGGCCTGCAGGGAGGAGACGCTCGGTACAAGGTGAGCACATTGCCTTGTATCGAGGGTCTCAGGGAAGCCCGCACGGAGCCCCCTCCCTGCGCGATGCTTCTCTATGCCCCTGGAATGCTGTGATCATGTTTGATCGCGGTGTGTCGGGGATTAATGTGCCGGGGGCGGTCCGTGACCGCTCCTGGTACATATTGCCGGATGTCAGCTGCGATAGTCAGCTGACACCCGGCCGCGATCGGCCGCGCTCCCCCCGCAAGCGCAGCCGATTGCATATGACGTACTATCCCGTAACTGGGAATTAAGTCCCAGGTCACTTCAACCATAGCTCCCAACCGTCCCTCATTGTGCGGGATTGTATCGGTTTTCAGCCTCTGCCCCGCACTCCCGCACGGGACCGCCACGCCCCCTTGTATATTTAACCCATGCCCCGGGCCCTTACCCTTCTGTATGGCTGCCTGCTTTCTGCGCACAGGACCTGTGATGAGGTCACAGGAGGGGAGGAGTCAGCGGTCACATGATCGGCAGATCGGGACCTTCATGGATTGCAGGACTTGCTGCCACCTTGCCACATGGTCCTGCAGGAGGTAAGTAATGCCTTGTATGGGGTCAGGAGGTGTACAGTGTGGATGTAGCAGAGCCGTGTGTGTACGAGGTGTGCGGAGCGGAGCCATGTGTGTACGAGGTGTGCGGAGCGGAGCCGTGTGTGTACGAGGTGTGCGGAGCGGAGCCGTGTGTGTACGAGGTGTGCAGAGCGGAGCCATGTGTGTACGAGGTGTGCGGAGCGGAGCCGAGTGTGTGCGAGGTGTGCGGAGCGGAGCCGAGTGTGTACGAGGTGTGCGGAGCGGAGCCGTGTGTGTGCGAGGTGTGCGGAGCGGAGCCGTGTGTGTGCGCGAGGTGTGCAGAGCGAAGCCGTGTGTGTGCGCGAGGTGTGCGGAGCGGAGCCGTGTGTGTGCGCGAGGTGTGCGGAGCGGAGCCGTGTGTGTGCACGAGGTGTGCGGGGCGGAGCCGTGTGTGTGCGCGAGGTGTGCGGAGCGGAGCCGTGTGTGTGTGCGCGAGGTGTCTGGAGCAGAGCAGTGTGTGTACGAGGTGTCTGGAGCGGAGCCACGTGTGTATGAGGTGTATGGAGCGGAGCGCGTGTGTACGGAGCGGAGCCGTGTGCAAAGTGTACGGAGCGCAGCCGCGTGTGTAGGAGTAGCTATGTGTGGCCATTATATGGTACGAAGTATCATGTGCAGCCATTATACAGTATGGAGCATCATGTGCAGCCAGTATACAGTATGGAGCATCATGTGCAGTCATTATACAGTATTGAGCATCATGTGCGGTCATTATACGGTATGGAGCATCATGTGCGGTCATTATACGGTATGGAGCATGATGTGCGGTCATTATACAGTATGGGGCATCATGTGCGGTCATTATACGGTATGGAGCATGATGTGCGGTCATTATAAAGTATGGAGCATCATGTGCAGCCAATATACAGTATGGAGCATCATGTGCAGTCATTATACAGTATGGGGCATCATGTGCAGTCATTATACAGTATGGGGCATCATGTGCAGTCATTATACGGTATGGAGCATCATGTGCGGTCATTATACAGTATGGAGCATCATGTGCAGTCATTATACAGTATGGAGCATCATGTGCGGTCATTATACAGTATGGGGCATCATGTGCAGTCATTATACAGAATGGGGCATCATGTGTGGTCATTATACAGTATGGGGCATCATGTGTGGCCATTATACAGTATGGAGCATCATGTGTGGCCATTATACAGTATGGAGCATCATGTGCGGTCATTATACAGTATGGAGTATCATGTGCAGCCAGTATACAGTATGGAGCATCATGTGCAGCCAATATACAGTATAGAGCATCATGTGCGGCCATTATACATTATGGAGCATCATGTGCGGTCATTATACGGTATGGAGCATCATGTGCAGCTAGTATACAGTATGGAGCATCATGTGCGGTCATTATACAGTATGGAGCATCATGTGCAGCCAGTATACAGTATGGAGCATCATGTGCAGCCAGTATACAGTATGGAGCATCATGTGCAGTCATTATACAGTATGGGGCATCATGTGCAGTCATTATACAGTATGGGGCATCATGTGTGGTCATTATACAGTATGGAGCACTGTGTGGCCATATTTTTTTGTTTATAATTATTGTATATGAAACAGTGTGATCAGCAGTGCTAAATGGGTGTGGTTGGGACGTGGATATGGGTGTGACTAGTTATGAATGGGTGTGGTCAGAGGCGTGGCCTAAAATTTGCCGCGGCGCGCACCGCAAACTTCGTCCCTCTTTCCCATCTTCAAAAGTTGGGAGGTATGCTTCAACGGGATAGTACGCCATATCAGATTAAGGGGTTAAAGAAGTTGTCCACTACTATAACTTTTTTTTTCATAAATCTTGCTATTATGGGCCACTCAAAACATCCACTGTGTTTATTTTAGCAATATTACTTTTTATCATGCTGTAGCAGCACATCCTCAGTGCTGGATCCAGCTCTCATGGGGTTAATCGGCAACTTCCTTTCTCCTGACTTACTGTGCTCTAATACTACAAGTTCCATGATGCATTGCACTGGCCTGTAAGCCCGCGCCTAGCACACCCAATCCAAAAAAACACCCAAAACCCTCCCTCCTCTATCTTCAATCTGTGAGGTCATTTCTGTCCAACCTCCTTTTGCACATTTTTCCAACCCGCACTCCATTACACACAGATAGACAGACAGACAGACAGACAGACAGATAGATAGATAGATAGATAGATAGATAGATAGCTATGGGATAGATAGATAGATAGATAGATAGATAGATAGGGGATAGATAAATAGATAGACACATATGGGATAGATGGATAGATAGATATGGGATAGATAGATAGATATGGGATAGATAGATAGATAGATAGATAGATAGATAGATAGATAGATAGATAGATAGATAGATATGGGATAGATAGATAGATATGGGATAGATAGATATGGGATAGATAGATAGATAGATAGATATGGGATAGATAGATATGGGATAGATAGATATGGGATAGATAGATATGGGATAGATAGATATGGGATAGATAGATAGATAGATAGATAGATAGATAGATAGATAGATAGATAGATAGAAGGGAGGAGTTATAGAGGGGATGCCGCACTGGGAAGAGCTTTGTAGGGGAGAGCAAGCAGTTTAAAACGGATCTTATAATGTATGGGCAGCCAGTGCAATGACTGCATTAAGGGTGGATTGGAGAGGGGAAATTTGAGATAGAGGGAGGCCAAGGAATAAAGAATTACAGTAGTCAAGGCGGGAAGGAATCAGGGCAACAATGAGGATTTTTTATTGTTTACATTGTGTGAAAGGGGTGGATTCAACAGGTTTTTCAGATGAAAGTGACAAGAGTGAGCAAAAGGCATAGTCAAGGCTATGTGCACATGTTGCAGATTTTGATGCCTTTCTGCAGCGTTTTTTTAACGTGCGGAATTGCATCAAATCCACAGTGTAGTACAGTAACAATGATAGTCAATAGGAATTTGAGAATTGCTGTGCACATGCTGCAGAAAAATCTGCTGCGCTGCGTTTTTTCTGCAGCATGTCAATTCTTTCCGTGGAAACAGAGCGGTTCTGCTCCCATTGACTATACATTGAGTAAGGCAAATCCACACATCAAAAACGCATGACAATCCACAACAAATTCGCAAGTAATCTGCAAGAAATCCGCATCAATTCCGCATTAAATCCGCAAGTATTTTGGCCTGCGTTTTCTGCAAAGAGATGCAGACTCTGTGCAGAAAATTCCACAGGCCAATCCGCAACGTGTGCACATACCCTTAGTGTATGAAGGTTAATAGTTTGTAGATTTCTGAATGTGTGATAAGTAGGAGTGTGTTGGGGTGAAGGAGAAAATGTTGTGGTCAGAGAAGGGAAGGAGTGAGTTATCTAGGTAGGAGACTGAACAGAGCTGGACAAAGACCATATCAAGGGTGTTACCATCTTTGTGTGTCTCAGAGGTTGACTGCTGTGAGAGGCTAAGAGAAGTGGTTAGAGATAGAAGCTGGGATGAAGATTGGGAGACGGGGCTATTTATGGGGATGTTGCCGTCTCCCAGGATAAGGGTTGGTAATTCTGAGGGCATGAAGTGCGGCAGCTGGGCAGAAAAATGGTCAAGAAACTGGGTGGGTGAGCCTGGGGGACTGTATACAACCGCTAATCTGAGGGAGCGGGGATATAAGAGTATGATGGTATGGACCTCAAAAGAAGAAAATGAGAGTGATGCAACAAATTACGTTCCGGCGTTGTGATTGGTTGCGTCGCCCATGTGACCGCGACGCAACCAATCACAATGCCGGAACGTAATTTTAAAATCCTGAAGGACCTAAAATTACGTCACGGCTTGCTGTGATTGGTCGCGTCGCGGTCACATGGGCGGCGCGAGACCAATCACAAGCCGGGACTTCAAGTAAGGAAGTTAAAGCGCGAATTTTAAGCAAACAACGCTGCCGGTTCCCTCGCTGAAGTCCAGGCTGCGTCGGAGAGGTGAGTATAGCAATATTTTTTATTTTAATTCTTTATTTTACACATTAATATGGTTCCCAGGGCCTGAAGGAGAGTTTCCTCTCCTTCAGACCCTGGGAACCATCAGGAATACCGTCCGATACATGAGTCCCATTGACTTGTATTGGTATCGGGTATCGGTATCGGATTAGATCCGATACTTTGCCGGTATCGGCCGATACTTTCCGATACCGATACTTTCAAGTATCGGACGGTATCGCTCAACACTAGCCAGAAGATTAAGAGAGTTGTTCAGAAAGTAGTTGTGCAAGTAGGAAGCTTGTTATATACAGACCGTGGATTCCAGTGTGCACAATTAAAAGAGGGAGATGAAGGAGTACATCTAATATTGATGAGGTTAGTAGGGTTTTGATTAGTGTTGAGCGATACCGTCCGATACTTGAAAGTATCGGTATCGGAAAGTATCGGCCGATACCGGCAAAATATCGGATCCAATCCGATACCGATACCCGATACCAATACAAGTCAATGGGACTCATGTATCGGACGGTATTCCTGATGGTTCCCAGGGTCTGAAGGAGAGGAAACTCTCCTTCAGGCCCTGGGAACCATATAAATGTGTAAAAGAAAGAATTAAAATAAAAAATATCGCTATACTCACCTGTCCGACGCAGCCGGGACTTCAGCGAGGGAACCGGCAGCGTTGTTTGTTTAAAATTCGCGCTATTACTTGGTTACGTGAATTCCCGGCTTGTGATTGGTCAGGTCGGCCATGTTGCCGGGACGCGGACCAATCACAGCAAGCCGTGACGAAATTACGTCACGGCTTGCTGTGATTGGTCCGCGTCCCGGCAATATGGCCGCCCTGACCAATCACAAGCCGTGACGTCACGGGAGGCTGGACACGCGCTCATTTTAAAATGGGCGCGTGTCCAGCCTCCCGTGACGTCACGGCTTGTGATTGGTCAGGGCGGCCATATTGCCGGGACGCGGACCAATCACAGCAAGCCGTGACGTAATTTCGTCACGGCTTGCTGTGATTGGTCCGCGTCCCGGCAACATGGCCGACCTGACCAATCACAAGCCGGGAATTCACGTAACCAAGTAATAGCGCGAATTTTAAACAAACAACGCTGCCGGTTCCCTCGCTGAAGTCCCGGCTGCGTCGGAGAGGTGAGGATAGCGATATTTTTTATTTTAATTCTCTCTTTTACACATTTTAACATTAATGTTGTTGCGATACCCGATACCCGATACCACAAGAGTATCGGAATCCCGGTATCGGAATTCCGATACAGCAAGTATCGGCCGATACCCGATACTTGCAGCATCGGAATGCTCAACACTAGTTTTGATGTAAAGTGGGAGAGGGGTTGAAGCCAGTGGAGGGTGAACCGGGGTTAGGAGATATCCCCTGAAATAGGCAGCAGCAGCAGTAAAAACATAAAGAAATAATGTTCTTAGATTTATGACAAGGTTTATTATGCAATATCTTTGGACAAGAAGAACTGAGAATATTCAGGAAGGTGAAAAAAGCATGGGAGCTGTACATGGGGACTACAAAGTGTGCATTACCTGACTCATGTCCTGACTAACTGTCATTGAGGTAACAACCATACACTTGGCAACGAGGATTCTTTGCTTAAAGGGACTATGTCACCTGAATTTGGAGGGAACAATTTTTAGCCATAGGGGCGGGGTTTTCGGGTGTTTGATTCACCCTTTCCTTACCCGCTGGCTGCAATATTGGATTGAAGTTCATTCTCTGTCCTCCGTAGTACATCCTGCACAAGGCAATCTTGCCTTATGCAGGCGTGTACTACGGAGGACAGAGAATGAACTTCAATCCAAAATTGCAGCCAGCATGCAGCCAGCGGGTAAGGAAAGGGTGAATCAAACACCCGAAAACCCCGCCCCTATGGCTAAAAATTGTTCCCTCCAAATTCAGGTGACAGAGTCCCTTTAAGGCCGGAGTCACACTGCTATAGAATACGGCCGATTGCTTTGTGAGAAAACATTTCATAGAACTTTGCCCAGTGTTAATCTATGGGGCAGCTCACATCGGCATTTATTTTCTCTGCCATATTGGCGTGCATGTAAATTCGCAGCATGCTGCGATTGTCACCCAGACTCGCCAATGCAAGCCTATGGTGTGTGAAAAAAATTGCGCAGCACTTGGACAATGCGAGTGCTATCCAATTTTAACACATCGGTGCCCTATGAAAAGCTGTCAATTCATGTGCCATTTACAGTAAAATCACACTGACAAATTTGAGTAGATTAGATAGAACAGATATATACACATAGAATACATAGATATATAGATGTCAGTGACACACACATACATATGTATACCGTATTTTGTGGATTATAAGACGCACTTTCCCCCCAAGTTTGGTGGGAAAATGGAGATGCCTCTTATAATACGGATATACTGTACCTTACCGGCTGCAGCGGAGCAGGGTCCCAGGGTCGCTGCTGGAGGAGGCAAGAGTGGAGCGTTGCTGCTGACTGCAGGCTGGGAAGAGGTGTTTCGGGAGACGTGATCTGAATCTGAGCATGCGCCTCCCCAAGCAGCCATTTTCCTGGAGGCCACCGCATCGCAGCAATGGAGCTGCCGGTGCCTCCGGGCTTTGAGGAAATGCCGGCGGAGCCCCGAAGCTGCACAGTGATACGCCGCCGCCACCCAGCACAGAGCCCCCACACTGCACAAAAAGGAGCCAATGCCGCCTCCAGCGCGGAGACCCCATGCTGCACATAGAGGAGCCACCGACTATGCCCCCCAGCACAGAGAGCATCGCTTCAACAATGAGGTAATGGGGGATACTCCACTTACACCTTCCCTATGAGACACCCCCTCTCTTCGTCATCGGGACCACTCCACCCCACCATATGCACATTGGTCACCCGCCCTATAAGACGACACACGGCGTATAAGAAGGCCCCTGACTTTTAAGAAGATTTTATATTTTAACTAGAAAAGTTGGGGGGTCGTCTTATACGCCCAGTCGTCTTATACGCCGGAAAATACGGTATATATATATATTGCATAGATAGATAGAAAGCCGGCAATTCAGCAGACGCGTAGTCTAAAAACACAGCAGGAGCCGACAGGATAGGGTAGATGGAATACATACAGTAAATTCCAATGGAATAGGTATATATATAGATGTCTGTGACAACTACAACTAGTACAGTGTGTGCAGCTTACTGAACATGTATTTCTTTATTAAAAGGTAATTTTTCTGAAAGAAAAAAATGGTGTGGGCACCCGTGTAATTTTCATAACCAGCAGAGGAAAAACTGATGGCTGGGGGGCCGATGTTTATAGCCTGGGAAGGGGGTAATATCCATGGGGCCTCCCAGGCTATTAATATCAGCTCACAACTGTATACTTAGCCTTTACTGGCTATTAAAATGGGGACCCTAAAAGAAATGTCTTAGAGTCCCCCTGTTATGGACCTGGTGGTTAGGAGCACCCGGAATGACCTGATGAGTAAACTAGTAATCGGAACAAGCTCTGGGAAAGTGGGAACTCTGCTGACCGCAAACTCTACTCCTATCACACACACTAGAAATAGCCGTGGAGCGTACCTAACTCTCCCTAGACTGTTGTGAATTCCGTTCTCGGGCTCCCTCCTGTGGTCATGACTCATGAGTGGTACTGTGTGAATTTGTTCTTGGGCTCCCTCTGGTGGCCTTTAGCGATATGGCTGGTCTTGGCTGGGCTCAGCTTTCATCTCCTGCTAGGCTGGGCCTATTTAACTCACCTGGACCTTTATTTGTCGCCTGCTGTCGGTGTATTCAGTCCTGATCCTGTGCTCTCCTGAATATTCCTTGTGACCAGTCTCCTGCTATGAGAAGCTAAGTTTGCTTGTTCAGTTTCTCATTATTTCCTTGAAAACGTTTCTCATTATATAATGAGTTCAGCCCAGCTTGCTTTTATGTGATTTTTTGCTTGCTGGTTAGTTCTGGGGTGCAGAGTGCGCCTCTCACATCATGAGTCGGTGTGGGGGTTCTTGTATTCTCTGCGTGGTTTACTTTTGATAGTTTTTGTACTGACCGCACAGACACCTATCTATTTTCTGCCTATCTAGTATTAGCGGGCCTCATTTGCTAAATCTGTTTCATCTCTACGTTTGTGTTTTCCCCTTTACTCACCGTTATTATTTGTGGGGGGCTATCTAAAACATTGGGGTACATTTCTCTGAGGCAAGTGAGGTCTTTGCTTTCTCTCTAGGGGTAGTCAGTTTCTCAGGCTGTGACGAGACATCTAGGTTTTCAGGGAACGTTCCACAGCTGCCTTTAGTGTGTTTGGATAGGATCAGGATTGCGGTCAGTATAGCTTCCACTGTTATGATCCCTAGTGGCTGAGGATCACAAATAGATCAGTAAGTGATTAAACTAAGGACGAGCTCTAGGGAGATGGTAACTGGACTGATCGCAAATCTGAACCTATCCAAAACAACTAGAGGTAGCCGTGAACGTGCCTAAAAAATTCCTAGACGTCTCGAGCCAGCCTGAGGAACTAGCTACCCCTAAAGAGAAAGAAAGACCTCGCTTGCCTCCAGAGAAATAATCCCCAAAGATATAGAAGCCCCCAACAAATATTAACGGTGAAGTAAGAAGAAGGCACATACATAGGGATGAAATCAGATTCAGCAAAAGAGGCCCACTAGTACTAGAAAGCAGAAAATAGAGCAGGGGTCTATGCGATCAATAAAAAACCCTTACAAAATATCCATCCTGAGATTTCAAGAGCCCACACACCAACTAACGGTGTGTGGGGAGAAACTCAGCCCACTAGAGCAACCAGCAAGCGAGGGAATTACATTTTAGCAAGCTGGAACAGAAAACATGATAAACACTGCTGATCAAAAAATGAGCAAACAAAACTTAGCTTATCCTGGATGGACTGGGAGCAAGGTAGAAGGAATCTGAGTAGCACTGATTACATCGACAGCCGGCAACAAGTGGAAGTAAAACAGAGCTATATAGGAACCTCCCAGAGGATAACGAACCAGCTGATAGCCAGAGACCAGCAGGATAACAGGCAAAGCCACCAGGGGGAGCCCAAAGCAAATGTCACACCATACCACCAGTGACCACAAGAGGGAGCCTGAACACAGAGTTCACAACAGTACCCCCCCTTGAGGAGGGGTCACCGAACCCTCATGAAAACCACCAGGGCGATCAGGATGGGCCACATGGAAGGCACGAACCAAATCGGCTGCATGAACATCAGAGGCGACAACCCAAGAATTATCCTCCTGACCATAGCCCTTCCATTTAACCAAATACTGGAGCCTCCGTCTAGAAATACGAGAATCCAAGATCTTCTCCACCACGTATTCCAATTCTCCCTCAACCAGCACCGGTGCAGGAGGCTCAACCGGAGGAACCACAGGCACCACATACCTCCGCAACAACGATCGATGGAACACATTATGAATAGCAAATGATGCTGGGAGGTCCAGACGAAATGACACAGGGCCAAGGACTTCCAGAATCTTATAAGGACCGATAAACCAAGGCTTGAACTTAGGAGAGGAGACCTTCATAGGAACGAAGCGAGAAGACAACCACACCAAGTCTCCAACGCAAAGTCGGGGACCCACACAGCGACGGCGGTTGGCAAAGAGCTGAGCCTTCTCTTGAGACAGCTTCAAATTGTCCACCACATGATTCCAAATCTGATACAACCTATCAACCACAACATCCACTCCAGGACAGTCAGAAGGCTCCACCTGACCCGAGGAAAAACGAGGATGAAACCCCGAATTACAAAAGAAAGGAGAAACCAAAGTAGCAGAACTAGCCCGATTATTAAGGGCAAACTCGGCCAACGGCAAAAAAGTAACCCAGTCGTCCTGATCAGCAGAAACAAAACATCTTAAAGGGAACCTGTCACCTGAATTTGGCGGGACCGGTTTTGGGTCATAGGGGCGGGGTTTTTGGGTATTTGATTCACCCTTTCCTTACCCTCTGGCTGCATGCTGGCCGCAATATTGGATTGAAGTTCATTCTCTGTCCTCCAGAGTACACGCTAGCGCAAGGCAATATTGGCTTGCGCTGGCGTGTACTGTCTCCGGAGGACAGAGAATGAACTTCAATCCAATATTGCGGCCAGCATGCAGCCAGCGGGTAAGGAAAGGGTGAATCAAACACCCGAAAACCCCGCCCATATGACCGCAAACCTGTCCCGCCAAATTCAGGTGACAGGTTCCCTTTAAATAAGTCTCCAAGGTCTGATTAGTTTGCTCGGTTTGGCCATTTGTCTGAGGATGGAAGGCCGACGAAAAAGACAAATCAATGCCCAATTTAGCACAAAAGGTCCGCCAAAATCTAGACACAAACTGGGATCCTCTGTCAGAAACAATGTTCTCAGGAATCCCGTGCAAACGAACCACATTTTGAAAAAACAGTGGATCCAACTCGGAGGAGGAAGGCAACTTAGGCAAGGGCACCAAATGGACCATCTTAGAAAAACGATCACACACCACCCAGATGACAGACATTCTCTGAGAGACAGGGAGATGTGAAATAAAATCCATGGAAATGTGCGTCCAAGGCCTCTTCGGGACAGGCAAAGGTAACAGCAAACCACTGGCTCGAGAACAGCAAGGCTTAGCCCGAGCACAAATTCCACAAGACTGCACAAAGGAACGCACATCCCGCGTCAAGGAAGGCCACCAAAAAGACCTGGCCACCAAGTCTCTGGTACCAAATATTCCAGGATGGCCCGCCAACACCGAAGAATGAACCTCGGAGATGACTCTGTTGGTCCATCTATCAGGGACAAACAGTCTCTCCGGTGGACAGCGATCAGGTCTATCCGCCTGAAACTCTTGCAGCACACGTCGCAAATCTGGGGAGATGGCAGACAAAATCACCCCTTCTCTAAGAATACCAGCCGGCTCTGAATCTCCAGGAGAGTCAGGCACAAAACTCCTAGAAAGAGCATCAGCCTTCACATTCTTCGAACCAGGCAGGTACGAAACCACGAAATCAAAACGAGAGAAAAACAACGACCAACGAGCCTGTCTGGGATTCAGCCGCTTGGCTGACTCGAGATAAATCAAATTCTTGTGATCAGTCAAGACCACCACACGATGCTTAGCTCCCTCGAGCCAATGTCGCCACTCCTCAAATGCCCACTTCATGGGCCAACAACTCCCGATTACCGACATCATAATTCCGCTCGGCAGGCGAAAACTTTCTTGAAAAGAAAGCACATGGCTTCATTACAGAGTCATCAAAGCTTCTCTGCGACAAAACAGCCCCCGCTCCAATCTCTGAAGCATCAACCTCCACCTGGAAGGGAAGTGAGACATCTGGCTGACATAAGAACGGAGCCGAAGAAAACCGGCGCTTCAGCTCCCGAAAGGCCTCCACAGCCGCAGAGGACCAATTAGTCACATCAGAACCTTTCTTGGTCAAATCCATCAAAGGCTTAACAACACCAGAAAAATTAGCTATGAAGCGACGGTAAAAATTAGCAAAACCCAAGAACTTCTGAAGACTCTTAACCGATGTAGGCTGCGTCCAGTCATGAATAGCCTGAACCTTGACTGGGTCCATCTCAATAGTAGAAGGAGAAAAAATGAAACCCAAAAAAGAAATCTTCTGGACTCCAAAAAGACATTTTGAGCCCTTCACAAATAAAGCATTGTCATGCAGGACCTGAAAGACCATCCTGACCTGCTTAACATGAGACTCCCAATCATCCGAAAAAAACAGAATATCATCCAGATACACAATCATAAACTTATCCAGATATTCACGGAAGATGTCGTGCATAAAGGACTGAAAGACTGAAGGAGCATTAGAAAGTCCAAAAGGCATCACCAGGTACTCAAAATGGCCTTCAGGCGTATTAAATGCAGTTTTCCATTCATCACCCTGTTTTATACGCACAAGGTTATACGCACCACGAAGATCTATCTTGGTGAACCAACTAGACCCCCTAATGCGAGCAAACAAATCAGTTAACAATGGCAAAGGATACTGAAATTTGACCGTGATTTTATTCAAAAGGCGATAATCAATACAAGGTCTCAGGGAACCATCCTTCTTAGCCACAAAAAAGAATCCCGCACCAAGAGGGGAAGAGGACGGGCGAATATGTCCCTTCTCCAAAGACTCCTTTATATAACTCTGCATGGCAGCATGCTCCGGCACAGATAAATTGAAAAGTCGTCCCTTAGGAAACTTACTACCAGGAATCAAATTTATAGCACAATCACAGTCCCTATGAGGAGGTAGAGAATTGAGTTTGGGCTCCTCAAATACATCCTGGTAGTCTGACAAAAACGTAGGGACTTCAGAAGGAGTGGACGAAGCAATAGACACCACAGGAGCGTCACCATGAATTCCCTGACAACCCCAACTTGACACAGACATAGCTTTCCAATCCAGGACTGGATTATGAGTCTGCAACCATGGTAGACCCAACACGACAACATCATGCAAATTATGCAATACAAGAATGCGAATCACCTCCTGATGAACAGGAGTCATGCACATGGTCACTTGTGTCCAGTACTGAGGTATATTCGTAGCCAATGGCGTAGAGTCAATTCCCCTTAGTGGAATAGGGAATTTTAAAGGCTCCAAATCAAAACCACAGCGCCTGGCAAATGACCAATCCATCAGACTCAGGGCAGCACCTGAATCTACAAAGGCATTAACCGGGTAAGATGACAGGGAACAAATCAGGGTAACAGACAAAATGAACTTAGGCTGTAAAGTACCAATGGTGACAGATTTATCAACCTTTTTTTTGCGCTTAGACTATGCTGAGATAACATGAGCTGAGTCACCACAGTAAAAGCACAACCCATTTTGTCGTCTATAATTTTGCCGTTCACTTCTGGTCAGAATTCTGTCACATTGCATAGATTCAGGTGTCTGTTCAGAAGACACCGCCAAATGGTGCACAGGTTTGCGCTCGCGCAACCGCCGATCAATCTGAATGGCCAGAGTCATTGACTCATTCAGACCTGCAGGCGTAGGGAACCCCACCATGACATTCTTAATGGCTTCAGAAAGACCTTCTCTGAAATTTGCAGCCAGGGCACACTCATTCCACTGAGTAAGCACCAACCATTTCCGAAATTTACAACTTACAATTGTTCCTAAAATTCAGGAACCTAGATCTATCTCCAGAAAACAACTCCGGAATAGGTATTCTAGGCTCTGACATAGGACTGTGAACAACAAAATCCTGAATACTCTGAACTCTAGCAGCAAGATGATCCGGACTGGAAGCCAAGCTCTGGACATCCATGTCAGCAGCTGAACTCAGACCCACACCAAGATTAAGAGGAGGAGAGAAGCTAGCACAGCAGCTAGACACACGGCAACAACAAGAAAAAAAACAAAACAATTCTCGAGGCTTCTTTTCTCCTGCTTCTGCCATGCAATTAACACTTTGCGGGCCGGCTGTACTGTTATGATCCCTAGTGGCTGAGGATCACAAATAGATCAGCAAGTGATTAAACTAAGGACGAGCTCTAGGGAGATGGTAACTGGACTGATCGCAAATCTGAACCTATCCAAAACAACTAGAGGTAGCCGGTGAACGTGCCTAAAAAATTCCTAAACGTCTCGAGCCAGCCTGAGGAACTAGCTACCCCTAAAGAGAAAGAAAGACCTCGCTTGCCTCCAGAGAAATAATCCCCAAAGATATAGAAGCCCCCAACAAATATTAACGGTGAAGTAAGAAGAAGGCACATACATAGGGATGAAATCAGATTCAGCAAAAGAGGCCCACTAGTACTAGAAAGCAGAAAATAGAGCAGGGGTCTATGCGATCAATAAAAAACCCTTACAAAATATCCATCCTGAGATTTCAAGAACCCACACACTAACTAACGGTGTGTGGGGAGAAACTCAGCCCACTAGAGCAACCAGCAAGCGAGGGAATTACATTTTAGCAAGCTGGAACAGAAAACATGATAAACACTGCTGATCAAAAAATGAGCAAACAAAACTTAGCTTATCCTGGATGGACTGGGAGCAAGGTAGTCAGAAGGAATCTGAGTAGCACTGATTACATCGACAGCCGGCAACAAGTGGAAGTAAAACAGAGCTATATAGGAACCTCCCAGAGGATAACGAACCAGCTGATAGCCAGAGACCAGCAGGATAACAGGCAAAGCCACCAGGGGGAGCCCAAAGCAAAAGTCACACCATACCACCAGTGACCACAAGAGGGAGCCTGAACACAGAGTTCACAACATTCCACATCCCCAGAACTTGTCCTATATACTCAGGGTATATTTGTCAGGTCAGTTTGAGATCCTACCACCAGGATCATAACACTAGACGCCTCTTCACAGCCTAAGAGCTAACTACCCCTAAAGATAGAAATAGAAGCCTAACCTTGACAGCAGCTGACAAAACCAACCTCAGTGACCAGTAGTTCCGCTCAAAGCCACCAGAGGGAGTCCAAGAGCAGAACTCACCAAAGTACCATTCATGACCACAGGAGGGAGTCCGAGAACGGAATTCACAACAGTACCCCCCCCCTTGAGGAGGGGTCACCGAACCCTCACCAGGGCCCCCAGGCCGATCAGGACGAGCCAAATGAAAAGCACGAACTAAATCGGCAGCGTGGACATCGGAGGCAACAACCCAGGAATTATCCTCCTGACCATAGCCCTTCCACTTAACCAGGTACTGAAGCTTCCATCTCGAAATACGAGAATCCAAAATTTTTTCCACCACATACTCCAACTCCCCCTCAACCAACACCGGGGCAGGAGGATCAACGGAGGGAACCATAGGCGCCACGTACCTCCGCAACAACGACCTATGGAACACATTATGGATGGCAAAAGAAGCTGGAAGGACCAAACGAAATGAGACAGGGTTGAGAATTTCAGAAATCTTATAAGGACCAATGAAACGAGGCTTAAACTTAGGAGAAGAAACCTTCATAGGAACATAACGAGAAGACAACCAAACCAAATCCCCAACACGAAGTCGGGGACCAACACAACGACGGCGGTTAGCGAAACGTTGAGCCTTCTCCTGGGACAACGTCAGATTGTCCACTACGTGAATCCAAATTTGCTGCAACCTGTCCACCACAGAATCCACACCAGGACAGTCAGAAGGCTCAACCTGCCCCGAAGAAAAACGAGGATGAAAACCAGAATTGCAAAAAAAAAGGCGAAACCAAAGTAGCCGAACTAGCCCGATTATTAAGGGCGAACTCAGCCAATGGCAAGAAGGTCACCCAATCATCCTGATCAGCAGAAACAAAGCATCTCAGATAGGTTTCCAAAGTCTGGTTGGTTCGTTCGGTTTGGCCATTTGTTTGAGGATGGAAAGCCGAAGAAAAAGACAAATCAATGCCCATCTTAGCACAAAAGGACCGCCAAAACCTAGAGACAAACTGGAAACCTCTGTCCGACACAATGTTCTCCGGAATGCCATGCAAACGAACCACATGTTGAAAAAATAATGGCACCAAATCAGAGGAGGAAGGTAATTTAGGCAAGGGTACCAAATGGACCATCTTAGAAAAGCGATCACAAACCACCCAGATGACAGACATCCTTTGAGAGACAGGAAGATCTGAAATAAAATCCATGGAAACATGCGTCCAAGGCCTTTTCGGGACTGGCAAGGGCAAAAGAAACCCACTGGCACGAGAACAGCAGGGCTTAGCCCGAGCACAAGTCCCACAGGACTGCACAAAAGAACGAACATCCCGAGACAAGGAAGGCCACCAAAAGGACCTAGCCACCAAATCTCTGGTCCCAAAAATCCCAGGATGACCAGCCAACACTGAGCAATGAATCTCAGAAATAACTCTGCTAGTCCATCTATCAGGGACAAATAGTTTCTCCGCTGGACAACGGTCAGGTCTATCAGCCTGAAACTCCTGCAGCACCCGCCGCAAATCAGGGGAGATGGCAGACAGAATTACCCCCTCTTTGAGAATACCAGCCAGCTCAGGGATACCCGGAGAATCAGGCACAAAACTCCTAGAAAGGGCATCCGCCTTCACATTCTTAGAACCTGGAAGGTATGAGACCACAAAATCGAAACGGGAGAAAAACAGCGACCATCGAGCCTGTCTAGGATTCAACCGCTTGGCAGACTCGAGATAAGTCAGATTCTTGTGATCCGTCAAGACCACCACGCGATGTTTGGCTCATTCAAGCCAATGTCGCCACTCCTCGAATGCCCACTTCATAGCTAGCAGCTCCCGATTGCAAACATCATAATTACGCTCAGCAGGCGAAAACTTTCTAGAAAAGAAGGCACATGGCTTCATCACAGAGCCATCAGAACTTCTTTGAGACAAAACAGCCCCTGCTTCAATCTCAGAAGCATCAACCTCGACCTGAAAAGGGAGCGAAACATCTGGCTGACGCAACACAGGGGCCGAAGAAAAACGACGTTTCAGCTCCTGAAAAGCCTCAACGGCCGCAGAGGACCAATTCACCACATCAGCACCTTTCTTTGTCAAATCAGTCAAAGGTTTAACCACACTAGAAAAATTAGCGATGAAGCGACGGTAAAAATTAGCAAAGCCCAGGAATTTCTGGAGGCTCTTCACAGATGTAGGTTGAGTCCAATCATAAATGGCCTGAACTTTAACAGGGTCCATCTCGATAGTAGAAGGGGAAAAAATGAAACCCAAAAAGGAAACCTTCTGAACTCCGAAGAGACATTTAGACCCCTTCACAAACAAGGAATTAGCACGAAGGACCTGGAATACCATTCTGACCTGTTTCACATGAGACTCCCAATCATCCGAAAAGACCAAAATATCATCCAAATATACAATCATGAATCTATCCAGATACTTTCGGAAGATGTCATGCATAAGGGACTGAAACACAGATGGATCATTTGAAAGCCCGAATGGCATTACCAGGTACTCACAATGGCCCTCGGGCGTATTAAATGCTGTTTTCCATTCATCGCCCTGTTTAATACACACAAGGTTATACGCCCCTCGAAGATCTATCTTGGTGAACCAACTAGCCCCCTTAATCCGAGCAAACAAATCAGACAGCAGAGGCAAAGGGTACTGAAATTTGACCGTGATCTTATTGAGAAGGCGGTAATCTATACAAGGTCTCAGAGAACCATCCTTCTTGGCCACAAAAAAGAACCCTGCTCCCAACAGTGATGAAGACGGGCGAATATGCCCTTTCTCCAAGGACTCCTTTATTTAACTCCGCATGGCGGCGTGCTCTGGCACAGATAAATTGAAAAGTCGGCCCTTAGGAAACTTACTACCAGGAATCAAATTTATAGCACAATCACAATCCCTATGAGGGGGTAGGACACTGGATTTGGGCTCATCAAATACATCCTGGTAATCCGACAGAAACTCAGGGACTTCCAAAGGAGTGGAAGCAGAAATTGACACCAACGGAACATCGCCATGTACCCCTTGACAACCCCAACTAGACACAGACATTGATTTCCAATCCAATACTGGATTATGAACCTGTAGCCAAGGCAAACCCAACACGACCACATCATGCAAATTATGCAACACCAAAAAGCGAATATCTTCCTGATGTGCAGGAGCCATGCACATGGCCAACTGAGTCCAGTACTGAGGTTTATTCTTGGCCAACGGCGTGGCATCAATTCCCCTTAATGGAATAGGATACTGCAAAGGCTCCAAGAAAAAACGACAGCGCCTGGCAAACTCCAAGTCCATCAAATTCAGGGCAGCGCCTGAATCCACAAATGCCATAACCGAGTAGGATGACAAAGAGCAAATCAGAGTAACAGACAAAAGAAATTTAGGCTGTACAGTACCAATGGTGACAGACCTAGCGAACCGCTTAGTGCGCTTAGGACAATCAGAGATAGCATGAGTGGGGTCACCACAGTAAAAACACAGCCTATTCTGACGTCTGTGTTCTTGCCGTTCAGTTCTGGTCAAAGTTCTATCACATTGCATAAGCTCATGCCTCTGCTCAGAGGACACCGCTAAATGGTGCACAATTTTGCACTCACACAAACGCCGATCAATTTGGATGGCCAAGGACATTGATTCATTCAGACCAGCAGGCGTGAGGAATCCCACCATAACATCCTTAAGGGCTTCAGAAAGACCCTTTCTAAAAATTGCTGCCAGGGCACACTCATTCCATTGAGTAAGCACAGACCATTTTCTAAACTTCTGACAATATATCTCTGCTTCATCCTGACCCTGACACAAAGCTAGCAAGATTTTCTCTGCCTGATCCACTGAATTCGGTTCGTCATAAAGCAATCCAAGCGCCAGAAAAAACGCATCTACATTAAGCAATGCAGGATCTCCTGGCGCAAGGGAGAATGCCCAGTCTTGAGGGTCGCCACGCAACAAAGAAATAATAATTTTTACTTGCTGAATGGGGTCACCAGAGGAGCGGGGTTTCAAAGCAAGAAACAGTTTACAATTATTTTTGAAATTCAGAAACTTAGATCTATCCCCAGAAAACAAATCAGGAATTGGAATTCTAGGCTCTAACATCGGATTCTGAACTACATAATCTTGAATGCTTTGTACTCTTGCAGTGAGATGATCCACACAAGAAGACAGACCTTGAATATCCATATCTACACCTGAGTCCTGAACCACCCAGAGATTAAGGGGAAAAGAGAGACAAAACACACTGCAAAAAAGAAAAAAAAATGGGTTCAGAACTTCTCTTATCCCTCTTTTGAGATGCATTAACACTTTGTTGGCCAGCTGTACTGTTATGGACCTGGTGGTTAGCACCCGGAATGACCTGATGAGTAAACTAGTAATCGGAACAAGCTCTGGGAAAGTGGGAACTCTGTTGACCGCAAACTCTACTCCTATCACACACACTAGAAATAGCCGTGGAGCGTACCTAACTCTCCCTAGACGCCTCTTCACAGCCTAAGAGCTAACTACCCCTAAAGATAGAAATAGAAGCCTAACCTTGCCTCAGAGAAATTCCCCAAAGGTAAAGGCAGCCCCCCACATATATTGACCGTGAGTCAAGAGGAAAGTCACAAACACAGGAATGAAACAGGTTTTAGCAAAGGAGGCCAGACTTCACTAAATAGTCAGAGGATAGAAAAGGGGACTATGCGGTCAGCACAAAAGACTACAAAAAACCACGCAGAGTAAGCAAAAAGACTTTCCACACCGACTCACGGTGTGGAGGTGCCACTCTGCACCCCAGAGCTTCCAGCTAGCAAGGGAATATCATGATAGCAAGCTGGACTAGAAATTAGCAGTACTAAGAAATATATTCAGGAAGCAGTAACAACAAATGAACTAGCAAAGAATTAGCTTCTGCTGGAGTAGACAGGTCCTCAGAGAAGTCCAAGAGAGATCTGAACCAATACTGGAACATTGACAGCTGGCATGAAGTAACGATCTGAGTGGAGTTCAATAGGGAAGCCAGCATAGCAATAAACGAGAGCAGCTGACAAAACCAACCTCAGTGACCAGCAGTTCCGCTCAAAGCCACCAGAGGGAGTCCAAGAGCAGAACTAACCAAAGTACCATTCATGACCACAGGAGGGAGTCCGAGAACGGAATTCACAACACCCCTACAATTAATAATCAACAAAGGCTATGCAGACAGCTGCAGACAGATATTAATAGCCTAGGAAGAGGAAGGGGCCATGGATACTGGCCTCTCCAGACTAATAACATCAGCTCTCAGCCACCCCAGAAAAGCGCATCTCTATGATGCGCCAATTCTGGTACTTAGCCTCGCTCTTCCCACATGCCCTGTAGCAGTGACAAGTGGGGTGATAGTTGGTGGGGATGATGTCACCTTTGTATTGACAGGTGACATCAAGCCCCGAGGTTAGTAATGAAGAGGCATCAATAAGATGCCCCCATTACTAACCGCATAGTTACATTGTAAACACAGACATCCAGAATAAAGTCCTTTAATTGAAAGAATGACCCAGACTTCTTTAATAATTCTTAACTAAACCATGCTTATGATTTTGCCCATTCCACCGATGCCCTTATCATCTGCAAAAGAGTTAAAAATAAAAAACAACAATATTCCTCACCTTTCCACAGAGATGCTGCTAATCCATTTGTCCCATGACAGGTCTAGCTCTGCTATATCTAGATGGCATCCTGCATGGTTGCATGATATAACCATATAGCCTGTCATCCAGCAGAGACACTGAGCATCGTGTGCTCAGTGTCTCCCTGTGAACTTCTATTCCCTGTCTGAGCGCACTGTGAACGTGAGAAAGTTCTCTTGTTCGTAGTACCATCAGACAGGCCACAGCCAATGAAATCACTTCACCTATGTGACGTCCGCGTGAGCGCGGTGGGAAATATCTATCTATTCTATGTGTATATACTGTATGTAATCCATCTATTCTATGCTGTCAACTCCTGCTGTGATTTTACAGTACACGGTTGCTGAATTGCTGGCTTTTCTTCTATCGATTGACCTATCTATGTAATATACTGTATATACATATACAGGGTGGGCCATTTATACAGATACACCTGGGTGGGCCATGTATATGGATACACCTAAATAAAATGGGAATGGTTGGTGACATCAACTTCCTGTTTGTGGCACATTAGTATATGGGAGGGGGAAAACTTTTCAAGATGGGTGGTGACCATGGCGGCCATTTTGAAGCCAGCCATTTTGGATGCAGCTTTATAAATGGCCCACCCAGGTGTATCCATATAAATGGCCCACCCTGTATATATACAGTATGTGTGTGTCACCGACATCTATATATCTATCTATTCTATGTGCATATACTATATTTAATCTGTCTATTCTATCCTGTCGACTCCTGCTGTGATTTTACTGTACGTGGTAGATGAATTGCCGGCTTTCCATCTATCTCGGTGTGAGTCAGAAAGGCATGGAGGCATCTTCTCAATGCTGTTCCTCTTTAGTTTTAGCACCTTCCCATCCATTTCAGCTTTTTACCCACAAAATAACGGATCCAATGCAAGTTAATGGGAAAGCAGAAAAATATTCGGCTTTTCCATTAACTTGCATTGGATCCGTTATTCGGTGCAAATACACGGATATTAGAAATTACTCGTGCCAATTTTCCCGAATCCGAATATTTCACTATTCACTCATCATTAGTGGTGACGTGTTTCTGAAGTAGAAAAAAAAAGTAAGAAATAAGTTAAAAACATGAAACACGTAACTACAAAATCTAATGCTGCATGACAAAATGTAGCATTGAATCTATAAAATGTATAGATGAAATACACTGAGAATCTTAATCTTGTCCATTCTACAGGTATGTACATCATATATACTATATAGCTGTCTCTATTCAAAGTCGAAAAAGTCATATGTTAATGTTTATAGCACCTCTCTCATGTCTCTACATGATGAAAAAGTAGAACTTTTCAATGAAAAACTGAAATTCTGCAGAGCTCCAAGTTAAACATATGGCAGAGCTTTTTTCTTTTACCTTCTTCAGCCATCTTATAAAATATCATGACTAGTGTTGAGCATTCCGATACCGCAAGTATCGGGTATCGGCCGATATTTGCTGTATCGGAATTCCGATACCGAGATCCGATACTTTTGTGGTATCGGGTATCGGTATCGAAACAACATTAATGTGTAAAATAAAGAATTAAAATAAAAAATATTGCTATACTCACCTCTCCGACGCAGCCTGCACCTTACCGAGGGAACCGGCAGCCTTCTTTGCTTAAAATTCGCGCTTTAACTTCCTTACGCGAAGTCCCGGCTTGTGATTGGTCGCGCGCCGCCCATGTGGCCGGGACGCAACCAATCACAGCAAGCCGTGACGTAATTTCAGGTCCTTCAGGATTTTAAAATTACGTTCCAGCGTTGTGACCGCGACGCAACCAATCACAACGCTGGAACGTAATTTTAAAATCCTGAAGGACCTGAAATTACGTCACGGCTTGCTGTGATTGGTTGCGTCCCGGCCACATGGGCGGCGCGCGACCAATCACAAGCCGGGACTTCGCGTAAGGAAGTTAAAGCGCAAATTTTAAGCAAAGAAGGCTGCCGGTTCCCTCGGTAAGGTGCAGGCTGCGTCGGAGAGGTGAGTATAGCAATATTTTTTATTTTAATTCTTTATTTTACACATTAATATGGTTCCCAGGGCCTGAAGGAGAGTTTCCTCTCCTTCAGACCCTGGGAACCATCAGGAATACCGTCCGATACATGAGTCCCATTGACTTGTATTGGTATCGGGTATCGGTATCGGATTGGATCCGATACTTTGCCGGTATCGGCCGATACTTTCCGATACCGATACTTTCAAGTATCGGACGGTATCGCTCAACACTAATCATGACACTTAGATACCTGACCTATTTTTCACTTTGATCAGATGCCATCTGCAGACTCTGGAGAATGCAATGCTGTGTGTGTATGAAGCAACAATGTACTAATGTGGGCATCATTTTATATAAGAATATATGTGCACCCTGCATGAAGTGACAGCACATAGCATTGACTGATACAATTAGAGAGAAAACAAAGTTAATTTCAACTATCATTTCTCTAGAATAAACTATGTAGTGGGCAGAAACCCTAAAGGCATTTAGCTTAATATTTATCAATTTAAGATGCATTACAGGCACGAACATAAGTCTTTTCCATTGCTTTTCTAATCAGCTAAAAGCACATTATTTAAGGAGTATGGATTTATCTTTGAAAATGATGCCCTCAAGAAAATATATTTATTTTGAGCAAAATTCTGACCGTGTTTATTTGTACAATATACTGTACATGGCTGAATGCAGTAACGATCAATGTTTGTCCATTATATGAGGAAATGACCTTAGAGAAGCACTTGAGTTTATGCTCTTTTTCTCATTATTATTATTATTTTATTATTATTATACATTTTTATAGCGCCATTTATTCCATGGCGCTTTACACATTAAAGGGGCAAATATAGACATGTACGATAGACATGAGCAAAACAAGGCACACACAAGTACAGAAGGAGAGAGGACTTTGCCCGCGAGTGCTCACAGTCTACAGGGGGTAGGTGAGGATAAACTAGGAGAGGGTAGAGCTGGTTGTGCGGCAGTTCAGCAGACTAAGGATCACTGCAGATTTTAGACTTGTCGAAAGAGGTGGGTCTTCAGGTTCGTTTTGAAGGTTTCCGTGGTAGGTGAGAGTTTGATGTGTTGGGGTAGAGAGATCCAGAGAATGGGGGAAGCACAGGAGAAATCTTGTATGCGGTTGTGGGAAGAAGAGATAAGAGGCGAACAGAGAAGGAGATCTTGAGAGGATCGAAGGTTGTGTGTGGATAAGTACCCGGAGACCATGTCACAGATGTATGGAGGAGACAGGTTGTGGATGGCTTTGTATGTCATTGTTTAATATGCATCAAAGACTCATGGAAAAATGAAGCATAAGTGAGAAAGGTTGAAAAGGTAGAACAAAATTACATGTTCTGAATAGGTATTGGGTAATACATCTAAATCAATTCTATTGGGTAGAAATGCTATGTTTTATCATCATTATTTTTAAGTTCCTTTCCCTCATTACTGAATACCAGGGCAGATTTACCATTTCAGAGTGGATGCTACTTGCAATTAGAAGTGCCCTATATATCAGAATGGCAGACTGTACATGACTTCTCGTGTATTGAAGGTGAAATATACACTAGCTTACTGGAGAGTTTAGCACTTTAGGCTGTATAGCGTTATAGCTAAACTGACTTTTTTTTATCACTAATTCACTATACCTTCATTTTCGCAAGGCTGTTCTATTGGAAGACCACGTGTTACACCACTACTAGAAATCTGTAACTTCAGTCCAAAGCTTTTAAAAGTACTGAACATCGAAAGAGTGCATTGAATGGTAAATAGCCAAGGAAAGCTATTAAGTGGATGATTTGGGAACCAGGAACACTGAGCAATGTATTTTAGGGATTAAATCATTGAGCAAGTTGCTATATGCATGAAATTTAGTCTCATTTAGCAGAACTCAAAGACGCATTCATCTTTTATACAGTCTAATGCATAGAGAGATACAATAATGTAAAAAAACACACAAAAAAGAGAATTAATTTAAAATTCATTAACAACTATGACACGACAGTATAATAAGTAGTGATGAGTGAATACATTCAGCACTATTCATTACTTGCACGAATAGTACGGTATTCGGTCTATTAGTTTCTCAGCATGTTTGGCGCTTTATTTACAGCCAATTAACATGCTAGGCTGGCTTGCCAGTCACAGAAATGCTTTGGTGTGGCACTACTCTGATTGGCTTGCCTTCCAGCATCATAGGGACTGTTTAAAGGCTGTCGGCGCCATCTTGAGCGCATTGCAGCTGGAAACAATGTAGGGAGAGCTTAGTTTCAGCATAGGGACAGTGAAAGGAGTGTAGGGAAAGTGATAGGAGGTTACAGTGAGCGTAGTGATCAAGGCCATGTGACAGATTTGAAGGTGACTGTATCTCGTTCTAGGTTCCTGTCAAAATTTTGTCAGCGCGCTATACCACTAAAAACCCTAGACAAGTGAGAGGATGTTGTGGGTTGGATGCCAGACAAAGGCTCCAGTGTGTTGATAAGCAGTACCACAAGGTCTTCCACATTGTCCAGTCTCAGTAGCCAAGAGGCTGGGCCTCTGAATCCTCAACCTCGTCCTTCTTCCTCTCACCATCAAGAGTCCCAGGAGACATATGACTCGAATGATGGCCACTCTGAGGAACTGTTTACGTTCCCTTGTAATTTATCAGGCCATTCAATGTGCACCATTAAAGAGCGTCATGAGGAGATGGAGTGCAGTGATGCCCAGACATTTGAGCACCCATGGCCAGGAGAAAAGCACATTGGGAAGGGTCATTTGATGTCTGAAGAGGTGGAGGATAATCATGAGGCACATTTGCCATCAGGTCAGCCTCAAATCGCAGCTCAGAAGGAGGATCAGATTAAAGAATTGGAAGCTGACCTGGTTGATGATTAGGCTACTGATCCAAACTGGCAAGTTGGCACGCCTAGCAAGCACAGCAGTGCAGAGAGGGTTGGACCGGTAGCTAGAAAACAGGCAAGAAGAGGTAGTTGTTTGCTCAGAGGTAGAACTCGGGCAACTGTTCCACAGAGCATCCCCACCCAGCTAGATAACAGGCCAAGGGTACGTTGTTCCCCAGTATGGCTGTTTAATTTCTGAAAATCCTTCAGATAAAACAACTGTAATTTGCAGCATCTGCCAAACCAAGCTAAGAGGCAAGAACACTACCAACCTGAGCACCACCACAATGCAAAACCACATTGCAGCCAAGCACCCCAGTAGGTGGGCGTAATGCCTGGGTGCCAAATCTGTGTCTGAGGGTGAAACCACTGCCTCTTCCCTGTGTTACAGCCTTCCCAATCTGCTGACCATGAAGCAGGCACTGATGCCTCCTGCTCACAACCAGCAGTTGCACAAACAGAACAGTCAGCAACCACATCCACTTCGTTGTCCCAGCGCAGCGTTCATTTGTCTCTGCCCCAGACATTTACTAGAAAGCAGAAATATCCAGCCACCCACCCACAGGCACAAACACTAAACACCCACATAGCCAGATTTATAGCCCTGGAAATGTTACCATTTCGACTTGTAGGAACTAAGCCTTTTCGCAACCTCTTGGCGGTGGCAGCCCCCGGTACTCGATTCCCACCCAGTTGCCGTCCCTGTGTTACATAAGCACGTGTTAAACAATATCAGCAGTGCCAATGCAGTCACAGGGAAGGTCCACCCAACCAGATGCAAGTGGACAAGTTCTTGTGGACAGAGATGGTACATTTCCCTGATGACACACTGGGTTAACCTGGTGGAGTCTGGGACAGAGTCAAAGGCTAGGATATCACACATCTTACCCGTACCAAGAATATCAAGCCCAACTTCCATTGGGGTTTCAGTCTCCTCGTCTTCCAGTTCCTGTCTCTCCTCCACCTCATCATCATCCTCAGTGAAACTAGCCTCCCCATCACTCCCAGCTTGGAAATCTGCAGCACTGCCTTGGCGAAGTAGCAGCATGCTCTTCTGAAGCTCACCTATTTAGGTGATAAAGCTCAAAATGCAGCCAATCTGTTGAAAGGGATACAAGAACAGACCGATCAGTGGTTCTCCCTACTGAACCTCCAACTAGGTTTGGTTGTGTGCGATAATGGGCGTAACTTGGTGTCGACTTTAAAGCTTGGCAAGCTGATACACGTTCCAAGCATGGCCCATGTGCTGAGCTTGGTTGTACAACGGTTTTAAAAACATACCCTGATTTGCCTGACCTACTTCACAAGGTACACTGTGTCATCTGTTATGACCCCAGTGGACAGGGTCTCAGAGGAACGTGTAAGTCTGCGAGATTCAAAAATCCAGCTCATAGGGCTGTGGTAACTGGGTTGACCAAATAGCTACTCCTAACGCCAACACTAGAAGTAGCCGGGGATCATGCCTACGGTGATCGCTAGATGACTCGCGCCAGCCAGAGAATCTAACTACCCCTAGGAGAAGAAAACAAAGACCTCTCTTGCCTCCAGAGAAAGGGACCCCAAAGCAAGATACAAGCCCCCCACAAATAATAACGGTGAGGTAAGAGGAAATGACAAACACAGAAATGAACCAGGTTCAGCAAAGAGAGGCCAGCTTACTAATAGCAGAATATAGCAAGATAACTTATCTGGTCAACAAAAACCCTATAAAAATCCACGCTGGAGATTCAAGAACCCCCGAACCGTCTAACGGTCCGGGGGGAGAACACCAGCCCCCTAGAGCTTCCAGCAAAGGTCAGGATACAGATAGGAACAAGCTGGACAAAAATACCAAACAAAACAAAAGCAAAAAGCAAAGAAGCAGACTTAGCTTGAAAAACAGGAACAGGATCAGAGGACAAGAGCACAACAGATTAGCTCTGATTTCAACGATGCCAGGCATTGAACTGAAGGTCCAGGGAGCTTATATAGCAACGCCCCTGAACTAACGGCCCAGGTGAGGATATAGGAAAAGACAGACGCTCCAGAGTCAAATCACTAATGACCACTAGAGGGAGCAAAAAGCAAAATCACAACAGTACCCCCCCCTTAGTGAGGGGTCACCGAACCCTCACCACGACCACCAGGGCGATCAGGATGAGCGGCGTGAAAGGCACGAACTAAATCGGCCGCATGAACATCAGAGGCGACCACCCAGGAATTATCTTCCTGACCATAGCCCTTCCACTTGACCAGGTACTGAAGCCTCCGCCTGGAGAGACGAGAATCCAAGATTTTCTCCACCACGTACTCCAACTCGCCCTCAACCAACACCGGAGCAGGAGGCTCAGCAGAAGGAACCACAGGCACAACGTACCGCCGCAACAAGGACCTATGAAACATGTTGTGGATAGCAAACGACACAGGTAGATCCAGGCGAAAGGATACAGGATTAAGAATTTCCAATATCTTGTAAGGACCAATGAAACGAGGTTTAAATTTAGGAGAGGAGACCTTCATAGGAACAAAGCGGGAAGAAAGCCACACCAAATCCCCAACACGTAGTCGGGGACCCACACCGCGGCGGCGGTTGGCAAAGCGCTGAGCCCTCTCCTGTGACAACTTCAAGTTGTCCACCACAAGATTCCAGATCCGCTGCAACCTATCCACCACAGAATCCACCCCAGGGCAGTCAGAAGGTTCCACATGACCCGAAGAAAAACGAGGGTGGAAACCAGAGTTGCAGAAAAACGGCGAAACCAAGGTGGCGGAACTAGCCCGATTATTAAGGGCAAACTCAGCTAACGGCAAGAAGGTCACCCAATCGTCCTGATCAGCAGAGACAAAACACCTCAAATAAGCCTCCAAAGTCTGATTAGTTCGCTCCGTCTGTCCATTAGTCTGAGGATGGAAAGCAGACGAAAACGACAAGTCAATGCCCATCCTACTACAAAAGGATCGCCAGAATCTGGAAACGAACTGGGATCCTCTGTCTGACACAATATTCTCAGGGATGCCGTGCAAACGAACCACGTTCTGGAAAAACACAGGAACCAGATCGGAAGAGGAAGGCAGTTTAGGCAAAGGAACCAAATGGACCATCTTGGAGAAGCGATCACATATCACCCAGATAACAGACATGCCCTGAGACACCGGAAGATCAGAAATGAAATCCATGGAGATATGTGTCCAAGGTCTCTTAGGGACAGGCAAGGGCAAGAGCAACCCGCTGGCACGAGAACAGCAAGGCTTAGCTCGAGCACAAGTCCCACAGGACTGTACAAATGACCGCACATCCCTAGACAAGGAAGGCCACCAAAAGGATCTGGCCACCAGATCTCTGGTGCCAAAAATTCCTGGGTGACCTGCCAACACCGAGGAATGAACCTCGGAAATGACTCTGCTGGTCCACTTATCAGGCACAAACAGTCTGTCAGGTGGACAAGAATCAGGCCTATCAGCCTGAAATCTCTGCAACACACGTCGCAGATCAGGAGAAATAGCTGACAAGATAATACCATCCTTAAGAATACCAACAGGTTCAGCGACTCCAGGAGCATCAGGCACAAAGCTCCTGGAAAGAGCATCGGCCTTCACATTCTTTGAACCTGGTAAATACGAGACAACAAAGTCAAATCGGGAGAAAAACAATGACCAGCGGGCCTGTCTAGGATTCAGGCGTTTAGCAGACTCGAGATACATCAGATTTTTGTGATCAGTCAAGACCACCACACGATGCTTAGCACCCTCGAGCCAATGACGCCACTCCTCAAATGCCCATTTCATGGCCAACAACTCCCGATTGCCCACATCATAATTTCGCTCCGCAGGCGAAAACTTCCTAGAGAAAAAGGCGCAAGGTCTCATAACAGAGCAACCAGGGCCTCTCTGCGACAAAACGGCCCCTGCTCCAATCTCTGAAGCATCCACCTCAACTTGAAAGGGAAGCGAGACATCAGGCTGGCACAAAACAGGCGCCGAAGTAAACCGACGTTTCAACTCCTGGAAAGCCTCCACGGCAGCAGGAGCCCAATTAACCACATCGGAGCCCTTCTTGGTCATATCCGTCAAAGGTTTCACAATGCTAGAAAAGTTAGCGATAAAACGACGGTAGAAGTTAGCGAAACCCAAGAACTTCTGAAGACTCTTAACTGACGAGGGCTGAGTCCAATCAAGAATAGCTCGGACCTTGACTGGGTCCATCTCCACAGCAGAAGGGGAAAAAATGAACCCCAAAAAGGGAACCTTCTGTACACCAAAAAGACACTTTGAGCCCTTGACAAACAAAGAATTTTCACGCAAAATTTTAAAGACCATCCTGACCTGCTCCACATGCGAGTCCCAATTATCAGAAAAAAACAGAATATCATCCAGATAAACGATCAGAAATTTATCCAGATAGTTCCGGAAAATGTCATGCATAAAGTACTGAAAAACTGAAGGGGCATTAGAGAGCCCAAAAGGCATCACCAAGTACTCAAAATGACCTTCGGGCGTATTGAATGCGGTTTTCCATTCATCCCCTTGCTTAATGCGCACAAGGTTGTACGCACCACGAAGGTCTATCTTGGTAAACCACTTGGCACCTTTAATCCGGGCAAACAAGTCAGACAACAGCGGCAAAGGATACTGAAATTTGACAGTGATCTTATTTAAAAGCCGATAGTCAATACAAGGCCTCAAAGATCCGTCCTTTTTAGCCACAAAAAAGAATCCCGCACCAAGAGGGGAAGAAGACGGACGGATGTGTCCTTTCTCCAGAGACTCCTTGATATATGAACGCATAGCGGTATGTTCAGGTATCGACAGATTAAACAGTCTTCCCTTAGGAAATTTACTGCCTGGAATCAAATCTATTGCACAGTCACATTCCCTATGAGGAGGCAATGCACTGGACCTGGACTCGCTAAAGACATCCTGATAATCAGACAAGTACTCCGGAACTTCCGAAGGCGTAGAAGAAGCAATAGACACAGGCAGGGAATCCTCATGAATACCACGACAGCCCCAACTAGACACTGACATAGCCTTCCAGTCAAGGACTGGATTATGGGTCTGTAACCATGGCAGCCCCAAAACAACCAAATCATGCATTTTATGTAGAACGAGAAAACGTATCACCTCGCGGTGTTCAGGAGTCATGCACATGGTAACCTGTGTCCAATACTGCGGCTTATTTTCTGCCAATGGCGTAGCATCAATACCCCTAAGAGGGATAGGATTTTCTAATGGTTCAAGAATAAAACCACAGCGCTTAGCAAATGAGAGATCCATAAGACTCAGGGCAGCACCTGAATCTACAAACGCCATGACAGGATAAGATGACAGTGAGCAAATCAAAGTTACAGACAGAATAAACTTAGGATGCAAATTACCAACGGTGACAGGACTAACAACCTTAGATATACGTTTAGAGCATGCTGAGATAACATGTGTAGAATCACCACAGTAGTAGCACAAGCCATTCCGGCGTCTATGAATTTTCCTCTCATTTCTAGTCAGGATTCTATCACATTGCATCAAATCAGGTGTCCGTTCAGACAACACCATGAGGGAATTTGCGGTTTTTCTATCACATTGCATCACATCAGGTGTCTGTTCAGACAACAACATGAGGGAATTTGCGGTTTTGCGCTCCCGCAACCGCCGGTCAATTTGAATAGCCAGGGACATGGTATCATTCAGACCTGTGGGAATGGGAAAACCCACCATAACATTCTTAATGGCCTCAGAAAGGCCATTTCTAAAATTAGCGGCCAGTGCACACTCGTTCCAATGTGTCAGCACGGACCATTTCCGAAATTTTTGGCAATACACCTCAGCCTCGTCCTGGCCCTGAGACATAGCCAGCAAGGCTTTCTCTGCCTGAATCTCAAGATTGGGTTCCTCATAAAGTAAACCGAGCGCCAGAAAAAACGCATCAATATCAGCCAATGCCGGATCTCCTGGCGCCAACGAAAAAGCCCAATCCTGAGGGTCACCCCGTAAGAATGAAATAACAATTTTTACTTGTTGAGCAGAGTCTCCAGACGAACAAGGTTTCAGGGACAAAAATAATTTACAATTATTCCTGAAATTGCTAAACTTAAATCGGTCTCCTGAAAACAGTTCAGGAATCGGAATCTTGGGTTCAGACCTAGGATTTCTGGTAACATAATCTTGTATACCCTGCACACGAGCGGCAAGCTGGTCCACACTTGTAATCAAGGTCTGGACATTCATGTCTGCAGCAAGCTTAAGCCACTCTGAGGTAAAGGGGAAAAGAAAAAAAAAATGAGAGAGGGAAAAAAAAACCTCAAAATTTTCTTTCTTATAATCCCACTTCTGCAATGCATTAAACATTTAATACTGGCCTGGCATACTGTTATGACCCCAGTGGACAGGGTCTCAGAGGAACGTGTAAGTCTGCGAGATTCAAAAATCCAGCTCATAGGGCTGTGGTAACTGGGTTGACCAAATAGCTACTCCTAACGCCAACACTAGAAGTAGCCGGGGATCATGCCTACGGTGATCGCTAGATGACTCGCGCCAGCCGGAAAATCTAACTACCCCTAGGAGAAGAAAACAAAGACCTCTCTTGCCTCCAGAGAAAGGGACCCCAAAGCAAGATACAAGCCCCCCACAAATAATAACGGTGAGGTAAGAGGAAATGACAAACACAGAAATGAACCAGGTTCAGCAAAGAGAGGCCAGCTTACTAATAGCAGAATATAGCAAGATAACTTATCTGGTCAACAAAAACCCTATAAAAATCCACGCTGGAGATTCAAGAACCCCCGAACCGTCTAACGGTCCGGGGGGAGAACACCAGCCCCCTAGAGCTTCCAGCAAAGGTCAGGATACAGATAGGAACAAGCTGGACAAAAATACCAAACAAAACAAAAGCAAAAAGCAAAGAAGCAGACTTAGCTTGAAAAACAGGAACAGGATCAGAGGACAAGAGCACAACAGATTAGCTCTGATTTCAACGATGCCAGGCATTGAACTGAAGGTCCAGGGAGCTTATATAGCAACGCCCCTGAACTAACGGCCCAGGTGAGGATATAGGAAAAGACAGATGCTCCAGAGTCAAATCACTAATGACCACTAGAGGGAGCAAAAAGCAAAATCACAACAGTCATCGCACATTTCCAAAAGTCATCTGAGGCTTTCTCTGGTCTAGCTTAGCTGCAGTAGCGTTTAGTTTGCCTTGTCACTGACTGATTTCTGACCTGCCCACATGCTGGAATTCAGCCTTCCATATGTTGACAAGGCTTAGTGAGCAGCAGAGACAGCCTCTGAATTCCAGCTTCTCAATGCCTATCAGTGTAACACTCAGCCCTCACACAAAACAACTGCTGAGTAGGGGTGTGGATCACTGACCTATGTGAGCTTCTTCAAAACTTTGAGTACTGCACCAAGATGGTGAGAGCTGATGATGCTATTACGAGCGTAACCATCCAACAGCTCTATTGAAACTTTTGCTGCAGAATCTGAAAGATGAAGCTTTGAATGCCGAGCAGGTGGCTATGGAGAAAGATTGTACAGTGGCTGATACCACACAGCCCAGCCTCACATAGTATTATCAGGCCACATTGGGTGATGATGAGGAACAGGAGGAGCAGGATGAGGAGGAGTAGGTGGAAAAGGATTTTTTGCTATGCTCTATAGAGGGGACTCCCAATCCCAGCTTCATGCCTGTCCAGGATGGATGGCCTGAAAGGGAAGAGGAGGAGGAGGCTATGCGTTGTGAGAAGAGAAGATGGTTAGTGCTGTTCCTGGTGAGGACACTGAACATTTGACTCTTTATAGTCTGCCACACATAGCAGAGTTCATGTCCAGATGCCTTTCCCAAGACCCTCACGTGAAATACATTTTGTCCACCATGAAATACTGGCTGTGCACCTTTCTTGACCCACGGTACAAGCAGAAATTTTGTTCTTTAATGTTGGAGGCAGACGTGTCATTTTCAGTGCATGTGGAGCGCCCCCAGTAGGGCAATGGGGTACTCGGTACCGGGTCCTTCGGTTCTTGGCGGGGATGTCACGGTGGCTGACCCGGTCCGTGGCCCTAGGGGATGTCCGTTGATAAATGGGGGAAAGGTCTTTAAAGGGATAATGTTCGTGATGCCACCTGTGGTATTCGGTCAGGGTGACCGACGCTGCTTAGGGGTCCGCTGGGGATGATGTGATGGCAGCTAGATGGTATACCTTCCCACAGTTGAATTGTATCCTTAGGGCTTCCCAGAGTGTAGATGGTGAATGGTGTGAGGCGCAGTGAATAATGAGGACACCAGGTTGCAGTCTCTTTACCTTTACTGAAGGCTTTAGCATCTACAGTCCAGGGCACCAGACCACAGGTGTTGTGAATTCCGCTCTTGGGCTCCCTCCGGTGGTTGTAAGTGGCACTTTTGTGAGTTCTGCTCTTGGGCTCCCTCCGGTGGTTTTAAGTGGAACTGCTGCTCCTTGGATTTAGCAGTCAGCAGCTGCTTCCACTGATCGTCTATTCTGGCTCAGCTATTTATCCTGGCTCTATCCTTCAGCTAGTGCCAGTTGTCAATGGTTCCTGGTTGGATTCACATCTCTCTTGGATTTCCCTGACATTCTGACCAGTTCAGCAAAGATAAGTCCTTGCTTTGTTCTTTTGTAGTCCACTTGTTGTGGACTTAATCGTCCAGCTTGTCAGTATGGATTTATTCAGTTAAGCTGGAAGCTCTGAGAAGCAGATTTACTCTCCACACCTTTAGTCAGGTGTGGAGATTTTTGTAAACTCTGTGGTGGATTTTTCTAGTATTTTAATACTGACCGCACAGTATTCTGTCCTGTCCTATCTATCTAGCTAGATTGGCCTCCTTGCTATATCCTGGTTTCATTCTGTGTATGTCATTTCCCTCTCCACTCACAGTCAATATTTGTAGGGGGCTGCCTATCCTTTGGGGATTTTCTCTGAGGCAAGATAGCTTTCCTGATTCTATCTTTAGGGGTATTTAGTCCTCCGGCTGTGACGAGGTGTCTAGGGAGTGACAGGAACATCCCACGGCTACTTCTAGTGTTGTGTTAAGTTCAGGGTCTGCGGTCAGTAAAGGTACCACCTCCTCCAGAGCACGTCCCATGTTGCTCCTAAACCATCAGTTCATAACAACAGGGCAGGCAGAGTCCGGCCGGTCTGAAGGCAAATCCAGAGTCCCCTTATCCAGGTGGAAATCAGTAGCCTTCCTCTAGCGCCTGGGTGTTGTAGTACCTCCCTGCTGAGCTTCTCGGTAAGGTCCTCACAACTATTGGAGATGTTTAGTCTCTTTCTCTCTCTGTCCTCCTGATGAATAGGATAGGACAAAACCTGTATAACTGGTGGCCTGAGGCTTTTTATAGGGACCCTACAACATCCCGGCACCCAAGTTGCCACCGTGCCTCCTGGGTATGAGGTCGGGCAGCCAACGTGGAATTAACTGTCCAGCCAGTCTCTGAAGTAAAGCGTAGAGATACTTACTCCCTCGATGTTCTGGCTACCGGATTACTGTGCCTCAGAAGGAGGCAGCCTTTCACAGGGCAGAACTCCTTCTGGTTTCCTCTCCTTGTGCTATGACTTCGTTTCTCACTCACTGCAATACACTTCTCTTCTAATGTCTCTTTCTTAGGATGCTGCTGCACGTGGGGCAGGCGCAGCTCCATGGACCCTCGTCCTACTCAGACCGCAGTCTGGATCTGACTGGAGCTCACTCCAGCCAGCTTCTCTCTGCTGCTGACTTCTGACTCTCACTAACTTCCTATCCAAACCACCAGTTTTACCCAACTGTGAGGAGTGCCCTAATAGATAGGAGCATAGCTCCCCCTGGCAGCCTGGAGTGTAAAGTGTGCTCTGTGGTTTGTGATACCTGGTAAAGAGATCTCCTTTATTGCCTTCAGATGTAATATCACTCCCCCTAGAGGAAGAACGACATTACTGCAACAACCAGGACTCTGGGGCGCTGCACATGTATGCCAGAAGGCCATAGTGGAAGACTTGCTCAAAGTATTAACCTCAGACAAAGCAGGTGACAGAAGTACCGGCTTTTTTCACCCACAAAGATTACAGAAGAAGAAGAAGGTGCATTCTGTGGACGTTGGGTTACGGTGAACGGTAGGGAAGAGCTGAAGGCCATGTGGATGATGTCTAGGTACCTAAGTGCAGTATTGTACTTCATTCCATCCTGAACTGTTACCAGTTATGTTGGGGTTGCATTGACAAATATATATCAGCACAACACTTCCCTCAAATTTCATTGTTGTGTTCTCGACAGCAGGGGAATTGCAGAAGGGAAGCACCCCAAAATGTACATCTTTATATAGAGACTAGATGGTGACCCGATTCTAACACATCGGGTATTCTAGAATATATATGTAGTTTATTTATGAAGATTTTAGAATAATACATTGAATACACAGGATTCGGCCAGCCGCGACCAATTAGCGAAGCGTGGTTGAAATCCCGCGCCAATTCGCAGCCGGACTGTGCCTGCCGCTGATTGTTCGTGGCCGGCCATGTAGTATATAACAGGCCACGTAGTATATTGCACAGCCCACGTAGTATATTGCACAGCCCACGCAGTACATTGCACAGCCCACGCAGTACTTTGCACAGCCCACGTAGTACATTGCACAGCCCATGTAGTATATTGCACAACCCACGTATTATATTGCACAGCCCACATATTATATTGCACATCCCATGTATTATATTGCACAGCCCACATATTATATTGCACAGCCCACGTAGTATCTTGCACAGCCCACGCAGTATCTTGCACAGCCCACGCAGTATCTTGCACAGCCCACGCAGTATATTGCACAGCCCACGTAGTATATTGCACAGCCCACGTATTATGTAGCAGCCCACGTATTATATTGCACAGGCCATGTATTATTTTGCACAGCCCACGTATTACATGGCACAGCCCACATAGTACATAGCACAGCCCATGCAGTACATTGCACAGCCCACGTAGTGTATTGCACAGCCCACGCAGTATATTGCACAGCCCACGTAGTATATAGCAGCCCACGTATTATATTACACAGCCCACGCATTATATTTCACAGCCCACATATTATATTGCACAGCCCACGTATTATATAGCACAGCCCACGTATTATATTGCACAGCCCACGTATTATATTGCACAGCCCATGTAGTATATTGCACAGCCCACGTATTATATTGCACAGCCCACGTATTATATTGCACACCCCACTTATTATATTGCACAGCCCATGAAGTATATTGCCCAGCCCACGTATTATATTGTACAGCCCACATATTATATTGCACAGCCCACGTATTATATTGCACAGCCCACGTAGTATATTGCACAGCCCATGTATTATATTGCACAGCCCACATAGTATATTGCACAGCCCACGTATTATATTGCACAGCCCACGTATTATATTGCACAGCCCACAAAGTACATTGCACAGCCCACGTATTATATTGCACAGCCCACGTAGTATATTGCACAGCCCACGTAGTATATTGCACAGCCACGTAGTATATTGCACAGCCCACATAGTATATTGCACAGCCCACGTATCATATTGCACAGCCCACGTATTATATTGCACAGCCCATGTATTATATTGCACAGCCCACGTAGTATATTGCACAGCCCACGTATTATATTGCACAGCCCACGTAGTATTTTGCACAGCCCATGCAGTACATTGCACAGCCCACGCAGTACTTTGCACAACCCACGTAGTATATTGCACAGCCCACATATTATATTGCACAGCCCACGTAGTATATAGCAATGTGGGCATTATATCACTGTTAAAAAAAAGAATTAAAATAAAAAATAGTTATATAATCACCTTCCGTTGGCCCCGCATCCAGGCGAAGCAGTTACCGACACCCTGGTTACCGCTCCATGCATTGCGGTCTCGCGAGATGATGACGTAGTGGTCTCGCAAGACCGTTACGTCATCATCTCGCGAGACCGCAATGCATGGAGCGGTCACCGGAGCGTCGCGAGGAGCGGGGAAGGCCGGTTCCTGATCCGGGGGCCAACAGACAGTGAGTATATAACGATTTTTTTTTTTTTTTATTATTTTTAACATTAGATCTTTTAACTATTGATGCCGCATAGACAGCATCAATAGTTAAAAGTTGGTCACACGGGGTTAATAGCAGCGCTAACGGAGTGCATTACACCACGGCATAACGTGGTCCGTTACCGCTGCCATTAACCCTGTGTGAGCGCTGACTGGAGGGGATTATGAAGCGGGCACTGACAGCGGGGAGGAAGGAGCGGCCATTTTGCCGCCGGACTGTGCCCATCGCTGATTGATCGTGGCCGTTTTGCCACGACCAATCAGTGACTTGGAATTCCTTGACAGACAGAGACCGCGACCAATGAATATCCGTGACAGACAGAAAGACAGACAGACAGTCAGAAGGACAGACAGAAAGACGGAAGTGACCCTTAGACAATTTTATAGTAGATGTGTATAGTGCATGTTTTGTGTATATACATATCTATATATCATTCCCCTACATGTCTGCAGTAGCCCCTCCTCCAGCATGCTGTCCTGCCATGTGCTAGAAAAACAGGTTTAATCAGGATTGAGGGGATGTATCTTATAGGATAATATACTGGTCACATCATCCCCCACACCTGGGGCTGGACACACCTCTTTTTAGCTGGACATAAATAGACAAGACATGTGCTCTCTCGCTCTCTCTTGCTTCCTGGACAATCATGGACACACATGGCTAAGTACAACTGTAACCCCTTTTCTTACTAGGCCCTGTACTCCAGTTTACTAACCCCACATACCTCATTAGGGATAGTAAGTCATAGATGGGAGGGCTGATACTGCATATGTGATTTGGGTAATTTGGGCAGTTAATTGTGGGTTTTTACTACGTGATATTATGGTGATATTACTGTATTTGTGGTGTAGTATCCATATACAGTTGTGGCCAAAAGTATTGACACCCCTGCAACTCTGTCAGATAATACTCAGTTTCTTCCTGAAAATGATTGCAATCACAAATTCTTTGGTATTATTATCTTCATTTAATTTGTCTTAAATGAAAAAAAACACAAAAGAGAATGAAGCAAAAAGCAAAACATTGATCATTTCACACAAAACTCCAAAAATGGGCCAGACAAAAGTATTGGCACCCTCAGCTTAATACTTGGTACTTGGTTGCACAACTAGTGTTGAGCGATACCTTCCGATATTCGAAAGTATCGGTATCGGATTGGATCGGCCGATACCGGCAAAATATCGGATCTCGCCGATACCGATACCCGATACCAATACAAGTCAATGGGACACAAATATCGGAAGGTATCCTGGATAGTTCCCAGGGTCTGAAGGAGAGGAGACTCTCCTTCAGGCCCTGGGATCCATATTCATGTAAAAAATAAAGAATAAAAATAAAAAATATGGATATACTCACCCCTCCGGCGGACCCTGGACCTTAGCGGTGTAACCGGCAGCCTCCGTTCCTAAGAATGCAGAGTGAAGGACCTTTGATGATGTCGCGGCTTGTGATTGGTCGCGTGACCACTCATGTGACCGCTCACGCGACCAATCACAAGCCGCGACGTCACCGCAGGTCCTACACTCACTGCATTCTTAGGAACGGAGGCTCCCGGTTACACCGCTAAGGTCCAGGGTCCGCCGGAGGGGTGAGTATATCCATATTTTTTATTTTTATTCTTTATTTTTTACATGAATATGGATCACAGGGCCTGAAGGAGAATCTCCTCTCCTCCAGACCCTGGAAACCATACACTAGGAACTTCTGATTCCGATTTCCGATATCACAAAAATATCAGAACTTGGTATCGGAATTCCGATACAGTGAATATCGGCCGATACCCGATATTTGCAGTATCGGAATGCTCAACACTATGCACCACCTTTAGCCAAAATATCTGCGACCAACCGCTTCCGGTAACCATCAATGAGTTTCTTACAATGCTCTGCTGGAATTTTAGACCATTCTTCTTTGGCAAACTGCTCCAGGTCCCTGATATTTGAAGTGTGCCTTCTCCAAAGTGCCATTTTTAGATCTCTCCACAGGTGTTCTATGGGATTCAGGTCTGGACTCATTGCTGGCCACCTTAGAAGTCTCCAGTGCTTTCTCTCAAACCATTTTCTAGTGCTTTTTGAAGTGTGTTTTGGGTTATTGTCCTGCTGGAAGACCCATGACCTCTGAGGGAGACCCAGCTTTCTCACACTGGGCCCTACATTATGCTGCAAAATTTGTTGGTAGTCTTCAGACTTCATAATGCCATGCACATGGTCAAGCAGTCCAGTGCCAGAGGCAGCAAAGCCACCCCAAAACATCAGGTAACCTCCGCCATGTTTGACTGTAGGGACCGTGTTCTTTTCTTTGAATGCCTCTTTTTTTCTCCTGTAAACTGTTTGTTGATGCCTTTGCCCAAAAAGCTCTACTTTTGTCTCATCTGACCAGAGAACATTCTTCCAAAATGTTTTAGGCTTTTTCAGGTCAGTTTTGGCAAGCTCCAGACTGGCTTTTTTATGTCTCGGGGTAAGAAGTGGGGTCTTCCTGGGTCTCCTACCATACAGTCCCTTTTCATTCAGACGCCGACGGATAGTACGTGATGACACTGTTGTACCCTCGGACTGCAGGACAGCTTGAACTTCTTTGGATGTTAGTCGAGGTTCTTTATCCAACATCTGCACAATCTTGCGTTGAAATCTCTTGTCAATTTTTCTTTTCCGTCCACATCTAGGGAGGTTAGCCACAGTGCCATGGGCTTTAAACTTCTTGATGACACTGCGCATGGTAGACACAGGAACATTCAGGTCTTTGGAGATGGACTTGTAGCCTTGAGATTGCTCATGCTTCCTCACAATTTGGTTTCTCAAGTCCTCAGACAGTTCTTTGGTCTTCTTTCTTTTCTCCATGCTCAATGTGGTACACACAAGGAGACAGGACAGAGGTTGAGTCAACTTTAATCCATGTCAACTGGCTGCAAGTGTGATTTAGTTATTGCCAACACCTGTTAGGTGCCACAGGTAAATTACAGGTGCTGTTAATTACACAAATTAGAGAAGCATCACATGATTTTTTGAACAGTGCCAATACTTTTGTCCACCCCTTTTTTATGTTTGGTGGGGAATTATATCCAATTTGGATTTAGGACAATTCTTTTTGTGTTTTTTCATTTAAGACAAATTAAATGAAGATAATAATAACAAAGAATTTGTGTTTGCAATAATTTTCAGGAAGAAACTGAGTATTATCTGACAGAATTGCAGTAGTGTCAATACTTTTGGCCACAACTGTATGTGTGTGTGTATATGTATACTGTATGTATATATATATATATATATATATATATATATATATATATATATATATATATATATATATATATATATATATATATATATATATATATATATATACAGGGGTTGGATAAAATAATGGAAACACCTAACATTTTGGCATCATTATCTTCGAACATGTGATAAAAATGCAAACCGGTGCATATGGTAATGTTTTGTAGTTGATTATTTGTGTTATGTGGTATGTGTCTGTAAATGAACTGTTTGTTTTGCATAATTGTAAGAACATTGATGAGAACATGATACCAATGGCAGACCTCTCGGATTTTCAAAGAGGCCAAATTGTTGGTGCTTGTATGGCAGGCCCTAGTGTAACAGAAAGTGCCCTAATGCTTGGCGTGTCAAGAGGTACTGTCACCAAAGTAATGACTGCGTTTGAAAGAGAAGGAAAAACGTCCGCAGCAAAGCACAGGTCCAGCCGAAAGTCAAAGTTGACTGAGAGAGACCGTCGGACTCTAAAGCGAATTGTGAGAGAGGATCGCAAGACCACGGCTCTGAAAATCACTGCTGAGCTGAATGAACACCTACAGAACCCAGTTTCCACAAAAACTGTTCATCGGAAGCTGCACAAATCTGGATTCCACGGAAGAGCTGAAATTAGAAAACCGCTGCTCTCAATGACAAATGTTTCCAAGCGTTTAGAGTGGTGTAGAAACCTCCAGAATTGGTCCCTGGAGCAGTGGAAACGTGATATTCTCAGACGAATCATCGTTTACCCTATTTCCGACCTTCGACCGAGTGTACATTTGGAGACAGCCGAAAGAAGCATTCCATCCAGACTGCCTTCTTCCAACCGTAAAACATGGCGGAGGTTCTGTTATGATCTGGGGTGCTATTTCTTGGAGATCCACCGGGCCAATGATATCCCTTCATGGAAGAATTAACAGCCGAGATTATTTAGGCATTTTGGGCGACCAAGTGCATCCAATGGTTCAAGCACTGTTCCCGGAGGGAAATGCCATCTTTCAGGATGATAATGCACCAATTCATACAGCTAGAATCGTTAAAGCATGGCACGAGGAACATTCTAATGAAGTTGAGAATCTCATCTGGCCCCCACAATCCCCAGACCTCAACATTATTGCGCATTTATGCTCGATTTTAGAGATTCAAGTTAGACATTGATTTCCGCCGCCATCGTCACTCAAAGAACTGGAGGGTGTTTTAACTGCAGAATGGGCTAAAATTCCTTTGGAAACAATTCACACCTTGTATGAATCCATACCTTGGAGAACTGAGGCTGTAATCGCCGCAAAAGGTGGACCTACACCATATTAAACTAACTTTTGTTGATCTTTTCCAGGTGTTTCCATTATTTAGTCCAACCCCTGCATATATATATATATATATATATATATAGTCGCCAGCTTGGACATAAATATATATGTATGTAATAGACTGTAGACTTGCGTGTGTAATAAATATCTTTTACTAATACACTGTTTTGTCTCATTTAGGATGCAGGGTAGGCCATTTATATGGATGCACCTGGATGGGCCATTTATAAAGTTTCATCCAAAATGGCCGACTTCAAAATTGCCACCATGGTCACCACCCATCTTGAAAAGTTCCCCCCCTCCCATATACTAATATGCCACAAACAGGATGTTGATATCACCAACATTTCCCATTTTATTTAGGTGTATCCATATACATGGCCGACCGAGGTGTATCCATATAAATGGCCCGCCCTGTATATTATAAGGAAAAGATAACACTGAGGCACTTTAAGTGGATATTAATTATTAATAGTCAAGTTCAGCATTAAGGCTACTTTCACACTAGCGTTAACTGCAATCCGCCACAATGCGTCGTTTTGCCGAAAAAACGCATCCTGCAAAAGTGCTTGGGCCGAGCCCGACGCTAGTGTGAAAGTAACCTAATAGTTAATATCAGACCTCTATAGAAATGCAGAGAGAGTTCCTCTTTTAATAACTATAAGTTTACTATTTTTAGAGGATAACCCATCCTTTATCATTCAAGAAATCAACTCCTCCTCCTGCTTCTGTAACAACTACTAATTGTGTTCATCTATGTATACCCCAAGTGGGCAGGGCCGGACTGGGACTAAAATTCAGCCCTGGCATTTGAAGTCACACAGGCCCACTTGTCACATGGTGACTGTATAATATCTTTGTACACGTGTAGGCTACAAGAAGTGAGGGGAGTGTAACACGACTATATAACATAATTACTGCTGTATCCAGCATTACAGGTTAGTCCCCATAGAATGTAATACAGCACAGCCCCCATAGACTATAATACAGCACAGCCCCCATAGAATGTAATACAACACAGCCCCCATAGAATGTAATACAACACAGCCCCCATAGAATGTAATGCAGCACAGCCCCCATAGAATGTAATGCAGCACAGCCCCCATAGAATGTAATACAGCACAGCCCCCATAGAATGTAATGCAGCCAGCCCCATAGAATGTAATACAGCACAGCCCCCATAGAATGTAATGCAGCCAGCCCCATAGAATTTAATGCAGCACAGCTCCCATATAATGTAATGCAGCACAGCCCCATAGAATGTAATGCAGCACAGCCCCATAGAATGTAATGCAGCACAGCCCCATAGAATGTAATGCAGCCAGCCCCCATAGAATGTAATGCTGCACAACCCCCATAGAATGTAATGCAGCACAGCCCCCATAGAATGTAATACAGCACAGCCCCCATAGAATGTAATACAGCACAGCCCCCATAGAATGTAATACAGCCAGCCCCCATAGAATGTAATGCAGCACAGCCCACATAGAATGTAATGCAGCACAGCCCCCATAGAATGTAATGCAGCACAGCCACCATACAATGTAATGCAGCCAGCCCCATAGAATATAATGCAGCACAGGCCCATGGAATGTAATGCAGCACAGCCCCATAGAATGTAATGCAGCACAGCCCCCATAGAATGTAATACAGCCAGCCCCCATAGAATGTAATGCTGCACAACCCCCATAGAATGTAATGCAGCACAGCCCCCATAGAATGTAATGCAGCAAAGCCCCCATAGAATGTAATACAGCACAGCCCCCATAGAATGTAATACAGCCAGCCCCCATAGAATGTAATGCAGCACAGGCCCATGGAATGGAATGCAGCCAGCCCCATAGAATATAATGCAGCACAGGCCCATGGAATGGAATGCAGCCAGCCCCATAGAATATAATGCAGCACAGCCCCATAGAATGGAATGCAGCCAGCCCCATAGAATATAGTGCAGCACAGGCCCATGGAATGGAATGCAGCCAGCCCCATAGAATATAATGCAGCACAGGCCCATAGAATGGAATGCAGCCAGCCCCATAGAATATAATGCAGCACAGGCCCATGGAATGGAATGCAGCCAGCCCCATAGAATATAATGCAGCACAGGCCCATAGAATGGAATGCAGCCAGCCCCATAGAATATAATGCAGCACAGGCCCATGGAATGGAATGCAGCCAGCCCCATAGAATATAATGCAGCACAGGCCCATGGAATGGAATGCAGCCAGCCCCATAGAATATAATGCAGCACAAGCCCATAGAATGGAATGCAGCCAGCCCCATAGAATATAATGCAGCACAGGCCCATGGAATGGAATGCAGCCAGCCCCATAGAATATAAAGCAGCACAGGCCCATAGAATGGAATGCAGCCAGCCCCATAGAATATAATGCAGCACAGGCCCATGGAATGGAATGCAGCCAGCCCCATAGAATATAATGCAGCACAGGCCCATGGAATGGAATGCAGCCAGCCCCATAGAATATAATGCAGCACAGGCCCATGGAATGGAATGCAGCCAGCCCCATAGAATATAATGCAGCACAGGCCCATGGAATGGAATGGAATGCAGCCGACCCCCCCTCCCCAATAGCTCCACAATTCAGTCATCACTCATTGATAAAAAAAAAACAAAACACTCTACTCACCTCTCTCCTCGTGCCCCGCGCTGCTCCGGGCTCCGGTCTCAGCAGATGCAGTCTGCCCGCCCGGTCACACTGCAGGTGCGCGATGATATGACGTCATCGCGCACCCGCAGTGTCAGCGGCCGGCAGAGCGGGGAATGATGGGAGAGGGGGCGTCAGCAGACGCTCTCTCCTCCATCATTGCATTCAACTGTACCGGTGTCTATGACGCCGGTATAGTTGAATGCGGGGCCGGGAGTGTGCCGCGACAGCGTGGGGAGTGTGCCGACAGCGGCACACTCGAGCGGCCCACTACTGCCATCGGCCCTTCTGGCATTTGCCAGAACGGCCCGATGGCCAGTCCGGCCCTGCAAGTGGGTATTGTTTTGCACTTTTTGAAACCATTGCACATTGTGCAATGGTGAAACTGGTACTCTCTATCTCTACCTCTTGCAATAACTAAGTGTATTGTGATATCCCCATCATGGTGTCTTTCAGCTGGTCTGAGAGAGACCCTTTGGCTAATTTTTTTGAAACCTTTGCACATTGTGCAATTGTGAAACGTGTACGCTCTATCTCTACCTCTTGTAATACCTGCATGTTCCTGACATGGGTTTCAGGCCTGAAAGACTGACTACAATACAGGCCCTTGCAAACACTGTATTCTGAATTTAATTCTAATGCTTTTGGTGTCTGGTAGAATCCAATTTACTGACATTGATCATAAAGCTCACCCAATTGCAGTATTATATTCACCTTACAGCAGCTTCACCCGCTATTACAGGGGTTCCATTGGGATCCAGTGGCAAAAATGAACTGTGGAACTTAGAAAACGCAGGTTTCATAGCATCTGGTGGCCCTCTGAAAATTAAAAGCGAGGAACATATAATGACATGGCGGTGGACATGGTGGTGGTGGAAGGCAAAGCCCAATATTCAAATGGATATGTTTGAAATGGCATTGTAAACGGATGGGGAATATGTATTCCACTATCTGGCTAACTGTTTAGCATGAGCGAGGGACCTCCTGAAAGTAGGAGTGAAAGCTCTCTTAAATGTATGATAAAGGGCCACCTGGAGGCCCTTACCAAACTCAGGTTTCATGGCAACTGCTGGCACTCTGTTAATGTCAGCGAGGGCCGCATAATGACATTACGGTCAGGGCTGCCACTAGGAATTTCGGGATCCCATACTGGCAAAATTTTTGGGGCCCCCTTGAGACTCCGCCCCAGCCCTGCCTCCATCCCTCAAACTGTCCACAGTCCCTCTGCTCTCTCTTGGAAAAACTCCACTTCTCACCAATCACACATTAACAGTTCCCATCACCAGATCAAAGATTTTTCTAAGCTGCCACCACGACAAGCTAGACTTTTTTGGCTGAGCACTACTCTACTCTAACCTATTAATCATTTGTTAAAATATCCAGTACAATTTAGGTATATTTTTATTTATTTTTCAATTTTTAAAATGACCAATAATATCAAATACAACCATGATCAGACACCATATTACCACCACATAGTGACTTATAATATCACATACAAGGAACAAATACCACCACACCATGTCCAGACCTCATATTACCACCACATGGTGACCAATAATACCATATACAAGGAACACATACCACCACACCATGACCGAACCACATATTACCAACACATAGTGACCCATAATACCACATACAAGGAACACATACTGCCACACCATGACAAGACCACATATTACCACCACATGGTGACTGAATACTACAATACTGAATAGTAATAAAAAACACAATACTTATATCACCATAAGTGGCATTACACACAGGAGATCTGTACTTAGTATGCAGTGTTTGTGTACAGGTAATACAGTGATCACCGGTGACATTATACATAGTAGCTCTGTATATAGTGTAAAGGTAATACCGTGATCAATCGTGACATTTTACACAGGACCGCTGTATATAGTATCCAGTGTATAGTATCAGTATACAGGTAACACACTGACTCACCAGTGATGTCTCTAGGTGAAGTCCTTCATCTTCGCTTTTCATCTTCATCCAGCACAGAACGCCGTCACTTCTTCCAGCCAGGGCTCGTCTCTACAGGAAATAACACAGTTATATAGAGCACCACTTGCAGAACACAATAGTTATTTTTTTCTCAAATTCTAAACTACTCCAGATATAGAAATAAAGGTGACAGTGTTGCTCTGCACAGTAACCGGACTGCCTCCCCCATTTAAAACAGTATCCTCAAAAAATAAAATAAATACATCACTGCAGTAATAATATAGCTTAATTAGTCCCTATGGTAATAATGTCCCCCATCCTGGCCCCCATGTGTCTCATTCCTGGCTCCAGCCATATGTTCTCCCATCCTGGCCCCATATGTTCTCCCATCCTGCCCCATCTGTCCTATGATCCTGCCCCATCTGTTCCATCTGTCTCCATTGTATCCATCCTGCCCCATGATCCTGCACCATGTGTCTCTGTCCTGCCCCATGATCCTGACCCACCTGTCTCCTTCCTGCCCCTGATCCTGCACCGTGTCTCCATCCTGCCCCATATTCCTGCCCCAGCTGTCTCCATACCGCGCCCGTGTCTCCATCCTGCCCCGTGTCTCTATCCTGCCCCGGGTCTCCAATACTGCCCCCTGTCTCCATTCTGCCCCACGTTCCTGCCCCATCTGCCTCCATCCTGCACCATGTCTCCATCCTGCCCCAGTGTCAAAAATCCTGCTCCAGTGTCTCCATTCTGCCCCATTTCTCCCATCCTGCCCCCTGGTCTCCATCATGCCCCATGTCTCCATCCTGCCCCGTGTCTCCATCCTGTCCCATATTCCTGCCCCATCTTTCTTCATCCTGCCCCATCAGATTCCATCCTGCCCCCATTCCATCCTGCCCCCGTGTCTCCATCTTGCCACGTGTCTCCATCCTGCCCCCGTGTCTCCATCCTGCCGCTGTGTCTCCATTCTTCCCCGTGTCTCCATCCTGCCTCCATGTTTTGATCTTGCCCCATGTCTCCATCCTGCCCTTTGTCTCCCATCCTGCCCCCTTGTCTCCATTCTACCCCTTGTCCCCATCCTGCCCTCTTGTCTCCCATCCTGCCCCATGTGTCTCATTCCTGGCTCCAGCCATATGTTCTCCCATCCTGGCCCCATATGTTCTCACATCCTGCCCCATCTGTCCTATGATCCTGCCCCATCTGTTCCATCTGTCTCCATTGTATCCATCCTGCCCCATAATCCTGCACCATGTGTCTCCATCCTGCCCTATGATCCTGACCCACCTGTCTCCTTCCTGCCCCATGATCCTGCACCGTGTGTCTCCATCCTGCCCTATGATCCTGACCCACCTGTCTCCATCCTGCTCCATATTCCTGCCCCATCTGTGTCCATACCATGCCCGTGTCTCTGTCCTGCCCCGTGTCTCTATCCTGCCCGTGTCTCCAATCCTGCCCCCTGTCTCCATTCTGCCCCACGTTCCTGTCCCATCTGCCTCCATCCTGCACAATGTCTCCATCCTGCCCCAGTGTCAAAAATCCTTCCCCCGTTTCTCCATTCTGCCCCATTTCTCCCATTCTGCCCCCTGGTCTCCATCGTGCCCCCATGTCTCCATCCTGTCCCAGTGTCTCAATCCTGCCCCCGTGTCTTCAATACTGCCCCCTGTCTCCATTCTGCCCCATTTCTCACATCCTACCCTCTAGACTCCATCCTGCCCTTGTGTCTCCATCCTGCCCTCATGTCTCCATCCTGCCCCGTGTCTCCATCCTGTCCCATATTCCTGCCCCATCTGTCTTCATTCTGCCCCATCAGATTCCATCCTGCCTTATGTCTCCATCCTGCCCCGTGTCTCCATCCTGCCTCTGTGTCTCCATCTTGCCCTGTGTCTCCATCCTGCCCCCGTGTCTTCATCCTGCCGCTGTGTCTCCATTCTTCCCCGTGTCTCCATCCTGCCCCCGTGTTTCCTTCTTGCCCCCTTGTCTCCCATCCTGCCCCCTTGTCTCCATTCTGCCCCTTGTTCCCATCCTGCCCTCTTGTCTCCCATCCTGCCCCATGTGTCTCATTCCTGGCTCCAGCCATATGTTCTCCCATCCTGGCCCCATATGTTCTCCCATCCTGCCCCTTCTGTCCCATGATCTTGCCCCATCTGTCCCATGATCCTGCACCATGTGTCTCTATCCTGCCCCATGATCCTGCCCCATATGTCTCCATCCTGCCCCATGATCCTGCACCATGTATCCATCCTGTCCCATATTCCTGCCCCATCTGTCTCAATCCTGCCCCTGTGTCTCCATCCTGCCCTGTGTCTCCATCCTGCCCCTGTGTCTCCAATCCTGCCCCGTCTCAATTCTGCCCCTTGTCTCCATCCTGATCCATGTTGCTTCCCCAACTGTATCCATCCTGCACCATGTCGCTATCCTACACCATGTCTTCATCCTGCCCCCATGTCTCCAATACTGCCCCTTGTCTCCATTCTGCCCCGTTTCTCCCATCCTGTCCCATGTCTCCATCCTGCCCCCATGTCTCCAATCCTGCCCCCTGTCTCCATTCTGCCCCTTGTCTCCATCCTGCCCCATATACCTGCCCCATCTGTTTCCATCCTGCCCCGTGTCTCCATCCTGCCCCCTGTGTCTCCATCCTGCCATATATTACTTCCCCATCTGTCTCCATCTTGCCCCATGTCTCCATCCTGCCCCATCAGTCTCCATACTGCCCCTGTGTCTCCATTCTGCCCCGTGTCTCCATTCTGCCCCCAGGTCTCCATTATGTCCACGGTGTCTCCATTCTGCCCCGGTGTCTCCATCCTGCCTCGTGTCTCCATCCTGCCTTGTGTTTCCATCCTGCCTCGTGTCTCCCATGGTGCCCCTTGTCTCCATTCTACCCCTCGTCTCCAATCCTGCCCCCTGTCTTCATTCTGCCCCTTGTATCCTATCCTGTCCCGTGTCTCCAATCCCGCCCCCGAATGGGTCTCATTCCTGGCTCCAGCCATATATTCTCCCCCTGGCCCCATATGTTCTCCCAAACTGCCCCATCTATCCCATGATCCTGCCCCATCTGTCCCATGATCCTGTCCCATAATCCTGCCTCATCTGCCCCATCAGTCTCCATTGTATCCATCCTGCCCCATGATCCCGAACCATGTGTCCCTCGTCCTGCCCCATGATCCTGACCCATCTGTCTCCATCCTGCTCCTTGTCTTCTTCCTATTACGTGTCTCCTAGCCTGCCCCGTGTCTCCCATCCTGCCCCCTTGTCTCCATTCTGCCCCTCGTCTCCAATTCTGCCCCTTGTCTCCTATCCTGTCCCCGTGTCTCCCATCCTGCCCCTGTGTGTCTCATTCCTGGCTCCAGCCATATATTCTCCCATCCTGGACCCATATGTTCTCCCATCCTGCACCTGTGTCTCCATCCTGCCCCGTGTCTCTAATCCTGCCCTGTCTCCATCCTGCCCCATGTTCCTGCCCCAACTGTCTCCATCCTGTACCATGTCTCCAACATGCCCCGTGTCTCCAATCATGCCCCGTGTCTCCATTATGCCCCCATTTCTTCCTTCCTTCCCCCCTGTCTCCATTCTGCCCCTTGTCTCCATCCTGCCCTATATTCCTGCCCCATCTGTCTCCATCCTGCCCCTGTGTCTCCATCCTGCCCTTGTGTCTCAATCCTGCTCCTCATGTCTCCATCCTGCCATATATTCTTGCCCCATCTGTCTTCATCCTGCCCCTGTGTCTTTATCCTGCCCCATGTCTCCATCCTGTCCCTGTGTCTCCATCCTGCACCCGTGTCTCCAATCCTGCCCCCTGTCTCCATTCTGCCCTTTGTCTCCATCCTGCCCCACGTTTCTGCCCCATCTGTCTCCATCCTGCACCATGTCTCCATCCTGCCCCCATTTCTCCCATCCTGCTCCTTGTCTCCATCCTGCCCCTGTGTCTCCATCCTGCCCCTGTGTCTCCATCCTGCCCATATGTCTCCAATCCTGCCCCCTGTCTCCATTCTGCCCCTTGTCTCCATCCTGCCCCATATTCCTGCCCCATCTGACTCCATCCTGCCCCGTGTCTCCATCATGCCCACGTGTCTCCATCCTGCCCCATATTCCTGCCCCATCTGTCTCCATCCTGCCCCCATGTCTCCATCCTGCCCCATCAGTCTCCATTCTGCCCCCATGTCTCCATTCTGACCCAGTGTCTTCATCCTGCCCCAGTGTCTCCATCCTGCCCCATGTCTCCATCCTGACCCTGTGTCTTCATCCTGCCTCCGTGTCTCCCATCCTGCTCCCTCCTCTCCATTCTGCCCCTTGTCTCCAATCCTTCCCCCTGTTTCCATTCTGCCCCTTGTCTCCAATCCCGCCCCCTTGTCTCCCTTTCTGTCCTGTGTAACCATTCCTCCCTTGTTTTAGGAGACCCCGCAATCTCAGAGATTCACTAGTTAGAGCTGATCTAGGATCTGACAGAAGATTACCCACACAAAGGTTCCTTCAGAACCCCAGAATGGGGACCTTCCCATGTCTCCACTGTGCCCAGTGCAGCAACGTCCAGAGGGGCAATTCATTCCACCGTCCACATTCTGGAAGGTCTTTCCCAATTAAAGGCTATTTTACCTGTGAATCATCATACGTAATCTACGTCATTAAATGTCCATGTGGTATGCTGTATGTGGGAGAGACGACCCGGTCTATCCGGGGGCGTACCTCTAAACATAAATCCACGATCAGATGTGGGAACAAACTTCTACCTATCCCACAGCACTTTATATCTAAAGGTCATAACATCTCACAATTAATGTTCCAAGTAATTGAACAGATCTCATTACCCAGACATGGAGGTGACAGACTGGCTTCCCTCAAACAGAGGGAATCCTTTTGGATCCATACCCTCGATACCCTACATCCTAGAGGTCTCAATAGAGATTATGACCTCACTTTATAAGGTTTGATACCCCTCTTCTTCAGTTATAAACCCCTCTGTTTTCTTACCAAAGATGTTTACTGTCTATGTTTACCTCATTGTTATCTTATTGTTACTATAAAAAATTCTGCATCATGTTATTTAATCTCATCACTGATATTTCAGCATTCTTAACAATGTTTATCTGTCTCTCTAGAGCCGACTTTATTGAAATTCAAGGACTCTTCTTCCTCTCTGCGGGGCACAGTGGATTGAGCACACATCACCCTTCTTCTCCACCAGCGCGGTCATTATCTTACGTCCTTTCCGCAACTCTTTAGCGTTGTATCCAGCGATATCTACGTAACGGTACACAAATCTAGTTGTCCCGCGTCCCCTAAGACAGCATCCACTGGTTGGCTAACACAAATCTGTCAGTCACGACAGCGGTACACGGCCACTTCCGGTACGTCATTTCCGGCCCGGCCGTCTCACACTAAAGGAACGCTGCACAGACACACTCTCACATTCGGGCATCACGCTGACAGCGGTGGACACCGCGTCAAGACCCGCACAAAAACAGGTAATCCCTCCACTATTTTTTGCCACCAAGACGCCGACTTACAGTCCTAAGCCTTACCAGAACAATTTACTTTCATTCACAGCACACAGACGTGCTTTCTGCTCGCCTTAAAAAGCATAATCCAGGTACCACTTATCTCCTAGGGGATCTCACGCTATGTGCACAAGTGCACCCCTATTTCTATGTTTTATCTCTATACAGCGGATATTTTTTTCCCCCTTTTCACAACTTAGATAAACCATAGAACCATCAGATCTACTGAGTGGATTCTCAGTTATTCCACTGTACGGTACGCAATTTTTCTATGCTCTCTCCACCTTATTCACCCATATTAGGGGGCTCTGGGTAATACTGTTGGCTCCTCCAGTTGTATTGGATTTTCAGCAAGCTATTCATTATGACCGTAAGATTCACTGTATATACCTTGTTTTCTTGTTTTCTTGTTTCTTTTTTCACTTTATTCTCAAATGTGTACATATTCACATATGTAACTACAGACGGATGTAATTGTTTATTTTGCTTATAATCTTGTAGTAACTGACGAAGGCCATACCAGGCCGAAATGTTTTGATCCTGCTACAGAATAATAAAAAATCTCAAATTCAAGTTGAGTGCCAGGTCTTTATAATCACATGCATATGGTTTGGGAACCTACCTGCGCACCACTATAGCTGTGCTCACGTGTTTTGATCCACTCCATTCTGCCCCAGGCAGGATGGAGCAACATTTTTCATGTGTTTCCATCCTGCCAGTGAAACATATTGCGTATTGCGGCTTGCCACTTTCAAGAAAAAAAACCTTTTCTCCTTACCTGGTTGCGCTCCTGCGGCGATGATCCCTCCAGGTGTTTGAAGCGCCCACTCGCTGGTGAATGACAATGACGTAAAACGCCGGCAACCTGCATGCTGACGTCAGCTGCCAGCCTCCGATTGGCTGGCGGTTTTAACTATTTCCGTGTGGGCCCGTATGGCAATATAGTAACTGAATCTGCATCTCAGATGCAGGTTCAGTTACTGCACTGGCAGGAGCCTCCATCTGGAGCCCGTTCAGCAGAAGTGATGCTGATTGGGCCCCATATGCCAGTCATGGCAGTAATGCACTGATGGCAGCCATGATGGCGGTGGTGTCAGGTGATGCCCAAAATTCAAATGGGCATGTTTGAAATGGCATTGTAAAGGTATGGGGAGAATGAGTTTCACTATCTTGCTAACTATTTGGCCTGAGGGAGTGTCCTAACAAATGTATAAGAGAAAGTCCTCACAAATGTTAAAATAAAAAATAAATAGTGATGAGCGAATATACTCATTACTCGAGATTTCCCGAGCATGCTCAGGGGTCCTCCGAGTATTTTTTAGTGCTCGGAGATTTAGTTTTTATTGCTGCAGCTGAATGATTTACATCTGTTAGCCAGCATAAGTACATGTGGGGATTCCCTAGCAACCAGACAACCCCCATGAAGGAAATAATGTTTTTTAGCATTTTTCCTTTTAAAAAATGTTTGGTTTGTTTTTTTTTTAAATCTGTAAAACCGGTGCAATAGTCTGACAACATTAATCCCAGATACCATGTGTGAGTCAGAAAGGCATGCAGGCATCTTCTTCATGCTGTTCCCACTTAGATTTAACTCTTTCCCATCAATTTCAGCTTTTTTTCTCATGCCTCTAGACCTGTTTGTTGGGTACAGCAGAAAAATATTCGGTTTTCCCATTGATTTGCATTGGATTCGTTATTCAGTACAAATACACGGATATTAGAAATTATTAGTGTCGATTTTCCCTAATCCAAATATTTCACCATTCGATCAACAATATTGATAAGTAAAATGTTGCATTTACCTAATCAAAGTGGCAATGCAATGGTATTTTAGTACTTACTCCCAATAAAGATGGGTAAAACCAAATTCACGAGTTCGGCGTTCGTATCGGACACTTACTGTGTGGTGCTAAAGCCAAACACATACTTTTCCCCGGAAGTCTGTAGAAATGTTCGGAGACCCAGGGTGAGAGAGATAGATTCATATTCTGGTTGAGGTTTGGGTACTATTTTAGTACCAGAACTGTACTTTGAAATGAGGTTTGGGTCAGGTACAAGAACCCTAACTTCCACAGATCAGCCCATCCCTACTCCAATTAATCACTCAAACAGAGATTAGACATAACAACTTCTAAAAACAGAATTCAAATCTAAAAAATGCACTTTAAATAATGTGGGTGCCTACGTCTAAAGATTTGAATGGCAGACCATTTGGAACAAAGACCAGAAAAAAATCGCAGGACATGTGAAGTATGGTGAAATAAAACGGGACTAGAAGGAAAGGATATTGTAAAAATGCCTCTATTAATGTGAATGGCAGATAAATATAAAGTGCAAGAGTGTTGGCACTAAGATAAAATCTAATCAATAAGAAAAAAAAGTAAAAAAAGATCAGAAAAGATCAGTGACCGCCTATAAAAATCATGAAATAATATCATGAAGATATACATAAAAAATTAATATATATAGCATTAATGTTGTATTGTAAATTAGTTGGAGAAATATCTAAAAATATAAATAAATATAAAATTTAAATAAATAACAAAAATAAATCCAACAGACTGGTAATGCTATACCACAAATCAATCTCAAATATTAAAAATGGTAAACAGATAAATCTGAATATAAGATATAGAATCATATGTTTTGGTCTATCTCCCAAATGAAAAAAAAACCATAATATTAATAAAAATAATAAATACCGCTATTCAGGAGAACATATCAAGTGAGGACTGCCCACATTTAATTTTATTTATTATTGATCTTTTGCAATTTACCTTAACACACAATTTTTTCATTTTCAAAGGGTCCTTCTACCTACAGCTCCAGGGGACAGCCATAGGGGCCTCCTTTGTCCCCTCCTAGGCCAACCTGTTCCTGGGGCTGTAGGAGAGAGATCGCTTCCTATCTGACTGGCTGCCGTTGGTGGAGCGCATCCCCCTTTGGACGCGTTTCATCGACAACATCTTTTTTGTCTGGCAGGATTCGATTGAGTCTTTACACACCTTCATAGGTGTATTAAATTCTAACAACATCAATTTGCACCTGACTTACCACTACCATTGGGACTCTATAGACTTTTTAGATGTCAAGGTTAAGAGGGACAAACATAATTGCCTTCAGACTGACTTATTCAGGAAATCTACTGCCTTATTACAATGCCCTATTACAAGCGTCTCCCTCACATCCACCAGCACTGATAAATTCTATTCCGATAGGCCTGTTTTTATGCCTACGGCGTATTTGTTCTAATGATCTTGACTTTGAGAAACAGGCAGAAGACTTAAGATCTAGGTTTATAGACTGTGGGCATAGTAAACGCTCAATAAAAAGAGCATACAACAAAACTAAACATATCACGCGGCATAATGCCCTATACACTACTCCACTACCTAAATCAAATAAACTTGTTCGATTTATCACCCAATTTAGTGGACAGGCAGATACATGGGCATGTTTCTTGTGCTCCAGCAACAGTCATAATTGCACCTGCCTCACATGATCAGCATCTGCATGCACTATCATCAGCACTTCCACGTCGCTTAATGCAAGCCATTTTGTTATCGCTAAATCTCTTGAAACCAAGTTTATTTTGAAGAAAAGAAAAAAAGTGGTCACCTGCAGCAATCAAAGCGGTTTTTGTGAGTTTACTCCACTGTATTATAACAGAAAGAATGCAAAAGTGTATGGATGATAATCAAATTCAATCCAGAAAAGTGTTTCAATACTCAGTTTTAGAAATCACAGAAATGTTCACAGACCATGTAAAACTGTATGTCTGAGAAATGGAAGCCTACAAAATTTTTAAAAGCTTTTTATTAGTTTTAGAGATCACACAAATGTACTCCACACTACGAAATAGTGCATAGCTGAGAAATGTAGCCCAGGAAAATGTTTCAATGATTTTTGGGTGTGTTATATAACACAAAAAGGACCTCAAAGCACTTAATATTTGATGGATCAAAATATATTAAATCTTTTGTCAATGGACTGCATAGGCATAATCCTTGTCTACAGACTGGATTCCTTTAATAATCCCTAATGATGTCAGGTGGCCAACCAATCACAGTAATGGCACAACCAAGATGGCTACGGTATTACAGTGACTCACAGGCATGCTTATTGCATGCTTAACAGGCAACAAAAGATGCGTGGCTGGGATTCGAGTTTTACATTGAGCACCGCCCATTACTAATCGAGTAATTAGCACATCTGAGCACCGTGATACTCAATTGATAACCAAGTATCTCTGAGCATGTTCACTCATCCCTAGTGCCAATTACTGATCTTACAGTATATAAGAAGTGGGAAGCTCACCTCTTTCCTTAAGGGACAGTCCCTCCCATGCATTATATCTGTAATTCTTCACCCCCACACGTATAATTACGTAGGTCACCATTCATACTATTTATATGTGGCCTACAATTATGTGTCTTATATGATAATTGAAATTAACATTGTTATTTGAACTCAGATTAGGGTACTAATTTTGCATATGTGACACTCCAGGAGTTCAGTTGTCACAGTGGTATTGCCTTCCTCACGGGGAGGGTGATGCCATGCTTGGAAGCGAGGAAAGATCCCTTTAACAGGTAGCACGTACACACAACACTGTTTTGACTCCAGGCCAGAAGTGGGAGCTCTGATCCAGTTTGTGGATGGCTTCCCTATATATTCTGGCTGGAGGAGGAGTTAGAATTCAATCTGTCAGAGAGGAGTAAGGAGTGAGGTGTGAAAAGCTGGGCCATGCAGACACTTGGTTCTGAAGCTCTTGAAAAGAGAAGAGAGGGACAGAGCAGTCTGTGAGAGACTGCGAGGGGAGAAGAGGCAAAGGAGAGGAAAGATACTGGGAGTGGAGCAGCGAGAGGGCTCACTCCAGACGTAACCGGAAGCCAGAATTCCAAGGTTGTGGGGGTAACTGTATTCCCCACAGCAGAAACCCTAGCGGGCGCTCCGCATACTTGATACATAATACATTTAAATGGAACCTCTCACCTTGGATAGTGCTATTTACCTGCAGATCTAGGGTTAAGGTTTAAGTAATTTCAGTGCTTCCTCACCACCATACTGAATGCCTGGAAAGCATACTGAAAGTGTGGCTATCAGAGAAAATAAACTTTTTTCTTCCCAGGAGCTTCCAGCTTTCAATCATGCGGTCATGCACGGAGTGGCTAAAGTCATAGCTCACATTGTGGCTCGCTATAATAATGTGAGTGGCAGCTGTAAGCATGCTCTGGTACTTTAATAGACAATCGGCTTTGCTACATGTCTGTGCAAAGTAAGCTGTCAAAGTGCCTGGGCACTACCACTCAGAGTAAAGTGAGCTGAACTCTAACTGCTCTGTGCCCACCCCATGACTGACAGCGATCCTGGGACTAAATAAATTTTATCCTGCTCGCCACACTTTCAGTAACATGCTCAGGCAGCTTTGTAATGTTATATACAGTGGGGAAAAAAGTATTTAGTCAGCCACCAATTATGCAAGATCTCCCACTTAAAAAGATGAGAGAGGCCTGTAATTGACATCGTAGGTAGATCACAACTATGAGAGTCAAAATGAGAAAACAAATCCAGAAAATCACCTTGTCTGATTTGGCAAGATTTATTTTGTAAATTATGGTGGAAAAAAGTATTTGGTCACCTAAAAACATGTAAGATTTCAGGCTCTCATAGACCTGTAACTTCTTCTTTAAGAGGCTCCTCTGTCCTCCACTCATTACCTGTAGTAATGGCACCTGTTTGAACTTGTTATCAGCTTAAAAGACACCTGTCCACAACCTCAAACATAAATTAAAAGGAGTTATGTGTTTGAAAAAATGCAGGTCCAGATGTGTTAAAAAATGGAAAATAATGGTTTAATCTACGCGTTTCAAAGTCCAAATGACTTCTTCATCAGGAAATTACCACATACATACAGAGACAGAGAAAGGTTGCTGTTTAAATAGATATAAAAAAATAATCATGTGAAAAACAGTGTCAGAGTTTATAGGGTTAACACATGATATGACATGATACATAGACTTGAAATATAAATAACAACAATTCCATAATTATGACAGTATTTTCTTTTTTATATAACACAATTGTAAAAGAAGAAGAGAAAAAAAAAAACAAAGGGACAAAGAAAATAAAAAGAGAAAATTAGAGGTCGGGGCAAGAACCTGGGATTTAAAAATAATAGATTCAAGTGGTGAGCTTTCTTGGTGATAAGATCCGTATGAGTCATCATTTCATACAAACAGCTATATACACTATAAAAGTGGCCATTAGTGTTGAGCGATACCTTCCGATATCGGAAAGTATCGGTATCGGATTGGATCGGCCAATATTCAAAAAATATCGGATATCGCCGATACCGATACCCGATACCAATGCAAGTCAATGGGACGAAAATATCGGAATTAAAATAAACCCTTTCTTTCCTTGTAGGTTAATTCTACATGAAGGAAAACAACTAACAATAATGTAGGATGTATTGGGGGAGGTGGCGGAGACATTAAAGGCATAGAGGTTTAGCCCAATCAAATAGAATAGCAGGAATTTTATTTTATTTTTTTAAGACGTTCGGAGTTACAAAGATATTGACTATGTTAAGATTTTTTTTATTTTGTCAGATATTGATGTTTCACTACTTCCACGCCCTTCACCTTCTTTTTTACTTCTCCCACACTTTCTTCTTCATCATCCTCAGCAGCAGCATCTTTGACATCAACTTTTTCTTCACCTTATTCATCTTCTTCTTCATCTTCTACCTATTATTTTTTTTGTTACATTCTTCATATTCTTTTTATTCAACTATTATTCTTCTTCATATTCTACTTCTTCATCATATTCTTATTTGTGACGAGCATTCCTGTAGTTGTTATCTATAAAAGTTTGAAGATTACACCTTCCATTCTGCCTGTCACAAAAGAGTTACAACAGGATTTGTCCACGTTCAGTTTGGCCTGCAGCAGCAGGCTTTATCCAGGGGCACCACGAGGAGGAACGGACTCACCCCCATACACTGCTTAGTCTTCTTCTGCTTATAATTTAGATAATATCTTTTGCTCTGATGTTTAGTCTTATGCTTAATGTTCTTCTGCTTTTTGTTGTGCAGCCTCTTGTTCTTCTGCTTCTCGGTCTTCCATGTCGTCATCTCCAGGGTCGTCGTCTCCAGGGTCGTCGTCTCCGGGGTCGTCGTCGTCACTGGGGTGGTCTCCAGGGTCATCGTCTCCAGGGTCGTCATCTCAGCGGTTGTCGTCTCTGGTGTCGTCGTCATCTTAGGGGTGGTCTTCCGGGTCGTCGTCTTTAGGGTCTTGAACTTGGAAATGTAGCAGAAGGTACAAGAAGGCTGAGAAAATGCCGAGAACCAGCTGATGGAACTGGAACTCGGATGGCTATCCGAAGGTCCAAGAGCCAATGGAACTACCGAGGACCAGCTGATGTTACTGGAACCTGGTTACTAAGCAGGAGGTACCCGTGCCAGAAAGCACTACCAAGGACCACCTGACATTGGTGGAACTCGGATACCAAGAAGGAGGCACCTAAGCCAAAGGCTCTGCCCGGAACCAGCTGACTGTACTGGAACCAGGATGGGGAGCAGAAGGTACAAGAGCAAAAGACACTGCCGAGAACCAGCTGATGGAACTGGAACTCGGATGGCTATCCGAAGGTACAAGAGCCAATGGAACTACCGAGGACCAGCTGACGTTACTGGAACCCGGTTACTAAGCAGGAGGTACCCGTGCCTGAAAGCACTACCAAGGACCACCTGACATTGGTGGAACTCGGATACCCAGAAGGAGGCACCTAAGCCAAAGGCTCTGCCCGGAACCAGCTGACGGTACTGGAACCAGGATGGGGACCTATTCAAGATTGTCTTCCTAGAGCCCCAACTAGTGGTGTTGGAGCAAAGGGTCAGCAGGGGGAGCAGAGTGTAGGCCGCAGCCTGCACTGGAGGCATTTGGAGATCTGTTGTGTCAGCGTGGCGTTTGCAGGACACGATGCCGGCTACACAGCAGGGGAACAGCTGGCGTTGCTGAACCCCACTGACACATTGGTGGGTGTTTTTCTCTGTGCAGCCAGCACTTCCGAGCACCAACTGGCGGTGTTAGAGCCCAGGGTCAGCAGGAGGAGCAGAGTGTAGGCCGAAGCCTAATTGGAGCAAATTGAAAGGAAACATTTAAACCCCCCTCAGGTGTTACAAACTAGAAGAGCCACCTTGTGCAGCAGTAATGCTGCACAAGTAAAAGATCGCTCTTTTAATTTTGCTCCTTGCACACGCTGAATGAAACATGTCTAAAATTTAGCCCCTTATACAGTCAAACTGTCTTGGAGGCGGGAATTTCCTTCTTAATGAGATGCAGCACAGCTGTCAAAAATACCACTTTGGTCCTGGGCGCCGCTTTTTGCTGTCCAGGAGTCTGCTCTGTTTTATCCCTTGGCCATGCTTTGTTAGCGCTGCCCGTCTTCTGACATAATTTGATGTCAGCCGGTGCAGTCGCGATGCCCATGAATCCCAGCCTCGCAGTGTCTTTTCATTTATTCACACTGCGGGGCTGGGATTCATGGCCTTGTGCAGTAAATATGTTCGCCTCTCACTCATGTCCTTACACCTGCTTCAGACTCTGCGGTTTCAGCTGATCCCTTATCGCATGCCACGGCCATGAAGCCGCACAGTCTGAAGAAGGCGGAAGGAGATGAGTGACAGGCGAAGATATGCACTGCTCATGCCCATCAATCACACCCTCGCAGTCAAAATAAATAAGACACTGAGGGGCGTTGTGTCGGGCAGAGCGGCCGCACAGGCGCAGCCAGCCTGCCAACCAATGATGTCAGAAGACAGGCAGCGCTACCTGCGCATGGGCAAGGTTGAACATAGCAGCGCAGGGTCCGTGGCAGATTCAAACAACGCTGATGATGAGGCGGCGCATGGCACCAAGGGGGTTGCTGCATGTCATTACAAAGGAAAGTCACACCTCAGGGACGGTTTAATGGTATCAGGGGACACATTTTATACATGTTGAGTTCGACGTGTGCAAGGAGAATAACTTAATGAGCCACCTTGTACAAATGCAGCATTACTGCTGTACAAGGTGGCTGTTATACATACAAACACCTGGGGGGGGGGACAGGTTCCCTTTAATTTCAGTTGTTGTGTCTGTGTGGCGTTTGCCGGCTACACAGCAGGGGAACAGCTGGCGTTACTGAACCCCACTGACACATTGACGGGTGTTTTTCTCTGTGCAGCCAGCACTTCCAAGCACCAACTGGCGGTGTTAGAGCCCAGGGTCAGCAGGAGGAGCAGAGGAGCAGAGTGAAGGCCGAAGCCTGCACTGGAGGCAGCTTTGTGTCTGCGTGGCATTTGCAGGACACGTTGCCGGCTACACAGCAAGGGAACAGCTGGCGTTACTGAACCCCACTGACACATTGACGGGTGTTTTTCTCTGTGCAGCCAGCACTTCCGAGCACCAACTGGCGGTGTTAGAGCCCAGGGACAGCAGGAGGAGCCGAGTGTAAGCTGAGGCCTGCTTGGAGCAAGTTGAAAGGGAACCCTTAACCCCCCCCCAGGCGTTTGTTGCTGAAAGAGCCAACTTGTGCATCACAAATGCTGCAAAAGGAAATGGTGGCTCTTTTAATTATGCTCCTTGCAAACGCCGAACTAAACACTTATAAAATGTGTCCCCTGATACCGTGAAATCGTCCCAGAGGTGGGACTTTCCTTCGTGGTGGGGCGCAGCACAGACGTTATTCCTACCCCCTTGGCGGGGGGCGCTGCATCCTCAGCGTTGTTGGAATCTGTCACCGAGCCGGCGCTGTTATGTTCAACCTCGGTCATGCGCAGTTAGCGCTGCCCGTCTTCTGACATCACTTGGTGTCAGGCGGGCTGTGCCTGTGCGGTCGCACTGTCCGGGATGCCACCTCGCTGTGTCGTCTAATGTAATCACAACGCGGGCCTGGGATCCATGGGCATGCGCAGTGCATATGTTTGCCTCTCACTCACCTACTTTCGGCTTCTTCAGACTGTGTGGCGTCACGGCCGTGGCATGCTATTAGGGATCACTTGACGGCGCACAGTCTGAAGAACGCGGAGGGAGATGAGTGAGAGCCTGAGGTGAAGATATGCACTGCGCATGCCCATGGGTCCCAGGACTGCAGTATGATGAAATCAGAAGACACTGCGAGGTGGGATCTCGGCCAACGCGGCCGCACAGGCCCAGTCCACCTGACACCAAATTATGTCAGAAGACGGGCAGCGCAAACAGTGCATGGCTAAGGTTGAACATAACAGTGCCGGCTCGGTGACAGATTCCAACAACGCTGAGGATGTGGCGCACGCTGCCAAGGGGGTAGGAATAACGTCTGTGCTGCGCCCCACCACGGAGGAAAGTCCCACCTCCGGGACGGTTTTATGGTATCAGTGGACACATTTTATAAGTGTTAAGTTCTGCGTGTGCAAGGAGCTTAACTAAAAGAGCAAAAAATTGAGTGAATAGCACCAGGACGCACAATGCTATAATGGAGCGGATGTATGCAACCCTTTTCCGACCCGCAACATGCGGTATAAATTATAACTGCAGAGTGGTGCTCAGCTTTCAAAAATCCAAAGACATGCAACACAAACAGAGAGCAGAGAGCGGAAAAAAGCGGCACTCACCAGAATCAGCGCAGTGAAGTTCTTTAATGTGTCATATTGTTAAAATACAACAGCAGGTTGTAGGCGATGAGGGTGCGGGGAGGGTGAGCTGGACGACAGTCATTTCACGCAATCAGGGACCCGTGGAAGCACTGATTGCGTGAAACGGCTGTCGTCCAGCTCACCCTCCCCGCACCCTCATCGCCTACAACCTTCTGTTGTATTTTAACAATATGACACATTCACTGTGCTGATTCTGGTGAGTGACGCTTTTTTCCGCTCTCTGCTCTCTGTTTGTGTTGCTAAACTAAAAGAGCTACCTTTTCCTTGTGACGCATAACTGATGCACAAGGTGGCTCTTTCAGTAACAAACGCCTAGGGGGGGGACAGGTTCCCTTAAATTTCAGTTGTTGTGTCAGCGTGGCGGTCGCAGGACACGTTGCCGGCTACACAGCTGGGGATCAGCTGGCGTTACTGAACCCCAAAAACAGAGGAGCGACTGTTGACTGTGCAGACAGCACTTCTGGGCAGCAACTAACGGTGTTGAAGCCCAGGGACAGCAGAAGGAGCAGGCGGGAGGTATTGCCGGCTACACAGCAGGGGAGCAGCTGGCGTTACTGAACCCCAATAACAGAGGAGCGACTGTTGACTGTGCAGACAGCTCTTCCGGGCAGCAACTGGCGGTGTTGAAGCCCAGGGACAGCAGGAGGAGCAGAGTGTAGTCCGAAGCCTGATTGGAGCAAGTTGAAAGGGAACCTTTAACCCCCCCAAGGCGTTTGCAGCTGAAAGAGCCATCTTGTGCAGCACTAAAGATGCAAAAGGAAAAGGTGGTTCTTTTAATTATGCTCCTTGCAAACACAGAACTAAACACTTATAAAATGTGTCCCCTGATACTGTGAGACCTTTCCCGGAGGTGGGACTTTCCTTCATAATGGTACGCAGCACAGCCGTCATTCCTAACCCCCGTGCTGTGCACCGCCTCCTCAGCGTTGTTTGAATCTGTCCCGGAGCCTGCGCTGTTATGTTATCCCTTGGCCATGCACACTTAGCGCTGCCTGTCTTCTGACATCATTTAGGTGTCAGGCTGGCAGCGCCTGTGTGGCCACGCTGCCCGAGATCCCACCTCGCAGTGTCGTCTAATGTAATCCCACTGCGGGCCTGGGATCCCTGGGCATGCGCAGTGCATATCCTCGCCTCTCACTCCCCTCCTTCTGGCTTCTTCAGACTGTGCGGCATTACGGCCATGGCATGCTATTAGGGATCAGCTGACGGCGCACAGTCTGAAGAAGGCGGAGGGATATGAGTGAGAGCCTGAGGTGAAGATATGCACTGCGCATGCCCATAGATCCCAGGCACGTAGTGTGATTAAATCAGAAGACACTGTGAGGCGGGATCTTGGCCAGCGCGGCCGCACAGGCGCAGCAAGCCTGACACCAAATTATGTCAGAAGACGGGCAGCGCTAAGTGTGCATGGCCAAGGGATAACATAACAGCGCAGGCTCTGGGACAGATTAAAACAACGCTGAGGAGGCGGCGCACGGCACCAAGGGGGTAGGAATGACGGCTGTGCTACGTCCCATTATGAAGGAAAGTCCCACCTCCAGGATGGTTTTACGGTATCAGTGGACACATTTTATAAGTGTTAAGTTCTGCGTGTGCAAGGAGCTAAACTAAAAGAGCTACCTTTTCCTTGTGCAGCAGTAATGCTGCACAAGGTGGCTCTTTCAGTTACAAACGCCTGGGGGGGACAGGTTCCCTTAAATTTCAGTTGTTGTGTCAGCGTGGCGGTCGCAGGACACATTGCCGGCTACACAGCTGGGGATCAGCTGACGTTACTGAAACCCAATAACAATGGGTCGTATGTTTTGACTGTGCAGACAGCACTTCTGAGCCTCAACTGGCGGTGTTGGAGCCCAGGAATTACAGTTCAGGTGGAAGAAAGATGAACACAACAGGAGACCTGGATACTGTAGACACCCAATTATTTAATCAGGAAGAGGAGTGGCAAATTCCTGCGAGATCCAGGCCTGGTTCATTTTCAGAAAAGTAAGCCGGTCAATGTTATCAGAGGATAGTCGCATGCGACGGTCTGTTAGTACACCACCTGCAGCACTAAAGACGCATTCCGATAATACACTAGCCGCAGGGCAAGCCAGCACCTCCAATGCATACTGGCTTAGCTCTGGCCATGTATCCAGCTTAGAGACCAAAAACTTGAAAGGGGAAGAGCCGTCTGGGAGTACAGTAAGAGGGCAAGACATGTAGTCTGTCACCATCTGACGGAACCGTTGCATCCTGCTGACTGGAGCCGTCTGTGATGGTGTAGACATTTGTGGCGGGCACACAAAACTGTGCCACAGTTGGGCCATACTGGTCTTGCCTTGGGCAGAGGCACTGCTTCTGCTCCCTCTTTGTGCAGAGCCTCCTCCACTGCCTCCAGGCACTGAGCTGCTTTGTAAAGCACTAGCAGCACTGCTCTCAGCTGGACTGGAGAAGATGATGGAATTCACCAGTGTGTCTTGGTACTCCTGCATTTTACGCTCCCGGCTCAACGGTGTGATGAGGCTTTGTAAGTTGTCCCAGTAGCGAGGATCTAGGAGGGTGTACACCCAATAATCAGCCATGTTGAGAATGTGGGCGATGCGGCGGTCGTTTCTCAGGCACTGCAGCATGTAATCAACCATGTGCTGCAGACTGCCAACTGGCCAAGAAACACTGTCCCCTGCTTGAGGCGTGATCTCTGCCTGCTCTTCATCACCCCACCCTCGCCGTACACACTGACTACTGGACAATTGTGTAACTCCCTCCTCTGGACAGATGTCTTCCTCCTCCATTGACTCCTCCTCATCCTCCTCACAAAGTGTCCCCTGCCTACGCCTTTGTGAGGAACCACGTAGCGCTGACTGACCAGAAGCTGATGGAAATGGTGACTCCTCATCCTCCACCTCTTCCACAACATCATCCCTTAGCGCTTGCAGTGTTTGTTGAAGCAGGCAGATAAGGGGGACAGTCATGCTGACTAGTGCATCATCTGCACTCGCCATCCGCGTGGAATAATCGAAGGGGCGCAAAACCTGGCAGACGTCCTTCATAGTGGCCCACTCTGTGGTTGTGAAGTCTGAACGGCGCGGAGTGCGACTTCTTTGCGCCTGATGCAGCTGGTACTCCATTACTGCTTGCTGCTGCTCACACAACCGCTCCAACATATGTAACGTGGAATTCCACCTGGTTGGTAGGTCACATATGATGCGATGTTCCGGAAGACGGAATCGGCACTGCAGAGCTGCAATGCGTGATCTTGCCGTGCTGGAACGCCGCAAGTGAGCACACTCTAGGCGGACCTTGTGCAGCAGTGCATCAAGATCCAGATAGTCCTTCAAAAAACTCTGCACGACCAAGTTTAGCACATGTGCCAGACATGGGATGTGAGTGAGGTTGCCGAGGCCCAGAGCTGCCACCAGATTTCGGCCATTGTCACACACTACCATGCCTGCCTGGAGATTCGCTGGCACAAACCACACATCGCTCTCCTGCTTGATGGCATTCCAGAGCTCCTGCGCTGTGTGGCTTCGATTCCCCAAAGAATTTAATTTCAAGACGGCCTGTTGACGTTTGGCCACGGCTGTGCTCATGTCGGTCGTAACAGGTAAACGTTCACGGGTCCATGTGGAGGTGGACTGTGACGGCTTCTGCAGCGATGATTCTGAGGAACTTGCGTATGAGGAGGAGTCAATGCATACAGACTGGATTCCTGCAATCCTTGGAGTGGGCAGGACACATCCTGCGCCACTCGCACGATCTGTACCCGGCTCAACAACAACCCAATGGGCAGTGAGGGAAAGGTATCGCCCCTGTCCATGGTGACTGGTCCACGCATCGGTGGTGAGGTGGACCTTGCTACTGACGGCGTTCAGTAGCGCGTGTTTTATGTGTCCCTCCACATGCTTGTGCAGGGCAGGGACGTCTTGCCTGCTGAAATAAAAGCAGCTGGGCACATTGTACTGTGGGACTGCCAATGCCATCAAGTCACGGAAGCTGTCAGTCTCCACCAGCCTGAATGAGAGCATTTCAAGGGACAGTAATTTTGCAATGCCAGCTGTTATGATGACCTGGTGGTTAGGAGCACTAGGAATGACCTGATGAGCAAACTAGTAATACAGGACAAGCTCTGGGAAGTGGGAGCTCTGCTGACCGCAACCCCTGATCCTATCACAACAACTAGAAATAGCCGTGGAGCGTACCTGACTCTGCCTAGACGCCTCTTCACAGCCTAAGAGCTAACTACCCCTAAAGATAGAAAATAAGGCCTAACTTGCCTCAGAGAAATTCCCCAAAGAAATAGGCAGCCCCCCACACGTATTGACTGTGAGTTAAGATGGAAGTCACAAACACAGGAATGAAATAGGTTTCAGCAAAGGAGGCCAGACTTAACTAAACAGACTTGAGGATAGAAAAGTTATCTTTGCGGTCAGCATAAAAAACTACCAAAAAACCACGCAGAGTGTGCAAAAGAGACCCCACACCGACTCACGGCGTGGAGGTGCCACTCTGCATCCCAGAGCTTCCAGCTAGCCAGGCAGAATCATGATAGCAAGCTGGACAAAAAACAGTGGTAAACAAATAAGCTAGCAGGGACTTAGCTTTTGCTGGAGTAGACAGGTCATCCGAAAGATCCAAGAGCAAACTGAACCAGTACTAGGACATTGACAGCTGGCATCCAGTAACGATCTAAGTGGAGTTAGATAGAGCAGCCAGCCTAAGACTAAACGAGGTCAGCTGAGGAAGGAACCTCAGAACCAGCAGCTCCACTCACAGCCACCAGAGGGAGTCCATGGACAGAACTCGCCGATGTACCATTCATAACCACCGGAGGGAGTTCGAGAACAGAATTCACAACAGCCAGCATTTAGAGCCTGTGCTCGGGGGTGGTTTGCCGAGAATGGCCGCCTTTTTTCCCATGCCTGTACTACTGATGGCTGTAGACTGGGCTGGGAGTGTGAGGATGACTGGGAACATGGTGCTGTGGGTGGAATTACAGTGAGTCTCTGGACAACAGTGCCAGAGGTTCTTCCATGGCGATCCTGGGAGGAAGCCGAACCAGCTGTGTGTGAGCTGGAGGAAGAGGCAACAGGAGCTGAAGAGGTGGTAGCTGCCGCTGTTGGTTGGCCTAGGTCTTCAGTGTGTTTTTGTAACTCCACCACATTCCTGGTTTGCACATGTTTCCACATATTTGAGGTATTGAGGTTGCTGACATTTCTCCCTCTTTTGACTTTCTGATGACACACCTTGCATTTGACAAAGCAAATGTCATCTGCAACTGTGTCAAAAAAGGACCAGGCACTGCAAGTCTTGGGAGCGCCCTTTTCGGCTTTTGGAAGAGGCATGCTCCTAACGGGTGCCGAAGTGGAGGCTACAGGCTCTGCAGTCTTCCCCCTCCCTCTCCCTCTTTGGCCCATTCGGGGAATCTCTTCCTCAGAGCTGCTCCCACCACCTTCCTGTTCCTCACGCCACGATGGGTCAAGGACCTCATCATGTACACTACCCTCTGCCACCAACTGCTCCTCCTGGGTAGTCTCGGCAGCACAGCACGCACCAGAAAGTGGCACCTGAGTGTCATCATCAGATGCGTACTGCGGTGTGGTGACCTGAGGCACTGGCCCACCCGCCTCTTCAGAGTCAGAGAGACAAAGCTGTTGGGCATCACTGCACACTGCCTCTTCTTCCATTTCTCCAATGCTGCTTGGCTGGCCCCCTGTTTCCAAGTCAAGAGATTCAGAGAACAGAAGTAGAGATGGCTCCTGTCCTGGGCTCTCTGACTGCCTGGGCAATTTGACAGGTGGTGAAGAAACAGATGGGTGCTCTCCAGTGCTCTGTGCCTGAGAGGATGTGGCACTAATTGAAGTCGATGCGTTAGCTGCCATCCATCCGACAACGGCTTCAATTTGGTCTTCACGCAGCAGCGGTGTATGGCGCTCTCCTACAAAGCTGCGCATGAAGGACTGTTCCCTGCTGAAACTGGGTGATGATGAGTCACCGGTGCCCGCAGCAGGCACAGAATCCCCACGTCCTCTCCCTGCTCCACGCCCACGCCCACGTTCCTTACTCCCTGCCCTCTTCATCTTGGTTGACTGATAAAGATAAGCAGAAAAGTACTAAGGGCTTAGTGTGCTTATTCCTGAACAGCTCCTAACAGGTATAAGAAACACTAATTTTCTAAAGTGTGGACTAGACTTTAATATGAGATAATGTGGCCTACACAACTGTAAAGTGGTTTGTTTGTTGAACTTTATTTTTTTATTTTTTTGGGGGGGGCAGAACTGACTACAGAGCGAGCTGCACTCACACGGAGACCGTGCAAACAGCCGTAAACGGCGCTGCAAGGCCCAAAAAATCTCTTCTATGTTATCCTATGTAGTGTTTTTCCACAATTTAGCTGAATACGGGTGGAAAGCCACTAATAGGAAATATTTGAAAAAATGTGCAGCAGGCTGCACTATTAGCAAAAAAGGACAATGTATTTTACGGTATGAGGCAGTGACGCACCCTGAGCTGAATACAACCGGCTGTGGCTGCACACAGACTACAGGGTGAGCTGCACTCACACGGAGACCGTGCAGACAGCCGTAAATGGCGCTGCAAGGCCAAAAAAAACTCCTCTATGTTATCCTATGTAGTGTTTTTCCACAATTTAGATGGATACGGGTGGAAAGCCACTAATAGGAAATATTTGAAAAAACAGTGCAGCAGGCTGCACTAATAGCAAAAAAGGACAATGGATAGAACAGTATGAGGCAGTGAAGCACCCTGAGCTGAATACAACCGGCTGTGGCTGCACACAGACTACAGAGTGAGCTGCACTCACACACACACACAGAGACCTTGCAGACAGCTGTGAAAACAGCGCTGCAAGGCAAAAGCAAGGTTCTCACACAGCGGTTGCTAAATTAGCCTGGGTAAAGCACAATGAAGCGAATCGCTATCTCAACTGGCCCTCAGTCAGAACACAGCATCCTGTCCTTAACTGAATTCACAGCAGAGTGAGCCCGAAATGGCGGCAGCGATTTTTATAGTGCATCATGACATCATTTCAGCAGCCAATCACAGCCTTGCCAGTAGTTACATGCCCACCATGCAGAACAGGATGTGCCCACACTTGTAATCATTCCTCATTGGCTGAATTCGTGCAGTTTGAATTCTGGGAACTTCCGATTCCGGTATCCGATATGCGGTAAATATTGGAACTCGGTATCAGAATTCCGATACCGCAAATATCGGCCGATACCCGATACTTGCGGTATCGGAATGCTCAACACTAGTGGCCATTATACTAAATGGCTAAACAATATCCCTACTAACCAATTTCGCAGAATAAGAAAAAATTGTAGCTTGGATAATGACTTTAGAGATCAAGCTGCTATATTACATGAGAGATTTTCTGCTCAGAAATATCCATGTGAGTTAGGGTACCGTCACACAGTGCCATTTTCATCGCTACGACGGCACGATTCGTGACGTTGCAGCGTTGTATAAGTATCGCTCCAGCGTCGTATACTGCGGTCACACATTGCAATACACGGCGCTGGAGCGATAATTTCATGACGTATTTGCGATGTAGAAGCCGTTGGTTACTGTGCGCACATTGTATACAACCTGTGTCACACAATGCAATCATGCCGCCACAGCGGGACACTAGACGACGAAAGAAAGTTTCAAACGATCTGCTACGACGTACGATTCTCAGCGGGGATCCGGATCGCAGTAGCGTGTCAGACACAGCGATATCGTAAATGCATCGCTGGAACGTCACGAATCGTGCCGTCGTAGCGATCAAAATTGCACTGTGTGACGGTACCCTAAATCAAACGCGCATACAACAGCTCATTGGATGTCAATCAGGGATTACTGTTGGAAAATAGGATTAAAGGGAATCTGTCACCCCATTTTAGGCCTATCAGATAAGGCCACCGCCATCAGGGGCTTATCTACAGCATTCTGGAGTGCTGTAGATAAGCCCCTGATGTAACCTGAAAGATAAGAAAAACAAGTTAGATTATACTCACCCAGGGGCGGTCTGTCCGGGTTCGGTGGCTCCCATCTTCATGCCATGATGTCCTCTTCTTTGCTTCCTGCTGCGACTCCTGCACAGGCTTACTTTATCGGCCCTGTTGAGGGCAAAGCAAAGTACTGCAGTGTGTAGGTGCCGGGCCTCTCTGACCTTTCCCGCTGCCTGCGCACTGCAGGTCACTAGACCATTGTAAACAATAAAACCTATAATGATTTAAAAATCAGCCCCATTGAACATATTCCCAGAAATGTCCCTAATAGAACACAAAAACTTAATAGGAAAGAGATTTATTGGATTTACAGACTCAACATTTTAAAACCACACGGGTTGAATGAAATTTCTGAAGTTTTTTGTAATATTCACAGCAAATGTTTTTTTTTTCTTTTTCTTATTTATTATTGTAATATTAATTCAAGTCAATAAAATAATTTTAATTCAATTTTTCACTTTTTTAGGTAAAACATTTTTTAGCACTTGCTCACTATTTAATAGAGTACCTTCTAGTCTCGAATAGTGAGTATTTGTTTCCACCACAGCTATCATCTTCATATGGTTATTTTCACTATTTAGTAAGATTCGCGTTCATAATAAACCTTACAATTAAAAAATGTTATTTTGCAGATAAATTATACTGAACATAAGCTCATGGCTTAATAACTTTTTGTCTCGAATCATCAAGCCAATCAGTTTCACTACATCTCTCACTTCTATATATCTATAAAATTGTCATTACCTAGTAAATACACTTTTTTAATTAATCTTATAAGAAAATAGGTCTCTGGATGCATTTGTTTTGCTCTCATGTCCATTAATTAATGTTGGTGCATTCTACCCACCCCAAGGTTGCTTTTTCTGATTGCTGGCGTTGTTTTGTCATCTCGCCTCTGCTCCACGGAGGCGAGTTTAATGAATAACCTATATCAAAGGGTCTATTTGAGTTTTAATCTTGCCCTCATCCTACTTTTTTGACATTATAGTTACAAGTCTTACTCACCCTTCATTTTTTTTTCTTTAAATTCCAGGACCTTGAATATCTGCGATGTGTACAGATTGCTTTGCTGGCTTGCTGTATGTCACTCTCTGGGGGATATTTTTACCAATATCTTCCAGAGTATCCGTGTGCTGTCTCCTTCTTCCCTTTTTTTTCACCATTCCTGTTTGAATATTCAGGGTGGTTCCCACGACTGACGTCACTACTTGTGAAACAACCATGATGACTATGTAACACCCCAGGTAACCGGTTGTTACAGTGATGTTGCCTTCCTTTCGGGGAGGGCAGTATCATGCTTGGAGGCAAGGAGGATTCCCTTTACCAGGTAAGGCACCCACATTCAACACATTCTGAATCCAGGCCAGAAGAGGGAGCTCAGGACTTGGATTCAGGGGAGCTTCCCCATCTTTAAGTGTTCTGGTCTGGATGAGAAGTTAGGTTAGTTGGTGAGAGACAGAGGAGAGAGAAGGAAGTCTGGAACTGAGTGCAGACAATGGAGCAATGCAGCCAGGATGGAGCTGCAGCTCCAGGGAAGGATGTGAACCCGAGGGGTTGGATGTAGTGGAGCTATTGAGGAAAGGAGCACAGTGGAGATAGCAAGGGGCTCAGAGGGGAACTGTGACTGGGCACCCTCAGAGCCGAAGCGCAGGAACCGGGCACTGGGAGCCCGAGGCTGTGTTGTACTCTAGAACACATAGCAGAACCAGAGGGTATAGGACTGTATGTTATTTCCCCACACCATGCCTGGAGGCGAAGCAACACCTGAAGAGCCAGGTCGTGATAAGAGACCCTATATAACGGCTGAAGCTGCCCACCATACAGATACCTGTCTCAGGGCAGGAGGGTGAGGACTTTGCAGGCAAGCTACAGGGAGCAGGGACCTCGCATACTAGTGCGAGTAGGAAGGCTTACGGAGCTCACCTGGGAGAGGGATCCACTATTGCCTCCAGGCCGGCCAGACCACATCAGCACCTGTTGCCTGGTACCCTGGACTGTGGACTGCTACCACCAGTAAACAAGGTAAAGACTTTACAACTCTGTGTCATCCGTTATTTACCGGCAACCCACCTTCCTCACCATACACCTTGGGAGCCCTGGGGACCCTTCGTCACCTGTGGGAAGCATCACCATATTGCTGCAACAACAACACCCCAGAGGATCCCTTTAAGCAGTGTCAGTCCCCTCTGCCTCTGACCGAGATCTACAGGTGGCATCACGAATAGACTTTATTACCAAATCCCTTTTAAAGACCTTTCCCCTTATAAAGTGAGCGCCCAGGGCCACGGACCGGGTCGTAGCCACTGTGACATCCCCTTTAAGAGAGATCGGACCCGGTACCGAGTATCCCCACTGCCCAGGCAGGCAACTCAACTACACACCAAGGTGTTCCCGTGTTGTGCATTGGTTCACTATGGATGAGGAGTAATTAAACAACCTTATAGGTTTTAAATAATGACACAGGTTTTTCTTAAATATAATTGTTTTTATTATGGAATATCTGAATATTTAATCTAACTTTTTTTAACTAACAAGAACCTATGAAATAATATGATGGAACTGGCCATTTTTAATTAATTTAGCAATTTCTCTAAGGATAAATATATATATTTTTTATTAAGATTTTATATCCGAACTTTATTAGAAAATTATAATATTTCAAACACATTTTCAGCTATGTTTTTAACCAATAAAATATGAAATAGATATTTTCCCTTTTATTAAATGATGGTGGATATCCTTCCATTCTCCAATGATTCTCATCTGAAATGATGGCTCATACGGATCTTATCACCAAGAAAGCTCACCACTTGAATCTATTCTTTTTAAATAACAGGTTCTTGCCCCGACCTTTCATTTTTTCTTTTTATTTTCTTCGTCCCTTCGTTTTTTTGTTCTCTTCTTCTTTTACAATTGTATTATATAAAAAATAAAATACTGTTGTGATTATATTTCAAGTATACGTATCATATGTCATATTATGTGTTAACCCTGTGAACTCTGACACTGTCACATGATTATATTTGTTTCCATCTATTTAAACAGCAACCTTTCTCTGTCTCTGTATGTATGTGGTAATTTCCCAATGAAGAAGTCATTTGGACTTTGAAATGCGTAGATTAAACCAGTATTTTCCATTTTTTTAACACATCTGCACTGAATTTTTTCAGCAGCGCAGATTATATCCACAGAACTCCTTTTAATTTATCTTTGATACTGTCACTAGCTGACCCATGGATCTATTGCAGCTGATATCTCTTCGATATCTACATGCTTTACCAAAAGCCTGTATCAGGTTAGTAGAATCTAAGTGTATGCTTTATATATCCACCGGATTAGACCCTGTCTTCTCTGATCTCTACTGCAGTTTTATCGTTCACAACCTCAAACAGTCACACTGCAAACTCCACTATGGTGAAGACCAAAGAGCTGTCGAAGGACACCAGAAACAAAATTGTAGCAATGCACCAGGCTGGGAAGACTGAATTTGCAATAGGCAAGCAGCTTGGTGTGATGAAATCAACTGTGGGAGTAATAATAAGAAAATGAAAGACACGCAAGACCACTGATAATCTTCCTTCATCTGGGGCTCCATGCAAGACCCTCCCCGTGGGGTCAAAATGATCACAAGAACGGTGAGCAAAAATCCCAGAACCACACGGGGGGACCTGGTGAATGACCTGCATAGAGCTGGGACCACCGTAACAAAGGCTACCATCAGTAACACACTATGCCACCAGGGGCTCAGATCCTGCAGTGCCACACATATCCCCCTGCTTAAGTCAGTACATGTCTTGGCCCTTCAGAAGTTTGCTTGAGAGCATTTGGATTATCCAGGAGAATATTGGGAGAATGTAATTTGGACTGATGAAACCAAAGTAGAACTGCTTGGTAGAAACAAAGCTCGTCGTGTTTGGAGGAGACAGAATGCTGAGTTGCATCCAAAGAACACCATACCTACTGTGAAGCATCGGGGTGGCAACATCATGCTTTGGGGCTGTTTCTCTGCAAAGGGACTGATCCATGTACATGAAAGAATGAATGGGTCCATGTATCGTGAGATTTTGAGTGCTAACCTCCTTCCATCAGCAAGGGCATTGAAGATGAAAGGTGGAAGGGTCTTTCAGCATGATAATGATCCCAAGCACACACCCCGGTAACGAAGGAGTGGCTTTGTAAGAAGCATATGAAGGTCCTGGAGTGGTCTAGCCAGTCTCGAGATCTCAACCCCATAGAAAACCTTTGGAGGGAGTTGAAAGTCTGTGTTGCAGGCCCCAAACTTCACTGCTCTAGAGGAGATCTGCATTGAGGAATGGGTCAACATACCACCAACAGTGTGTGCGAATCTTGTGAAGACTTAGGCTACTTTCACACATCAGGTTTTCAGTGTCAGGCTAAATCCGGCGAATGTTGGAAAAACTGGATCCGGCGCAGATTATGAAAAACTGATGTGACGGATCAGTTTTTTTGATGGATCCGGCTAGCATATTTAGATTATTGGATAAAAAAAAAAATTGGAGCATGCTAAGTTTAAAATACCAGATCAGGGCACCGGATCCGCCTTTTTCCGGGTCCGGCACCTTCCAGCTCCCATAGGCTTCCATTCCATTTAGCACAGACATATTTTGTTTCAATATATGAGGCTTGTTTATCTGGCAATTTTAAATTGTGCTTTATTATTGGTTACTGAGAAGTCCCATCAAAATGCCATGCTTTTCCTATATTTTAACAAAACCACATCAGTAAGCCGGTTCATGGTTTGTAGAAAATCATAACCCATTTTGTGTTTTATCAGTTATATCTTTAACAATTGTAACTTTAAAACTGCTACAATAATATTTGTTCCTAATACTTTCAGTGATAAAAGCTCCCTAAGAATAGGAAGACGAGCAGCCGAAAGAAGATTAAGAACAAACAGTAAAATCTCCTTAAAGGGCCACTGTCACCCCCCTCCAGCCGTTATAAACTAAAAGAGCCACCTTGTGCAGCAGAAGCTTCCTCGGTGAATCTCCCAACGGCTGTCACTCTTCTCTTCTGGGGATGTGGTCGCCGCCTCCTGAGCGCTGTTTCTTCTTAAATCCGGCGCCTGCGCTGTGCGTGCCTGCCTGGGACAGGCGCAGTCTTCATTGTCCGTCATAGGTCAGATGCAGGGTGCCTGACTGCGCCTGTGCCGGCAGTGCATCCACCCTGTTGCTGAATCCCCGCCCCGCACTGTGTTATTCATTATGCACAGTGCGGGGCTGGGGTTCCTGGGCATGCGCACTGCGCTGTTCAGACGCTCCCCCAGCTCAGACGCTCCCCCAGCTCCCCCGCCTTCCAGCGTTGTTATTTGCGGCTGCTTCATTCCAAACGCTGGCAAGGAAACCTGTATATTACGGCAACGCTGGAAGGCGGGGGACCGGGGGAGCGTCTGAACAGCGCAGTGCACATGCCCAGGAACCCCAGCCCCGCACTGTGCATAATGAATAACACAGTGCGGGGCGGGGATTCAGCAACAGGGTGGCCACACTGCCCGCACAGGCGCAGTCCGGCACCCTGGATCTGAGCTATGAAGGACAATGAAGACTGCGCCTGCCCCAGGCAGGCACGCACAGCGCAGGCGCCGGATTTAAGAAGAAACAGCGCTCAGGAGGCGGCGACCACATCCCCAGAAGAGAAGAGTGACGGCCGTTGGGAGATTCACCAAGGAAGCTTCGGACCGCCTCCAGGTCTAAGGACAGGTTATTTTGTACAAATTTTAAAACGCTTTATTGAGGGAATAACTGAATCAAAAACTAAAAGAGCCACCTTGTTAGACTGCAGCATTACTGCTGCACAAGGTGGCTCTTTTAGTTTATAACGGCTGGAGGGGGGTGACAGTGGCCCTTTAAGCACTAACATGAAAAGGAATAGAAGTCGTTATTTCACTATTCCACTTTTGATGCATTAATAGATAAGATGGAAAAACTTTTCCAGGCAAGATGTGATTGTCTTAATTTGCAGTGGGAACAGTTTGCTCTGTCTGATGAAGCCGCCAGTACAATGTGACCAGGTTGTACTGATTTTGAATGAAATTGTGGTTTAATTATATTCCTACTGGCGGTGTCTACTTGATTCTAACAGCGCTAAACTAAAGGTTCCGGGATCTGATTGTATCTGTCACAGACGTAGCAGACTGGATAATGGCAATCCTTGTTTTGCAGGTATTAGCAGCCCTTTCCCTTTTCTTCATAAGCTGACATTTTGCACTGTGCTTCATCTGGTTGCCAAGTTCTGATATCCATAATTTTGTTGTTGCGAGAAACGCTATAGTTTATACTGATACCATTTTTGGGCACATATGACTTTTTAACCATCTTTTGTTTCATTTTATTTTTTGGTTTCTAGTTTACCCTTACGTTTATTTGTTAGTGTTTGGTATATCCAGGGGCTGGCTGGCAAATTTTGGCCTGGGGGGCAAGTACACAGCAGCGGCCCATCCTTATTGTGTTTACCTCTGGCTGATTTTAAAAGGGAGTAGAGGCTACAAGGGTTTAAAAAGATAAAGTCGGAGTAATGATGGGATAGTTGTGGTCAAATACTGACTAAATTCTCATTCACTTCTCTCAGAGAGTTGTCTCAGACTCTAGTCGGCTCGTGAACAGCGCAAGTATGCAAACTCCTACTTGCAATCACTATGCTGGCAATTCCAGGGAATTGTGACCATGTGCACAGTGCTCTGTCATGATTCAGTAATGTGCCATCACACAGAGTCACTGCAGAAAATCATCTAGAGCCCAGAAAACAGTGTTGGGAAATATAAGTGTGTGGCTTGGAAATTGCATTTTGTCCTCATAGAATTGATTCATATATACTCACCTCCATTGTAAAACAAAACAGTCCACCTTAAGGCCGGCGTCACACTTGGCGTAAGACAATACGCCACGTATTATACGTCCATACTACGGCCGTAATACGGAGAAATGTTCCCAAAATAGTGATCCGTAGTCAGGGTGTTTCAGCGTATTTTGCGCATGGCATCCTCCGTATGTAATCCGTATGGCATCCGTACTGCGAGATTTTCGCGCAGGCTTGCAAAACCGACATCTAATGGATTTATGTGCTCAAATGTTAGGGAAAACATATATACAGTATATATATATATATATATATATATATATATATATATATATATATATATATATATGTCATTGTGACACATATATATATATTCTGTATTTAGATTTCAATCAGCGCGATATATGTGAACAGCCGGTAATTCAATTGCCGGCTTTTCATTTCTCCTGCACAAACCCGACAGGATATGAGACATGGTTTACATACAGTAAACCATCTCATATCCCCCTTTTTTTTGCATATTCCACACTACTAATGTTAGTAGTGTGTATGTGCAAAATTTCAGCGCTGTAGCTGCTAAAATAAAGGGTTAAATGGCGGAAAAAATTGGCGTGGGCTCCCGCGCAATTTTCTCCGCCAGAGTGGTAAAGCCAGTGACTGAGGGCAGATATTAATAGCCAGGAGAGGGTCCATGGTTATTGGCCCCCCCGTGGCTAAAAACATCTGCCCCCAGCCCCCCCAGAAAAGGCACATCTGGAAGATGCGCCTATTCTGGCACTTGGCCACTCTCTTCCCACTCCCTGTAGCGGTGGGATATGGGGTAATGAAGGGTTAATGCCACCTTGCTATTGGAAGGTGACATTAAGCCAGATTAATGATGGAGAGGCGTCAATTATGACACCTATCCATTATTAATCCAATTGTAGGAAAGGGTTAAAAAACACACACACATGATTGAAAAGTATTTTAATGAAATAAACACAGCGGTTGTTGTAATAATTTATTGTTCTCTCAAATCCATTTGCAGTCCCTCGCTTGGCAACATAATAAACGCACAAGATACATACCTTCTGATGTACTGTCAGGTCCAACGATGTAATCCATCTGAAGGGGTTAACTAATATTACAGGCAGGAGCCCTGCTATAATGCAGCTGTGCTCCGTGCTTGTAATTCCCCTGCGAGTGAATGAAATGTAGGTCATTGACCTACATTTCATTCATTCGCGGTGAGGCGCCCTCTGGTGGATGTTCTCATGAACTGCAGCCTGGGAACTTTTTCCCACGCTCCAGGTCATATGAGGACATCCACCAGGGGGCGCATCACCGCGAATGAATGAAATGTAGGTCAATGACCTACATTTCATTCATTCGCAGGGGAATTACAAGCACGGAGCACAGCTGCATTATAGCAGGGCTCCTGCCTGTAATATTAGTTAACCCCTTCAGATGGATTACATCGTTGGACCTGACAGTACATCAGAAGGTATGTATCTTGTGCGTTTATTATGTTGCCAAGCGAGGGACTGCAAATGGATTTGAGAGAACAATAAATTATTACAACAACCGCTGTGTTTATTTCATTAAAATACTTTTCAATCATGTGTGTGTGTTTTTTAACCCTTTCCTACAATTGGATTAATAATGGATAGGTGTCATAATTGACGCCTCTCCATCATTAATCTGGCTTAATGTCACCTTCCAATAGCAAGGTGGCATTAACCCTTCATTACCCCATATCCCACCGCTACAGGGAGTGGGAAGAGAGTGGCCAAGTGCCAGAATAGGCGCATCTTCCAGATGTGCCTTTTCTGGGGGGGCTGGGGGCAGATGTTTTTAGCCACGGGGGGGCCAATAACCATGGACCCTCTCTAGGCTATTAATATCTGCCCTCAGTCACTGGCTTTACCACTCTGGCGGAGAAAATTGCGCGGGAGCCCACGCCAATTTTTTCCGCCATTTAACCCTTTATTTTAGCAGCTACAGCGCTGAAATTTTGCACATACACACTACTATCATTAGTAGTGTGGAATATGCAAAAAAAAGGGGGATATGAGATGGTTTACTGTATGTAAACCATGTCTCATATCCTGTCGGGTTTGTGCAGGAGAAATGAAAAGCCGGCAATTGAATTACCGACTTTTCACTAACACCGCTGCGTATTTCTCGCAAGTCACACTGCTGGTCCGTGTGGAATCCGTATTTTTCTCGCCCCCATAGACTTTCATTGGCGATTTTTTTGCGCAGTACGCTGACAAACGCAGCATGCTGCGATTTTGTACGGCCGTAGAAAGCCGTATAAGGCTACTTTCACACACAGCATATTTGCTGCGTATTTTTACGCGCGCGTATTTTGCTGCTGCTTTACCTGCGTTTTTTTACGCAGGCAAAAAACGCAGCTGCTTTCACACACTGCGTTTTTTGCTGCGTTTTTTGCAGCTGCGTTTTTTTCAGCATTGTGTACTGAAAATAAAGTTTGTTTGAAAAAAAAAAAAAGGGGAAAAAAAAAAGAGTCATTGAGGTCATTTCCTGTCTTTATGACTCGGAATACAATACACACTGGAGTTAACATCATGTCGATTCTGCCAGCTGCAATGGCCTTGAGCCAAAGACGCCTCAGCAAGCGGAACAGACATCAGCTGGGGTTTACTAACCCCACTGTCACTAACCCCAGGTTACTAGGGCAGGAGTCAGTCAGACGCCCCCCCTCGTAACCCTGTACGGTAAGGGTATGTTCACACGATCCTGATTTCAATCCTTTTTTTTCAGGACAAAAACCGCAGCTCTTGGCAGAAAACGCAGGTGCGTTTTTGGTGCGTTTTTGATGCGGTTTTTGATGCGGTTTTTAGTGCGGTTTTTTATGCAGTTTTCTCTGCAGATTGTCTGTGTTTGACACAAATAAAGCTTTAACTGCAGTGGGGGAAAAAAAAAAAGAAATGATGTCATTTCCTTGTCCAACCCTTTTCTTCTTCCATCCTCCATTTTGGGACTAAACACCAAAATGAGTGGACGTGTTTTGAATGACAGCGCTCCGCAGAGTGCTGAGCGTAGGCCAGATCACAGCCCGCGGATCCAGCTCTATCCAGCTATTTAAGTCTACGTTCACATTTGCGGTCTGCGCCGCAGCGTCGGGCGCCGCATGCGTCATGCGCCCCTATATTTAACATGGGGGCGCATGGACATGCGTCGCACTTGCGTTTTGCGCCGCATGCGTCACTGCAGCGCACGCATCCGGCCGCAGAGGACGCAGCAAGTTGCATTTTTGCTGCGTCCAAAATCAATCAAAAAAAGGACGCATGCGGCGCACAACGCAAATGTGAACATAGCCTAAGTGCCACGTATTTAAGTGCCACGTATTTAAGTGCCACGTATTTCTTTGCCACGTATCACGTATTTCAGTGCCACGTATTTCAGTGCCACATATTTCAGTGCCACGTATTTCAGTGCCACGTATTTCAGTGCCACGTGCCACGTATTTCAGTGCCACGTGCCACGTATTTAAGTGCCACGTATCACGTATTTCAGTGCCACGTGCCACGTATTTCAGTGCCACGTATCACGTATTTCAGTGCCACGTATCAAAGTGCCACGTGCCACGTATCAAAGTGCCACGTGCCACATATTTCAGTGCCACGTGCCACGTATCAAAGTGCCACGTGCCACGTATCAAAGTGCTACGTGCCACATATTTCAGTGCCACGTGCCACGTATCAAAGTGCCACGTGCCACGTATCAAAGTGCCACGTGCCACATATTTCAGTGCCACGTGCCACGTATCAAAGTGCCACGTGCCACGTATCAAAGTGCCACGTGCCACATATTTCAGTGCCATGTATTTAAGTGACACGTGCCATGTATTTCAGTGCCACGTATCACGTATTTCAGTGCCACGTATTTAAGTGACACGTATCACGTATAAGTGCCACGTGTCACGTATTTAATTGCCACATATTTAAGTGCCACGTATCAAGATTTTCCATGGAGAACAGACACATCCAGAGATATGTCTGCTCTCCACGGCTGCAGCAACACACTGACAGGAGCCATAGTTCCTGTCGGTGTCACTGCGCATGCGCGAGCGAGTTTACCGGCGGTCATTGACCCCGGCACTCTCGCTTAACGGCAGTGCTGCGTGGGAAAGTTCAACGCAGCTGTACTGCTGTTAACCGAGACGCCGGAGTCATTGAACTCTGGGACAGTACGCGATACACTGCTAGGAGCTTCGCTCCTGGCAGTGTATCGCCGGAGAGCAGCCGATCGGCGTGGGACACTCGTTTTATGGATTCTGCGGACAGGGAGTATGAATTTGGTTTATTATTTTGTGATTTTTTCCTGGAGGATCGAGGGCTTCGCCTACAAGTGTGCTGTTGGTGAGTATATACTCTGTGTTATGTGTTGTATGTACTGTACTGTGTGTCATGTATGTGTATTGTGTGTAGGTGTTTTGTGTAACTTTACAATTGTGCTAAGTCGCCGGACACAGGGACAACTCTCCCATCCTAATACCGGATGGGAGTAGTAGTCCCATACGGCGACTTAGCACAATGGTGGCACTAGCGTCGCATGGGGACACACACACACACTCTATGCTGCTTCACTGGGGGGCGGGGGCTTCCCTCTTCCTGTCCGACGTCACGTCCGGTCCTGGGTGTCAACCCCTCCGTACAAAGACGCCGACACCCAGGACAAAGGCGCTGTGTGTGGACGGTAAATATGGGGCCCTATGGGGATACGCAGACACGCCGCTGCGTAAAGAATTGACATGTCAATTCTTTTTACGCCGGCGTGTTTGCAGACAAAAGCGCCGCGTTTTTTTGCGGTGTGTCTGAACGGCAAAGTGAATTTCTCATTCACTTTGCCGGCAGACGAAAATGACATTGCGCATTTTTGAAAAGCGCCCGCAAAATAGCGCTCAAAAATGCGCTATGTCTGAAAGTAGCCTAATACTGAACCGTAATATACGGCTAATAGGAGCAGCCCCATTGAGAATAATTGTGCCGTATGTTATGCGAGTTTTACGGACGTAGTTTCTGCGCTCTTACGTCCGTAAAACTCGCCAGTGTGACGCCGGCCTGAGAAGCAGTCATTAACTTTTTTCTTTAAATCTGTGTAAATGTTGGTTTCGTGCAGTGTCAGTGTGTTAATGTACTCACAGATCGCAGCATGTCAGTGTGTTAATGTACTCACAGATCGCAGTCTTCTCCAGTATCCAGCGCCGCTCCTCTTCTAAGTCACCGATGGCTATTCAGACTCTATGGGTCACACTGTGCTCTGTGACTCAATATAAGTCTATGGAGCATGAGAACAAGGCTCAAAATGAGGATCCATAGACTTACATTGTAAAGAAACTTACAGGTCACATACAGGTGCTTCTCGCCAAATAAGAATATCATCAAAAAGAGAATTTATTTAATTTCTTCAATACAAAAAGTGAAACTCATACATTAATATATAGAGTCATTACTAACCGAGTGATCTATTTCATGTGTTTATTTCTGTTAATGTTGATGATTATGTGTGAGCCGGAGTCTGAAGAGTGAAGAAGACGTTACTCAGAGGAGAAGCCGAGCGGTGCTGGATACCGGAGAAGATGCCGCTAGGTGAGTATATTAACACACTGACACTACTCTAACCTCTGCACAGAATTAGGGGGGAAAATTTAATACGAGGATTCTTTAAAGCAGAATACAATTGACATACAGTTATATCCTTTCTGTGTAGTAGACCTGGTTACATTTAGAAATATGGATACAAGATAATATGTGACATGTGATTTGAGATATCAGTGACATATCTGTATATACATCAGATGTGCACACAGTATACCACATCCAGTGTACAGGAGAATATATGACTTGTATATGATAAACTGTGACTACAGGCATCAGATGGTATGTACTGGAAAATATGTGCCTGTTGTATATTATACTATGAGTACAGACACCAGATGTCACATCAGTCACATATTATCCTGTATATAACATCTGATGTCTGTGCACATAGTATGGGCGCCACGTGACAGATCATGACTGTCGTGTAGGCCAAAGCAATAGGCTGAAATTAATTCTGCTCAATATTATTATTAACATATTAATTACAATTCATATTAAAATAAAATGCCTATATAATATGAAAGGTCATGTGGGGGCTCTGCTCCCCATCACGGTCCTGTGCTGGCACACTTCTATCTGCCCTGCTATGGGCAGAACAAAGTGCTGCACATGTGCATGCAAAGGCCAAAGAGCACCGGCGCATGTGTATTACAGTACTGTGCTCTGCCCTCAGCAGGACAGACAGAAGCACGCCTGCACAGGAGCATGATGGGGAACAATGTGTGGATGACATAGGATGCACCATCCAAACAAAGAAGGAAAGGAAAATGTCCTTGCAAGAAGAGAGGAGGCACTGGAACAAGACCGGACCGGACTGTCCGGTAGGTGAGTATAATAAAACCTATTTTTTTTTACGTCACAGGGTGTCATATACACAGCATTCCAGAACACTGTCACATAGGGCTGAAAGGTGGTGGTCATCGATTATATGGTAATAGCCTGGTGACAGGTTAAACTCCCTTTAAGTATACTGACATCTCCCCTATATACAGTCCACACACAGCCCCCCATATGAGGTATGAGCCTTCACATAACTTCTTTATCTACAGTATGAGCTGTCACATAGCCCCTTATATGCAGTGTGAGCTCAAAATGTCCCCTATATACAGTATGAGCCCTATATACAGTATGAGCCCTCACATAGATCCTTATATTCAGTGTGACTCCTCACATAGCCCCTATATACAGTATGAGTCCACACATAGCGCTCTAGACACAATATGAGACTCCACATAACCTCTCTATGTACGCTACAAGCCACCTCATAGACACTTAAAAAAAACATGTGAGCCCCCACATGTTCCTCTATATTCCATATGAACCCTCACATGGCCTCTCTATATACAGTATGAGCCCCTTATGTTCAGTATGAGCCCCGCATAACCCCCTATATACAGGGTGGGCCATTTATATGGATACACCTAAATAAAATGGGAATGGTTGGTGATATCAACTTCTTGTTTGTGACACATTAGTATATGGGAGGGGGAAAACTTTTCAAGATGGGTGGTGACCATGGCGGCCATTTTGAAGTCGGCCATTTTGGATCCAACTTTATTTTTTTCAATGGGAAGAGGGTCATGTAACACATCAAACTTATTGAGAATTTCACAAGAAAAACAGTGATGTGCTTGGTTTTAACATAACTTTAAGGCTACTTTCACACTAGTGTCGTGCACCGCACGCCGCTATGCGACGTTGCGGCGCATCGACGCTAGAAGTGAAACCGCCGCACAACGGGGGCAGAGGATGCAGTTTTACATCGCATCCGCTGCCCCATTGTGATGTGCGGGGAGGCGGGGGCGGAGTTACGGCTGCACATGCATGGCCGGAAAAGACGCTGAGGATGCACAAAAAAACATTACATGTAACTTTTTTTGTGCCGACGGTCCGACGCAACACGACGCATCCGTCGCACGACGGTTGCGATGTGTGGCATTGCGTCACACTGCATCGCTAATGCTAGTCTATGGAGAAAAAACACATCCTGCAAGCACTTTTGCAGGATGTGTTTTTTCTGCAAAACGACGCATAGCGACGCTAGTGTGAAAGTAGCCTAACATAACTTTTTTCTTTCATGAGTTATTTACAAGTTTATGATCATTTATAAAATGTGTTCAAAGTGCTGCCCATTGTGTTGAATTGTCAATGCAACCCTCTTCTCCCACTCTTGACACACTGATAGCAACACCGCAGAAGAAATGCTAGCACAGAATTCCAGTATCTGTTGTTTCAGATGCTGCACATCTCGTATCTTCACAGCATAGATAATAACAAAGAATGATGACCCCATCATAGTGTGATTTTCCAAAGGTAAACCCAAACAGCTCTCCATACAGTATAATGTCAACAAAATGTCCTCCATACAGTACAAGGGTTCCACATAGTCCTCCATACAGTGTAATGGGCCTCACATAGTGCTCCATAAAGTGTAAAGGGCTCCAAATAGTGCTCTATACAGTATAATGGGGCCCTGCATTGCTTACCATACAGTATTATTGCCCCACATGATGCTCCATTCTGTATAATGGCCCCACATAGTGCTCTATACTGTGTAATGGCCCCACATGATGCTCCATACTGTATATTGTCCCCACATGATGCTCCATACTGTGTAATGGCCACACATGCTTGTGTTGTTTGCATGCACTTTTAGACAGCAGCGAGTGCTATAGAGATAGAGATAGATAATAATAAACTATTTGGCCTCAGTATCAATATGAGAGTCAGGTGCTTCCTGGGCATCCCTGAGGCACATTCTTATGGAAACAGGTGTATTAAACATACTATTGTTATGTATAGTTGTCATTTTATTTTGCACCTTGGTCTGCTCATCTGTTTGAACTTGCTTAGTTCTCCCTTTGTGAGATTCCCATATTGTCACATCTGGGAGCATGAATTACACATACCATGTTTACTTTTTCTTGTTTATGTACTGTATATATATATATATATATATATATATATATATATATATATATATATATATATATATATACTAGATTGTGGCCCGATTCTAATGCATCGGGTATTCTAGAATATGCATGTCCCTGTAGTATATGGACAATGATGATTCCAGAATTCGCGGCAGACTGTGCCCGTCGCTGATTGGTCGAGGCAACCTTTATGACATCATCGTCACCATGCTGTGCCTGTTGCTGATTGGTCGAGGCCTGGCGGCCTCGACCAATCAGAGACGCGGGATTTCTACGTCGATACTGTGCCCGTCGCCCAGGCAGCCTCGACCAATCAGCGAATGAATAAACGGGACAGATAGACAGACAGACAGAAAAACCCTTAGATAATTATATACATAGACTAGACTCCAGATGATGATGATTCCAGAATTCGCGGCAGACTGTGCCCGTCGCTGATTGGTTGAGGCAACCTTTATGACATCATCATCGCCATGGCAACCATTATGACATCTACGTCGATACTGTGCCCGACAATATGCGATCTTCGGACCCAGAGTATAGCAACTGGCTTCTTAAACTTGGCAACGGTGAACTTAGCAACGAATACAACCTTGGAGAAGATATTATTGAAATACCAGAAGACATGTTGTGCACTGACTGCATCGTAACTGATGTTTTTGGACAATGCATTGAAATTGATGTGAACGACCAAAGCAGTGTTGAGAGGGCCTCTTCTCATGCAATTCTCTGTCCCAAGAATGATGACGTGGCTCTGCTAAATTCCCAGGTGATGGATAGAATGCCTGGTGAGTATAAGTTGTATAAAAGTGATGATTCAGTGGATGTAGACAATGAAGATGAACGAGAGCATTATCCAGTTGAATTTTTAAATAGTCTTACGCCATCAGGAATGCCATCCCACAGACTTCAACTGAAAGTTGGAACAATCATAATTTTGCTGCGGAATCTAGATACGAAAATTGGTCTATGTAATGGAACTCGCCTTATTGTTACTGGACTCCATTCTCACGTCATTCAAGCAAGAGTGATCACTAGTGTTGAGCGATACCTTCCGATATCGGAAAGTATCGGTATCGGAAAGTATCGGCCGATACCGTCAAAGTATCGGATCTAATCCGATACCGATACCCGATCCCAATGCAAGTCAATGGGACGAAAATATCGGAATTAAAATAAACCCTTTCTTTCCTTGTAGGTAAATTCTACATGAAGGAAAACAACTAAGAATAATGTAGGATGTATTGGGGGAGGTGGCGGAGACATTAAAGGCACAGAGGTTTAGCCCAAACAAATAGAATAGCAGGTTTTTATAGTTTTTTTTTATGACGTTCGGCGTTAGAAAGATTTTGACTATGTTATTTTTTTTTTATTTTTTTTTCAGAAATTGATGTTTCACTACTTCCACGTCCTTCACCTTCTTTTTTACTTCTCCCACTTTCTTCTTCATTATCCTCATCATCAGTTTCTTTGACATCAACTATCTTCACCTTATTCATCTTCTTCTTCTTCTACCTATATATTTTTTTTTTTTACATTGTTCATATTCTTTTTATTTAACTATTATCTTTTTCATATTCAACTTCTTCATCATATTCTTATTTGTGACAGGCATTCCCGTAGTTGTTATCTATAAAAGTTTGAAGATTACACCTTCCGTTCTGCCTGTCACAAAAGAGTTACATTTGTCCGCGTTCAGTTTGGCCTGCAGCATCAGGCTTTATCCAGGGGCACCACGAGGAGGAACGGACTCACCCCCATACACTGCTTAGTCTTCTTCTGCTTATAATTTAGATAATATCTTTTGCTCTGATATTTAGTCTTATGCTTAATGTTCTTCTGCTCTTTGTTCTGCAGCCTCTTGTTCTTCTGCTTCTCGGTCTCCCATGTCGTCGTCGTCTCCAGGGTCGTCGTCTCCAGGGTCGTCGTCTCCGGGGTCGTCGTCATCGGGGTGGTCTTCAGGGTCATCGTCTCCAGGGTCGTCGTCATCTCAGTGGTCGTCGTCTCTGGTGTCGTCGTCATCTTAGGGGTGGTCTTCCGGGTCGTCGTCTTTAGGGTCTTGAACTTGGAAATGTAGCAGAAGGTACAAGAAGGCTGAGAAAATGCCGAGAAACAGCTGATGGAACTGGAACTCGGATGGCTACCCGAAGGTCCAAGAGCCAATGGAACTACCGAGGACCAGCTGACGTTACTGGAACCCGGTTACTAAGCAGGAGGTACCCGTGCCTGAAAGCACTACCAAGGACCACCTGACGTTGGTGGAACTCGGATACCCAGAGGGAGGCACCTAAGCCAAAGGCTCTGCCCGGAACAAGCTGACGGTACTGGAACCAGGATGGGGAGCAGAAGGTACAAGAGCAAAAGACACTGCCGAGAACCAGCTGACGGTGCTAGAACCCGGATGGGTAGCCGAAGGTCCAAGAGCCAATGGAACTACCGAGGACCAGCTGACGTTACTGGAACCCGGTTACTAAGCAGGAGGTACCCGTGCCTGAAAGCACTACCAAGGACCACCTGGCGTTGGTGGAACTCGGATACCCAGAAGGAGGCACCTAAGCCAAAGGCTCTGCCCGGAACCAGCTGACGGTGCTGGAACCAGGATGGGGACCTATTCAAGCTTGTCTTCCTAGAGCCCCAACTAGCAGTGTTGGAGCAAAGGGTCAGCAGGAGGAGGAGAGGGAGCAGAGTGTAGGCCGAAGCCTGCACTGGCGGCAGCTTTGGGTCTGTTGTGCCTGCGTGGCTGTTGCAGGACACGATGCCGGCTACACAGCAGGGGAACAGCTGGCGGTGCTGAACCCCACTGACACATTGGCTGGTGTTTTTCTCTGTGCAGCTAGCAGTACCGAGCCCCAACTGGCGGTGTTAGAGCCCAGGCTCTGCAGGGGGAGCAGAGTGTAGGCCGAAGCCTAATTGAACCAATTTTAAAAGTAACCTTTAACCCCCCCTCAGGTATTACAAAGTAGAAGAGCCACAGCTTATGCAGCAGTAGTGCTGCACAAGTCAAAGGTTGCTCTTTTAATTTTTCTCCTTGCACACGCTGAATGAAACACGTATAACATTTAGCCCTTTATACAGTCAAACTGTGTTGGAGGCGGGAGTTCCCTTCGTAATGAGACGCAGCACAGATGTCAAGAATCCCACCTTGGTGCTGGGCGCAGCCTCCTGAGCGTTGTTATTTGCTGTACAGGAGTCTGCGCTGTCGTTTTATCCCTTGGCCTTGCGCTGTTAGCGCTGCCCATCTTCTGGCATCATTTCATGTCGGCTGGTGCGGTTCGCGATGCCCATGAATCCCAGCCCCGCAGTGTCTTTACAGTGTTTCACACTGCGGGGCTGGGATTCATGGCCTGGCGCAGTACATATGTTGGCCTCTCACACTCGGGTCCTTACACCCGCTTCAGACTGTGCGGCGTCAGCTGATCCCTTATCGCATGCCACGGCCATGAAGCCGCACAGTCTGAGGAAGGCGGAAGGAGATGAGGGACAGGCGAACATATGCACTGCTCATGCCCATCAATCACACCCTCGCAGTCAAAATAAATAAGACACCGAGG